>NW_027488365.1:13750000-14375000 GCF_051014445.1 Colletes latitarsis
TTTTAGAGGATAACGCATGTTAGGTCTAGGTCAGGCCTTGGTTTTTTCACTCATCAGGTTCATACTTTCGCACACTTCACATACTTGTTGAACGGATCCTGGGTTTTTTCTGGTTTGGATCACGTAGTAATGTGGGTCCACACTGAAACAATCAATTAAACCTGGTCTTGATAAATATTTTAGAGGATAACGCATGTTAGGTCTGGGATAGGTCTGGGATTTGCCCTCATCAGACTTATACTTTCGCACACTTCACATACTCGTTGAACAGATCCTGGGTTATTTTCTGGTTTGGATCACATAGTAATATGGTACCACACTGAAACAGTCGATTAAACCAGGTTTCGATCAATACTTTTGAGGATAACGCATGTTAGGTCTAGGTCAGGCCTGGGATTTTCACTCATCAGACTCATACTTTCGCATTCTTCACATACTTGTTGAACGGATCCTGGGTTATTTCTGGTTTGGATCACGTAGTAATGTGGGACCACACTGAAACAATCAATTAAACCTGGTCTTGATATATATTTTAGAGGATAACGCATGTTAGGTCTGGGTTAGGTCTAGGATTTGCCCTCGTCAGGCTCATACTTTCGCACACTTCACATACTCGTTGACAAGATCCTGGGTTTTTTTCTAGTTTGAATCACGTAGTAATGTGGTTCCACACTGAAACAGTCGATTAAACCTGGTTTCGATCAATATTTTAGAGGATAACGCAAGGTAGGTCTGGGATAGGTCTGGGATTTGCTCTCATCAGGCTCATACTTTCGCGTTTTTCACATACTAGTTGAACAGATCCCGGGTTTTTTCTGGTTTGGATCCCGTAGTAGTGTGGTACCACACTGAAACAGTCCATTAAACCTGGTTTCGCTCAATATTTTAGAGGATAACGCATGTTAGGTCTAGGTCAGGCCTGGTTTTTTCACTCATCAGACTCATACTTTCGCATTCTTCACACACTTGTTGAACGGACCCTGGGTTTTTTCTGGTTTGGGTCACGTAGTAATGTGGGACCACACTGAAACAGTCAATTAAACCTGGTTTCGACCAATATTTTAGAGAATAATTCATGTTAGGTCTAGGTTAGGTCTGGGATTTGCCCCCATCAGGCTCATTCTTTCGCATATGTCTCATACTTGATGGCTAGATCCTGGGCTTTTTCTCGATTGCATCATGTAGTAACGTAGTACCACACTGAAACGGTCAACGAAACCTGGTTTCCATCAATATTTTAGAGGACAACGCAAGTTAGGTCTGGGATAGGTCTGGGATTTGCCCTCATCAGGCTCATACTGTCGCGTTTTTCACATACTTGTTGAACAGATCCTGGGTTTTTTCTGGTTTGGATCCCGTAGTAGTGTGGTACCACACTGAAACAGTCCATTAAACCTGGTTTCGCTCAATATTTTAGAGGATAACGCATGTTAGGTCTAGGTCAGGCCTGGTTTTTCCACTCATCAGACTCATACTTTCGCATTCTTCACATACTTGTTGAACGGATCCTGGGTTTTTTCTGGTTTGGATCACGTAGTAATGTGGGCCCACACTGAAACAATCAATTAAACCTGGTCTTGATAAATATTTTAGAGGATAACGCATGTTAGGTCTGGGATAGGTCTGGGATTTGCCCTGATCAGACTCATACTTTCGCACACTTCACATTCTCGTTGATCAGATCCTGGGTTATTTTCTGGTTTGGATCACATAGTAATGTGGTACCACACTGAAACAGTCGATTAAACCAGGTTTCGATCAATATTTTTGAGGATAACGCATGTTAGGTCTAGGTTAGGCCTGGGATTTTCACTCATCAGACTCATACTTTCGCATTCTTCACATACTTGTTGAACGGATCCTGGGTTTTTTCTGGTTTGGATCACGTAGTAATGTTGTACCACACTGAAACAGTCGATTAAACGTGGTTTTGATCAATATTTTAGAGGATAACGCATAGTTAGGTTTGGGACAGGTCTGGGATTTGACCTCATCAGACTCATACTTTCGCACACTTCACATACTCGTTGAACAGATCCTGGGTTATTTACTGGTTTGGATCACATAGTAATGTGGTACCACACTGAAACAGTCGATTAAACCAGGTTTCGGTCAATATTTTTGAGGATAACGCATGTTAGGTCTAGGTTAGGCCTGGGATTTTCACTCATCAGACTCATACTTTCGCATTCTTCACATATTTGTTGAACGGATCCTGGGTTTTTTTCTGGTTTGGATCACGTAGTAGTGTGGTACCACACTGAAACAGTCCATTAAACCTGGTGGGTGCTCAATATTTTAGAGGATAACGCATGTTAGGTCTAGGTCAGGCCTGGTTTTTTCACTCATCAGACTCATACTTTCGCATTCTTCACATACTTGTTGAACGGATCCTGGGTTTTTTCTGGTTTGGATCTCGTAGTAATGTGGGTCCACACTGAAGCAATCAATTAAACCTGGTCTTGATAAATATTTTAGAGGATAACGCATGTTAGGTCTGGAATAGGTCTGGGATTTGCTCTCATCAGGCTCATTCTTTCGCATATTTCTCATACTTGATGGCTATATCCTGGGCTTTTTCTGGACTGCATCACGTAGTAATGAAGTACAACACTGAAATAGTCAATTAAACCTGGTTTCCATCAATATCTTAGAGGACAACGCAAGTTAGGTCTGGCATAGGTCTGGGATTCGCCCTCATCACGCTCATACTTTCGCGTTTTTCACATACTTGTTGAACGGATCCTGGGTTTTTTGTGGTTTGGATCACGTAGTAATGTGGCACCACACTGAAACATTCAATTAAACCTGGTCTTCATAAATATTTTAGGGGATAACGCATGTTAGGTCTGGGTTACGTCTAGGATTTGCCCCCATCAGGCTCATATTTTCGCATATTTCTCATACTTCATGGCTAGATCCTTGGCTGTTTCTGCATTGTATCACGTAGTAATGTGGTACCACGCTGAAACAGTCAATTAAACCTGGTTTCGATCAATATTTTAGAGGATAACGCAAGTTAGGTCTGGGATAGGTCTAGGATTTGCCCTCATCAGGCTCTTACTATCGCATATTTCTCATACTTCATGGCTAGATCCTGGGCTATTTCTGGTTTGGATCACGTAGTAAAGTGGTACCATACTGAAACATTCAATGAAACCTGGTCTGGATAAATATTTTAGAGGATAACGCATCTTAGGTCTGGGTTAGGTCTAAGATTTGCCCACATCAGGCTCACAGTTTCGCGTTTTTCACATACTTATTGAACAGATCCTGGGTTTTTTCTGGTTTGGATCACGTAGTAATGTGGTACCACACTAAAACAGTCAATTAAACCTGGTTTCGATCAATATTTTGGAGGATAACGCAAGTTAGGTCTGGGATAGGTCTGGGATTTGCTCTCATCAGGCTCATTCTTTCGCATATTTCTCATACTTGATGGCTAGATCCTGAGCTTTTCCTGGATTGCATCACGTAGTAATGAAGTACAACACTGAAACAGTCAATTAAACCTGGTTTCCATCAATATTTTAGAGGACAACGCGAGTTATGTCTGGGATAGGTCTGGGATTTGCCCTCATCAGGCTCATACTGTCGCGTTTTTCACATACTTGTTGATCAGATCCTGGGTTCTTTCTGGTTTGGATCCCGTAGTAGTGTGGTACCACACTGAAACAGTCCATTAAACCTGGTTTCGCTCAATATTTTAGAGGATAACGCATGTTAGGTCTAGGTCAGGCCTGGTTTTTTCACTCATCAGACTCATACTTTCGCATTCTTCACATACTTGTTGAACGGATCCTGGGTTATTTCTGGTTTGGATCACGTAGTAATGTGGGTCCACACTGAAACAATCAATTAAACCTGGTCTTGATAAATATTTTAGAGGATAACGCATGTTAGGTCTGGGATAGGTCTGGGATTTGCCCTCATCAGACTCATACTTTCGCACACTTCACATACTCGTTGAACAGATCCTGGGTTATTTTCTGGTTTGGATCACATAGTAATGTGGTACCACGCTGAAACAGTCGATTAAACCAGGTTTCGATCAATATTTTTGAGGATAACGCATGTTAGGTCTAGGTTAGGCCTGGGATTTTCACTCATCAGACTCATACTTTCGCATTCTTCACATACTTGTTGAACGGATCCTGGGTTTTTTCTGGTTTGGATCACGTAGTAATGTGGGTCCACACTAAAACAATCAATTAAACCTGGTCTTGATAAATATTTTAAAGGATAACGCATGTTAGGTCTGGGATAGGTCTGGGATTTGCCCTCATCAGACTCATACTTTCGCACACTTCACATACTCGTTGAACAGATCCTGGGTTATTTTCGGGTTTGAATCACATACTAATGTGGTACCACACTGAAACAGTCGATTAAACCAGGTTTCGATCAATATTTTAGTGGATAACGCAAGTTAGGTCTGGGATAGGTCCGGGATTTGCCCTTATCAGGCTCATACTTTCGCGTTTTTCACATACTTGTTGAACAGATCCTGGGTTTTTTCTGGTTTGGGTCACGTAGTAGAGTGATACTACACTGAAACATTCAATTAAAACTGGTCTTGATAATCATTTTAGAGGATAACGCATGTTAGGTCTGGGTTAGGTCTAGGATTTGCCCTCATCAGGCTCATTCTTTCGCATATTTCTCATACATGATGGCTAGATCCTGGGCTTTTTCTGGATTGCATCACGTTGTAATGAAGAACAACACTGAAACAGTCAATTAAACCTGGTTTCGATCAATATTTTAGAGAATAATTCATGTTTGGTCTAGGTTAGGTCTGGGATTTGCTCTCAACAGGCACATTCTTTCGCATATTTCTCATACTTGATGGCTAGATCCTGGGCTGTTTCTGGATTGTATGACGTAGTAATGTGGTACCACACTGAAACAGTCAATTAAACCTGGTTTCCATCAATATCTTAGAGGACAACGCAAGTTAGGTCTGTCATAGGTCTGGGATTCGCCCTCATCAGGCTCATACTTTCGCGTTTTTCACATATTTGTTGAACAGATCCTGGGTTTTTTCTGGTTTGTATCACGTAGTAATGAAGTACAACACTGAAACAGTCAATTAAACCTGGTTTCCATCAATATCTTAGAGGACAACGCAAGTTAGGTCTGGCATAGGTCTGGGATTCGCCCTCATCAGGCTCATACTTTCGCGTTTTTCACATACTCGTTGAACAGATCCTGGGTTATTTTCTGGTTTGGATCACATGGTAATGTGGTACCACACTGAAACAGTCAATTAAACCAGGTTCCGATCAATATTTTTGAAGATAACGCATGTTAGGTCTAGGTTAGGCCTGGGATTTTCACTCATCAGACTCATACTTTCGCATTCTTCACATACTTGTTGAACGGATCCTAGGTTTTTTCTGGTTTGGATCACGTAGTAATGGGGGACCACACTGAAACAGTCAATTAAACCTGGTTTCGATCAATATTTTAGAGATGAATTCATGTTAGGTCTAGGTTAGGTCTGGGATTTGCTCTCATCAGGCTCGTTCTTTCGCATATTTCTCATACTTGATGGCTAGATCCTGGGCTTTTTCTGGATTGCATCACGTAGTAATGAAGTACAAACACTGAAACAGTCAATTAAACCTGGTTTCCATCAATATCTTAGAGGACAACGCAAGTTAGGTCTGGGTTGGTCTGGGATTTGCCCTCATCAGGCTCATACTTTCGCGTTTTTCACATACTTGTTGAACAGATCCTGGGTTTTTTCTGGTTTGGATCACGTAGTAATGTGGTACCACACTGAAGCATTCAATTAAACCTGGTTTCCATCAATATCTTAGAGGATAACGCATCTTGGGTCTGGGTTAGGTCTGGGATTTGCCCTCATCAGACTCATACTTTCGCACACTTCACATACTCGTTGAACAGATCCTGGGTTATTTTCGAGTTTGGATCACATACTAATGTGGTACCACACTGAAACAGTCGATTAAACCAGGTTTCGATCAATATTTTAGAGGATAACGCAAGTTAGGTCTGGGATAGGTCCGGGATTTGCCCTCATCAGGCTCATACTTTCGCGTTTTTCACATACTTGTTGAACAGATCCTGGGTTTTTTCTGGTTTGGGTCACGTAGTAGTGTGATACTACACTGAAACATTCAATTAAACCTGGTCTTGATAAACATTTTAGAGGATAACGCATGTTAGGTCTGGGTTAGGTCTAGGATTTACCCTCATCAGGCTCATTCTTTCGCATATTTCTCATAGATGATGGCTAGATCCTGGGCTTTTTCTGGATTGCATCACGTAGTAATGAAGAACAACACTGAAACAGTCAATTAAACCTGGTTTCGATCAATATTTTAGAGAATAATTCATGTTAGGTCTAGGTTAAGTCTGGGATTTGCTCTCAACAGGCACATTCTTTCGCATATTTCTCATACTTGATGGCTAGATCCTGGGCTGTTTCTGGATTGTATGACGTAGTAATGTGGTACCACACTGAAACAGTCAATTAAACCTGGTTTCCATCAATATCTTAGAGGACAACGCAAGTTAGGTCTGGCATAGGTCTGGGATTCGCCCTCATCAGGCTCATACTTTCGCGTTTTTCTCATATTTGTTGAACAGATCCTGGGTTTTTTCTGGTTTGTATCACGTAGTAATGAAGTACAACACTGAAACAGTCAATTAAACCTGGTTTCCATCAATATCTTAGAGGACAACGCAAGTTAGGTCTGGCATAGGTCTGGGATTCGCCCTCATCAGGCTCATACTTTCGCGTTTTTCACATACTTGTTGAACAGATCCTGGGTTTTTTCTGGTTTCTAACACGTAGTAGTGTGGTACCACACTGAAACAGTCCATTAAACCTGGTTTGGATCAATATTTTAGAGGATAACGCATGTTAGGTCTAGGTTAGACCTGGGATTTTCACTCATCAGACTCATACTTTCGCATTCTTCTCATACTTGCTGAACTGATCCTGGGTTTTTTCTGGTTTGGATCACGTAGTAATGTGGTACCACACTGAAACAGTCGATTAAACCTGGTTTCCATCAATATCTTAGAGGATAACGCAAGTTAAATCTGGGATTGGTCTGGGATTTGACCTCATCAGACTCATACTTTCGCACACTTCACATACTCGTTGAACAGATCCTGGGTTATTTTCTGGTTTGGATCACATGGTAATGTGGTACCAACTGAAACAGTCAATTAAACCAGGTTCCGATCAATATTTTTGAAGATAACGCATGTTAGGTCTAGGTTAGGCCTGGGATTTTCACTCATCAGACTCATACTTTCGCATTCTTCACATACTTGTTGAACGGATCCTAGGTTTTTTCTGGTTTGGATCACGTAGTAATGAGGGACCACACTGAAACAGTCAATTAAACCTGGTTTCGATCAATATTTTAGAGAAGAATTCATGTTAGGTCTAGGTTAGGTCTGGGATTTGCTCTCATCAGGCTCGTTCTTTCGCATATTTCTCATACTTGATGGCTAGATCCTGGGCTTTTTCTGGATTGCATCACGTAGTAATGAAGTACAACACTGAAACAGTCAATTAAACCTGGTTTCCATCAATATCTTAGAGGACAACGCAAGTTAGGTCTGGGATTGGTCTGGGATTTGCCCTCATCAGGCTCATACTTTCGCGTTTTTCACATACTTGTTGAACAGATCCTGGGTTTTTTCTGGTTTGGATCACGTAGTAATGTGGTACCACACTGAAACATTCAATTAAACCTGGTTTCCATCAATATCTTAGAGGACAACGCAAGTTAGGTCTGGCATAGGTCTGGGATTCGCCCTCATCAGGCTCATACTTTCGCGTTTTTCACATACTTGTTGAACAGATCCTGGGTTTTTTCTGGTTTGTATCACGTAGTAGTGTGGTACCACACTGAAACAGTCCATTAAACCTGGTTTGGATCAATATTTTAGAGGATAACGCATGTTAGGTCTAGGTTAGGTCTGGGATTTTCGCTCATGAGACTCATACTTTCGCATTCTTCACATACTTGTTGAACGGATCCTGGGTTTTTTCTGGTTTGGATCACGTAGTAATGTGGTACCACACTGAAACATTCAATTAAACCTGGTCTTGATAAATATTTTAGAGGATAACGCATGTTAGGTCTGGGTTACGTCTAGGATTTGCCCTCATCAGGCTCATACTTTCGCATATTTCTCATACTTCATGGCTAGATCCTGGACTGTTTCTGCATTGTATCACGTACTAATGTGGTACCACGCTGAAACTGTCAACTAAACCTGGTTTCGATCAATATTTTAGAGGATAACGCAAGTTAGGTCTGGGATAGGTCTAGGATTTGCCTTCATCAGGCTCATACTTTCGCACACTTCACATACTCGTTGAACAGATCCTGGGTTATTTTCTGGTTTGGATCACATAGTAATGTGGTACCACACTGAAACAGTCGACTAAACCAGGTTTCGATCAATATGTTTGAGGATAACGCATGTTAGGTCTAGGTTAGGCCTGGGATTTTCACTCATCAGCCTCATACTTTCGCATTCTTCACATACTTGTTGAACGGATCCTGGGTTTTTTCTGGTTTGGATCACGTAGTAATGTGGTACCACACTGAAACAGTCGATTAAACCTGGTTTTGATCAATATTTTAGAGGATAACGCATAGTTAGGTTTGGGATAGGTCTGGGATTTGACCTCATCAGACTCATACTTTCGCACACTTCACATACTCGTTGAACAGATCCTGGGTTATTTTCTGGTTTGGATCACATAGTAATGTGGTACCACACTGAAACAGTCGATTAAACCTGGTTTCGATCAATATTTTAGAGAATAATTCATGTTAGGTCTAGGTTAGGTCTGGGATTTGCTCTCATCAGGCTCAATCTTTCGCATATTTCTCATACTTGATGGCTAGATCCTGGGCTGTTCCTGGATTGTATGACGTAGTAATGTGGTACCACGCTGAAACAGTCAATTAAACCTGGTTTGGATCAATATATTAGAGGATAACGCATGTTAGGTCTAGGTTAGCCCTGGGATTTTCACTCATCAGACTCATACTTTCGCATTCTTGTCATACTTGTTGGACTGATCCTGGGTTTTTTCTGGTTTGGATCACGTAGTAATGTGGTACCACACTGAAACAGTCGATTAAACCTGGTTTCGATCAATATTTTAGAGGATAACGCAAGTTAGGTCTAGGTTAGGCCCTCATCAGGGTCATACTTTCGCAGTTTTAACATACATGTTGACCTGATCGAGGGTTTTTTCTGTTTTGGATCACGTAGTAAAGTGGTACCACACTGAAACATTCGATTAAACCTGGTCTTGATAAATATTTTAGAGGATAACGCATGTTAGGTTTGGGTTAGGTCTAGGATTTGCCCTCATCAGGCTCATACTTTCGCATACTTCTCATACTTCATGGCTAGATCCTGGGCTGTTTTTGGATTGTATCACGTAGTAATGTGGTACCACGCTGAAACAGTCAATTAAACCTGGTTTGGATCAATATATTAGAGGATAACGCATGTTAGGTCTAGGTTAGCCCTGGGATTTTCACTCATCAGACTCATACTTTCGCATTCTTGTCATACTTGTTGAACTGATCCTGGGTTTTTTCTGGTTTGGATCACGTAGTAATGTGGTACCACACTGAAACAGTCGATTAAACCTGGTTTCGATCAATATTTTAGAGGATAACGCAAGTTAACTCTGGGATTGGTCTGGGATTTGACCTCATCAGACTCACACTTTCGCATTCTTCACATACTTGTTGAACGGATCCTGGGTTTTTTCTGGTTTGGATCACGTAGTAATGTGGGCCCACACTGAAACAATCAATTAAACCTGGTCTTGATAAATATTTTAGAGGATAACGCATGTTAGGTCTGGGATAGGTCTGGGATTTGCCCTGATCAGACTCATACTTTCGCACACTTCACATTCTCGTTGATCAGATCCTGGGTTATTTTCTGGTTTGGATCACATAGTAATGTGGTACCACACTGAAACAGTCGATTAAACCAGGTTTCGATCAATATTTTTGAGGATAACGCATGTTAGGTCTAGGTTAGGCCTGGGATTTTCACTCATCAGACTCATACTTTCGCATTCTTCACATACTTGTTGAACGGATCCTGGGTTTTTTCTGGTTTGGATCACGTAGTAATATGGGTCCACACTGAAACAATCAATTAAACCTGGTCTTGAAAAATATTTTAGAGGATAACGCATGTTAGGTCTGGATCAGGTCTAGAATTTGCCCTCATCATGCTCATACTTTCGCATCTTTCTCGTACATCATGGCTAGATCCTGGGCTATTTCTGGATTGTATCACGTAGTAATGTGGTACCACGCTGAAACACTCGATTAAACCTGGTTCCGATCAATATTTTAGAGGATAACGCATGTTAGGTCTAGGTTAGGCCTGGGATTTTCACTCATCAGACTCATACTTTCGCATTCTTCACATACTAGTTGAACTGATCCTGGGTTTTTTCTGGTTTGGATCACGTAGTAATGTGGTACCACACTGAAACAGACGATTAAACCTGGTTTCGATCAATATCTTAGGGGATAACGAAAGTTAAGTCTGGGATTGGTCTGGGATTTGCCCTCATCAGACTCATACTTTCGCATATTTCTCATACTTCATGGCTAGATCCTGGGCTATTTCTGGATTGGATCACGTAGTAAAGTGGTACCACACTGAAACATTCAATGAAACCTGGTCTGGATAAAAATCTTAGAGGATAACGCATGTTAGGTCAAGGTTAGGTCTAAGATTTGCCCTTATCAGGCTCACAGTTTCGCGTTTTTCACATACTTGTCGAACTGATCCTGGGTTTTTTGTGGTTTGGATCACGTAGTAATGTGGTACCACACTGAAACATTCAATTAAACCTGGTCTTGATAAATATTTTAGAGGATAACGCATGTTAGGTCTGGGATAGGTCTGGGATTAGCCCTCATCAGACTCATACTTTCGCACACTTCACATACTCGTTGCCGAGATCCTGGGTTTTTTTCTAGTTTGGATCACGCAGTAATGTGGTACCACACTGAAACAGTCAATTAAACCTGGTTTGGATCAATATATTAGAGGATAACGCATGTTAGGTCTAGGTTAGACCTGGGATTTTCACTGATCAGACTCATACATTCGCATTCTTCACATACTTATTGAACGGATCCTGGGTTTTTTCTGGTTTGGATCACGTAGTAATGTGGTACCACACTGAAACATTCAATTAAACCTGGTCGTGATAAATATTTTAGAGGATAACGCATGTTAGGTCTGGGTTACGTCTAGGATTTGCCCTCATCAGGCTCATACTTTCGCATATTTCTCATACTTCATGGCTAGATCCTGGGCTGTTTCTGCATTGTATCACGTAGTAATGTGGTACCACACTGAAACAGTCAATTAAACCTGGTTTCGATCAATATTTTATAGGATAACGCAAATTAGGTCTAGGTTAGGCCTGGGATTTGCCCTCATCAGGGTCATACTTTCGCATTCTTCACATACTTGTTGAACAGATCCTGGGTTTTTTCTGGTTCGGATCACGTTGTAATGTGGTACCACACTGAAACATTCAATTAAACCTGGTCTTGATAAATATTTTAGAGGATAACGCATGTGAGGTCTAGGTTAGGTCTGGGATTTGCTCTCGTCAGGCTCATACTTACGCATTTTTCACATACTTGTTGAACAGATCCCTGGCTTTTTCTGGTTTCGATCACGTTGTGAAGTGTTACCACACTGAAACGGTCAATTAAACCTGGTTTTGATGAATATTTTAGGGGATAACGCAAGTTATGTCTGGGATAGGTCTGGGATTTGCCCTCATCAGGCTCATACTTTCGCGTTTTTCACATACTTGAGAACTGATCCTCAGTTTTTTCTGGTTTGGATCACGTAGTAATGTGGTACCACACTGAAACAGTCAATTAAACCTGGTTTCGATCAATATTTTATAGGATAACGCAAATTAGGTCTAGGTTTGGCCTGGGATTTGCCCTGATCAGGGTCATACTTTCGCATTCTTCCCATACTTGTTGAACAGATCCTGGGTTTTTTCTGGTTCGGATCACGTAGTAATGTGGTACCACACTGAAGCATTCAATTAAACCTGGTCTTGATAAATATTTTAGAGGATAACGTATGTTAGGTCTGGGTTAGGTCTAGGATTTGCCCTCATCAGGGTCATACTTTCGCATTCTTCACATACTTTTTGAACAGATCCTGGGTTTTTTCTGGTTTGGATAACGTAGTAATGTGGTACCACACTGAAAGAGTCGATTAAGCCTGGTTTCGATCAATATTTTTGAGGATAACGCATGTTATGTCTAGGTTAGGTCTGGGATTTGGTCTCGCCAGGCTCATACTTACGCATTTTTCACATACTTGTTGAACAGATCCCTGGCTTTTTCTGGTTTCGAACACGTTGTAAAGTGTTACCACACTGAAACATTCAATTAAACCTGGTCTTGATAAATATTTTAGATGATAACGCATGTTAGGTCTGGGTTAGGTCTAGGATTTGCCATCATCAGGCTCATACTTTCGCATACTTCTCATTCTTGTTGGCCAGATCCTGGGCTTCCACTGGTTTGGATCACGTAGTAATGTGATGCCACACTGAAACAGTCAATTAATCCTGGTCTTGATAAATATTTTAGAGGATAACGCAATTTATGTCTGGGTTAGTTCTGGGATTTGCCATCATCAGGCTCATACATTCGCATACTTCTCATTCTTGTTGGCCAGATCCTTTTCTTCCACTGGTTTGGATCACGTAGTAATGTGATGCCACACTGAAACAGTCAATTAATCCTGATCTTGATAAATATTCTACAGGACAACGCATGTTAGGTCTGGGTTAGGTCGGGGATTGCCCTCGTCAGGCTCATACTTTCGCATATTTCTCATACTTCATGGCTAGATCCTGGGTTTTTTCTGGTTCGGATCACGTAGTAATGTGGTACCACACTGAAACAGTCGATTAAACCTGGTTTCGATCAATATTTTAGAGAATAATTCATGTTAGGTCTGGGATTTGCTCTCATGACGCTCGTACTTTCGCATATTTCTCATACTTGATGGCCAGATTCTGGGCTTTTTCTGGTTTGGATCACGTAGTAATGTGATGCCACACTGAAACAGTCAATTAATCCTGGCCTTGATAAATATTCTAGAGGACACCACATGTTAGGTCTGGGTTAGGTCTAGGATTTGCCCTCATCAGGCTCATTCTTTCGCGTTTTTCACATACTTGTTGAACAGATCCTGGGTTTTTTCTGGTTCGGATCACGAAGTAATGTGGTACCACTCAGAAACAGTCAATTAAACCTGGTTTCGGTCAATATTTTAGAGGATAACGCATGTTAGGTCTGGGTTAGGTCGGGGATTTGCCCTCGTCAGGCTCATACTTTCGCATATTTCTCATACTTCATGGCTAGATCCTGGGCTTTTTCTGGATTGGATCACGTAGTAATGTGGTACCACACTGAAACAGTCAATTAAACCTGGTTTCGATCAATATTTTATAGGATAACGCAAATTAGGTCTATGTTAGGCCTGGGATTTGCCCTCATCAGGGTCATACTTTCGCATTCTTCACATACTTGTTGAACATATCCTGGGTTTTTTCTGGTTCGGATCACGTAGTAATGTGGTACCACACTGAAACATTCAATTAAACCTTGTCTTGATAAATATTTTGGAGGATAACGTATGTTAGGTCTGGGTTAGGTCTAGGATTTGCCCTCATCAGGGTCATACTTTCGCATTCTTCACATACTTTTTGAACAGATCCTAGGTTTTTTCTGGTTTGGATAACGTAGTAATGTGGTACCACACTGAAAGAGTCGATTAAGCCTGGTTTCGATCAATATTTTTGAGGATAACGCATGTTAGGTCTAGGTTAGGTCTGGGATTTGCTCTCGTCAGGCTCATACTTACGCATTTTTCACATACTTGTTGAACAGATCCGTGGCTTTTTCTGGTTTCGATCACGTTGTAAAGCATTACCACACTGAAACGGTCAATTAAACCTGGTTTTGATGAATATTTCAGGGGATAACGCAAGTTATGTATGGGATAGGTTTGGGATTTGCCCTCATCAGGCTCATACTTTCGCGTTTTTCACATACTTGTTGAACTGATCCTCGGTTTTTTCTGGTTTGGATCACGTAGTAATGTGGTACCACACTGAGACAGTCCATTAAACCTGGTTTCGATCAATATTTTAGAGGATAACGCATGTTAGGGCTGGGTTAGGTCTAGGATTTGCCATCATCAGGCTCATACTTTCGCATACTTCTTATTCTCGTTGGCCAGATCCTGGGCTTCCACTGGTTTGGATCACGTAGTAATGTGATGCCACACTGAAACAGTCAATTAATCCTGGTCTTGATAAATATTCTAGAGGACACCACATGTTAGGTCTGGGTTAGGTTTAGGATTTGCCCTCATCAGGCTCATTCTTTCACGTTTTTCACATACTTGTTGAACAGATCCTGGGTTTTTCTGGTTTGGATCACGTAGTAACGTGGTACCACACTGAAACAGTCGATTAAACCTAGTTTCGATCAGTATTTTTGAGGATAACGCATGTTAGGTCTAGGTTAGGTCTGGGATTTGCTCTCGTCAGGCTCTTACTTTCGCATATTTCTCATTCTTGATGGCTAGATCCTGGACTTTTTCTGGATTGGATCACGTAGTAATGTGGTACCACACTGAAACAGTCATTTAAACCTTGTTTCCATGAATATTTTAGACGACAACGCAAGTTAGGTCTGGGATAGTTCTGGGATTTGCCCTCATCAGGGTCATACTCTCGCATTTTTCTCATACTTGTTGAACAGATCCTGGGTTTTTTCTGGGTTGGATCACGCAGTAATGTGGTACCACACTGGAACAGTCCACTAAACCTGGTTTCGATCAATATGTTAGAGGATAACGCAATTTAGGTCTGGGTTAGGTCGGGGATTTGCCCTCGTCAGGCTCATACTTTCGCATATTTCTCATACTTCATGGCCAGATTCTGGGCTTTTTCTGGTTTGGATCAGGTAGTAATGTGATGCCACACTGAAACAGTCAATTAATCCTGGTCTTGATAAATATTCTAGAGGACACCACATGTTAGGTCTGAGTTAGGTCTTGGATTTGCCCTCATCAGGCTCATTCTTTCGCGTTTTTCACATACTTGTTGAACAGATCCTGGGTTTTTTCTGGTTCGGATCACGTAGTAATGTGGTACCACACTGAAACAGTCGATTATACCTGGTTTCGATCAATATTTTTGAGGATAACGCATTTTAGGCCTGGGTTAGGCCTGGGATTTTCACTCACCAGACTCATACTTTCACATTCTTCACATACTTGTTGAACGGATCCTGGGTTTTTTCTGGTTTGGACCACGTAGTAAAGTGGTACCACTCAGAAAAAGTCAATTAAACCTGGTTTCGGTCAATATTTTAGAGGATAACGCATGTTAGGTCTGGGTTAGGTCGGGGATTTGCCCTCGTCAGGCTCATACTTTCGCATATTTCTCATACTTCATGGCTAGATCCTGGGCTTTTTCTGGATTGGATCACGTAGTAATGTGGTACCACACTGAAACATTCAATTAAACCTGGTTTCGATCAATATTTTATAGGATAACGCAAATTAGGTCTAGGTTAGGTCTGGGATTTGCCCTCATCAGGGTCATACTTTCGCATTCTTCACATACTTGTTGAACAGATCCTGGGTTTTTTCTGGTTCGGAACACGTAGTAATGTGGTACCACACTGAGACATTCAATTAAACCTGGTCTTGATAAATATTTTAGAGGATAACGTATGTTAGGTCTGGGTTAGGTCTAGGATTTGCCCTCATCAGGGTCATACTTTCGCATTCTTCACATACTTTTTGAACAGATCCTAGGTTTTTTCTGGTTTGGATAACGTAGTAATGTGGTACCACACTGAAAGAGTCGATTAAGCCTGGCTTCGATCAATATTTAGAGGATAACGCATGTTAGGTCTGGGTTAGGTCTAGGATTTGCCAACATCAGGCTCATACTTTCGCATATTTCTCATTCTTGTTGTCCAGATCCTGGGCTTCCACTGGTTTGGATCACGTAGTAATGTGATGCCACACTGAAACTGTCAATTAATCCTGGTCTTGATAAATATTTTAGAGGATAACGCAAGTTATGTCTGGGTTAGTTCTGGGATTTGCCCTCATCAGGCTCAGACTTTCCCGTTTTTCAAATACTTGTTGAACAGATCCTGGATTTTTTGTGGTTTGGATCACGTAGTAATGTGTTACCACACTGAAACTGTCGATTAAACCTGGTTTCGATCAATATTTTACAGAATAATTCATGTTAGGTCTGGGTTAGGTCTGGGATTTGCTCACATGAGGCTCGTACTTTCGCATATTTCTCATACTTGATGGCCAGATTCTGGGCTTTTTCTGGTTTGGATCTCGTAGTAAAGTGGTACCACACTGAAACAGTCGATTAAACCAGGTTTCGATCAATATTTTTGAGGATAACGCATGTTAGGTCTCGGTTAGGTCTGGGATTTGCTCTCGTCAGGCTCTTACTTTCGCATATTTCTCATTCTTGATGGCTAGATCCTGGACTTTTTCTGGATTGGATCACGTAGTAATGTGGTACCACACTGAGACAGTCATTTAAACCTGGTTTCCATGAATATTTTAGACGACAACGCAAGTTAGGTCTGGGATAGGTCTGGGATTTGCCCTCATCAGGTTCATACTTTCGCATTTTTCACATACTCTTTGAACAGATCCTCGGTTTTTTCTGGTTTGGATAACGTAGTAATGTGGTACCACACTGAAGGAGTCGATTAAGCCTGGTTTCGATCAATATTTTAGAGAATAATTCATGTTAGGTCTGGGTTAGGTCTGGGATTTGCTCTCATGAGGCTCGTTCTTTCGCATATTTCTCATTCTTGATGGCTAGATCCTGGGTTTTTTCTGGTTCGGATCACGTAGTAATGTGGTACCACACTGAAACATTCAATTAAACCTTGTCTTGATAAATATTTTGGAGGATAACGTATGTTAGGTCTGGGTTAGGTCTAGGATTTGCCCTCATCAGGGTCATACTTTCGCATTCTTCACATACTTTTTGAACAGATCCTAGGTTTTTTCTGGTTTGGATAACGTAGTAATGTGGTACCACACTGAAAGAGTCGATTAAGCCTGGTTTCGATCAATATTTTTGAGGATAACGCATGTTAGGTCTAGGTTAGGTCTGGGATTTGCTCTCGTCAGGCTCATACTTACGCATTTTTCACATACTTGTTGAACAGATTCCTGGCTTTTTCTGGTTTCGATCACGTGGTAAAGTGTTACCACACTGAAACGGTCAATTAAACCTGGTTTTGATGAATATTTTAGGGGATAACGCAAGTTATGTTTGGGATAGGTCTGGGATTTGCCCTCATCAGGCTCATACTTTCGCGTTTTTCACATACTTGTTGAACTGATCCTCGGTTTTTTCTGGTTTGGATCACGTAGTAATGTGGTACCACACTGAAACAGTCCATTAAACCTGGTTTCGATCAATATTTTAGAGGATAACACATGTTAGGTCCAGGTTAGGCCTGGGATTTGCCCTCATCAGGCTCAGACTTTCGCGTTTTTCACATACTTGTTGAACAGATCCTGGGTTTTTCTGGTTTGGATCACGTAGTAACGTGGTACCACACTGAAACAGTCGATTAAACCTGGTTTCGATCAATATTTTAGAGAATAATTCATGTTAGGTCTGGGTTAGGTCTGGGATTTGCTCTCATGAGGCTCGTACTTTCGCATATTTCTCATTCTTGTTGGCCACATCCTGGGCGTCCACTGGTTTGGATCACGTAGTAATGTGATGCCACACTGAAACAGTCAATTAATCCTGATCTTGATAAATATTCTAGAGGACAACGCATGTTAGGTCTGGGTTTGGTCGGGGATTGCCCTCGTCAGGCTCATACTTTCGCATATTTCTCATACTTCATGGCTAGATCCAGGGCTTTTTCTGGATTGGATCACGTAGTAATGTGGTACCACACTGAAACAGTTCATTAAATCTGGTTTCGATCAATATTTTAGAGAATAATTCATGTTAGGTCTGGGTTAGGTCGGGGATTTGCCCTCGTCAGGCTCATACTTTCGCATATTTCTCATACTTCATGGCTAGATCCTGGGCTTTGTCTGGTTTGGATCACGTAGTAATGTGGTACCACACTGAAACAGTCAATTGAACCTGGTTTCGATCAATATTTTATAGGATAACGCAAATTAGGTCTAGGTTAGGCCTGGGATTTGCCCTCATCAGGGTCATACTTTCGCATTCTTCACATACTTGTTGAACAGATCCTGGGTTTTTTCTGGTTCGGATCACGTAGTAATGTGGTACCACACTGAAACAGTCGATTAAACCTGGTTTCGATCAATATTTTAGAGAATAATTCATGTTAGGTCTGGGATTTGCTCTCATGACGCTCGTACTTTCGCATATTTCTCATACTTGATGGCCAGATTCTGGGCTTTGTCTGGTTTGGATCACGTAGTAATGTGATGCCACACTGAAACAGTCAATTAATCCTGGTCTTGATAAATATTCTAGAGGACACCACATGTTAGGTCTGGGTTAGGTCTAGGATTTGCCCTCATCAGGCTCATTCTTTCGCGTTTTTCACATACTTGTTGAACAGATCCTGGGTTTTTTCTGGTTCGGATCACGTAGTAATGTGGTACCACACTGAAACAGTCGATTAAACCTGGTTTCGATCAATATTTTTGAGGATAACGCATTTTAGGCCTGGGTTAGGCCTGGGATTTTCACTCACCAGACTCATACTTTCGCATTCTTCACATACTTGTTGAACGGATCCTGGGTTTTTTCTGGTTTGGACCACGTAGTAAAGTGGTACCACTCAGAAAAAGTCAATTAAACCTGGTTTCGGTCAATATTTTAGAGGATAACGCATGTTAGGTCTGGGTTAGGACGGGGATTTGCCCTCGCCAGGCTCATACTTTCGCATATTTCTCATACTTCATGGCTAGATCCTGGGCTTTTTCTGGATTGGATCACGTAGTAATGTGGTACCACACTGAAACATTCAATTAAACCTGGTTTCGATCAATATTTTATAGGATAACGCAAATTAGGTCTAGGTTAGGTCTGGGATTTGCCCTCATCAGGGTCATACTTTCGCATTCTTCACATACTTGTTGAACAGATCCTGGGTTTTTTCTGGTTCGGAACACGTAGTAATGTGGTACCACACTGAGACATTCAATTAAACCTGGTCTTGATAAATATTTTAGAGGATAACGTATGTTAGGTCTGGGTTAGGTCTAGGATTTGCCCTCATCAGGGTCATACTTTCGCATACTTCACATACTTTTTGAACAGATCCTAGGTTTTTTCTGGTTTGGATAACGTAGTAATGTGGTACCACACTGAAAGAGTCGATTAAGCCTGGCTTCGATCAATATTTAGAGGATAACGCATGTTAGGTCTGGGTTAGGTCTAGGATTTGCCAACATCAGGCTCATACTTTCGCATATTTCTCATTCTTGATGGCCAGATTCTGGGCTTTTTCTGGTTTGGATCTCGTAGTAAAGTGGTACCACACTGAAACAGTCGATTAAACCAGGTTTCGATCAATATTTTTGAGGATAACGCATGTTAGGTCTCGGTTAGGTCTGGGATTTGCTCTCGTCAGGCTCTTACTTTCGCATATTTCTCATTCTTGATGGCTAGATCCTGGACTTTTTCTGGATTGGATCACGTAGTAATGTGGTACCACACTGAGACAGTCATTTAAACCTGGTTTCCATGAATATTTTAGACGACAACGCAAGTTAGGTCTGGGATAGGTCTGGGATTTGCCCTCATCAGGTTCATACTTTCGCATTTTTCACATACTCTTTGAACAGATCCTCGGTTTTTTCTGGTTTGGATAACGTAGTAATGTGGTACCACACTGAAGGAGTCGATTAAGCCTGGTTTCGATGAATATTTTAGAGAATAATTCATGTTAGGTCTGGGTTAGGTCTGGGATTTGCTCTCATGAGGCTCGTTCTTTCGCATATTTCTCATTCTTGATGGCTAGATCCTGGGTTTTTTCTGGCTCGGATCACGTAGTAATGTGGTACCACACTGAAACATTCAATTAAACCTTGTCTTGATAAATATTTTGGAGGATAACGTATGTTAGGTCTGGGTTAGGTCTAGGATTTGCCCTCATCAGGGTCATACTTTCGCATTCTTCACATACTTTTTGAACAGATCCTAGGTTTTTTCTGGTTTGGATAACGTAGTAATGTGGTACCACACTGAAAGAGTCGATTAAGCCTGGTTTCGATCAATATTTTTGAGGATAACGCATGTTAGGTCTAGGTTAGGTCTGGGATTTGCTCTCGTCAGGCTCATACTTACGCATTTTTCACATACTTGTTGAACAGATTCCTGGCTTTTTCTGGTTTCGATCACGTGGTAAAGTGTTACCACACTGAAACGGTCAATTAAACCTGGTTTTGATGAATATTTTAGGGGATAACGCAAGTTATGTTTGGGATAGGTCTGGGATTTGCCCTCATCAGGCTCATACTTTCGCGTTTTTCACATACTTGTTGAACTGATCCTCGGTTTTTTCTGGTTTGGATCACGTAGTAATGTGGTACCACACTGAAACAGTCCATTAAACCTGGTTTCGATCAATATTTTAGAGGATAACACATGTTAGGTCCAGGTTAGGCCTGGGATTTGCCCTCATCAGGCTCAGACTTTCGCGTTTTTCACATACTTGTTGAACAGATCCTGGGTTTTTCTGGTTTGGATCACGTAGTAACGTGGTACCACACTGAAACAGTCGATTAAACCTGGTTTCGATCAATATTTTAGAGAATAATTCATGTTAGGTCTGGGTTAGGTCTGGGATTTGCTCTCATGAGGCTCGTACTTTCGCATATTTCTCATTCTTGTTGGCCACATCCTGGGCTTCCACTGGGTTGGATCACGTAGTAATGTGATGCCACACTGAAACAGTCAATTAATCCTGATCTTGATAAATATTCTAGAGGACAACGCATGTTAGGTCTGGGTTTGGTCGGGGATTGCCCTCGTCAGGCTCATACTTTCGCATATTTCTCATACTTCATGGCTAGATCCAGGGCTTTTTCTGGATTGGATCACGTAGTAATGTGGTACCACACTGAAACAGTTCATTAAATCTGGTTTCGATCAATATTTTAGAGAATAATTCATGTTAGGTCTGGGTTAGGTCGGGGATTTGCCCTCGTCAGGCTCATACTTTCGCATATTTCTCATAC
Source organism: Colletes latitarsis (assembly GCF_051014445.1). Lineage (NCBI taxonomy): Eukaryota > Metazoa > Arthropoda > Insecta > Hymenoptera > Colletidae > Colletes > Colletes latitarsis. Next base: position 13,771,355 of record NW_027488365.1, read on the forward strand.
TTCATGGCTAGATCCTGGGCTTTTTCTGGATTGGATCACGTAGTAATGTGGTACCACACTGAAACAGTCAATTAAACCTGGTTTCGATCAATATTTTATAGGATAACGCAAATTAGGTCTAGGTTAGGCCTGGGATTTGCCCTCATCAGGGTCATACTTTCGCATTCTTCACATACTTGTTGAACAGATCCTGGGTTTTTTCTGGTTCGGATCACGTAGTAATGTGGTACCACACTGAAACAGTCGATTAAACCTGGTTTCGATCAATATTTTAGAGAATAATTCATGTTAGGTCTGGGATTTGCTCTCATGACGCTCGTACTTTCGCATATTTCTCATACTTGATGGCCAGATTCTGGGCTTTGTCTGGTTTGGATCACGTAGTAATGTGATGCCACACTGAAACAGTCAATTAATCCTGGTCTTGATAAATATTCTAGAGGACACTACATGTTAGGTCTGGGTTAGGTCTAGGATTTGCCCTCATCAGGCTCATTCTTTCGCGTTTTTCACATACTTGTTGAACAGATCCTGGGTTTTTTCTGGTTCGGATCACGTAGTAATGTGGTACCACACTGAAACAGTCGATTAAACCTGGTTTCGATCAATATTTTTGAGGATAACGCATTTTAGGCCTGGGTTAGGCCTGGGATTTTCACTCACCAGACTCATACTTTCGCATTCTTCACATACTTGTTGAACGGATCCTGGGTTTTTTCTGGTTTGGACCACGTAGTAAAGTGGTACCACTCAGAAAAAGTCAATTAAACCTGGTTTCGGTCAATATTTTAGAGGATAACGCATGTTAGGTCTGGGTTAGGACGGGGATTTGCCCTCGTCAGGCTCATACTTTCGCATATTTCTCATACTTCATGGCTAGATCCTGGGCTTTTTCTGGATTGGATCACGTAGTAATGTGGTACCACACTGAAACATTCAATTAAACCTGGTTTCGATCAATATTTTATAGGATAACGCAAATTAGGTCTAGGTTAGGTCTGGGATTTGCCCTCATCAGGGTCATACTTTCGCATTCTTCACATACTTGTTGAACAGATCCTGGGTTTTTTCTGGTTCGGAACACGTAGTAATGTGGTACCACACTGAGACATTCAATTAAACCTGGTCTTGATAAATATTTTAGAGGATAACGTATGTTAGGTCTGGGTTAGGTCTAGGATTTGCCCTCATCAGGGTCATACTTTCGCATACTTCTCATTCTTGTTGGCCAGATCCTGGGCTTCCACTGGTTTGGATCACGTAGTAATGTGATGCCACACTGAAACAGTCAATTAATCCTGGTCTTGATAAATATTTTAGAGGATAACGCAAGTTATGTCTGGGTGACCCCCAAGGGGGGTGGTGTACCCGTGGTCGCGGTGGTCGCGTCCTCCACAGCACCCTCCCAAGGGGGGGTGGCGTGGAGTGAGGTGGTGGGGCGGAAGGCGAAGCGGGCGGCGAGGAAGGCCTCGCAACCGCAGCCTCCGCCTCCGCCGCCGGCGGCCAAGGTAAAGGCCGCGAAGGTCGGGAAGGCACGACCAGGTCGTCCCCCAAAGACGGCAGCGGTGACGCTGACCGTTGCGCAGGGGGGCGACCTGACCCTCGCGGAGGCGATGCGGCTCGCCAGGGAGAATATCTCCCTGGAAGAGCTGGGCATCGCCTCCGTGAGGGCGAAGAGGGCCGTGACCGGGGGTCTCTTGCTGGAGATCCCCGGTGCAGAAGGCGGCGCGAAGGCGGATCGTCTCGCCCAGAGGCTCCGGGAGCAGCTGGGCGAGCGAGGTGTCTGGGTCGCTCGGCCCACGAAGCGCACGGAGATGCGCGTTTGTGGGCTGGACGACTCGGTCAGCGCACAGGATGTGTCCCGTGCCCTTGCGAGGGCGGGGGACTGTCCTGTGGAGGACCTGCGGATCGGAGAGATCCGCAGGTCGCCCTCCGGCCTCGGGTCGGTGTGGGCCCGGTGCCCCCTCTCCGCCGCCCGTAAGGTGGCGGAATCCGGGAGGGTGTTGGTGGGGTGGGTTTCGGCGCGAGTGGAAATCCTCGCGCCGCGCCCGCTCCAGTGTCACCGCTGCCTCGAATTGGGGCACGTGAGGCAGTGGTGCACCTCGCCGGTGGACCGCAGCGGTCAGTGTTACCGCTGCGGTGCCAAAGAGCACCGTGCGAGCCAGTGCTCGGTGGCCCCCCACTGCCCGCTGTGTGCGGACATGGGGAGGCCAGCCGATCACAGGGTGGGGAGCAAGAAGTGCTCCCCCCCCTCCCGGAAGGAGAGGAAGAGGCGGGCTGCACCGGCTCCGGTGCCGAGGGCGGTGGCATCGTCCTCCATGGAGGTGGACGGTGCTACGGGGACGGACGGCCGGGAGGAGGCTGGCGCGGCCATTAATTAATGCCGCCCCGCCTCCTCCTCCAGGCCAACCTCAACCACTGCCGCGCGGCACAGGACTTGATGTCCCAAGTCCTCGCGGAGTGGGGGGTTGGCCTGGCGGTCGCCGCCGAGCCGTACCGCGTCCCTGATCACCCTCATTGGGTGGGCGACGCGGACGGCTTGGTGGCGACGGTATGGGGAGGGCGCGACGGGTCCCCACCGTTCTCCTTGTTGGAGCGCGGTCGGGGATTCGTCGCCGTGGAATGGGGGGGAGTCGCTGTGGTGGGGTGCTACATTTCGCCCCGTAGCGGTCACGCTGCGTTCGAGCTGTACTTGGCCGAGGTCGCGGCATGCGTGCAGCGCTACGCGACCCGGCCGGTGCTGGTCCTGGGGGATTTTAATGCTATGTCGGTGGCTTGGGGATCCCCCAGGACCTCCGTTCGCGGCGGGATCCTGGGCGATTGGGCGGCGGGGCTCGACCTCCGGGTATTGAACCGGGGGTCGGAGCACACATGCGTGCGGCGATATGGGGGGTCCATCGTGGATGTTGGATTCGCGACCCCCAACGCCGTGCGCATGGTGTCGGGTTGGCACGTGGTCGCGGGGGCAGAGACACTCTCCGATCACCGGTACATCCGGATGAAGGTCTCTGCCGCCGCGAGTGCATCCCGACACGGCCGCCTGCGTGGCACCCCACCACGCCGCTGGGCGCTTCGGCGCCTGGACAAGGACGCCCTGATGGCAGCTACCCTCGCTGCAACTTGGCCGCAGGGAGCGGCCGAGTTGCCGAGCATAGAGGAGGAGGTCGCCCGGCTCGGAGCATTGGTCGCGGGTATTTGCGACGCGGCGATGCCTCGGGTCGGGCGGGCTTCTCCTCGCCGGGCGGTGTACTGGTGGTCGGACGCGATCGCGGAGTTGCGAGTCGCGACTGTCCGCGCCCGACGCCAGTACACCCGCGCGCGCCGTCGTCAACGTACAGGCGACGGCGTGGCGCGAGCGAGGGCAGCTGATGACCTGTATGGAGCATACCGCGTGGCGCGGGTTGCTCTGCAGGTCGCCATCAAACGGGCCAAGACCCGGGCATGGAAGGAGCTCCTCCAGACCCTTGATGACGATCCATGGGGGCGCCCATATAAGGTGGTGCTGAATAAGCTCCGCCCGTGGGCGCCCCCCGTCACCGAGGGTCTTGACCCCCGGCTGCTGGAGGACGTGGTCAATACACTCTTCCCAATTGGGGAGAGGGGACCGCGTCCTCCGGCGGCGGCGGCTGTTCCAGTGGAGTGGACGGCCGAGCTGGGGGTCACGCAGGAGGAGCTGGCAGCGGCCATCAGACGGCTCGGGGTTCGTAACACGGCCCCGGGTCCGGATGGTGTACCCGGCCGGGTTTGGGTCTTGACCCAGGGCGTCCTTGGGGCCGACCTCAGGCGGTTGTTCGACCACTGCCTGAGGGACGGGCGATTCCCCCCCAGTTGGAAGGTGGCGAGGATGGTCCTCCTCCGGAAGGAGGGTCGGCCCGCGGAGTCTCCCTCCGCATACCGGCCCATTTGTCTCCTCGACGAGGTGGGCAAGCTCTTCGAGCGTGTGATTGCTGCCCGCCTCGTCGAGCACCTGTCGCGGGGTGATCCCGGTCTGGCAGACTGCCAGTTCGGTTTCCGGGGGGGCCGATCGACTATCGACGCGATAGGTCGTGTGAGGGCCCTCTCGGGGGCGGCCGTCTCCCGGGGAGGGGTGGCATTGGCAATATCCTTGGATATTGCCAATGCCTTTAACACCCTCCCCTGGGAAGAGATAAGGAGGGGACTCGAATATCATCGAGTCCCCCCTTGTCTCAGGGCGGTCGTCGGGGATTATCTCCGCGGCAGGTGGATCGAGTATCCGGGCCGGGATGGTGATATGCGGAGGGAGGTGTACTGCGGTGTTCCGCAGGGGTCGGTCCTCGGGCCACTCCTGTGGAACATCGCGTACGACTCGGTGTTGCGGGCCGGCCTCCCCGACGGCGTCAGCACGGTGTGTTATGCGGATGACACACTGGTGCTGGCCGTCGGGGCGCACTGGGGGAGGGCCATGCGTCGCGCGGAGGAGGGGTCGCAACGCGTCGTCGACCGGATCAGGGGGATGGGGATGACGGTGGCGGTCCATAAGACCGAGGTGATTGCGTTTCATTCACCTCGGCAGGATCCGCCACCCCCTCTGATCCGGGTGGGTGGGGCTGACATCGAGGTGAAGCCCCAGATCAGGTATCTAGGGCTGATCCTCGATAGCCACTGGCGTTTCGAGGAGCATTTCCGCTGCCTGGTCCCCCGGTTGGAAAGGATGGTTGCGGCTCTGGGCCGGATCCTGCCCAACCTGGGGGGCCCGGCGGGCCGAGTTCGTCGCCTCTATGTGGCAATGGTCCAGTCGGTGGCCCTATACGGGGCCCCCGTCTGGGCGGACGACCTGGCTGCCTCCCGGCGCAGCATGACTATGCTGCGTCGGGTGCAGAGGCGCATGGCGCTCAGGGTCGTCCGCGGGTATCGGACCATGTCACATGTTGCGGCGACGGTTCTAGCGGGGATGCCGCCCATGGACCTGCTCGCGCGGTCGCACGCGGTGATGTACCGGCACCGCGTCGACCGTCGCGCGGGGGTGGGGGCGGTCCCGGGCGGGCAGGAACCTGCTTGGGGCGATTTGAAGCGCCAGGCCCGGCAGTCCGTGTTGCTCGCGTGGCAGGAGCGGCTGGCTCTGCCAACCGCGGGGCACCGGACTGTCGGGGCGGTTGGGCCACTCCTGAAGGAGTGGCTGGACAGAGGCCATGGCAGCCTCACCTACCGGATGGCACAGGTATTTTCCGGGCATGGCAGCTTCGGAAGATACCTATGCCGGATAGGGAAGGAGCCGACGGCGCGTTGCTGCCACTGCGACGCTGAGCAGGACACGGCGGATCATACCCTGGAGGTATGCCCCGCGTGGGAGGGGGAGCGCCGTGTCCTGGTCGGCGTCGTCGGGCGGGATGTCTCGCTGCCGGGCGTGGTGCGCGTCATGCTCGGCAGCGAGGAGAAGTGGAGGGCCGTGGCCTCCTTCTGCGAGAACGTAATGTTGCAGAAGGAGGCTGCGGGGAGGGTGCGCGAGCTTCAGCGGCGCGCTGAAGCTCGCGCTCGTGCGGTGGCCCGAGGTCGTCGCCCGGTCGCGAGGCGTCGCGGGCGGCCGCCTCGGCGTGGCGGATGACCTAGGCTGGGAGGGGGGTCCTGAGGGGACCCTCCTCCCGCCAGGCGGCGCCGGGTCGGACCGGTTGGTGGTAGGAGTGCCTCCCCCTACCGGTCCGACGCAAGGGGAGGCACCCTCGGCGGTCTGGTGCGGCCATGAACGCCCGGCCGCCGAGGGGTGGAAACGGGGTCGCGGGCGGTTGCGAGTTGGGGCTCGCAGCCGCCACTAAACACGGCCCCGGGACGGATAGCGGCGGGATGGAGTGGCCCCGTCCCGCCGCTATGAGGCAGTGTGTCTACTGGGGGGACCGATTGTCCCCCCGGGGGATGGGCGCGAAAGCGCGGGCACGGGGAGGATACCGGAAGAATGCTTCGAGCGATTCCCGGTATCCTCTCAAAGCGTGCCGAAGGGTCACCGTGGGGTTTTTAGTGGGTAGGTCCCGCGCCTGTCGTTGTACGGGCGCGGGGAATCCCACACACCCCTCCCACCTCTCCCCTAGGAGGTGGGAGGGAGTCTTTCGAAGATTTTCCCCACGACAAAAAAAAAAAAAAAAAAAAAAAAAAAAAAGTTATGTCTGGGTTATTTCTGGGATTTGCCCTCATCAGGCTCAGACTTTCGCGTTTTTCACATACTTGTTGAACACATCCTGGGTTTTTTCTGGTTTGGATCACGTAGCATTGTGTTACCACACTGAAACTGTCGATTAAACCTGGTTTCGATCAATATTTTAGAGAATAATTCATGTTAGGTCTGGGTTAGGTCTAGGATTTGCCCTCATCAGGGTCATACTTTCGCATTCTTCACATACTTTTTGAACAGATCCTAGGTTTTTTCTGGTTTGGATAACGTAGTAATGTGGTACCACACTGATTGAGTCGATTAAGCCTGGTTTCGATCAATATTTTTGAGGATAACTCATGTTAGGTCTAGGTTAGTTCTGGGATTTGCTCTCGTCAGGCTCATACTTACGCATTTTTCACATACTTGTTGAACAGATCCCTGGCTTTTTCTGGTTTCGATCACGTTGTAAAGTGTTACCACACTGAAACGGTCAATTAAACCTGGTTTTGATGAATATTTTAGGGGATAACGCAAGTTATGTCTGGGATAGGTCTGGGATTTGCCCTCATCAGGCTCATACTTTCGCGTTTTTCACATACTTGTTGAACTGATCCTCGGTTTTTTCTGGTTTGGATCACGTAGTAATGTGGTACCACACTGAAACAGTCGATTAAACCTGGTCTTCTTAAATATTTTAGAGGATAACGCATGTTAGGTCTGGGTTAGGTCTGGGATTTGCCCTCGTCAGGCTCATACTTTCGCATATTTCTCATACTTCATGGCTAGATCCTGGGCTTTTTCTGGATTGGATCACGTAGTAATGTGGTACCACACTGAAACAGTCAATTAAACCTGGTTTCGATCAATATTTTTGAGGATAACGCATGTTAGGTCTAGGTTAGGTCTGGGATTTGCTCTCGTCAGGCTCATACTTACGCATTTTTCACATACTTGTTGAACAGATCCCTGGCTTTTTCTGGTTTCGATCACGTTGTAAAGTGTTACCACACTGAAACGGTCAATTAAACCTGGCTTTGATGAATATTTTAGGGGATAACGCAAGTTATGTCTGGAATAGGTCTGGAATTTGCCCTCATCAGGCTCATACTTTCGCGTTTTTCACATACTTGTTGAACTGATCCTCGGTTTTTTCTGGTTTGGATCACGTAGTAAAGTGGTACCACTCAGAAACAGTCAATTAATCCTGGTCTTGATAAATATTTTAGAGGATAGCGCAAGTTATGTCTGGGTAAGTTCTGGGATTTGCCCTCATCAGGCTCAGACTTTCGCGTTTTTCACATACTTGAACAGATCCTGGGTTTTTTCTGGTTCGGATCACGTAGTAATGTGGTACCACACTGAAACAGTCGATTAAACCTGGTTTCGATCAATATTTTAGAGAATAATTCATGTTAGGTCTGGGTTAGGCCTAGGATTTGCTCTCATGAGGCTCGTACTTTCGCATATTTCTCATACTTGATGGCCAGATTCTGGGCTTTTTCTGGTTTGGATCACGTAGTAACGTGGTACCACACTGAAACAGTCGATTAAAGCTGGTTTCGATCAATATTTTTGAGGATAACGCAAGTTATGTCTGGGTTAGTTCTGGGATTTGCCATCATCAGGGTCATCCGGGGAGGGGTGGCATTGGCAATATCCTTGGATATTGCCAATGCCTTTAACACCCTCCCCTGGGAAGAGATAAGGAGGGGACTCGAATATCATCGAGTCCCCCCTTGTCTCAGGGCGGTCGTCGGGGATTATCTCCGCGGCAGGTGGATCGAGTATCCGGGCCGGGATGGTGATATGCGGAGGGAGGTGTACTGCGGTGTTCCGCAGGGGTCGGTCCTCGGGCCACTCCTGTGGAACATCGCGTACGACTCGGTGTTGCGGGCCGGCCTCCCCGACGGCGTCAGCACGGTGTGTTATGCGGATGACACACTGGTGCTGGCCGTCGGGGCGCACTGGGGGAGGGCCATGCGTCGCGCGGAGGAGGGGTCGCAACGCGTCGTCGACCGGATCAGGGGAATGGGGATGACGGTGGCGGTCCATAAGACCGAGGTGATTGCGTTTCATTCACCTCGGCAGGATCCGCCACCCCCTCTGATCCGGGTGGGTGGGGCTGACATCGAGGTGAAGCCCCAGATCAGGTATCTGGGGCTGATCCTCGATAGCCACTGGCGTTTCGTGGAGCATTTCCGCTGCCTGGTCCCCCGGTTGGAAAGGATGGTTGCGGCTCTGGGCCGGATCCTGCCCAACCTGGGGGGCCCGGCGGGCCGAGTTCGTCGCCTCTATGTGGCAATGGTCCAGTCGGTGGCCCTATACGGGGCCCCCGTCTGGGCGGACGACCTGGCTGCCTCCCGGCGCAGCATGACTATGCTGCGTCGGGTGCAGAGGCGCATGGCGCTCAGGGTCGTCCGCGGGTATCGGACCATGTCACATGAGGCGGCGACGGTTCTAGCGGGGATGCCGCCCATGGACCTGCTCGCGCGGTCGCACGCGGTGATGTACCGGCACCGCGTCGACCGTCGCGCGGGGGTGGGGGCGGTCCCGGGCGGGCAGGAACCTGCTTGGGGCGATTTGAAGCGCCAGGCCCGGCAGTCCGTGTTGCTCGCGTGGCAGGAGCGGCTGGCTCTGCCAACCGCGGGGCACCGGACTGTCGGGGCGGTTCGGCCACTCCTGAAGGAGTGGCTGGACAGAGGCCATGGCGGCCTCACCTACCGGATGGCACAGGTATTTTCCGGCCATGGCAGCTTCGGAAGATACCTGTGCCGGATAGGGAAGGAGCCGACGGCGCGTTGCTGCCACTGCGACGCTGAGCAGGACACGGCGGATCATACCCTGGAGGTATGCCCCGCGTGGGAGGGGGAGCGCCGTGTCCTGGTCGGCGTCGTCGGGCGGGATGTCTCGCTGCCGGGCGTGGTGCGCGCCATGCTCGGCAGCGAGGAGAAGTGGAGGGCCGTGGCCTCCTTCTGCGAGAACGTAATGCTGCAGAAGGAGGCCGCGGGGAGGGAACGCGAGCTTCAGCGGCGCGCTGAAGCTCGCGCTCGTGCGGTGGCCCGAGGTCGTCGCCCGGTCGCGAGGCGTCGCGGGCGGCCGCCACGGCGTGGCGGATGACCTAGGCTGGGAGGGGGGTCCTGAGGGGACCCTCCTCCCGCCAGGCGGCGCCGGGTCGGACCGGTTGGGGGTAGGAGTGCCTCCCCCTACCGGTCCGACGCAAGGGGAGGCACCCTCGGCGGTTTGGTGCGGCCATGAACGCCCGGCCGCCGAGGGGTGGAAACGGGGTCGCGGGCGGTTGCAAGTTGGGGCTCGCAACCGCCACTAAACGCGGCCCCGGGACGGATAGCGGCGGGATGGAATGGCCCCGTCCCGCCGCTATGAGGCAGTGTGTCTACTGGGGGGACCGATTGTCCCCCCGGGGGATGGGCGCGAATGCGCGGGCACGGGGAGGATACCGGAAGAATGCTTCGAGCGATTCCCGGTATCCTCCCAAAGCGTGCCGAAGGGTCACCGTGGGGTTTTTAGTGGGTAGGTCCCGCGCCTGTCGTTGTACGGCCGCGGGGAATCCCACACACCCCTCCCACCTCTCCCCAAGGAGGTGGGAGGGTGTCTTTCGAAGATTTTCCCCACGACAAAAAAAAAAAAAAAAAAAAAAAAATCATCAGGGTCATACTTTCGCATACTTCTCATTCTTGTTGGCCAGATCCTTTTCTTCCACTGGTTTGGATCAGGTAGTAATGTGATGCCACACTGAAACAGTCAATTAATCCTGGTCTTGATAAATATTTTAGAGGATAACGTATGTTAGGTCTGGGTTAGGTCTAGGATTTGCCCTCATCAGGGTCATACTTTCGCATTCTTCACATACTTTTTGAACAGATCCTAGGTTTTTTCTGGTTTGGATAACGTAGTAATGTGGTACCACACTGAAAGAGTCGATTAAGCCTGGTTTCGATCAATATTTTTGAGGATAACGCATGTTAGGTCTAGGTTAGGTCTGGGATTTGCTCCCGTCAGGGTCATACTTACGCATTTTTCACATACTTGTTGAACAGATCCCTGGCTTTTTCTGGTTTCGATCACGTTGTAAAGTGTTACCACACTGAAACGGTCAATTAAACCTGGTTTTGATGAATATTTTAGGGGATAACGCAAGTTATGTCTGGAATAGGTCTGGGATTTGCCCTCATCAGGCTCATACTTTCGCGTTTTTCACATACTTGTTGAACTGATCCTCGGTTTTTTCTGGTTTGGATCAGGTAGTAAAGTGGTACCACTCAGAAACAGTCAATTAAACCTGGTTTCGGTCAATATTTTAGAGGATAACGCATGTTAGGTCTGGGTTAGGTCGGGGATTTGCCCTCGTCAGGCTCTTACTTTTGCATATTTCTCATTCTTGATGACTAGATCCTGGACTTTTTCTGGATTGGAACACGTAGTAATGTGGTACCACACTGAGACAGTCATTTAAACCTGGTTTCCATGAATATTTTAGACGACAACGCAAGTTAGGTCTGGGTTAGGTCTGGGATTTGCTCTCATGAGGCTCGTACTTTCGCATATTTCTCATACTTGATGGCCAGATTCTGGGCTTTTTCTGGTTTGGATCACGTAGTAACGTGGTACCACACTGAAACAGTCGATTAAACCAGGTTTCGGTCAATATTTTTGAGGATAACGCATGTTAGGTCTCGGTTAGATCTGGGATTTGCTCTCGTCAGGCTCTTACTTTCGTATATTTCTCATTCTTGATGGCTAGATCCTGGACTTTTTCTGCACTGGATCACGTAGTAATGTGGTACCACACTGAAACATTCAATTAAACCTGGTCTTGATAAATATTTTAGAGGATAACGTATGTTAGGTCTGGGTTAGGTCTAGGATTCGCCCTCATCGGGGTCATACTTTCGCATTCTTCACATACTTTTTGAACAGATCCTGGGTTTTTTCTGGTTTGGATAACGTAGTAATGTGGTACCACACTGAAAGAGTCGATTATGCCTGGTTTCGATCAATATTTTTGAGGATAACGCATGTTAGGTCTCGGTTAGATCTGGGATTTGCTCTCGTCAGGCTCTTACTTTCGCATATTTCTCATTCTTGATGGCTAGATCCTGGACTTTTTCTGGATTGGATCACGTAGTAATGTGGTACCACACTGAGACAATCATTTAAACCTGGTTTCCATGAATATTTTAGACGACAACGCAAGTTCGGTCTGGGATAGGTCTGGGATTTGCCCTCATCAGGGTCATACTGTCGCATTTTCCACATACTTGTTGAACAGATCCTGGGTTTTTTCTGGGTTGGATCACGCAGTAATGTGGTACCACACTGGAGCAGTCCACTAAACCTGGTTTCGGTCAATATTTCTGTGGGATAACGCATGTTAGGTCTGGGATTTGCTCTCGTCAGGCTCATACTTTCGCATATTTCTCATTCTTGTTGGCCAGATCCTGGACTTCCACTGGTTTGGATCACGTAGTAATGTGATGCCACACTGAAACAGTCAATTAATCCTGGTCTTGATAAATATTTTAGTGGACAACGCAAATTAGTTCTGGGATAAGTCTGGGATTTGCTCTCATCAGGCTCGTACTTTCGCATATTTCTCATACTTGGTGGCCAGATTCTGGGCTTTTTCTGAGTTGGATAACGTAGTAATGTGGTACCACACTGAAACAGTCGATGAAACCTGGTTTCGATCAATATTTTTGAGCATAACGCGTGTTAGGCCCAGGATAGGTCTGGGATTTGCTCTCGTCAGGCTCATATTTTCGCATTTTTCTCATTCTTGTTGGCCAGATCCTGGGCTTCCACTGGTTTGGATCACGTAGTAATGAGATGCCACACTGAAACAGTCAATTAATCCTGGTCTTGATAAATCTTTTAGAGGATAACGCAAGTTATGTCTGGGATACGTCTGGGATTTGCCCTCATCAGGCTCATACTTTCGCATTTTTCACATACTTGTTGAACAGATCCTGGGTTTTTTCTGGTTCGAATCACGTAGTAATGAGATACCACACTGAAACATTCAATTAAACCTGGTCTTGACAAATATTTTGGAGGATAACGCATGTTAGGTCTGGGTTTGGTCTAGGATTTGCCCTCATCAGGCGCATACTTTCGCATATATCTCATTCTTGTTGGCCAGATCCTGGGCTTCCACTGGTTTGGATCACGTAGTAATGTGATGCCACACTGAAACAGTCATTAATCCTGGTCTTGATAAATCTTTTAGAGGATAACGCAAGTTATGTCTGGGATACGTCTGGGATTTGCCCTCATCAGGCTCATACTTTCGCATTTTTCCATACTTGTTGAACAGATCCTGGGTTTTTTCTGGTTTGGATCACGTAGTAATGTGGTACCACACTGAAACAGTCGAATAAACCTGGTTTCGATCAATATTTTTGAGGATAACGCATGTTAGGTCTAGGGTAGTTCTGGGATTTGCTCTCGTCAGGCTCATACATTCGCAGTTTTAACATACATGTTGACCTGATCCAGGGTTTTTTCTGCTTTGGATCACGTAGTATAGTGGTAACACACTAAAACATTCCATTAAACCTGGTTACGATCAATACTTTAGAGGTTAACGCAAGTTAGGTCTGGGATAGGTCGGGGGCTTGCCCTCATCCGGCTCATGCTTTCGCATTTTTCACATACTTGTTGAACAGATCCTGGTTTTTTTTTCTGGTTTGGATCACGCAGTAATGTGGTACCACACTGAAGCAGACCATTAAACCTGGTTTCGATTATTATTTTAGAGGATGACACATGTTAGGTCTTGGTTAGGTCTGGGATTTGCCCTCATCAGGGTCATACTTTCGCGTTTTTCACATACTTGTTGGCCAGATCGTGAGCTTCCACTGGTTTGGATCACGTAGTAATGTGATGCCACACTGAAACAGTCAATTAATCCTGGTCTTGATAAATATTTTAGAGGATAACGCAAGTTATGTCTGGGATAGGTCTGGGATTTGCCCTCATCAGGCTCATACTTTCGCGTTTTTCACATACTTGTTGAACGGATCCTGGGTTTTTTCTGGTTTGGACCACGTAGTAAAGTGGTACCACACTGAAACAGACGATTAAACCTGGTTTCGATCAACATTTTTGAGGATAACGCAAGTTACGTCTGGGTTAGTTCTGGGATGTGCCATCATCAGGCTCATACTTTCGCATACTTCTCATTCTTGTTGGCCAGATCCTTTTCTTCCACTGGTTCGAATCACGTAGTAATGTGCTACCACGCTGAAACAGTCGATTAAACCTGGGTTCGATCAATATTTTTGAGGATAACGCATGTTAGGTCTAGGTTAGGCCTGGGATTTTCACTCACCAGACTCATACTTTCGCATTCTTCACATATTTGTTGAACGGATCCTGGGTTTCTTCTGGTTTGGATCACGTAGTAATGTGGTACCACACTGAAACATTCAATTAAACCTGGTCTTGATAAATATCTTAGAGGTTAACGCATGTTAGGTCTGGGTTAGGTCGGGGATTTGCCCTCGTCAGGCTCATACTTTCGCATATATCTCATACTTCATGGCTAGATCCTGGGCTTTCTCTGGATTGGATCTCGTAGTAATGTGTTACCACACTGAAACAGTCAATTAAACCTGGTTTTGCACAATATCTTACAGGATAACGCAAGTTAGGTCTAGCTTAGGCCTGGGATTTGCCCTCATCAGGGTCATACTTTCGCAATCTTCACATTCTTTTTGAACAGATCCTGGGTTTTTTCTGGTTCGAATCACGTAGTAATGTGGTACCACACTGAAACATTCAATTAAACCTGGTCTTGACAAATATTTTGGAGGATAACGCATGTTAGGTCTGGGTTTGGTCTAGGATTTGCCCTCATCAGGCGCATACTTTCGCATATATCTCATTCTTGTTGGCCAGATCCTGGGCTTCCACTGGTTTGGATCACGTAGTAATGTGATGCCACACTGAAACAGTCATTAATCCTGGTCTTGATAAATCTTTTAGAGGATAACGCAAGTTTTGTCTGGGATACGTCTGGGATTTGCCCTCATCAGGCTCATACTTTCGCATTTTTCACATACTTGTTGAACAGATCCTGGGTTTTTTCTGGTTCGAATCACGTAGTAATGAGGTACCACACTGAAACATTCAATTAAACCTGGTCTTGACAAATATTTTGGAGGATAACGCATGTTAGGTCTGGGTTTGGTCTAGGATTTGCCCTCATCAGGCGCATACTTTCGCATATATCTCATTCTTGTTGGCCAGATCCTGGGCTTCCACTGGTTTGGATCACGTAGTAATGTGATGCCACACTGAAACAGTCATTAATCCTGGTCTTGATAAATCTTTTAGAGGATAACGCAAGTTATGTCTGGGATACGTCTGGGATTTGCCCTCATCAGGCTCATACTTTCGCATTTTTCACATACTTGTTGAACAGATCCTGGGTTTTTTCTGGTTTGGATCACGTAGTAATGTGGTACCACACTGAAACAGTCGAATAAACCTGGTTTCGATCAATATTTTTGAGGATAACGCATGTTAGGTCTAGGGTAGTTCTGGGATTTGCTCTCGTCAGGCTCATACATTCGCAGTTTTAACATACATGTTGACCTGATCCAGGGTTTTTTCTGCTTTGGATCACGTAGTATAGTGGTAACACACTAAAACATTCCATTAAACCTGGTTACGATCAATACTTTAGAGGTTAACGCAAGTTAGGTCTGGGATAGGTCGGGGGCTTGCCCTCATCCGGCTCATGCTTTCGCATTTTTCACATACTTGTTGAACAGATCCTGGTTTTTTTTTCTGGTTTGGATCACACAGTAATGTGGTACCACACTGAAGCAGACCATTAAACCTGGTTTCGATTATTATTTTAGAGGATGACACATGTTAGGTCTTGGTTAGGTCTGGGATTTGCCCTCATCAGGGTCATACTTTCGCGTTTTTCACATACTTGTTGGCCAGATCGTGAGCTTCCACTGGTTTGGATCACGTAGTAATGTGATGCCACACTGAAACAGTCAATTAATCCTGGTCTTGATAAATATTTTAGAGGATAACGCAAGTTATGTCTGGGATAGGTCTGGGATTTGCCCTCATCAGGCTCATACTTTCGCATTCTTCACATATTTGTTGAACGGATCCTGGGTTTCTTCTGGTTTGGATCACGTAGTAATGTGGTACCACACTGAAACATTCAATTTAACCTGGTTACGATAAATATTTTAGAGGTTAACGCAAGTTAGGTCTGGGATAGGTCGGGGGCTTGCCCTCATCCGGCTCATGCTTTCGTATTTTTCACATACTTGTTGAACAGATCCTGGTTTTTTTCTGGTTTGGATCACGCAGTAATGTGGTACCACACTGAAACAGACGATTAAACCTGGTTTCGATCAACATTTTTGAGGATAACGCAAGTTACGTCTGGGTTAGTTCTGGGATGTGCCATCATCAGGCACATACTTTCGCATACTTCTCATTCTTGTTGGCCAGATCCTTTTCTTCCACTGGTTTGGATCACGTAGTAATGTGATGCCACACTGAAACAGTCATTAATCCTGGTCTTGATAAATCTTTTAGAGGATAACGTATGTTAGGTCTGGGTTAGGTCTAGGATTTGCCCTCGTCAGGCTCATACTTTCGCATATTTCTCATACTTCATGGCTAGATCCTGGGCTTTTTCTGGATTGGATCACGTAGTAATGTGGTACCACACTGAAACAGTCAATTAAACCTGGTTTCGATCAATATTTTTGAGGATAACGCATGTTAGGTCTAGGTTAGGTCTGGGATTTGCCCTCGTCAGGCTCATACTTACGCATTTTTCACATACTTGTTGAACAGATCCCTGGCTTTTTCTGGTTTCGATCACGTTGTAAAGTGTTACCACACTGAAACGGTCAATTAAACCTGGTTTTGATGAATATTTTAGGGGATAACGCAAGTTATGTCTGGAATAGGTCTGGAATTTGCCCTCATCAGGCTCATACTTTCGCGTTTTAAACATACTTGTTGAACTGATCCTCGGTTTTTTCTGGTTTGGATCACGTAGTAAAGTGGTACCACTCAGAATCAGTCAATTAAACCTGGTTTCGGTCAATATTTTAGAGGATAACGCATGTTAGGTCTGGGTTAGGTCGGGGATTTGCCCTCGTCAGGCTCATACTTTCGCATATTTCTCATACTTCATGGCTAGATCCTGGGCTTTTTCTGGATTGGATCACGTAGTAATGTGATGCCACACTGAAACAGTCAATTAATCCTGGTCTTGATAAATGTTTTAGAGGATAACGCAAGTTATGTCTGGGTTAGTTCTGGGATTTGCCATCATCAGGGTCATACTTTCGCATACTTCTCATTCTTGATGGCCAGATTCTGGGCTTTTTCTGGTTTGGATCACGTAGTAACGTGGTACCACACTGAAACAGTCGATTAAAGCTGGTTTCGATCAATATTTTTGAGGATAACGCAAGTTACGTCTGGGTTAGTTCTGGGATGTGCCATCATCAGGCTCATACTTTCGCATACTTCTCATTCTTGTTGGCCAGATCCTTTTCTTCCACTGGTTTGGATCACGTAGTAATGTGATGCCACACTGAAACAGTCAATTAATCCTGGTCTTGATAAATGTTTTAGAGGATAACGCAAGTTATGTCTGGGTTAGTTCTGGGATTTGCCATCATCAGGGTCATACTTTCGCATACTTCTCATTCTTGTTGGCCAGATCCTTTTCTTCCACTGGCTTGGATCAGGTAGTAATGTGATGCCACACTGAAACAGTCAATTAATCCTGGTCTAGATAAATATTTTAGAGGATAACGTATGTTAGGTCTGGGTTAGGTCTAGGATTTGCCCTCATCAGGGTCATACTTTCGCATTCTTCACATACTTTTTGAACAGATCCTAGGTTTTTTCTGGTTTGGATAACGTAGTAATGTGGTACCACACTGAAAGAGTCGATTAAGCCTGGTTTCGATCAATATTTTTGAGGATAACGCATGTTAGGTCTAGGTTAGGTCTGGGATTTGCTCCCGTCAGGGTCATACTTACGCATTTTTCACATACTTGTTGAACAGATCCCTGGCTTTTTCTGGTTTCGATCACGTTGTAAAGTGTTACCACAGTGAAACGGTCAATTAAACCTGGTTTTGATGAATATTTTAGGGGATGACGCAAGTTATGTCTGGAATAGGTCTGGAATTTGCCCTCATCAGGCTCATACTTTCGCGTTTTTCACATACTTGTTGAACTGATCCTCGGTTTTTTCTGGTTTGGATCAGGTAGTAAAGTGGTACCACTCAGAAACAGTCAATTAAACCAGGTTTCGGTCAATATTTTAGAGGATAACGCATGTTAGGTCTGGGTTAGGTCGGGGATTTGCCCTCGTCAGGCTCTTACTTTTGCATATTTCTCATTCTTGAAGACTAGATCCTGGACTTTTTCTGGATTGGATCACGTAGTAATGTGGTACCACACTGAGACAGTCATTTAAACCTGGTTTCCATGAATATTTTAGACGACAACGCAAGTTCGGTCTGGGATAGGTCTGGGATTTGCCCTCATCAGGGTCATACTTTCGCATTTTCCACATACTTGTTGTACAGATCCTGGGTTTTTTCTGGGTTGGATCACGCAGTAATGTGGTACCACACTGGAGCAGTCCACTAAACCTGGTTTCGGTCAATATTTCTGTGGGATAACGCATGTTAGGTCTAGGTTAGGCCTGGGATTTTCACTCACCAGACTCATACTTTCGCATTCTTCACATATTTGTTGAACGGATCCTGGGTTTCTTCTGGTTTGGATCACGTAGTAATGTGGTACCACACTGAAACATTCAATTAAACCTGGTCTTGATAAATATCTTAGAGGATAACGCATGTTAGGTCTGGGTTAGGTCGGGGATTTGCCCTCGTCAGGCTCATACTTTCGCATATTTCTCATACTTCATGGCTAGATCCTGGGCTTTCTCTGGATTGGATCTCGTAGTAATGTGGTACCACACTGAAACAGTCAATTAAACCTGGATTCGCACAATATCTTACAGGATAATGCAAGTTAGGTCTAGCTTAGGCCTGGGATTTGCCCTCATCAGGGTCATACTTTCGCAATCTTCACATACTTTTTGAACAGATCCTGGGTTTTTTCTGGTTCGAATCACGTAGTAATGTGCTACCACACTGAAACAGTCGATTAAACCTGGGTGCGATCAATATTTTTGAGGATAACGCATGTTAGGTTTAGGTTAGGCCTGGGATTTTCACTCACCAGACTCATACTTTCGCATTCTTCACATATTTGTTGAACGGATCCTGGGTTTCTTCTGGTTTGGATCACGTAGTAATGTGGTACCACACTGAAACATTCAATTAAACCTGGTCTTGATAAATATCTTAGAGGATAACGCATGTTAGGTCTGGGTTAGGTCGGGGATTTGCCCTCGTCAGGCTCATACTTTCGCATATATCTCATTCTTGTTGGCCAGATCCTGGGCTTCCACTGGTTCGGATCACGTAGTAATGTGGTACCACACTGAAACATTCCATTAAACCTGGTCTTGATAAATGTTTTAGAGGATAACGTATGTTAGGTCTGGGTTAGGTCTAGGATTTGCCCTCATCAGGGTCATACTTTCGCATTCTTCACATACTTTTTGAACAGATCCTAGGTTTTTTCTGGTTTGGATAACGTAGTAATGTGGTACCACACTGAAAGAGTCGAATAAACCTGGTTTCGATCAATATTTTTGAGGATAACGCATGTTAGGTCTAAGGTAGGTCTGGGATTTGCTCCCGTCAGGCTCATACTTACGCATTTTTCACATACTTGTTGAACAGATCCCTGGCTTTTTCTGGTTTCGATCGCGTTGTAAAGAGTTACCACAATGAAACGGTCAATTAAACCTGGTTTTGATGAATATTTTAGGGAATAACGCAAGTTATGTCTGGAATAGGTCTGGGATTTGCCCTCATCAGGCTCATACTTTCGCGTTTTTCACATACTTGTTGAACTGATCCTCGGTTTTTTCTGGTTTGGATCACGTAGTAAAGTGGTACCACTCAGAAACAGTCAATTAAACCTGGTTTCGGTCAATATTTTAGAGGATAACGCATGTTAGGTCTGGGTTAGGTCGGGGATCTGCCCTCGTCAGGCTCATACTTTCGCATATTTCTCATACTTCATGGCTAGATCCTGGGCTTTCTCTGGATTGGATCTCGTAGTAATGTGGTACCACACTGAAACAGTCAATTAAACCTGGATTCGCACAATATCTTACAGGATAATGCAAGTTAGGTCTAGCTTAGGCCTGGGATTTGCTCTCATGAGGCTCGTATTTTCGCATTTTCCTCATACTTGATGGCCAGATTCTGGGCTTTTTCTGGTTTGGATCACGTAGTAACGTGGTACCACACTGAAACAGTCGATTAAACCAGGTTTCGATCAATATTTTTGAGGATAACGCATGTTAGGTCTCGGTTAGATCTGGGATTTGCTCTCGTCAGGCTCTTACTTTCGCATATTTCTCATTCTCGATGGCTAGATCCTGGACTTTTACTGGATTGGAACACGTAGTAATGTGGTACCACACTGAGACAGACATTTAAACCTGGTTTCCATGAATATTTTAGACGACAACTCAAGTTAGGTCTGGGTAAGGTCTGGGATTTGCTCTCATGAGGCTCGTACTTTCGCATATTTCTCATACTTGATGGCCAGATTCTGGGCTTTCTCTGGTTTGGATCACGTAGTAACGTGGTACCACACTGAAACAGTCGATTAAACCAGGTTTCGATCAATATTCTTGAGGATAACGCATGTTAGGTCGCGGTTAGATCTGGGATTTGTCCTCGTCAGGCCCTTACTTTCGCATATTTCTCATTCTTGATGGCTAGATCCTGGACTTTTTCTGGATTGGATCACGTAGTAATGTGGTACCACACTGAAACATTCAATTAAACCTGGTCTTGACAAATATTTTGGAGGATAACGCATGTTAGGTCTGGGTTTGGTCTAGGATTTGCCCTCATCAGGCGCATACTTTCGCATATATCTCATTCTTGTTGGCCAGATCCTGGGCTTCCACTGGTTTGGATCACGTAGTAATGTGATGCCACACTGAAACAGTCATTAATCCTGGTCTTGATAAATCTTTTAGAGGATAACGCAAGTTATGTCTGGGATACGTCTGGGATTTGCCCTCATCAGGCTCATACTTTCGCATTTTTCACATACTTGTTGAACAGATCCTGGGTTTTTTCTGGTTTGGATCACGTAGTAATGTGGTACCACACCGAAACAGTCGAATAAACCTGGTTTCGATCAATATTTTTGAGGATAACGCATGTTAGGTCTAGGGTAGTTCTGGGATTTGCTCTCGTCAGGCTCATACATTCGCAGTTTTAACATACATGTTGACCTGATCCAGGGTTTTTTCTGCTTTGGATCACGTAGTATAGTGGTAACACACTAAAACATTCCATTAAACCTGGTTACGATCAATATTTTAGAGGTTAACGCAAGTTAGGTCTGGGATAGGTCGGGGGCATGCCCTCATCCGGCTCATGCTTTCGCATTTTTCACATACTTGTTGAACAGATCCTGGTTTTTTTCTGGTTTGGATCACGCAGTAATGTGGTACCACACTGAAGCAGATCATTAAACCTGGTTTCGATTATTATTTTAGAGGATGACACATGTTAGGTCTTGGTTAGGTCTGGGATTTGCCCTCATCAGGGTCATACTTTCGCGTTTTTCACATACTTGTTGGCCAGATCGTGGGTTTCCACTGGTTTGGATCACGTAGTAATGTGATGCCACACTGAAACGGTGAATTAAACCTGGTTTCGATCAATATTTTAGAGGATAATTCATGTTAGGTCTGGGTTAGGTCTGGGATTTGCTCTCATGAGGCTCGTACTTTCGCATTTTCCTCATACTTGATGGCCAGATTCTGGGCTTTTTCTGGTTTGGATCATGTAGTAACGTGGTACCACACTGAAACAGTCGATTAAACCAGGTTTCGATCAATATTTTTGAGGATAACGCATGTTAGGTCTCGGTTAGATCTGGGATTTGCTCTCGTCAGGCTCTTACTTTCGCATATTTCTCATTCTTGATGGCCAGATCCTTTTCTTCCACTGGTTTGGATCACGTAGTAATATGATGCCACACTGAAACAGTCAATTAATCCTGGTCTTGATAAATGTTTTAGAGGATAACGCAAGTTATGTCTGGGTAAGTTCTGGGATTTGCCCTCATCAGGCTCATACTTTCGCATGTTTCTCATTCTTGTTGGCCAGATCCTGGGCTTCCACTGGTTCGGATCACGTAGTAATGTGGTACCACACTGAAACATTCCATTAAACCTGGTTTCGATCAATATTTTTGAGGATAACGCATGTTAGGTCTAGGTTAGGTCTGGGATTTGCTCTCGTCAGGCTCATACTTACGCATTTTCCACATACTTGTTGAACAGATCCCTGGCTTTTTCTGGTTTCGATCACGTTGTAAAGTGTTACCACACTGAAACGGTCAATTAAACCTGGTTTTGATGAATATTTTAGGGGATAACGCAAGTTATGTCTGGAATAGGTCTGGAATTTCCCCTCATCAGGCTCATACTTTCGCGTTTTAAACATACTTGTTGAACTGATCCTCGGTTTTTTCTGGTTTGGATCACGTAGTAAAGTGGTACCACTCAGAAACAGTCAATTAAACCTGGTTTCGGTCAATATTTTAGAGGATAACGCATGTTAGGTCTGGGTTAGGTCGGGGATTTGCCCTCGTCAGGCTCATACTTTCGCATATTTCTCATACTTCATGGCTAGATCCTGGGCTTTTTCTGGATTGGATCACGTAGTAATGTGATGCCACACTGAAACAGTCAATTAATCCTGGTCTTGATAAATATTTTAGAGGATAACGCAAGTTATGTCTGGGTAAGTTCTGGGATTTGCCTTCATCAGGCTCAGACTTTCGCGTTTTTCACATACTTGTTGAACAGATCCTGGGTTTTTTCTGGTTCGGATCACGTAGTAATGTGGTACCACACTGAAACAGTCGATTAAACCTGGTTTCGATCAATATTTTAGAGAATAATTCATGTTAGGTCTGGGTTAGGCCTAGGATTTGCTCTCATGAGGCTCGTACTTTCGCATATTTCTCATACTTGATGGCCAGATTCTGGGCTTTTTCTGGTTTGGATCACGTAGTAACGTGGTACCACACTGAAACAGTCGATTAAAGCTGGTTTCGATCAATATTTTTGAGGATAACGCAAGTTATGTCTGGGTTAGTTCTGGGATTTGCCATCATCAGGGTCATACTTTCGCATACTTCTCATTCTTGTTGGCCAGATCCTTTTCTTCCACTGGTTTGGATCAGGTAGTAATGTCATGCCACACTGAAACAGTCAATTAATCCTGGTCTTGATAAATATTTTAGAGGATAACGTATGTTAGGTCTGGGTTAGGTCTAGGATTTGCCCTCATCAGGGTCATACTTTCGCATTCTTCACATACTTTTTGAACAGATCCTAGGTTTTTTCTGGTTTGGATAACGTAGTAATGTGGTACCACACTGAAAGAGTCGATTAAGCCTGGTTTCGATCAATATTTTTGAGGATAACGCATGTTAGGTCAAGGTTAGGTCTGGGATTTGCTCCCGTCAGGGTCATACTTACGCATTTTTCACATACTTGTTGAACAGATCCCTGGCTTTTTCTGGTTTCGATCACGTTGTAAAGTGTTACCACACTGAAGCGGTCAATTAAACCTGGTTTTGATGAATATTTTAGGGGATAACGCAAGTTATGTCTGGAATAGGTCTGGGATTTGCCCTCATCAGGCTCATACTTTCGCGTTTTTCACATACTTGTTGAACTGATCCTCGGTTTTTTCTGGTTTGGATCACGTAGTAAAGTGGTACCACTCAGAAACAGTCAATTAAACCTGGTTTCGGTCAATATTTTAGAGGATAACGCATGTTAGGTCTGGGTTAGGTCGGGGATTTGCCCTCGTCAGGCTCATACTTTCGCATATTTCTCATACTTCATGGCTAGATCCTGGGCTTTTTCTGGATTGGATCACGTAGTAATGTGGTATCACACTGAAACAGTCAATTAAACCTGGTTTCGATCAATATTTTATAGGATAACGCAAATTAGGTCTAGGTTAGGCCTGGGATTTGCCCTCATCAGGGTCATACTTTCGCGTTTTTCACATACTTGTTGAACAGATCCTGGGTTTTTTCTGGTTCGGATCACGTAGTAATGTGGTACCACACTGAAACATTCAATTAAACCTGGTCTTGATAAATATTTTAGAGGATAACGCATGTTAGGTCTGGGTTAGGTCTAGGATTTGCCATCATCAGGCTCATACTTTCGCTTACTTCTCATTCTTGTTGGCTAGATCCTGGGCTTCCACTGGTTTGGATCACGTAGTAATGTGATGCCACACTGAAACGGTGAATTAAACCTGGTTTCGATCAATATTTTAGAGGATAACACATGTTAGGTCCAGGATAGGCCTGGGATTTGCCCTTATCAGGCTCAGACTTTCGCGTTTTTCACATACTTGTTGAACAGATCCTGGGTTTTTTCTGGTTCGGATCATGTAGTAATGTGCTACCACACTGAAACAGTCGATTAAACCTGGTTTCGATCAATATTTTAGAGAATAATTCATGTTAGGTCTGGGTTAGGCCTGGGATTTGCTCTCATGAGGCTCGTACTTTCGCATATTTCTCATACTTGATGGCCAGATTCTGGGCTTCCACTGGTTTGAATCACGTAGTAATGTGATGCCACACTGCAACAGTCAATTAATCCTGGTCTTGATAAATATTTTAGTGGACAACGCAAGTTAGATCTGGGATAAGTCTGGGATTTGCTCTCATCAGGCTCGTACTTTCGCATTTTTCACATACTTGTTGAACAGATCCTGGGTTTTTTCTGGTTCGGATCATGTACTAATGTGCTACCACACTGAAACAGTCGATTAAACCTGGTTTCGATCAATATTTTAGAGAATAATTCATGTTGGGTCTGGGTTAGGCCTGGGATTTGCTCTCAAGAGGCTCGTACTTTCGCATATTTCTCATACTTGATGGCCAGATTCTGGGCTTTTTCTGGTTTGGATCACGTAGTAACGTGGTACCACACTGAAACAGTCGATTAAAGCTGGTTTCGATCAATATTTTTGAGGATAATTCATGTTAGGTCTGGGTTAGGCCTGGGATTTGCTCTCATGAGGCTCGTACTTTCGCATATTTCTCATACTTGATGGCCAGATTCTGGGCTTTTTCTGGTTTGGATCACGTAGTAACGTGGTACCACACTGAAACAGACGATTAAACCTGGTTTCGATCAATATTTTTGAGGATAACGCATGTTAGGTCTCGGTTAGATCTGGGATTTGCTCTCGTCAGGCTCTTACTTTCGCATATTTCTCATTCTTGATGGCTAGATCCTGGACTTTTTCTGGATTGGATCACGTAGTAATGTGGTACCACACTGAGACAGTCGTTTAAACCTGGTTTCCATGAATATTTTAGACGACAACGCAAGTTAGGTCTGGGATAGGTCTGGGATTTGCCCTCATCAGGGTCATACTTTCGCATTCTTCACATACTTTTTGAACAGATCCTGGGTTTTTTCTGGTTTGGATAACGTAGTAATGTGGTACAACACTGAAAGAGTCGATTATGCCTGGTTGCGATCAATATTTTTGAGGATAACGCATGTTAGGTCACGGTTAGATCTGGGATTTACTCTCGTCAGGCTCATACTTTCGCATATTTCCCATTCTTGTTGGCCAGATCCTGGGCTTCCACTGGTTTGGATCACGTAGTAATGTGATGCCACACTGAAACAGTCAATTAATCCTGGTCTTGATAAATATTTTAGAGGATAACGCATGTTAGGTCTGGGTTAGGTCTAGGATTTGCCCTCGCCAGGCTCATTCTTTCGCATATTTCTCATACTTGATGGCTAGATCCTGGACTTTTTCTGGTTTGGATAACGTAGTAATGTGGTACCACACTGAAACAGTCGATTAAACCTGGTTTCGATCAATATTTTTTAGGATAACGCATGTTAGGTCTAGGTTAGGTCTGGGATTGGCTCTCGTCAGGCTCATACTTTCGCATATTTCTCATTCTTGTTGGGCAGATCCTGGGCTTCTACTGGATTGGATCACGTAGTAATGTGGTGCCAGACTGAAACAGTCAATTAATCCTGGTCTTGATAAATATTTTAGAGGATAACGCATGTTAGGTCTGGGTTAGGTCTAGGATTTGCCCTCATCAGGCTCATTCTTTCGCATATTTCTCATACTTGATGGCTAGATCCTGGACTTTTTCTGGATTGGATCACGTACTAGTGTGGTACCACACTGAAACAGTCATTTAAACCTGGTTTCCATCAATATTTTAGAGGACAACGCAAGTTAGGTCTGGGATAGGTCTAGGATTTGCCCCCATCAGTCTCATATTTTCGCATTCTTCACATACTTCTTGAACAGATCCTGGGTTTTTTCTGGTTTCGATCACGTAGTAATGTGGTACCACACTGAAGCAGACCATTAAACCTGGTTTCGATTATTATTTTAGAGGATCGCACATGTTAGGTCTAGGTTATGTCTGGGATTTGCCCTCATCAGGGTCATACTTTCGCAGTTTTAACATACATGTTGACCTGATCGATGGTTTTTTCTGCTTTGGATCACGTAGCAAAGTGGTACCACACTGAAACAGTAAATTAAACCTGGTTTCGATCAGTATCTTAGAGGACAACGCAAGTTAGGTCTGGGATAGGTCTGGGATTTGCCCTCATCAGGGTCATACTTTCGCGTATTTCATATACTTGTTGAACAGATCCTGGGATTTTTCTGGTTTGGATCATGCAGTAATGTGGTACCACACTGAAACAGTCGATTAAACCTGGTCTCGATTAATATTTTTGAGGATAACGCATGTTAGGTCTAGGTTAGGTCTGGGATTTGCTCTCATCTGGCTCGTACTTTCGAATATTTCTCATACTTGATGGCCAGATTCTGAGCTTTCTCTGGTTTGGATCACGTAGTAATGTGGTACCACACTGAAACAGTCATTTAAACCTGGTTTCCATCAATATTTTAGAGGACAACGCAAGTTAGGTCTGGGATAGGTCTGGGATTTGCGCTTATCAGGCTCGTACTTTCGCGTTTTTCATATACTTGTTGAACAGATTCTGGGTTTTTTCTGGTTTGGATCACGTAGTAATGTGGTACCACACTGAAACAGTCCATTAAACCTGGTTTCGATCAATATTTTAGAGAATAATTCATGTTAGGTCTGGGTTAGGTCTGGGATTTGCTCTCATCAGACACATACTTTCGTATATTTCTCATACTTGATGGCCAGATTCTGAGCTTTCTCTGGTTTGGATCACGTAGTAATGTGGTACCACACTGAACCAGTCCATTAAACCTGTTTTCGATCAATATTATAGAGGATAACGCATGTTACGTCTAGGTTAGGCTCGGGATTTGCCCTCATCAGACACATACTTTCGTATATTTCTCATACTTCATAGCTAGATCCTGGGATTTTTCTGGATTGGATCACGTAGTAATGTGGTACCACACTGAAACAGTCAATTAAACCTGGTTTCGATCAATATTTTTGAGGATAACGCATGCTAGGTCTAGGTTAGGTCTGGGATTTGCTCTCGTTAGGCTCATACTTTCGCATATTTCTCATTCTTGTTGGCCAGATCCTGGGCTACCTCTAGTCTGGATCACGTAGTAATGTGATGCCACACTGAAACAGTCAATTAATCCTGGTCTTAATAAATATTTTAGAGGATAACGCAAGTTATGTCTGGGATACGTCTGAGATTTGCCCTCATCAGGCTCATACTTTCGCGTTTTTCATATACTTGTTGAACAGATTCTGGGTTTTTTCTGGATTGGATCACGTAGTAATGTGGTACCACACTGAAACAGTCAATTAAACCTGGTTTCGATCAATATTTTTGAGGATAACGCATGTTAGGTGTAGGATAGGTCTGGGATTTGCTCCCATCTGGCTCGTACTTTCGAATATTTCTCATACTTGATGGCCAGATTCTGAGCTTTCTCTGGTTTGGATCACGTAGTAATGTGGTACCACACTGAAACATTCAATTAAACCTGGTCTTGATAAATATTTTAGAGGATAACGCATGTTAGGTCTGGGTTAGGTCTAGGATTTGCCATCATCAGGCTCATACTTTCGCTTACTTCTCATTCTTGTTGGCTAGATCCTGGGCTTCCACTGGTTTGGATCACGTAGTAATGTGATGCCACACTGAAACGGTGAATTAAACCTGGTTTCGATCAATATTTTAGAGGATAACACATGTTAGGTCCAGGATAGGCCTGGGATTTGCCCTTATCAGGCTCAGACTTTCGCGTTTTTCACATACTTGTTGAACAGATCCTGGGTTTTTTCTGGTTCGGATCATGTAGTAATGTGCTACCACACTGAAACAGTCGATTAAACCTGGTTTCGATCAATATTTTAGAGAATAATTCATGTTAGGTCTGGGTTAGGCCTGGGATTTGCTCTCATGAGGCTCGTACTTTCGCATATTTCTCATACTTGATGGCCAGATTCTGGGCTTCCACTGGTTTGAATCACGTAGTAATGTGATGCCACACTGCAACAGTCAATTAATCCTGGTCTTGATAAATATTTTAGTGGACAACGCAAGTTAGATCTGGGATAAGTCTGGGATTTGCTCTCATCAGGCTCGTACTTTCGCATTTTTCACATACTTGTTGAACAGATCCTGGGTTTTTTCTGGTTCGGATCATGTAGTAATGTGCTACCACACTGAAACAGTCGATTAAACCTGGTTTCGATCAATATTTTAGAGAATAATTCATGTTGGGTCTGGGTTAGGCCTGGGATTTGCTCTCAAGAGGCTCGTACTTTCGCATATTTCTCATACTTGATGGCCAGATTCTGGGCTTTTTCTGGTTTGGATCACGTAGTAACGTGGTACCACACTGAAACAGTCGATTAAAGCTGGTTTCGATCAATATTTTTGAGGATAATTCATGTTAGGTCTGGGTTAGGTCTGGGATTTGCTCTCATGAGGCTCGTACTTTCGCATATTTCTCATACTTGATGGCCAGATTCTGGGCTTTTTCTGGTTTGGATCACGTAGTAACGTGGTACCACACTGAAACAGACGATTAAACCTGGTTTCGATCAATATTTTTGAGGATAACGCATGTTAGGTCTCGGTTAGATCTGGGATTTGCTCTCGTCAGGCTCTTACTTTCGCATATTTCTCATTCTTGATGGCTAGATCCTGGACTTTTTCTGGATTGGATCACGTAGTAATGTGGTACCACACTGAGACAGTCATTTAAACCTGGTTTCCATGAATATTTTAGACGACAACGCAAGTTAGGTCTGGGATAGGTCTGGGATTTGCCCTCATCAGGGTCATACTTTCGCATTCTTCACATACTTTTTGAACAGATCCTGGGTTTTTTCTGGTTTGGATAACGTAGTAATGTGGTACAACACTGAAAGAGTCGATTATGCCTGGTTGCGATCAATATTTTTGAGGATAACGCATGTTAGGTCACGGTTAGATCTGGGATTTACTCTCGTCAGGCTCATACTTTCGCATATTTCCCATTCTTGTTGGCCAGATCCTGGGCTTCCACTGGTTTGGATCACGTAGTAATGTGATGCCACACTGAAACAGTCAATTAATCCTGGTCTTGATAAATATTTTAGAGGATAACGCATGTTAGGTCTGGGTTAGGTCTAGGATTTGCCCTCACCAGGCTCATTCTTTCGCATATTTCTCATACTTGATGGCTAGATCCTGGACTTTTTCTGGTTTGGATAACGTAGTAATGTGGTACCACACTGAAACAGTCGATTAAACCTGGTTTCGATCAATATTTTTTAGGATAACGCATGTTAGGTCTAGGTTAGGTCTGGGATTGGCTCTCGTCAGGCTCATACTTTCGCATATTTCTCATTCTTGTTGGGCAGATCCTGGGCTTCTACTGGATTGGATCACGTAGTAATGTGGTGCCAGACTGAAACAGTCAATTAATCCTGGTCTTGATAAATATTTTAGAGGATAACGCATGTTAGGTCTGGGTTAGGTCTAGGATTTGCCCTCATCAGGCTCATTCTTTCGCATATTTCTCATACTTGATGGCTAGATCCTGGACTTTTTCTGGATTGGATCACGTACTAGTGTGGTACCACACTGAAACAGTCATTTAAACCTGGTTTCCATCAATATTTTAGAGGACAACGCAAGTTAGGTCTGGGATAGGTCTAGGATTTGCCCCCATCAGTCTCATATTTTCGCATTCTTCACATACTTCTTGAACAGATCCTGGGTTTTTTCTGGTTTCGATCACGTAGTAATGTGGTACCACACTGAAGCAGACCATTAAACCTGGTTTCGATTATTATTTTAGAGGATCGCACATGTTAGGTCTAGGTTATGTCTGGGATTTGCCCTCATCAGGGTCATACTTTCGCAGTTTTAACATACATGTTGACCTGATCGATGGTTTTTTCTGCTTTGGATCACGTAGCAAAGTGGTACCACACTGAAACAGTAAATTAAACCTGGTTTCGATCAGTATCTTAGAGGACAACGCAAGTTAGGTCTGGGATAGGTCTGGGATTTGCCCTCATCAGGGTCATACTTTCGCGTATTTCATATACTTGTTGAACAGATCCTGGGATTTTTCTGGTTTGGATCATGCAGTAATGTGGTACCACACTGAAACAGTCGATTAAACCTGGTCTCGATTAATATTTTTGAGGATAACGCATGTTAGGTCTAGGTTAGGTCTGGGATTTGCTCTCATCTGGCTCGTACTTTCGAATATTTCTCATACTTGATGGCCAGATTCTGAGCTTTCTCTGGTTTGGATCACGTAGTAATGTGGTACCACACTGAAACAGTCATTTAAACCTGGTTTCCATCAATATTTTAGAGGACAACGCAAGTTAGGTCTGGGATAGGTCTGGGATTTGCGCTTATCAGGCTCGTACTTTCGAGTTTTTCATATACTTGTTGAACAGATTCTGGGTTTTTTCTGGTTTGGATCACGTAGTAATGTGGTACCACACTGAAACAGTCCATTAAACCTGGTTTCGATCAATATTTTAGAGAATAATTCATGTTAGGTCTGGGTTAGGTCTGGGATTTGCTCTCATCAGACACATACTTTCGTATATTTCTCATACTTGATGGCCAGATTCTGAGCTTTCTCTGGTTTGGATCACGTAGTAATGTGGTACCACACTGAACCAGTCCATTAAACCTGTTTTCGATCAATATTATAGAGGATAACGCATGTTACGTCTAGGTTAGGCTCGGGATTTGCCCTCATCAGACACATACT
This sequence comes from Colletes latitarsis, assembly GCF_051014445.1. Lineage (NCBI taxonomy): Eukaryota > Metazoa > Arthropoda > Insecta > Hymenoptera > Colletidae > Colletes > Colletes latitarsis. Next base: position 13,801,889 of record NW_027488365.1, read on the forward strand.
TTCGTATATTTCTCATACTTCATAGCTAGCTCCTGGGATTTTTCTGGATTGGATCACGTAGTAATGTGGTACCACACTGAAACAGTCAATTAAACCTGGTTTCGATCAATATTTTTGAGGATAACGCATGCTAGGTCTAGGTTAGGTCTGGGATTTGCTCTCGTTAGGCTCATACTTTCGCATATTTCTCATTCTTGTTGGCCAGATCCTGGGCTACCTCTAGTCTGGATCACGTAGTAATGTGATGCCACACTGAAACAGTCAATTAATCCTGGTCTTAATAAATATTTTAGAGGATAACGCAAGTTATGTCTGGGATACGTCTGAGATTTGCCCTCATCAGGCTCATACTTTCGCGTTTTTCATATACTTGTTGAACAGATTCTGGGTTTTTTCTGGATTGGATCACGTAGTAATGTGGTACCACACTGAAACAGTCAATTAAACCTGGTTTCGATCAATATTTTTGAGGATAACGCATGTTAGGTGTAGGTTAGGTCTGGGATTTGCTCCCATCTGGCTCGTACTTTCGAATATTTCTCATACTTGATGGCCAGATTCTGAGCTTTCTCTGGTTTGGATCACGTAGTAATGTGGTACCACACTGAAACAGTCCATTAAACCTGTTTTCGATCAATATTTTAGAGGATAACGCATGTTATGTCTAGGTTAGGCTTGGGATTTGCCCTCATCAGACACATATTTTCGTATATTTCTCATACTTGATGGCTAGATCCTGGATTTTTTCTGGTTTGGATAACGTAGTGATGTGGTACCACACTGAAACAGTCGCTTAAACCTGGTTTCGATCAATATTTTGTAGGATAACGCATGTTAGGTCTAGGTTAGGTCTGGGATTGGCTCTCGTCAGGCTCATACTTTCGCATATTTCTCATTCTTGTTGGGCAGATCCTGCGCTTCCACTGGATTGGATCACGTAGTAATGTGGTGCCACACTGAAACAGTCAATTAAACCGGGTTTCGATCAATATTTTTGAGGATAACGCATGTTAGGTCTAGGTTAGGTCTGGGATTTGCTCTCGTTAGGCTCATACTTTCGCATATTTCTCATTCTTGTTGGCCAGATCCTGGGCTACCACTGGTCTGGATCACGTAGTAATGTGATACCACACTGAAACAGTCAATTACTCCTGGTCTTGATAAATATTTTAGAGGATAACGCAAGTTACGTCTAGGTTAGGCCTGGGATTTGCCCTCATCAGACTCATCCTTTCGCATACTTCACATACTTGTTGAATAGATCCTGGATTTTTTCTGGTTTGGATCACGTAGTAATGTGCTACCACACTGAAACGGTGGATTAAACCTGGTTTCGATTATTATTTTAGAGGATAACACATGTTGGGTCTGGGATAGGTCTGGGATTTGCCCTCATCAGGGTCATACTTTCGCGTTTTTCACATACTTGTTGAACAGATCCTGGGTTTTTTTCTGGTTTGGATCACGTAGTAATGTGCTACCACACTGAAACAGTCGATTAAGCCAGGTTTCGATCAATATTTTAGAGGATAACGCAAGTTAGGTCTGGGATAGGTCTGGGATTTGCCCTCATCAGGGTCATACTTTCGTAGTTTTAACATATATGTTGACCTGATCGAGGGTTTTTCCTGCTCTGGATCACGTAGTAAAGTGGTACCACACTAAAACAGTCGATTAAACCTGGTTTCGGTCAATATTTTAGAGGATAACGCAAGTTATGTCTGAGATAGGTCTGGGATTTGTCCTCATCAGGGTCACATTTTCGCATTTTTTACATACTTGTTCAACAGATCCCTTGCTTTTTCTGGTTTGGATCACATAGTAATGTGGTACCACACTGAAGCAGTCCATTAAACCTGGTTACGATCAATATTTTAGAGGTTAACGCAAGTTAGGTCTGGGATAGGTCGGGGGTTTGCCCTCATCCGGCTCATGCTTTCGCATTTTTCACATACTTGTTGAACAGATCCTGGTTTTTTTCTGGTTTGGATCACGCAGTAATGTGGTACCACACTGAAAGAGTCGATTAAACCCGGTTTCGATCAATATTTTAGAGGATAACGCAAGTTAAGTCTGGGATAGGTCTGGGATTTGCTCTCATCAGGCTCGTACTTTCGTATACTTTACATACTTGTTGAACATATCCTGGGTTTTTTCTACTTTGGATCACGTAGTAAAGTGGTACCACACTGAAACATTCAATTAAACCTGTGTTCGATCAATATTTTGGAAGATAACGCATGTCAGGTCTAGGTTAGGCCAAAGATTTTCACTGATCGGAGTCATACTTTCGCATTCTTCACATACTTGTTGAACGGATCCTGGGTTTTTTCTGGTTTGGTTCACGTAGTAATGTGGTACCACACTGAAACATTCAATTAAACCTGGTCTTGATAAATATTTTTGAGGTTAACGCATGTTAGGTCTGGGTTAGGTCTAGGATTTGCCCTCATCAGGCTCATACTTTCGCATATTTCTCATACTTCATGGATAGATCCTGGGCTATTTCTGGATTGGATCACGTAGTAATGTGGTACCACACTGAAACAGTCAATTAAACCTGGTTTCGATCAATATTTTAGAGGATAACGCATGTTATGTCTAGGTTAGGCTTGGGATTTGCCCTCATCAGACACATACTTTCGTATATTTCTCATACTTCATAGCTAGATCCTGGGCTTTTTCTGGATTGGATCACGTAGTAATGTGGTACCACACTGAAGCAGACCATCAAACCTAGTTCCAATTATTATTTTACCGGATAACACATGTTAGGTCTAGGTTAGATATGGGATTTGCCCTCATCAGGGTCATTCTTTCGCATATTTCTCATACTTGATGGCTAGATCCTGGACTTTTTCTGGATTGGATCACGTACTAGTGTGGTACCACACTGAAACAGTCATTTAAACCTGGTTTCCATCAATATTTTAGAGGACAACGCAAGTTAGGTCTGGGATAGGTCTGGGATTTGCCCTCATCACGGTCATACTTTCGCATTTCTCACATATTTGTTGAACAGATCCCTGGCTTTTTCTGGTATCGATAACGTTGTAAAGTGTTACCACACTGCCACAGTCGATTAAACCTGGTTTCGATCAATATTTTAGAGGATAACGCATGTTATGTCTAGGTTAGGCCTGGGATTTGCCCTCATCAGACTCATCCTTTCGCATACTTCACATACTTGTTGAATAGATCCTGGGTTTTTTTCTGGTTTGGATCACGTAGTAATGTGCTACCACACTGAAACAGTGGATTAAACCTGGTTTCGATTATTATTTTAGAGGATAACACATGTTGGGTCTAGGTTAGGACTGGGATTTGCCTTCATCAGGCTCATACTTTCGCGTTTTTCACATACTTGTTGAACGGATCCTGGGTTTTCTCTGGTTTGGATCACGTAGTAATGTGGTACCACACTGAAACATGCAATTAAACCTGGTCTTGATAAATATTTTAGAGTATTACGCTTGTTAGGTCTGGGTTTGGTCTAGGATTTGCCCTCGTCAGGCTCATACTTCCGCATTTTTCTCTTACTACATGGCTAGATCCTGGGTTTCTTCTGGTTTGGATCACGTAGTAATGTGGTACCACACAGAAACAGTCCATTGAACCCGGTTTCGATCAATATTTTCAAGGATAACGCAAGTTAGGTCTGGGATAGGTCTGGGATTTGCCCTCATCCGGCTCATGCTTTCGCATTCTTCACGTACTTGTTGAACAGATTCTGGGTTTTTTCTGGTTTTGATCGCGTAGTAATGTGGTACCACACTGAAACAGTCCATTAATTTCCGTTTTGATCAATATTTTAGAGGATAACGCATGTTAGGTCTAGGTTAGGCCTGGGATTTTCACTCACCAGACTCATACTTTCGCATACTTCACATACGTGTTGAACGGATCCTGAGTTTTTTCTGGTTTGGATCACGCTGTAATGTGGTACCACACTGAAACAGTCAATTAAACCTGGTTTCGATCAATATTTTTGAGGATAACGCATGTTAGGTCTAGGTTAGGTCTGGGATTTACTCTCGTCAGGCTCATACTTTCGCATATTTCCCATTCTTGTTGGCCAGATCCTGGGCTTCCACTGGTTTGGATCGCGTAGTAATGTGATGCCACACTGAAACAGTCAATTAATCCTGGTCTTGATAAATATTTTAGAGGATAACGCATGTTAGGTCTGGGTTAGGTCTAGGATTTGCTCTCATCAGGCTCATTCTTTCGCATATTTCTCATACTTGGTGGCTAGATCCTGGACTTTTTCTGGATTGGATCACGTACTAGTGTGGTACCACACTGAAACAGTCATTTAAACCTGGTTTCCATCAATATTTTAGAGGACAACGCAAGTTAGGTCTGGGATAGGTCTGGGATTTGCCCTCATCACGGTCATACTTTCGCATTTCTCACATACTTGTTGTACAGATCCCTGGCTTTTTCTAGTTTCGATAACGTTGTAAAGTGTTACCACACTGCCACAGTCGATTAAACCTGGTTTCGATCAATATTTTAGAGGATAACGCATGTTATGTCTAGGTTAGGCCTGGGATTTGCCCTCATCAGCCTCATTCTTTCGCATACTTCACATACCTGTTGAATAGATCCTGGGATTTTTTCTGGTTTGGATCACGTAGTAATGTGCTACCACACTGGAACAGTCGATTAAGCCCGGTTTCGATCAATATTTTAGAGGATAACGCAAGTTAGGTCTGGGATAGGTCTGGGATTTGCCCTCATCAGGGTCATACTTTCGTAGTTTTAACATATATGTTGACCTGATCGAGGGTTTTTCCTGCTCTGGATCACGTAGTAAAGTAGTACCACACTAAAACAGTCGATTAAACCTGGTTTCGGTCAAGATTTTAGAGGATAACGCAAGTTATGTCTGAGATAGGTCTGGGATTTGCCCTCATCAGGCTCATACTTCCGCGTTTTTCACATACTTGTTGAACAGATCCTGGGTTTTTTCCGGTATGGATCACGTAGTAATGTGGTACCACACTGAAACATTCAATTAAACCTGGTCTTGATAAATATTTTAGAGGATAACGCATGCTAGGTCTGGGTTAGGTCTAGGATTTGCCCACATCAGGCTCATACTTTCGCATATTTCTCATACTTCATGGCTAGATCCTGGGCTTTTTCTGGATTGGATCACGTAGTAATGTGGTACCACACTGAAACAGTCAATTAAACCTGGTATCGATCAATATTTCACACTTTCGCAGTTTTAACATACATGTTGACCTGATCCTGGGCTTCCACTGGTTTGGATAACGTAGTAATGTGGTACCACACTGAAACAGTCGATTAAACCTGGTTTCGACCAATATTTTTGAGGATAACGCATGTTAGGTCTAGGTTAGGTCTGGGATTTGCTCTCGTCAGGCTCATACTTTCGCATATTTCTCATACTTGATGGCTAGATCCTGGACTATTTCTGGACTGGATCACGTAGTAATGTGGTACCACACTGAAACAGTCAATTAAACCTGGTATCGATCAATATTTCACACTTTCGCAGTTTTAACATACATGTTGACCTGATCCTGGGCTTCCACTGGTTTGGATAACGTAGTAATGTGGTACCACACTGAAACAGTCATTTAAACCTGGTTTCCATCAATATTTTAGAGGATAACGCAAGTTATGTCTGGGATAGGTCTGGGATTTGCCCTCATCAGGCTCATACTTCCGCGTTTTTCACATACCAGTAGAACAGATCCTGTGTTTTTTTTGGTTTCGATCACGTAGTAATGTGGTACCACACTGAAGCAGACCATCAAACCTGGTTCCAATTATTATTTTAGAGGATAACACATGTTAGGTCTAGGTTAGCTATGGGATTTGCCCTTATCAGGGTCATGCTTTCCCAGTTTTAACATACATGCTGACCCGATCGATGGTTTTTTCTGCTTTGCATAACGTAGCAAAATGGTGCCACACTGAAACAGTCTATTAAACCTGGTTTCGATCAATATTTTAGAGGATAACGCATGTTAGGTCTGGGTTAGGTCTAGGATTTGTCCTCGTCAGGCTCATACTTTCGCATATTCCTCATACTTGATGGATAGATCCTGGACTTTTTCTGGACTGGATCACGTAGTAATGTGGTACCACACTGAAACAGTCGATTAAACCCGGTTTCGATCAATATTTTAGAGGATAACGCAAGTTAAGTCTGGGATAGGTCTGGGATTTGCTCTCATCAGGCTCGTACTTTCGCATACTTCACATACTTGTTGAACAGATCCTGGGTTTTTTCTACTTTGGATCACGTAGTAAAGTGGTACCACACTGAAACATTCAATTAAACCTGTGTTCGATCAATATTTTGGAAGATAACGCATGTTAGGTCTGGGTTAGGTCTGGGATTTGCGCTCATCAGTGTAATACTTTCACATATTTCTCATACTTGATGGCGAGATCCTGGGCTTTTTCTGGATTGCATCACGTAGTAATGTGGTACCCCACTGAAACAGTCAATTAAACCTGGTTTCGATCAATATTTTAGAGGATTAACAGAAGTTAGGTCTGGGATAAGTCTTGGATTTGCCCTCATCAGGCGCGTACTTTCGCGTTTTTGTCATACCTGTAGAACAGATCCTGGGTTTTTTCTGGATTGGATCAGGCAGTAATGTGGTACCATACCGAAACATTCAATTAAATCTTGTCTGGATAAGTATTTTAGAGGATATCGCATGTTAGGTCTAGGATAGGCCTGGGATTTGCCCTCATCAGGGTCATACTTTCGCAGTTTTAACATGCATGTTGACATAATCGAGAGTTCTTTCTGCTTTGGATCACGTAGTAAAGTGGTACCACAATGAAACAGTCCATTAAACCTGGTTTCGATCAATATTTTTGAGGATAACGCATGTCAGGTCTAGGTTAGGCCAAAGATTTTCACTGATCGGAGTCATACTTTTGCATTCTTCACATACTTGTAGAACGGATCCTGGGTTTTTTCTGGTTTGGTTCACGTAGTAATGTGGTACCACACTGAAACATTCAATTAAACCTGGTCTTGATAAATATTTTACAGGATAACGCATGTTATCTGTCTTGTTTAGGTCTAGGATTTGCCCTCATCAGGCTCATACTTTCGCATATTTCTCATACTTCATGGCTAGATCCTGAACTATTACTGGATTGGATCACGTAGTAATGTGGTACCACACTGAAACAGTCAATTAAACCTGGTTTCGATCAATATTTTACTGGATAACGCAAGTTAGGTCTCGGACAGTTCTGGGATTTGCCCTCATCAGGCTCATACTTTCGCGTTTTTCACATACTTGTTAAACAGACCCTGGGTTTTTTCTGGATTGGATCACGTAGTAATGTGGTACCACACAGAAACAGTCCATTACACCTGGTTTCGATCAATATTTTAGAGGATAACGCATGTTAGGTCTAGGATAGGTCTGGGATTTGCTCTCATCAGGCTCGTACTTTCGCATATTTCTCATACTTGATGGCTAGATCCTGGGCTTTTTCTGGATTGGATCGCGTAGTAATGTGGTACCACACTGAAACAGTCCACTAAACCTGGTGTCGGTCATTATTTTAGAGGATAACTCATTTTATGTCCTGGTTAGGCCGGGGATTTTCCCTCATCAGAGTCATACTTTCGCATACTTCACATACATGTTGAACAGATCCTGGGTTTTTTCTACTTTGGATCACGTAGTAAAGTGGTACCACACTGAAACATTCAATTAAACCTGTGTTCGATCAATATTTTGGAAGATAACGCATGTTAGGTCTGGGTTAGGTCTGGGATTTGCGCTCATCAGTGTAATACTTTCGCATATTTCTCATACTTGAGGGCGAGATCCCGGGCTTCTTCTTGATTGCATCACGTAGTAATGTGGTACCACACTGAAACAGTCAATTAAACCTGGTTTCGATCAATATCTTAGAGGATTAACAGAAGTTAGGTCTGGGATAGGTCTTGGATTTGTCCTCATCAGGCTCGTACTTTCGCGTTTTTCACATACCTGTAGACCAGATCCTGGGTTTTTTCTGGATTGGATCACGCAGTAATGGGGTACCACACCGAAACATTCAATTATACCTGGTCTGGATAAGTATTTTAGAGGATATCGCATGTTAGGTCAAGGATAGGCCTGGGATTTGCCCCCATCAGGGTCATACTTTCGCAGTTTTAACATGCATGTTGACATAATCGAGAGTTTTTTCTGCTTTGGATCACGTAGTAAAGTGGTACCACACTGAAACAGTCCATTAAACCTGGTTTCGATCAATATTTTTGAGGATAACGCATGTCAGGTCTAGGTTAGGCCAAAGATTTTCACTGATCGGAGTCATACTTTCGCATTCTTCACATACTTGTTGAACGGATCCTGGGTTTTTTCTGGTTTGGTTCACGTAGTAATGTGGTACCACACTGAAACATTCAATTAAACCTGGTCTTGAAAAATATTTAAGAGGATAACGCATGTTAGGTCTGGGTTAGGTCTAGGATTTGCCCTCATCAGGTTCATACTTTCGCATATTTCTCATACTTCATGGCTAGATCCTGGGCTATTTCCGGATTGTATCACGTAGTAATGTGGCACCACACTGAAGCAGTCAATTAAACCTGGTTTCGATCAATATTTTTGTGGAAAACGCATGTTAGGTCTAGGTTAGGTCTGGGATTTACTCTCGTCAGGCTCATACTTTCGCATATTTCCCATTCTTGTTGGCCAGATCCTGGGCTTCCACTGGTTTGGATCACGTAGTAATGTGATGCCACACTGAAACAGTCAATTAAACCTGGTTTCGATCAATATTTTAGAGGATAACGCAAGTTATGTCTGGTATAGGTCTGGGATTTGCTCTTATCAGGCTCATACTTTCGCGTTTTTCACATACTTGTTGAACAGATCCTGGGTTTTTTCTGGATTGGATCACGTAGTAGTGCGGTACCACACGGAAACAGTCCATTCAACCTGGTTTCGATCAATAGTTCACAGGATAACGTATGTTAGGTCTAGGTTAGGCATGGGATTTTCACTCACCAGACTCATACTTCCGCATTCTTCACATACTTGTTGACCGGATCCTGGGTTTTTTCCGGTTTGGATCACGTAGTAATGTGGCACCACACTGAAACATTAAATTAAACCTGGGCTTGATAAATATTTTTGAGGATAACGCATGTTAGGTCTGGGTTAGGTCTAGGATTTGCCGTCATCAGGCTCATACTTTCGCATATTTCTCATACTTCATGGATAGATCCTGGGCTATTTCTGGATTGGATCACGTAGTAATGTGGTACCACACTGAAACAGTCAATTAAACCTGGTTTCGATCAATATTTTAGAGGATAACGCAAGTTATGTCTGGTATAGGTCTGGGATTTGCTCTTATCAGGCTCATACTTTCGCGTTTTTCACATACTTGTTGAACAGATCCTGGGTTTTTTCTACTTTGGATCACGTAGTAAAGTGGTACCACACTGAAACATAAAATTAAACCTGTGTTCGATCAATATTTTGGAAGATAACGCATGTTAGGTCTGGGTTAGGTCTGGGATTTGCGCTCATCAGTGTAATACTTTCGCATATTTCTCATACTTGATGGCGAGATCCTGGGCTTTTTCTGGATTGCATCACGTAGTAATGTGGTACCACACTGAAACAGTCAATTAAACCTGGTCTTGATAAATATTTGAGAGGATAACGCATGTTAGGTCTGGGATAGGTCTGGGATTTGCTCTCATAAGGCTCGTACTTTCGCATATTTCTCATACTTGATGGCTAGATCCTGGGCTTTTTCTGGATTGGATCGCGTAGTAATGTGGTACCACACTGAAACAGCCCACTAAACCTGGTTTTGGTCATTATTTTTGAGGATATCTTATTTTATGTCCTGGTTGGGCCGGGGATTTTCCCTCATCAGACTCATACTTTCGCATACTTCACATACTTGTTGAACAGATCCTGGGTTTTTTCTACATTGGATCACGTAGTAAAGTGGTACCACACTAAAACATTCAATTAAACCTGTGTTCGATCAATATTTTGGAAGATAACGCATGTTAGGTCTGGGTTAGGTCTGGGATTTGCGCTCATCAGTGTAATACTTTCGCATATTTCTCATACTTGATGGCGAGATCCTGGGCTTTTTCTGGATTGCATCACGTAGTAATGTGGTACCCCACTGAAACAGTCCATTAAACCTGGTTTCGATCAATATTTTAGAGAATAATTCATGTTAGGTCTGGGTTAGGTCTGGGATTTGCTCTCATCTGGCTCGTACTTTCGAATATTTCTCATACTTGATGGCCAGATTCTGAGCTTTCTCTGGATTGGATCGCGTAGTAATGTGGTACCACACTGAAACAGTCCACTAAACCTGGTTTCGGTCATTATTTTAGAGGACAACGCAAGTTAGGTCTAGGTTAGGCCTGGGATTTGCCCTCATCAGACTCATCCTTTCGCATACTTCACATACTTGTTGAATAGATCCTGGGTTTTTTTCTGGTTTGGATCACGTAGTAATGTGCTACCACACTGAAACAGTGGATTAAACCTTGTTTCGATTATTATCTTAGAGGATAACACATGTTGGGTCTAGGTTAGGACTGGGATTTGCCTTCATCAGGCTCATACTTTCGCGTTTTTCACATACTTGTTGATCAGATCCCTGGCTTTTTCTGGTTTCGATAACGTTGTAAAGTGTTATCACACTGCCACAGTCGATTAAACTTGGTTTCGATCAATATTTTAGAGGATAACGCATGTTATGTCTAGGTTAGGCCTGGGATTTGCCCTCATCAGACTCATCCTTTCGCATACTTCACATACTTGTTGAACAGATCCTGGGTTTTTTTCTGGTTTGGATCACGTAGTAATGTGCTACCACACTGAAACAGTGGATTAAACCTTGTTTCGATTATTATTTTAGAGGATAACACATGTTGGGTCTAGGTTAGGACTGGGATTTGCCTTCATCAGGCTCATACTTTCGCGTTTTTCACATACTTGTTGAGCGGATCCTGGGTTTTTTCTGGTTTGGATCACGTAGTAATGTGGTACCACACTGAAACATGTAATTAAACCTGGTCTTGATAAATATTTTAGAGGATTAAGCTTGTTAGGTCTGGGTTTGGTCTAGGATTTGCCCTCGTCAGGCTCATACTTCCGCATTTTTCTCTTACTACATGGCTAGATCCTGGGTTTTTTCTGGTTTGGATCACGTAGTAATGTGGTACCACACAGAAACAGTCCATCGAACCCGGTTTCGATCAATATTTTCGAGGATAACGCAAGTTAGGTCTGGGATAGGTCTGGGATTTGCCCTCATCAGGGTCACATTTTCGCATTTTTTATATACTTGTTCAACAGATCCCTGGCTTTTTCTGGTTTGGATCACATAGTAATGTGGTACCACACTGAAGCAGACCATTAAACCTGGTTTCGATTATTATTTTAGAGGATGACACATGTTAGGTCTTGGTTAGGTCTGGGATTTGCCCTCATCAGGGTCATACTATCGCGTTTTTCACATACTTGTTGGCCAGATCCTGGGCTTCCACTGGTTTGGATCACGTAGGAATGTGGTACCACACTGAAACAGTCCATTAAACCTGGTTTCGATCAATATTTTTGAGGATAACGCATGTCAGGTCTAGGTTAGGCCAAAGATTTTCACTGATCGGAGTCATACTTTCGCATTCTTCACATACTTGTTGAACGGATCCTGGGTTTTTTCTGGTTTGGTTCACGTAGTAATGTGGTACCACACTGAAACATTCAATTAAACCTGGTCTTGAAAAATATTTAAGAGGATAACGCATGTTAGGTCTGGGTTAGGTCTAGGATTTGCCCTCATCAGGTTCATACTTTCGCATATTTCTCATACTTCATGGCTAGATCCTGGGCTATTTCCGGATTGTATCACGTAGTAATGTGGCACCACACTGAAGCAGTCAATTAAACCTGGTTTCGATCAATATTTTTGTGGAAAACGCATGTTAGGTCTAGGTTAGGTCTGGGATTTACTCTCGTCAGGCTCATACTTTCGCATATTTCCCATTCTTGTTGGCCAGATCCTGGGCTTCCACTGGTTTGGATCACGTAGTAATGTGATGCCACACTGAAACAGTCAATTAAACCTGGTTTCGATCAATATTTTAGAGGATAACGCAAGTTATGTCTGGTATAGGTCTGGGATTTGCTCTTATCAGGCTCATACTTTCGCGTTTTTCACATACTTGTTGAACAGATCCTGGGTTTTTTCTGGATTGGATCACGTAGTAGTGCGGTACCACACGGAAACAGTCCATTCAACCTGGTTTCGATCAATAGTTCACAGGATAACGTATGTTAGGTCTAGGTTAGGCATGGGATTTTCACTCACCAGACTCATACTTCCGCATTCTTCACATACTTGTTGACCGGATCCTGGGTTTTTTCCGGTTTGGATCACGTAGTAATGTGGCACCACACTGAAACATTAAATTAAACCTGGGCTTGATAAATATTTTTGAGGATAACGCATGTTAGGTCTGGGTTAGGTCTAGGATTTGCCGTCATCAGGCTCATACTTTCGCATATTTCTCATACTTCATGGATAGATCCTGGGCTATTTCTGGATTGGATCACGTAGTAATGTGGTACCACACTGAAACAGTCAATTAAACCTGGTTTCGATCAATATTTTAGAGGATAACGCAAGTTATGTCTGGTATAGGTCTGGGATTTGCTCTTATCAGGCTCATACTTTCGCGTTTTTCACATACTTGTTGAACAGATCCTGGGTTTTTTCTACTTTGGATCACGTAGTAAAGTGGTACCACACTGAAACATAAAATTAAACCTGTGTTCGATCAATATTTTGGAAGATAACGCATGTTAGGTCTGGGTTAGGTCTGGGATTTGCGCTCATCAGTGTAATACTTTCGCATATTTCTCATACTTGATGGCGAGATCCTGGGCTTTTTCTGGATTGCATCACGTAGTAATGTGGTACCACACTGAAACAGTCAATTAAACCTGGTCTTGATAAATATTTGAGAGGATAACGCATGTTAGGTCTGGGATAGGTCTGGGATTTGCTCTCATAAGGCTCGTACTTTCGCATATTTCTCATACTTGATGGCTAGATCCTGGGCTTTTTCTGGATTGGATCGCGTAGTAATGTGGTACCACACTGAAACAGCCCACTAAACCTGGTTTTGGTCATTATTTTTGAGGATATCTTATTTTATGTCCTGGTTGGGCCGGGGATTTTCCCTCATCAGACTCATACTTTCGCATACTTCACATACTTGTTGAACAGATCCTGGGTTTTTTCTACATTGGATCACGTAGTAAAGTGGTACCACACTAAAACATTCAATTAAACCTGTGTTCGATCAATATTTTGGAAGATAACGCATGTTAGGTCTGGGTTAGGTCTGGGATTTGCGCTCATCAGTGTAATACTTTCGCATATTTCTCATACTTGATGGCGAGATCCTGGGCTTTTTCTGGATTGCATCACGTAGTAATGTGGTACCCCACTGAAACAGTCCATTAAACCTGGTTTCGATCAATATTTTAGAGAATAATTCATGTTAGGTCTGGGTTAGGTCTGGGATTTGCTCTCATCTGGCTCGTACTTTCGAATATTTCTCATACTTGATGGCCAGATTCTGAGCTTTCTCTGGATTGGATCGCGTAGTAATGTGGTACCACACTGAAACAGTCCACTAAACCTGGTTTCGGTCATTATTTTAGAGGACAACGCAAGTTAGGTCTAGGTTAGGCCTGGGATTTGCCCTCATCAGACTCATCCTTTCGCATACTTCACATACTTGTTGAATAGATCCTGGGTTTTTTTCTGGTTTGGATCACGTAGTAATGTGCTACCACACTGAAACAGTGGATTAAACCTTGTTTCGATTATTATCTTAGAGGATAACACATGTTGGGTCTAGGTTAGGACTGGGATTTGCCTTCATCAGGCTCATACTTTCGCGTTTTTCACATACTTGTTGATCAGATCCCTGGCTTTTTCTGGTTTCGATAACGTTGTAAAGTGTTATCACACTGCCACAGTCGATTAAACTTGGTTTCGATCAATATTTTAGAGGATAACGCATGTTATGTCTAGGTTAGGCCTGGGATTTGCCCTCATCAGACTCATCCTTTCGCATACTTCACATACTTGTTGAACAGATCCTGGGTTTTTTTCTGGTTTGGATCACGTAGTAATGTGCTACCACACTGAAACAGTGGATTAAACCTTGTTTCGATTATTATTTTAGAGGATAACACATGTTGGGTCTAGGTTAGGACTGGGATTTGCCTTCATCAGGCTCATACTTTCGCGTTTTTCACATACTTGTTGAGCGGATCCTGGGTTTTTTCTGGTTTGGATCACGTAGTAATGTGGTACCACACTGAAACATGTAATTAAACCTGGTCTTGATAAATATTTTAGAGGATTAAGCTTGTTAGGTCTGGGTTTGGTCTAGGATTTGCCCTCGTCAGGCTCATACTTCCGCATTTTTCTCTTACTACATGGCTAGATCCTGGGTTTTTTCTGGTTTGGATCACGTAGTAATGTGGTACCACACAGAAACAGTCCATCGAACCCGGTTTCGATCAATATTTTCGAGGATAACGCAAGTTAGGTCTGGGATAGGTCTGGGATTTGCCCTCATCAGGGTCACATTTTCGCATTTTTTATATACTTGTTCAACAGATCCCTGGCTTTTTCTGGTTTGGATCACATAGTAATGTGGTACCACACTGAAGCAGACCATTAAACCTGGTTTCGATTATTATTTTAGAGGATGACACATGTTAGGTCTTGGTTAGGTCTGGGATTTGCCCTCATCAGGGTCATACTATCGCGTTTTTCACATACTTGTTGGCCAGATCCTGGGCTTCCACTGGTTTGGATCACGTAGGAATGTGGTACCACACTGAGACAGTCCATTAAACCTGGTTACGATCAATATTTTAGAGGATAACGCATGTTATGTCTAGGTTGGCTTGGGATTTGCCCTCATCAGACACATACTTTCGCATTCTTCACGTACTTGTTGAACAGATTCTGGGTTTTTTCTGGTTTTGATCGCGTAGTAATGTGGTACCACACTGAAACAGTCCATTAATTCCCGTTTTGATCAATATTTTAGAGGATAACGCATGTCAGGTCTAGGTTAGGCTTGGGATTTGCCCTCATCAGACACATACTTTCGTATATTTCTCATACTTCATAGCTAGATCCTGGGCTTTTTCTGGATTGGATCACGCGGTAATGTGGTACCACACTGAAACAGTCAATTAAACGTGGTTTCGATCAATATTTTTGAGGATAACGCATGTTAGGTCTAGGTTAGGTCTGGGATTTGCCCTCATCAGACTCATCCTTTCGCATACTTCACATACTTGTTGAATAGATCCTGGGATTTTTTCTGGTTTGGATCACGTAGTAATGTGCTACCACACTGAAACAGTGGATTAAACCTGGTTTCGATTATTATTTTAGAGGATAACACATGTTAGGTCTAGGATAGGTCTGGGATTTGCCCTCATCAGGCTCGTTCTTTCGCATATTTCTCATACTTGGTGGCTAGATCCTGGACTTTTTCTGGATTGGATCACGTACTAGTGTGGTACCACACTGAAACAGTCATTTAAACCTGGTTTCCATCAATATTTTAGAGGACAACACAAGTTAGGTCTGGGATAGGTCTGGGATTTGCCCTCATCACGGTCATACTTTCGCATTTCTCACATACTTGTTGAACAGATCCCTGGCTTTTTCTGGTTTCGATAACGTTGTAAAGTGTTACCACACTGCCACAGTCGATTAAACCTGGTTTCGATCAATATTTTAGAGGATAACGCATGTTATGTCTAGGTTAGGCCTGGGATTTACTCTCGTCAGGCTCATACCTTCGCATATTTCTCATTCTTGTTGGCCAGATCCTGGGCTTCCACTGGATTGGATCACGTAGTAATGTGGTGCCACACTGAAACAGTCAATTAATCCTAGTCTTGATAAATATTTTAGAGGATAACGCATGTTAGGTCTGGGTTAGATCTAGGATTTGCCCTCATCAGGCTCGTTCTTTCGCATATTTCTCATACTTGGTGGCTAGATCCTGGACTTTTTCTGGATTGGATCACGTAGTAATGTGGTGCCACACCGAAACAGTCAATTAATCCTAGTCTTGATAAATATTTTAGAGGATAACGCATGTTAGGTCTGGGTTAGATCTAGGATTTGCCCTCATCAGGCTCGTTCTTTCGCATATTTCTCATACTTGGTGGCTAGATCCTGGACTTTTTCTGGATTGGATCACGTACTAGTGTGGTACCACACTGAAACAGTCATTTAAACCTGGTTTCCATCAATATTTTAGAGGACAACACAAGTTAGGTCTGGGATAGGTCTGGGATTTGCCCTCATCACGGTCATACTTTCGCATTTCTCACATACTTGTTGAACAGATCCCTGGCTTTTTCTGGTTTCGATAACGTTGTAAAGTGTTACCACACTGCCACAGTCGATTAAACCTGGTTTCGATCAATATTTTAGAGGATAACGCATGTTATGTCTAGGTTAGGCTTGGGATTTGCCCACATCAGACACATACTTTCGTATATTTCTCATACTTCATAGCTAGATCCTGGGCTTTTTCTGGATTGGATCACGCGGTAATGTGGTACCACACTGAAACAGTCAATTAAACGTGGTTTCGATCAATATTTTTGAGGATAACGCATGTTAGGTCTAGGTTAGGTCTGGGATTTACTCTCGTCAGGCTCATACTTTCGCATATTTCTCATTCTTGTTGGCCAGATCCTGGGCTTCCACTGGATTGGATCACGTAGTAATGTGGTGCCACACTGAAACAGTCAATTAATCCTAGTCTTGATAAATATTTTAGAGGATAACGCATGTTAGGTCTGGGTTAGATCTAGGATTTGCCCTCATCAGGCTCGTTCTTTCGCATATTTCTCATACTTGGTGGCTAGATCCTGGACTTTTTCTGGATTGGATCACGTACTAGTGTGGTACCACACTGAAACAGTCATTTAAACCTGGTTTCCATCAATATTTTAGAGGACAACACAAGTTAGGTCTGGGATAGGTCTGGGATTTGCCCTCATCACGGTCATACTTTCGCATTTCTCACATACTTGTTGAACAGATCCCTGGCTTTTTCTGGTTTCGATAACGTTGTAAAGTGTTACCACACTGCCACAGTCGATTAAACCTGGTTTCGATCAATATTTTAGAGGATAACGCATGTTATGTCTAGGTTAGGCCTGGGATTTGCCCTCATCAGACTCATCCTTTCGCATACTTCACATACTTGTTGAATAGATCCTGGGATTTTTTCTGGTTTGGATCACGTAGTAATGTGCTACCACACTGAAACAGTGGATTAAACCTGGTTTCGATTATTATTTTAGAGGATAACACATGTTAGGTCTAGGATAGGTCTGGGATTTGCTCTCATCAGGCTCGTACTTTCGCAAACTTCACATACTTGTTGAACAGATCCTGGGTTTTTTCTGGTTTGGATCACGTAGTAATGTGGTACCACACTGAAACAGTCGATTAAGCCCGGTTTCGATCAATATTTTGGAGGATAACGCAAGTTAGGTCAGGGATAGGTCTGGGATTTGCCCTCATCAGGGTCATACTTTCGTAGTTTTAACATATATGTTGACCTGATCGAGGGTTTTTCCTGCTCTGGATCACGTAGTAAAGTAGTACCACACTAAAACAGTCGATTAAACCTGGTTTCGGTCAATATTTTAGAGGATAACGCAAGTTATGTCTGAGATAGGTCTGGGATTTGCCCTCATCAAGCTCATACTTTCGCGTTTTTCACATACTTGTTGAACAGATCCTGGGTTTTTTCCGGCATGGATCACGTAGTAATGTGGTACCACACTGAACATTCAATTAAACCTGGTCTTAATAAATATTTTAGAGGATAACGCATGCTAGGTCTGGGTTAGGTCTAGGATTTGCCCACATCAGGCTCATACTTTCGCATATTTCTCATACTTCATGGCTAGATCCTGGGCTTTTTCTGGATTGGATCACGTAGTAATGTGGTGCCACACTGAAACAGTCAATTAAACCTGGTATCGATCAATATTTCACACTTTCGCAGTTTTAACATACATGTTGACCTGATCCTGGGCTTCCACTGGTTTGGATAACGTAGTGATGTGGTACCACACTGAAACAGTCGATCAAACCTGTTTTCGACCAATATTTTTGAGGATAACGCATGTTAGGTCTAGGTTAGGTCTGGGATTTGCTCTCGTCAGGCTCATACTTTCGCATATTTCTTATTCTTGTTGGCCAGATCCTGGGCTTCCACTGGATTGGATCACGTAGTAATGTGATGCCACACTGAAACAGTCAATTAATCCTGGTCTTGATAAATATTTTAGAGGATAACGCATGTTAGGTCTGGGTTAGGTCTAGGATTTGCCTTCATCAGGCTCATTCTTTCGCATATTTCTCATACTTGATGGCTAGATCCTGGACTTTTTCTGGACTGGATTACGTAGTAATGTGGTACCACACTGAAACAGTCATTTAAACCTGGTTTCCATCAATATTTTAGAGGATAACGCAAGTTATGTCTGGGATAGGTCTGGGATTTGCCCTCATCAGGCTCATACTTTCGCATATTTCTCATACTTCATGGCTGGATCCTGGGCTATTTCTGGATTGGATCACGTAGTAATGTGGTACTACGCTGAAACATTCGTTGAAACCTGGTTTCGATCAATATTTTAGAGGACAACGCATGTTAGGTATAGGTTAGGCCTGGGATTTGCCCTCATCAGACTCATACTTTCGCACACTTCACATACCCGTTGAACAGATCCTGGGTTATTTTCTGGTTTGGATCACATAGTAATGTGGTACCACACTGAAACAGTCGATTAAACCAGGTCTTGATAAATATTCTAGAGGATAACATATGTTAGGTCTGGGTTAGGTCCAGGATTTGCCCTCGTCAGGCTCATACTTTCGCATATTTCTCATACTTCATGGCTAGATCCTGGGCTATTTCTGGATTGGATCACGTAGTAATGTGGTACCACACTGAAACAGTCAATTAAACCTGGTTTCGATCAATATTTTAGAGGATAACGCAAGTTAGGTCTGAGATAGGTCTGGGATTCGCCCTCATCAGGCTCATACTTTCGCATACTTCTCATACTTGTTGAACAGATCCTGGGTTTTTTTCTGGTTTGGATCACGTAGTAATGTGGTACCACACTGAAACAGTCAATTAAACCTGGTTTCGATCAATATTTTAGAGAATAATTCATGTTAGGTCTAGGTTAGGTCTGGGATTTGCTCTCATCAGGCTCATTCTTTCGCATATTTCTCATACTTGATGGCAAGATCCTGGGCTTTTTCTGGATTGCATCACGTAGTAATGAAGTACAACACTGAAACAGTCAATTAAACCTGGTTTCCATCAATATTTTAGATGACAACGCATGTTAGGTCTAGGTTAGGCCTGGGATTTGCCCTCATCAGGGTCATACTTTTGCAGTTTTAACATACATGTTGGCCAGATCGAGGGTTTTTCTGCTTTGGATCACGTAGCAATGTGGGACCACACTGAAACAATCAATTAAACCTGGTTTCGATCATTATTTTAGAGGATAACGAAAGTTATGTCTAGTTTAGGCCTGGGATTTGCCCTCATCAGACTCATACTTTCGCATACTTCTCATACTTCATGGCTGGATCCTGGGCTATTTCTGAATTGGATCACGTAGTAAAGTGGTACCACACTGAAACGTTCAATGAAACCTGGTCTGGATAAATATTTTAGAGGATAACGCATCTTAGGCCTGGGTTAGGTCTAAGATTTGCCCTCATCAGGCTCACAGTTTCGCGTTTTTCACATACTTGTTGAACAGATCCTGGGTTTCTTCTGGTTTGGATCACGAAGTAGTGTGGTACCACACTGAAACAGTCCATTAAACCTGGTTTCGCTCAATATTTTAGAAGATAACGCATGTTAGGTCTAGGTTAGGCCTGGGATTTGCCCTCATCAGGGTCATACTTTCGCAGTTTTAACATGCATGTTAACCTGATCGAGGGTTTTTTCTGCTTTGGATCACGTAGTAAAGTGGAACCACACTGAAACAGTCAATTAAACCTGGTTTCGATCAATATTATTGAGGACAACGCATGTTAGGTCTAGGTTAGGCCTGGGATTTTCACTCATCAGACTCATTCTTTCGCATATTTCTCATACTTCATGGCTGGATCCTGGGCTATTTCTGGATTGGATCACGTAGTAATGTGGTACCACACTGAAACAGTCAACTAAACATGGTTTCGAACAATATTTTAGAGAATAATTCATGTTAGGTTTAGGCTAGCTCTGGGATATGCTCTCATCAGGCTCATTCTTTCGCATATTTCTCATACTTCATGGCTGGATCCTGGGCTATTTCTGGATTGGATCACGTAGTAAAGTGGTACCACACTGAAACGATCAATGAAACCAGGTCTGGATAAATATTTTAGAGGATACGCAACTTAGGTCTGGGTTAGGTCTAGGATTTGCCCTCATCAGGCTCATTCTTTCGCATATTTCTCATACTTCATGGCTAGATCCTGGGCTTTTTCTGGATTGCATCACGTAGTAGTGGAGAACAACCTTGAAACAGTCAATTAAACCTGGTTTCCATCAATATTTTAGAGGACAACGCATGTTAGGTCTAGGTTAGACCTGGGATTTGCCCTCATCAGGGTCATACTTTCGCAGTTTTAACATACTTGTTGAACGGATCCTGGGTTTTTTCTGGTTTGGTTCACGTAGTAATGTGGTACCGCACTGAAACATTCAATTAAACCTGGTCTTGATAAATATTTTAGGGGATAACGCATGTTAGGTTTGGGTTAGGTCTAGGATTTGCCCTCATCAGGCTCATACTTTCGCATATTTCTCATACTTCATGGCTGGATCCTGGACTGTTTCTGGATTGGATCACGTAGTAATGTGGTACCACACTGAAACAGTCGTTTAAACCAGGTTTCGATCAATATTTTTGAGGATAACGCATGTTAGGTCTAGGTTAGGCCTGGGATTTTCACTCATCAGACTCATACTTTCGCATTCTTCACATACTTGTTGAACGGATCCTGGGTTTATTCTGGTTTGCATCACGTAGTAATGTGGGACCACACTAAAACAATCAATTAAACCTGGTCTTGATAAATATTTTAGAGGATAACGCATGTTAGGTCTGGGTTAGGTCTAGGATTTGCCCACGTCAGGCTCATACTTTCGCATATTTCTCATACTTCATTGCTAGATCCTGGGCTATTTCTGGATTGGATCACGTAGTAATGTGGTACCACACTGAAACAGTCAATTAAACCTGGTTTCGATCAATATTTTAGAGGATAACGCAAGTTAGGCCTGGGATATGTCTGGGATTTGCCATCATCAGACTCATACATTCGCACACTTCACATACTCGTTGAACAGATCCTGGGTTTTCTCTGGCTTGGATCACATAGTAATGTGGTACCACGCTGAAACATTCAATTAAACCTGGTCTTGATAAATATTTTAGAGGATAACGTATGTTAGGTCTGGGTTACGTCTAGGATTTGCCCTCATCAGGCTAATACTTTCGCGTCTTTCACATACTTGTTGAACTGATCCTGGGTTTTTTCTGGTTTGGATCACGTAGTAATGTGGTATCACACTGAAACAGTCGATTAAACCTGGTTTCGATCAATATTTTAGAGGATAACGCAAGTTAGGTCTGGGATAGGTCTGGGATTCGCCCTCATCAGGCTCAAACTTTCGCGTTTTTCACATACTCGTTGAACAGCTCCTGGGTTATTTTCTGGTTTGGCTCACGTAGTAATGTGGTACCACACTGAAACAGTCGTTTAAACCAGGTTTCGATCAATATTTTTGAGGATAACGCATGTTAGGTCTATGTTAGGCCTGGGATTTTCACTCACCAGACTCATATTTTCGCATTCTTCACATACTTGTTGAACGGATCCTGGGTTTTTTCTGGTTTGGATCACGTAGTAATGTGGGACCACACTGAAACAGTCAATTAAACCTGGTTTCGATCAATATTTTAGGGAATAATTCATGTTAGGTCTAGGTTAGGTCTGGGATTTGCTCTCATCCGGCTCATTCTTCCGCATATTACTCATACTTGATGGCTAGATCCTGGGCTTTTTCTGGATTGTATCACGTAGTAATGAAGTACAACACTGAAACAGTCAATTAAACCTGGTTTCCATCAATAATTAAGAGGACAACGCAAGTTAGGTCTGGGATAGGTCTGGGATCTGCCTTCATCAGGCCCATACTTTCGCGGTTTTTCACATACTTGTTGAACAGATCCAGGGTTTTTTCTGGTTTGGATCACGTAGTAGTGTGGTACCACACTGAAACAATCGATTAAACCTGGTTTCGATCAATATTTTTTAGGATAACGCATGTTAGGTCTAGGTTAGGCCAGGGATTTTCAATCATCAGACTCATACTTTCGCATTCTTCACATACTCGTTGAACGGATCCTGGGTTTTTACTGGTTTGGATCACGTAGTAATGTGGTACCACACTGAAACATACAATTAAACCTGGTTTTGATAAATATTTTAGAGGATAACACATGTTAGGTCTGGGTAACGTCTAGGATTTGCCCACATCAGGCTCATACTTTCGCATATTTCTAATACTTCATGGCTAGATCCTGGGCTATTTCTTCTTTGGATCACGTAGTAATGTGGTACCACATTGAAACAGTCCATTAAACCTGGTTTCGATCAATATTTTTGAGGATAACGCATGATAGGTCAGGGTTAGGTCTAGGATTTGCCCTCATCAGGCTCATACTTTCGCATATTTCTCATACTTCATGGCTAGATCCTGGGCTATTTCTGGATTGGATCACGTAGTAATGTGGTACCACACTGAAACAGTCAATTAAACCTGGTTTCGATCAATATTTTAGAGGATAACGCAAGTTAGGTCTGGGATATGTCTGGGATTTGCCATCATCAGACTCATACCTTCGCACACTTCACATACTCGTTGAACAGATCCTGGGTTTTTTCTGGTTTGGATCACATAGTAATGTGGTACCACGCTGAAACATTCAATTAAACCTGGTCTTGATAAATATTTTAGAGGATAACGTATGTTAGGTCTGGGTTACGTCTAGGATTTGCCCTCATCAGGCTAATACTTTCGCGTCTTTCACATACTTGTTGAACTGATCCCGGGTTTTGTCTGGTTTGGATCACGTAGTAATGTGGTATCACACTGAAACAGTCGATTAAACCTGGTTTCGATCAATATTTTAGAGGATAACGAAAGTTAGGTCTGAGATAGGTCTGGGATTTGCCCTCATCAGACTCATACTTTCGCACACTTCACATGCTCGTTGAACAGATCCTGGGTTATTTTCTGGTTTGGATCACATAGTAATGTGGTACCACACTGGGACAGTCGATTAAACCAGGTTTCGATCAATATTCTTCAGGATAACGCATGTTAGGTCTAGGTTAGGCCTGGGATTTTCACTCACCAGACTCATACTATCGCATTCTTCACATACTTGTTGAACGGATCCTGGGTTTTTTTCTGGTTTGGAACACAGAGTAATGTGATGCCACACTAAAACAATCGATTAAACCTGGCTTCGATCAATATTTTTGAGGATAACAAATGTTAGGTCTAGGTTAGGCCTGGGATTTTCACTCATCAGACTCATACTTTCGCATTCTTCACATACTCGTTGAACGGATCATGGGTTTTTACTGGTTTGGATCACGTAGTAATGTGGTACCACACTGAAACATTCAATTAAAGCTGGTTTCGATCAATATTTTAGAGGATAACGCAAGTTAGGTCTGGTTTAGGTCTGGGATTTGCCCTCCTCAGGCTCATGCTTTCGCATATTTCTCATACTTGATGGCTAGATCCTGAGCTAATTCTGGATTGTATCACATAGTAATGTGGTACCACGCTGAAACAGTCAATTAAACCTGGTTTCGATCAATATTTTAGAGGATAACGCAAGTTAGGTCTGTGATAGGTCTGGGATTCGGCTTCATCAGGCTCATACTTTCGCGTTTTTCACATACTTGTTGAACTGATCCTGTGTATTTTCTGGTTTGGATCACGTAGTAATGTGGTACCACACTGAAACAGTCGATTAAACCTGGTTTCGATCAATATTTTAGAGGATAACGAAAGTTAGGTCTGAGATAGGTCTGGGATTTCCCCTCATCAGACTCATACTTTCGCACACATCACATACTCGTTGAACAGATCCTGGGTTATTTTCTGGTTTGGATCACATAGTAATGTGGTACCACACTGGTACAGTCGTTTAAACCAGGTTTCGATCAATATTTTTCAGGATAACGCATGTTAGGTCTAGGTTAGGCCTGGGATTTTCACTCACCAGACTCATACTTTCGCATTCTTCACATACTTGTTGAACGGGTCCTGGGTTTTTTCTGGTTTGGATCACGTAGTAGTGTGGGACCACATTGAAACAGTCCATTGTACCTGGTTTCGATCAATATTTTTCAGGATAACGCATGATAGGTCTGGGTTAGGTCTAGGATTTGCCCTCATCAGGCTCATACTTTCGCATATTTCTCATACTTCATGGCTAGATCCTGGGCTATTTCTGGATTGGATCACGTAGTAATGTGGTACGACACTGAAGCAGTCAATTAAACCTGGTT
Source organism: Colletes latitarsis (assembly GCF_051014445.1). Taxonomy (NCBI): domain Eukaryota; kingdom Metazoa; phylum Arthropoda; class Insecta; order Hymenoptera; family Colletidae; genus Colletes; species Colletes latitarsis. The sequence continues at coordinate 13,826,654 of NW_027488365.1, forward strand.
TCGATCAATATTTTAGAGGATAACGCAAGTTAGGTCTGGGATAGGTCTGGGATTCGCCCTCATCAGGCTCATACTTTCGCGTTTTTCACATACTTGTTGAACGGATCCTGGGTTTTTACTGGTTTGGATCAGGTAGTAATGTGGTACCACATTGAAACAGTCCATTAAACCTGGTTTCGATCAATATTTTTGAGGATGACGCATGATAGGTCAGGGTTAGGTCTAGGATTTGCACTCATCAGGCTCATACTTTCGCATATTTCTCATACTTCATGGCTAGATCCTGGGCTATTTCTGGATTGGATCACGTAGTAATGTGGTACCACACTGAAACAGTCAATTAAACCTGGTTTCGATCAATATTTTAGAGGATAACGCATGTTAGGTCTAGGTTAGGCCTGGGATTTGGCCTCATCAGGGTCATACTTTCGCAGTTTTAACATACATGTTGACCTAATCCAGGGTTTTTTCAGCTTTGGTTCACGTAGTAATGTGGTACCACACTAAAACATTCAATTCAACCTGGTTTCGATCAATATTTTAGAGGATAACGCAAGTTTTGTCTGGGATAGGTCTGGGATTTGCCCTCATCAGGCTCATACTTTCGCGTTTTTCACATACTTGTTGAACGGGTCTTGGGTTTTTTCTGGTGTGGATCACGTAGTAATGTGGTACCACACTGAAACAATCAATTAAACCTGGTCTTGATAAATATTTTAGAGGATAACGCATGTTAGGTCAGGGTTAGGTCTAGGATTTGCACTCATCAGGCTCATACTTTCGCATATTTCTCATACTTCATGGCTAGATCCTGGGCTATTTCTGGATTGGATCACGTAGTAATGTGGTACCACACTGAAACAGTCAATATAACCTGGTTTCGATCAATATTTTAGAGAATAATTTATGTTCGGTCTAGGTTAGGTCTGGGATTTGCTCTCATCTGGCTCATTCTATCGCATATTTCTCATACTTGATGGCTAGATCCTGGGCTTTTTCTGGATTGCATCACGTAGTAATGAAGTACAACACTGAAACAGTCAATTAAACCTGGTTTACATCAATATTTTAGAGGACATGTTAGGTCTAGGTTAGGCCTGGGATTTGCCCTCATCAGGGTCATACTTTCGCAGTCTTAACATACATGTTGACCTGATCGAGGGTTTTTTCTGCTTTGGATCACGTAGTAAAGTGGTACCACACTGAAACAGACCATTAAACCTGGTTTGGATCAATATTTTAGAGGATAACGCATGTTAGGTCTGGGTTAGCCCTGGGATTTTCACTCATCAGACTCATACTTTCGCATTCTTCACATACTTGTTGAACGGATCCTGGGTTTTTTCTGGTTTCGTTCACGTAGTAATGTGTTACCACACTGAAACTTTCAATTAAACCTGGTCTTGATAAATATTTTAGAGGATAACGCATGTTAGGTCTGGGTTAGGTCTAGGATTTGCCCTCCTCAGGCTCATACTTTCGCATATTTCTCATACTCGTTGAACAGCTCCTGGGTTATTTTCTGGTTTGGATCACATAGTAATGTGGTACCACACTGGGACAGTCGATTAAACCAGGTTTCAATCAATATTTTTCAGGATAACGCATGTTAGGTCTAGGCTAGGCCTGGGATTTTCACTCACCAGACTCATACTTTCGCATTCTTCACATACTTGTTGAACGGATCCTGCGTTTTTTCTGGTTTGGATCACGTAGTAATGTGGTACCACACTGAAACATTCCATTAAACCTGGTTTCGAGTAATATTATTGAGGATAACGCATGTTAGGTCTACGTTAGTCCTGGGATTTTCACTCATCAGTCTCATACTTTCGCATTCTTCACATACTTGTTGAACGGATCCTGGGTTTTTACTGGTTTGGATCACGTAGTAATGTGGTACCACACTGAAACAGTCAATTAAACCTGGTTTCGATCAATATTTTAGAGAATAATTCATGTTCGGTCTGGTTTAGGTCTGGGATTTGTTCTCATCTGGCTCATTCTTCCGCATATTTCTCATACTTCATGGCTAGATCCTGGGCTTTTTCTGGATTGCATCACGTAGTAATCAAGTACAACACTGAAACAGTCAATTAAACCTGGTTTCCATCAATATCTTAGAGGACATGTTAGGTCTAGGTTAGGCCTGGGATTTGCCCTCATCAGGGTCATACTTTCGCAGTTTTAACATACATGTTGACCTGATCGAGGGTTTTTTCTGCTTTGGATCACGAAGTAAAGTGGTACCACACTGAAACAGTCCATTAGACCTGGTTTGGATCAATGTTTTAGAGGATAACGCATGTTAGGTCTAGGTTAGCCCTGGGATTTTCACTCATCAGACTCATACTTTCGCATTCTTCACATACTTGTTGAACGGATTCTGGGTTTTTTCTGGTTTCGTTCTCGTAGTAATGTGTTACCACACTGAAACATTCAATTAAACCTGGTTTTGATAAATATTTTAGAGGATAACGCATGTTAGGTGTGGGTTAGGTCTAGGATTTGCCCTCCTCAGGCTCATACTTTCGCATATTTCTCATACTTCATGGCTAGATCCTGAGCTATTTCTGGCTTGTATCACATAGTAATGTGGTACCACACTGAAACAGTCGATTAAACCTGGTTTCGATCAATATTTTAGAGGATAACGAAAGTTAGGTCTGAGATAGGTCTGGGATTTGCCCTCATCAGACTCATACTTTCGCACACTTCACATACTCGTTGAACAGATCCTGGGTTATTTTCTGGTTTGGATCACATAGTAATGTGGTACCACACTGGTACAGTCGATTAAACCAGGTTTCGATCAATATTTTTCAGGATAACGCATGTTAGGTCTAGGATAGGCCTGGGATTTTCACTCACCAGACTCATACTTTCGCATTCTTCACATACTTGTTGAACGGGTCCTGGGTTTTTTCTGGTTTGGATCACGTAGTAATGTGGGACCACATTGAAACAGTCCATTATACCTGGTTTCGATCAATATTTTTGAGGATAACGCATGATAGGTCTGGGTTAGGTCTAGGATTTGCCCTCATCAGGCTCATACTTTCGCATATTTCTCATACTTCATGGCTAGATCCTGGGCTATTTCTGGATTGGATCACGTAGTAATGTGGTACGACACTGAAGCAGTCAATTAAACCTGGTTTCGATCAATATTTTAGAGGATAACGCATGTTAGGTCTGGGATAGGTCTGGGATTCGCCCTCATCAGGCTCATACTTTCGCATTCTTCACATACATGTTGAACGGATCCTGGGTTTTTACTGGTTTGGATCACGTAGTAATGTGGTACCACACTGAAACAGTCGATTAAACCTGGTTTCGATCAATATTTTAGAGGATATCGAAAGTTAGGTCTGAGATAGGTCTGGGATTTGCCCTCATCAGACTCATACTTTCGCACACTTCACATATTCGTTGAACAGATCCTGGGTTATTTTCTGGTTTGGATCACATAGTAATGTGGTACCACACTGGGACAGTCGATTAAACCAGGTTTCGATCAATATTTTTCAGGATAACGCATGTTAGGTCTAGGTTAGGCCTGGGATTTTCACTCACCAGACTCATACTTTCGCATTCTTCACATACTTGTTGAACGGATCCTGGGTTTTTACTGGTTTGGATCACGTAGTAATGTGGTACCACACTGAAACATTCAATTAAAGCTGGTTTCGATCAATATTTTAGAGGATAACGCAAGTTAGGTCTGGGATAGGTCTGCGATTCGCCCTCATCAGGCTCATACTTTCGCATTTTTCACATACTTGTTGAACGGATCCTGGGTTTTTTCTGGTTTGGATCACGTAGTAATGTGGTACCACACTGAATCATTCAATTAAACCTGGTTTCGAGTAATATTATTGAGGATAACGCATGTTAGGTCTACGTTAGTCCTGGGATTTTCACTCATCAGACTCATACTTTCGCATTCTTCACATACTTGTTGAACGGATTCTGGGTTTTTTCTGGTTTCGTTCTCGTAGTAATGTGTTACCACACTGAAACAGTCAATGAAACCTGGTTTCGATCAATATTTTAGAGAATAATTCATGTTCGGTCTGGTTTAGGTCTGGGATTTACTCTCATCTGGCTCATTCTTCCGCATATTTCTCATACTTCATGGCTAGATCCTGGGCTTTTTCTGGATTGCATCACGTAGTAATGAAGTACAACACTGAAACAGTCAATTAAACCTGGTTTCTATCAATATTTTAGAGGACATGTTAGGTCTAGGTTAGGCCTGGGATATGCCCTCATCAGGGTCATACTTTCGCAGTTTTAACATACATGTTGACCTGATCGAAGGTTTTTTCTGTTTTGGATCACGAAGTAAAGTGGTACCTCACTGAAACAGTCCATTAGACCTGGTTTGGATCAATGTTTTAGAGGATAACGCATGTTAGGTCTAGGTTAGCCCTGGGATTTTCACTCACCAGACTCATACTTTCGCATTCTTCACATACTTGTTGAACGGATTCTGGGTTTTTTCTGGTTTCGTTCTCGTAGTAATGTGTTACCACACTGAAACATTCAATTAAACCTGGTTTTGATAAATATTTTAGAGGATAACGCATGTTAGGTGTGGGTTAGGTCTAGGATTTGCCCTCCTCAGGCTCATACTTTCGCATATTTCTCATACTTCATGGCTAGATCCTGAGCTAATTCTGGATTCTATCACATAGTAATGTGGTACCACACTGAAACAGTCAATTAAACCTGGTTTCGATCAATATTTTAGAGGATAACGCAAGTTAGGTCTGTGATAGGTCTGGGATTCGGCTTCATCAGGCTCATACTTTCGCGTTTTTCACATACTTGTTGAACTGATCCTGGGTATTTCCTGGTTTGGATCACGTAGTAATGTGGTACCACACTGAAACAGTCGATTAAACCTGGTTTCGATCAATATTTTAGAGGATAACGAAAGTTAGGTCTGAGATAGGTCTGGGATTTGCCCTCATCAGACTCATACTTTCGCACACTTCACATACTCGTTGAACAGATCCTGGGTTATTTTCTGGTTTGGATCACATGGTAATGTGGTACCACACTGGTACAGTCGATTAAACCAGGTTTCGATCAATATTTTAGAGGTTAACGCAAGTTAGGTCTGGGATAGGTCTGGGATTCGCCCTCATCAGGCTCATACTTTTGCGTTTTTCACATACTTGTTGAACTGATCCTGGGTTTTTTCTGGTTTGGATCACGTAGTAATGTGGTACCACACTAAAACAGTCCACTAAACCTGGCTTCGATCAATATTTTTGAGGATAACGCAAGTTAGGTCTGGCATAGGTCTGGGATTTGCCCTCTTCAGGGTCACACTTTCGCATTTTTCACATACTTGTTAAACAGATCCTGGATTTTCTGGTTTGGATCACGCAGTAATGTGGTACCACACTGAAACAGTCCACTAAACCTGGCATCGATCAATATTTTTGAGGATAACGCATGTTAGGTCTAGGTTAGGCTTGGGATTTCCACTCATCAGACTCATACTTTCGCATTCTTCACATACTTGTTGAACGGATCCTGGGTTTATACTGGTTTGGATCACGTAGTAATGTGGTACCACACTGAAACATTCAATTAAACCTGGTTTCGAGGAGTATTTTTGAGGATAGCGCATGTTAGGTCTAAGTTTGTCCTGGGATTTTCACTCATCAGTCTCATACTTTCGCATTCTTCACATACTTGTTGAACGGATCCTGTGTTCTCACTGGTTTGGATCACGTAGTAATGTGGTACCACACTGAAACATTCAATTATACCTGGTCTTGATAAATATTTTAGAGGATAACGCATGTTAGGTCAGGGTAAGGTCTAGGATTTGCCCTCTTCAGGCTCATACTTTCGCATATTTCTAATACTTCATGGCTAGATCCTGGGCTCTTTCTGGATTGGATCACGTAGTAATGTAGTACCACACTGAAACAGTCAATTAAACCTGGTTTCCATCAATATTTTAGAGGATAACGCATGTTAGGTCTAGGATAGGCCTGGGATTTGCCCTCATCAGGGTTATACTTTCGCAGTTTTAACATACATGTTGACCTCATCGAGGGTTTATTCTGCTTTGTATCACGTAGTAAAGTGGTACCACAGTAAAACAGTCAATTAAAGCTGGTTTCGACCAATATTTTAGAGGATAACGCATGTTAGGTCTGGGATAGGTCTGGGATTTGCCCTCATCTGACTCATAGTTTCGCACACTTCACATACTCGTTGAACAGATCCTGGGTTTTTACTGGTTTGGATCACGTAGTAAATTGGTACCACACTAAAACAGTCAATTAAAGCTGGTTTCGACCAATATTTTAGAGGACCACGCAAGTTAGGTCTGGCATAGGTCTGGGATTTGCCCTCATCAGGGTCATACTTTCGCATTTTTCACATACTTGTTGAACGGATCCTGTGTTTTTACTGGTTTGGATCACGTAGTAATGTGGTACCACACTGAAACATTCAATTAAACCTGGTCTTGATAAATATTTTAGAGGATAACTCATGCTAGGTCTAGGTTAGGCCTGGGATTTGCCCTCATCAGACTCATACTTTCGGATATTTCACATACTTGTTGAACAGATCCTGGGTTTTTTCTGGTTTGGATCACGCAGTAATGTGGTACCACACTGAAACAGTCCACTCAACCAGGTTTCGATCAATATTTTAGAGGATAACGCATGTTATGTCTAGGTTAAGCCTGGGATTTGCCCTCATCAGACTCATACTTTCGCATTCTTCACATACTTGTTGAACGGATCCTGTGTTTTTACTGGTTTGGATCACGTAGTAGTGTGGTACCACACTGAAACATTCAATTAAACCTGGTCTTGATAAACATTTTAGAGGATAACGCATGTTAGGTCTGGGTTAGGTCAGGGATTTGCTCTCATCAGGCTCATTCTTTCGCATATTTCTCATACTAGATGGCTAGATCCTGGGCTTTTTCTGGATTGCATCACGTAGTAATGAAGTACAACACTGAAACACTCAATTAAACCTGGTTTCCATCAATATTATTGAGGATAACGCATGTTAGGTCTAGGTTAGGCCTGGGATTTTCACTCATCAGACTCATACTTTCACATTCTTCACATACTTGTTGAACGGATCTTGGGTTTTTTCTGGTCTGGATCACGTAGTAATGTGGTACCACACTGAAACAGTCCATTAAACCCGCTTGCGATCAATATTTTAGAGGATAACGCATGTTAGGTCTGGGTTAGGTCTAGGATTTGCCCTCATCAGGCTCACACTTTCGCATATTTCTCATACTTCATGGCTAGATCCTGGGCTGTTTCTGGATTGTATCACGTAGTAATGTGGTACCACGCTGAAACAGTCAATTAAACCTGGTTTCGATCAATATTTTAGAGGATAACGCAAATTAGGTCTGGGATAGGTCTAGGATTTGCCCTCATCAGGCTCTTACTTTCGCAAATTTCTCATACTTCATGGCTAGATCCTGGGCTAGTTCTGGAGTGGATCACGTAGTAAAGTGGTACCACACTGAAACATTCAATGAAACCAGGTCTGGATAAATATTTTAGAGGATAACGCATCTTAGGTCTGGGTTAGGTCTAAGATTTGCCCTCATCAGGCTCACAGTTTCGCGTTTTTCACATACTTGTTGAACAGATCCTGGGTTTTTTCTGGTTTGGATCACGAAGTAGTGTGGTACCGCACTGAAACAGTCCATTAAACCTGGTTTCGCTCAATAATTTAGAGGATAACGCATGTTAGGTCTAGGTTAGGTCTGAGATTTGCTCTCATCAGGCTCATTCTTTCGCATATTTCTCATACTTGATGGCTAGATCCTGGGCTTTTTCTGGATTGCATCACGTAGTAATGTAGTACCACACTGAAACAGTCAATGAAACCTGGTTTCCATCAATATTTTAGAGGACAACGCAAGTTAGGTCTAGGTAAGGCCTGAGATTTTCTCTGATCAGACTCATACTTTCGCATCCTTCACATACTTGTTGAACGGATCCTGGGTTTTTTCTGGTTTGCATCACGTAGTAATGTGGTACCACACTGAAACGGTCAATTAAACCTGGTTTCGATCAATATTTTAGAGTATAACGCAAGTTAGGTCTGGGATCGGTCTGGGATTTGCCCTCATCAGGCGCATACTTTCGCGTTTTTCACATACTTGTTGAACGGATCCTGGGTTTTTTCTGGTTTGGTTCACGTAATAATGTGGTACAACACTGAAACATTCAATTAAACCTGATCTTGATAAATATTTGAGAGGATAACGCATGTTAGGTTTGGGTTAAGTCTAGGATTTGCCCTCATCAGGCTCATTCTTTCGCATATTTCTCATACTTGATGGCTAGATCCTGGGCTGTTTCTAGATTGTATCACGTAGTAATGTGGTACCACGCTGAAACAGTCAATTAAACCTGGTTTCGATCAATATTTTAGAGGATAACGCAAGTTAGGTCTGGCATAGGTCTGGGATTCGCCCTCATCAGACTCATACTTTCGCGGTTTTCACATACTTGTTGATCTGATCGAGGGTTTTTTCTGCTTTGGATCACGTAGTAAAGTGGTACCACACTGAAACAGTCCATTAAACCTGGTTTGGATCAATATTTTAGAGGATAACGCATGTTAGGTCTAGGTTAGCCCTGGGATTATCACTCATCAGACTCATACTTTCGCATTCTTCACATACTTGTTGAACGGATCCTGGGTTTTTTCTGGTTTGGTTCACGTAGTAATGTGGTACCACACTGAAACATTCAATTAAACCAGGTTTGGATCAATATTTTAGAGGATAACGCATGTTAGGTCTAGGTTAGGTCTGGGATTTTCACTCATCAGACTCATACTTTCGCATTCTTCACATACTTGTTGAACGGATCCTGGGTTTTTTCTGGTTTCGATCACGTAGTAGTGTGGTACCACACTGAAACATTCCATTAAACCTGGTTTGGATCAATATTTTAGAGGATAACGCATGTTAGGTCTAGGTTAGGTCGGGGATTTTCACTCATCAGACTGATACTTTCGCATTCTTCACATACTTGTTGAGCGGATCCTGGGTTTTTTCTGGTTTGGATCACGTAGTAATGTGGTACCACACTGAAACAGTCAATTAAACCTGGTTTCGATCAATATTTTAGAGGATAACGCAAGTTAGGTCTGGGATCGGTCTGGGATTTGCCCTCATCAGGCTCATACTATCGCGTTTTTCACATACTTGTTGAACAGATCCCGGGTTTTTTCTGGATTGGGTCACGTAGTAGTGTGGTACCACACTGAAACAGTCGATTAAACCTGGTTTCGATCAATATTTATGAGGATAACGCATATTAGGTCTAGGTTAGTCCTGGGATTTTCACTCATCAGACTCATACTTTCGCATTCTTCACATACTTGTTGAACGGATCCTGGGTTTTTACTGGTTTGGATCACGTAGTAGTGAGGTACCACACTGAAACATTCAATTAAACCTGGTCTTGATAAACATTTTAGAGGATAACGCATGTTAGGTCTGGGTTAGGTCTAGGATTTGCCCTCATCAGGCTCATACTTTCGCATATTTCTCATACTTCATGGCTGGATCCTGGGCTATTTCTGGATTGGATCACGTAGTAATGTGGTACCACACTGAAACAGTCAATTAAACCTGGTTTTGATGAATATTTTAGAGAATAATTCATGTTAGGTCTAGGTTAGGTCAGGGATTTGCTCTCATCAGGCTCATTCTTTCGCATATTTCTCATACTAGATGGCTAGATCCTGGGCTTTTTCTGGATTGCATCACGTAGTAATGAAGTACAACACTGAAACACTCAATTAAACCTGGTTTCCATCAATATTATTGAGGATAACGCATGTTAGGTCTAGGTTAGGCCTGGGATTTTCACTCATCAGACTCATACTTTCACATTCTTCACATACTTGTTGAACGGATCTTGGGTTTTTTCTGGTGTGGATCACGTAGTAATGTGGTACCACACTGAAACAGTCCATTAAACCCGCTTGCGATCAATATTTTAGAGGATAACGCATGTTAGGTCTGGGTTAGGTCTAGGATTTGCCCTCATCAGGCTCACACTTTCGCATATTTCTCATACTTCATGGCTAGATCCTGGGCTGTTTCTGGATTGTATCACGTAGTAATGTGGTACCACGCTGAAACAGTCAATTAAACCTGGTTTCGATCAATATTTTAGAGGATAACGCAAGTTAGGTCTGGGATAGGTCTAGGATTTGCCCTCATCAGGCTCTTACTTTCGCATATTTCTCATACTTCATGGCTAGATCCTGGGCTAGTTCTGGAGTGGATCACGTAGTAAAGTGGTACCACACTGAAACATTCAATGAAACCAGGTCTGGATAAATATTTTAGAGGATAACGCATCTTAGGTCTGGGTTAGGTCTAAGATTTGCCCTCATCAGGCTCACAGTTTCGCGTTTTTCACATACTTGTTGAACAGATCCTGGGTTTTTTCTGGTTTGGATCACGAAGTAGTGTGGTACCACACTGAAACAGTCCATTAAACCTGGTTTCGCTCAATATTTTAGAGGATAACGCATGTTAGGTCTAGGTTAGGTCTGAGATTTGCTCTCATCAGGCTCATTCTTTCGCATATTTCTCATACTTGATGGCTAGATCCTGGGCTTTTTCTGGATTGCATCACGTAGTAATGTAGTACCACACTGAAACAGTCAATGAAACCTGGTTTCCATCAATATTTTAGAGGACAACGCAAGTTAGGTCTAGGTAAGGCCTGAGATTTTCTCTGATCAGACTCATACTTTCGCATCCTTCACATACTTGTTGAACGGAGCCTGGGTTTTTTCTGGTTTGCATCACGTAGTAATGTGGTACCACACTGAAACGGTCAATTAAACCTGGTTTCGATCAATATTTTAGAGGATAACGCAAGTTAGGTCTGGGATCGGTCTGGGATTTGCCCTCATCAGGCGCATACTTTCGCGGTTTTCACATACTTGTTGATCTGATCGAGGGTTTTTTCTGCTTTGGATCACGTAGTAAAGTGGTACCACACTGAAACAGTCCATTAAACCTGGTTTGGATCAATATTTTAGAGGATAACGCATGTTAGGTCTAGGTTAGCCCTGGGATTATCACTCATCAGACTCATACTTTCGCATTCTTCACATACTTGTTGAACGGATCCTGGGTTTTTTCTGGTTTGGTTCACGTAGTAATGTGGTACCACACTGAAACATTCAATTAAACCAGGTTTGGATCAATATTTTAGAGGATAACGCATGTTAGGTCTAGGTTAGGTCTGGGATTTTCACTCATCAGACTCATACTTTCGCATTCTTCACATACTTGTTGAACGGATCCTGGGTTTTTTCTGGTTTGGATCACGTAGTAGTGTGGTACCACACTGAAACATTCCATTAAACCTGGTTTGGATCAATATTTTAGAGGATAACGCATGTTAGGTCTAGGTTAGGTCGGGGATTTTCACTCATCAGACTGATACTTTCGCATTCCTCACATACTTGTTGAGCGGATCCTGGGTTTTTTCTGGTTTGGATCACGTAGTAATGTGGTACCACACTGAAACAGTCAATTAAACCTGGTTTCGATCAATATTTTAGAGGATAACGCAAGTTAGGTCTGGGGTAGGTCTAGGATTTGCCCTCATCAGGCTCTTACTTTCGCATATTTCTCATACTTCATGGCTAGATCCTGGGCTAGTTCTGGAGTGGATCACGTAGTAAAGTGGTACCACACTGAAACATTCAATGAAACCTGGTCTGGATAAATATTTTAGAGGATAACGCATCTTAGGTCTGGGTTAGGTCTATGATTTGCCCTCATCAGGCTCACAGTTTCGCGTTTTTCACATACTTGTTGAACAGATCCTGGGTTTTTTCTGGTTTGGATCACGAAGTAGTGTGGTACCACACTGAAACAGTCCATTAAACCTGGTTTCGCTCAATATTTTAGAGGATAACGCATGTTAGGTCTAGGTTAGGTCGGGGATTTTCACTCATCAGACTGATACTTTCGCATTCCTCACATACTTGTTGAGCGGATCCTGGGTTTTTTCTGGTTTGGATCACGTAGTAATGTGGTACCACACTGAAACAGTCAATTAAACCTGGTTTCGATCAATATTTTAGAGGATAACGCAAGTTAGGTCTGGGGTAGGTCTAGGATTTGCCCTCATCAGGCTCTTACTTTCGCATATTTCTCATACTTCATGGCTAGATCCTGGGCTAGTTCTGGAGTGGATCACGTAGTAAAGTGGTACCACACTGAAACATTCAATGAAACCTGGTCTGGATAAATATTTTAGAGGATAACGCATCTTAGGTCTGGGTTAGGTCTATGATTTGCCCTCATCAGGCTCACAGTTTCGCGTTTTTCACATACTTGTTGAACAGATCCTGGGTTTTTTCTGGTTTGGATCACGAAGTAGTGTGGTACCACACTGAAACAGTCCATTAAACCTGGTTTCGCTCAATATTTTAGAGGATAACGCATGTTAGGTCTAGGTTAGGTCTGAGATTTGCTCTCATCAGGCTCATTCTTTCGCATATTTCTCATACTTGATGGCTAGATCCTGGGCTTTTTCTGGATTGCATCACGTAGTAATGTAGTACCACACTGAAACAGTCAATGAAACCTGGTTTGGATCAATATTTTAGAGGATAACGCATGTTAGGTCTAGGTTAGCCCTGGGATTATCACTCATCAGACTCATACTTTCGCATTCTTCACATACTTGTTGAACGGATCCTGGGTTTTTTCTGGTTTGGTTCACGTAGTAATGTGGCACCACACTGAAACATTCAATTACACCAGGTTTGGATCAATATTTTAGAGGATAAGGCATGTTAGGTCTAGGTTAGGTCGGGGATTTTCACTCATCAGACTGATACTTTCGCATTCTTCACATACTTGTTGAGCGGATCCTGGGTTTTTTCTGGTTTGGATCACGTAGTAATGTGGTACCACACTGAAACAGTCGAATAAACCTGGTTTCGATCAGTATTTTAGAGGATAACGCAAGATAAGTCTGGGATAGGTCTGGGATTTGACCTCATCAGACTCATACTTTCGCGTTTTTCACATACTTGTTGAACAGATCCTGGGTTTTTTCTGGTTTGGATCACGTAGTAGTGTGGTACCACACTGAAACAGTCCATTAAACCTGCTTGCGATCAATATTTTAGAGGATAACGCATGTTAGGTCTGGGTTAGGTCTAGGATTTGCCCTCATCAGGCTCATTCTTTCGCATATTTCTCAAACTTGAAGGCTAGATTCTGGGCCTTTTCTGGATTGCATCACGTAGTAATGTGGTACCACACTGAAACATTCAATTAAACCTGGTCTTGATAAATATTTTAGAGGATAACGCATGTTAGGTCTGGGTTAGGTCTAGGATTTGCCCTCATTAGGCTCATACTTTCGCATATTTCTCATACTTCATGGCTAGATCCTTTGCTTTTTCTGGATTGTATCAAGTAGTAATGAAGCACAACACTGAAACAGTCATTTAAACCTGGTTTCCATCAATATCTTAGAGGACAACGCAAGTTAGGTCTGGGATAGGTCTTGGACTTGCCCTCACCAGGCTCATACTTTCGCGTTTTTCACATACTTCTTGAACAGATCCAGGGTTTTTTCTGGTTTGGATCACGTAGTAGTGTGGTACCACACTGAAACAGTCCATGAAACCTGGTTTGGATCAATATTTTAGAGGATAACGCATGTTAGGTCTAGGTTAGGTCTGGGATTTTCACTCATCAGACTCATACTTTCGCCTTCTTCACATACTTGTTGAACGGATCCTGGGTTTTTTCTGGTTTGGATCACGTAGTAATGTGGGTCCACACTGAAGCAATCAATTAAACCTGGTCTTGATAAATATTTTAGAGGAAAAGGCATGTTAGGTCTGGGATAGGTCTGGGATTTGCCTTCATCAGACTCATACTTTCGCACACTTCACATACTCGTTGAACAGATTCTGGGTTTTTTCTGGTTTGGATCACGTAGTAATGTGGTACCACACTGAAACAGTCGATTAAACCTGGTTTCGATCAATATTTTAGAGGATAACGCATGTTAGGTCTAGGTTAGGCCTGGGATTTTCACTCATCAGGCTCATACTTTCGCATTCTTCACATACTTGTTGAACGGATCCTGGGTTTTTTCTGGTTTGGATCACGTAGTAATGTGGGTCCACACTGAAACAATCAATTAAACCTGGTCTTGATAAATATTTTAGAGGATAACACAAGTTAGGTCTGGGATAGGTCTGGGATTTGACCTCATCAGACTCATACTTTCGCATTCCTCACATACTTGTTGAACTGATCCTGTGTTTTTTCTGGTTTGGATCACGTAGTAATGTGGTACCACACTGAAACAGTCGATTAAACCTGGTTTCGATCAATATTTTAGAGGATAACGCATGTTAGGTCTAGGTTAGGTCTGGGATTTTCACTCATCAGACTCATACTTTCGCATTCTTCACATACTTGTTGAACGGATCCTGGGTTTTTTCTGGTTTGGATCACGTAGTAATGTGGGTCTACACTGAAACAATCAATTAAACCTGGTCTTGATAAATATTTTAGAGGATAACGCACGTTAGGTCTGGGATAGGTCTGGGATTTGCCCTCATCAGACTCATACTTTCGCACACTTCACATAGTCGTTGAACAGATCCAGGGTTTTTTCTGGTTTGGATCACGTAGTAATGTGGTACCACACTGAAACAGTCGATTAAACCTGGTTTCGATCAATATTTTAGAGGATAACGCATGTTAGGTCTAGGTTAGGTCTGGGATTTGCTCTCATCAGGCTCATTCTTTCGCATATTTCTCATGCTTGATGGCTAGATCCTGGGCTTTTTCTGGATTGCATCACGTAGTAATGTAGTACCACACTGAAACAGTCAATGAAACCTGGTTTCCATCAATATTTTAGAGGACAACGCATGTTAGGTCTAGGTAAGGCCTGAGATTTTCACTGATCAGACTCATACTTTCGCATCCTTCACATACTTGTTGAACGGATCCTGGGTTTTTTCTGGTTTGGATCACGTAGTAATGTGGTACCACACTGAAACGGTAAATTAAACCTGGTTTCGATCAATATTTTAGAGGATAACGCAAGTTAGGTCTGGGATAGGTCTGGGATTTGCCCTCATCACGCTCATACTTTCGCATTCTTCACATACTTGTTGAACTGATCCTGGGTTTTTTCTGGTTTGGATCACGTCGTAATGTGGTACCACACTGAAACAGTCGATTAACCCTGGTTTCGATCAATATCTTAGAGGATAACGCATGTTAGGTCTAGGTTAGCCCTGGGATTTTCACTCATCAGACTCATACTTTCGCATTCTTCACATACTTGTTGAACTGATCCTGGGTTTTTTCTGGTTTGGATCACGTAGTAATGTGGTACCACACTGAAACAGTCGATTAAACCTGGTTTCCATCACTATTTTAGAGGACAACGCAAGTTAGGTCTAGGTAAGGCCTGAGATTTTCACTGATCAGACTCATACTTTCGCATTCTTCACATACTTGTGGAACGGATCCTGGGTTTTTTCTGGTTTGGATCACGTAGTAATGTGGTACCACACTAAAACAGTCGATTAAACCTGGTTTCGATCAATATTTTAGAGAATAATTCATGTTAGGTCTAGGTTAGGTCTGGGATTTTCACTGATCAGGCTCACTCTTTCGCATATTTCTCATACTTGATGGCTAGATCCTGGGCTTTTTCTGGATTGCATCACGTAGTAATGTAGTACCACACGGAAACAGTCAATGAAACCTGGTTTCCATCACTATTTTAGAGGACAACGCAAGTTAGGTCTAGGTTAGCCCTGGGATTTTCACTCATCAGACTCATACTTTCGCATTCTTCACATACTTGTTGAACTGATCCTGGGTTTTTACTGGTTTGGATCACGTAGTAATGTGGTACCACACTGAAACAGTCGATTAAACCTGGTCTCGATCAATATTTTAGAGAATAATTCATGTTAGGTCTCGGTTAGGTCTGGGATTTGCTCCACATCAGGCTCATTCTTTCGCATATTTCTCATACTTGATGGCTAGATCCTGAGCTTTTTCTGGATTGCATCACGTAGTAATGAAGTACAACACTGAAACAGTCAATTAAACATGGTTTCCATCAATATCTTAGAGGACAACGCATGTTAGGTCTAGGTTAGGCCTGGGATTTTCACTCATCAGGCTCATACTTTCGCATTCTTCACATACTTGTTGAACTGATCCTGGGTTTTTTCTGGTTTGGATCACGTAGTAATGTGGTACCACACTGAAGCAGTCGATTAAACCTGGTTTCGATCAATATTTTAGAGGATAACGCATGTTAGGTCTTGGTTAGCCCTGGGATTTTCACTCATCAGACTCATACTTTCGCATTCTTCACATACTTGTTGAACTGATCCTGGGTTTTTTCTGGTTTGGATCACGTAGAAATGTGGGTCTACACTGAAACAATCAATTAAACCTGGTCTTGATAAATATTTTAGAGGACAACGCATGTTAGGTCTAGGTTAGGCCTGGGATTTTCACTCATCAGGCTCATACTTTCGCATTCTTCACATACTTGTTGAACTGATCCTGGGTTTTTTCTGGTTTGGATCACGTAGTAATGTGGTACCACACTGAAGCAGTCGATTAAACCTGGTTTCGATCAATATTTTAGAGGATAACGCATGTTAGGTCTAGGTTAGCCCTGGGATTTTCACTCATCAGACTCATACTTTCGCATTCTTCACATACTTGTTGAACTGATCCTGGGTTTTTACTGGTTTGGATCACGTAGTAATGTGGTACCACACTGAAACAGTCGATTAAACCTGGTTTCGATCAATATTTTAGAGGATAACGCATGTTAGGTCTAGGTTAGGTCTGGGAGTTGCTCCCATGAGGCTCATTCTTTCGCATATTTCTCATACTTGATGGCTAGATCCTGGGCTTTTTCTGGATTGCATCACGTAGTAATGAAGTACAACACTGAAACAGTCAATTAAAGCTGGTTTCCATCAATATCTTAGAGGACAACGCAAGTTAGGTCTGGGATAGGTCTGGGACTTTCCCTCATCAGGCTCATACTTTCGCGTTTTTCACATACTTGTTGAACGGATCCTGGGTTTTTTCTGGTTTGGATCACGTAGTAATGTGGGACCACACTGAAACAGTCAATTAAACCTGGTTTCGATCAATATTTTAGAGAATAATTCATGTTAGGTCTAGTTTAGGTCCGGGATTTACTCTCATCAGGCTCATTCTTTCGCATATTACTCATACTTGATGGCTAGATCCTGGGCTTTTTCTGGATTGGATCACGTAGTAATGTGGGACCACACTGAAACAATCAATTAAACCTGGTCTTGATAAATAGTTTGGAGGATAGCGCATGTTAGGTCTGGGATAGGTCTGGGATTTGCCCTCATCAGGCTCATACTTTCGCATTCTTCACATACTTGTTGAACTGATCCTGGGTTTTTTCTGGTTTGGATCACGTAGTAATGTAGTACCACACTGAAACAGTCAATGAAACCTGGTTTCCATCAATACTTTAGAGGACAACGCAAGTTAGGTCTGGGATAGGTCTGGGATTTGACCTCATCAGACTCATACTTTCGCACACTTCACAACCTCCTTGAACAGATTCTGGGTTATTTTCTGGTTTGGATCACATAGTAATGTGGTACCACACTGAAACAGTCGATTAAACCAGGTTTCGATCAATATTTTAGAGGATAACGCATGTTAGGTCTAGGTTAGGTCTGGGATTATCACTCATCAGACTCATACTTTCGCATTCTTCACATACTTGTTGAACGGATCCTGGGTTTTTTCCGGTTTGGATCACGTAGTAATGTGGTACCACACTGAAACAGTCGATTAAACCTGGTTTCGATCAATATTTTTGAGGATAACGCAAGTTAGGTCTGGGATAGGTCTGGGATTTGACCTCATCAGACTCATACTTTCGCATTCTTCACATACTTGTTGAACGGATCCAGGGTTTTTTCTGGTTTGGATCACGTAGTAATGTGGGACCACACTGAAACAGTCAATTAAACCTGGTTTCGATCAATATTTTAGAGAACAATTCATGTTAGGTCTAGTTTAGGTCCGGGATTTACTCTCATCAGGCTCATTCTTTCGCATATTACTCATACTTGATGGCTAGATCCTGGGCTTTTTCTGGATTGGATCACGTAGTAATGTGGGACCACACTGAAACATTCAATTAAAACTGGTCTTGATAACTATTTTAGAGGATAACGCATGTTAGGTCTGGGTTACGTCTGTGATTTGCCCTCATCAGCGTCATACTTTCGCAGTTTTAACATGCATGATGACCTGATCGAGGGTTTTCTTTGCTTTGGATCACGTAGTAAAGTGGTACCACACTAACACAGTCAATTAAACCTGGTTTCGATCAATATTTTAGAGGATAACGCATGTTAGGTCTGGGATAGGTCTCGGATTTGCCCTCATCAGACTCATACTTTCGCACACTTGACACACTCGTTGATCAGATCCTGGGTTTTTTTCTGGTTTGGATCACGTAGTAATGTGGTACCACACTGAAACATTCAATGAAAACTGGTCTTGATAACTATTTTAGAGGATAACGCATGTTAGGTCTGGGTTACGTCTGTGATTTGCCCTCATCAGCGTCATACTTTCGCAGTTTTAACACGCATGTTGACCTGATCGAGGGTTTTCTTTGCTTTGGACCACGTAGTAAAGTGGTACCACACTAAGACAGTCGATTAAACCTGGTTTCGATCAATATTTTAGAGGATATCGCAAGTTAGGTCTGGGATAGGTCTGGGATTTTCACTCATCAGACTCATACTTTCGCATATTTCTCATACTTCAAGGCTAGATCCTGGGCTGTTTCTGGATTGTATCACATAGTAATGTGGTACCACACTGAAACAGTCAATTAAACCTGGTTTCGATCAATATTTTAGAGAATAATTCATGTTAGGTCTAGGTTAGGTCTGGGATTTACTCTCATCAGGCTCATTCTTTCGCATATTACTCATACTTGATGGCTAGATCCTGGGCTTTTTCTGGTTTGGATCACGTAGTAATGTGGGACCACACTGAAACAATCAATTAAACCTGGTCTTGATAAATATTTTAGAGGATAACGCATGTTAGGTCTGGGTTAGGTCTAGGATTTGCCCTCATCAGGCTCATACTTTCGCTTATTTCTCATACTTCATGGCTAGATCCTGGGCTTTTTCTGGTTTGGATCACGTAGTAATGTGGGACTACACTGAAACAATCAATTAAACCTGGTCTTGATAAATATTTTAGAGGATAACGCATGTTAGGTCTGGGTTAGGTCTAGGATTTGCCCTCATCAGGCTCATACTTTCGCATATTTCTCATACTTCAAGGCTAGATCCTGGGCTGTTTCTGGATTGTATCACATAGTAATGTGGTACCACACTGAAACAGTCAATTAAACCTGGTTTCGATCAATATTTTAGAGAATAATTCATGTTAGGTCTAGGTTAGGTCTGGGATTTACTCTCATCAGGCTCATTCTTTCGCATATTACTCATACTTGATGGCTAGATCCTGGGCTTTTTCTGGTTTGGATCACGTAGTAATGTGGGACCACACTGAAACAATCAATTAAACCTGGTCTTGATAAATATTTTAGAGGATAACGCATGTTAGGTCTGGGTTAGGTCTAGGATTTGCCCTCATCAGGCTCATACTTTCGCTTATTTCTCATACTTCAAGGCTAGATCCTGGGCTGTTTCTGGATTGTATCACATAGTAATGTGGTACCACACTGAAACAGTCGATTAAACCAGGTTTCGATCAATACTTTTGAGGATAACGCATGTTATGTCTGGGTTAGGTCTAGGATTTGCTCTCGTCAGGCTGATACTTTCGCATATTTCTCATACTTCATGGCTAGATCCTGGGCTATTTCTGGATTGGATCACGTAGTAGTGTGGTACCACACTGAAAGAGTCCATTAAACCTGGTTGCGATCAATATTTTAGAGGATAACGCATGTTAGGTCTAGGTTAGGTCTGGGATTTACTCTCATCAGGCTCATTCTTTCGCATATTACTCATACTTGATGGCTAGATCCTGGGCTTTTTCTGGTTTGGATCACGTAGTAATGTGGTACCACACTGAAACATTCAATTAAACCTGGTCTTGATAAATATTTTAGAGGATAACGCATGTTAGGTTTGGGTTAGGTCTAGGATTTGCCCTCATCAGGCTCATTCTTTCGCATATTTCTCAAACTTGATGGCTTGATCCTGGGCTTTTTCTGGATTGCATCACGTAGTAATGTGGTACCACACTGAAACATTCAATTAAACCTGGTCTTGATAAATATTTTAGAGGATAACGCATGTTAGGTCTGGGTTAGGTCTAGGATTTGCCCTCATCAGGCTCATACTTTCGCTTATTTCTCATACTTCAAGGCTAGATCCTGGGCTGTTTCTGGATTGTATCACATAGTAATGTGGTACCACACTGAAACAGTCGATTAAACCAGGTTTCGATCAATACTTTTGAGGATAACGCATGTTATGTCTGGGTTAGGTCTAGGATTTGCTCTCGTCAGGCTGATACTTTCGCATATTTCTCATACTTCATGGCTAGATCCTGGGCTATTTCTGGATTGGATCACGTAGTAGTGTGGTACCACACTGAAAGAGTCCATTAAACCTGGTTGCGATCAATATTTTAGAGGATAACGCATGTTAGGTCTAGGTTAGGTCTGGGATTTACTCTCATCAGGCTCATTCTTTCGCATATTACTCATACTTGATGGCTAGATCCTGGGCTTTTTCTGGTTTGGATCACGTAGTAATGTGGTACCACACTGAAACATTCAATTAAACCTGGTCTTGATAAATATTTTAGAGGATAACGCATGTTAGGTTTGGGTTAGGTCTAGGATTTGCCCTCATCAGGCTCACACTTGCGCATATTTCTCATACTTCATGGCTAGATCCTGGGCTCTTTCTGGATTGTATCACGTAGTAATGTGGTACCACACTGAAACAGTCGATTAAACCAGGTTTCGATGAATATTTTAGAGGATAACGCAAGTTAGGTCTGGGATAGGTCTGGGATTTGACCTCATCAGACTCATTCTTTCGCGTTTTTCACATACTTGTTGAACAGATCCTGGGTTTTTTCTGGTTTGGATCACGTAGTAGTGTGGTACCACACTGAAAGAGTCCATTAAACCTGGTTGCGATCAATATTTTAGAGGATAACGCATGTTAGGTCTGGGTTAGGTCTAGTATTTGCCCTCATCAGGCTCATTCCTTCGCATATTTCTCAAACTTGATGGCTTGATCCTGGGCTTTTTCTGGATTGCATCACGTAGTAATGTGGTACCACACTGAAACATTCAATTAAACCTGGTCTTGATAAATATTTTAGAGGATAACGCATGTTAGGTCTGGGTTACGTCTGTGATTTGCCCTCATCAGCGTCATACTTTCGCAGTTTTAACATGCATGATGACCTGATCGAGGGTTTTCTTTGCTTTGGATCACGTAGTAAAGTGGTACCACACTAACACAGTCAATTAAACCTGGTTTCGATCAATATTTTAGAGGATAACGCATGTTAGGTCTGGGATAGGTCTCGGATTTGCCCTCATCAGACTCATACTTTCGCACACTTGACACACTCGTTGAACGGATCCTGGGCTTTTTCTGGTTTGGATCACGTAGTAATGTGGGACCACACTGAAACATTCAATTAAAACTGGTCTTGATAACTATTTTAGAGGATAACGCATGTTAGGTCTGGGTTACGTCTGTGATTTGCCCTCATCAGCGTCATACTTTCGCAGTTTTAACATGCATGATGACCTGATCGAGGGTTTTCTTTGCTTTGGATCACGTAGTAAAGTGGTACCACACTAACACAGTCAATTAAACCTGGTTTCGATCAATATTTTAGGGGATAACGCATGTTAGGTCTGGGATAGGTCTCGGATTTGCCCTCATCAGACTCATACTTTCGCACACTTGACACACTCGTTGATCAGATCCTGGGTTTTTTTCTGGTTTGGATCACGTAGTAATGTGGTACCACACTGAAACATTCAATTAAAACTGGTCTTGATAACTATTTTAGAGGATAACGCATGTTAGGTCTGGGTTACGTCTGTGATTTGCCCTCATCAGCGTCATACTTTCGCAGTTTTAACACGCATGTTGACCTGATCGAGGGTTTTCTTTGCTTTGGATCACGTAGTAAAGTGGTACCACACTAAGACAGTCGATTAAACCTGGTTTCGATCAATATTTTAGAGGATATCGCAAGTTAGGTCTGGGATAGGTCTGGGATTTTCACTCACCAGACTCATACTTTCGCATTCTTCACATACTTGTTGAACGGATCCTGGGTTTTTTCTGGTTTGGATCAGGTAGTAATGTGGGACCACACTGAAACAATCAATTAAACCTGGTCTTGATAAATATTTTAGAGGATAACGCATCTTAGGTCTGGGTTAGGTCTAGGATTTGCACTCGTCAGGCTGATACTCTCGCATATTTCTCATACTTCATGGCTAGATCCTGGGCTTTTTCTGGTTTGGATCACGTAGTAATGTGGGACTACACTGAAACAATCAATTAAACCTGGTCTTGATAAATATTTTAGAGGATAACGCATGTTAGGTCTGGGTTAGGTCTAGGATTTGCCCTCATCAGGCTCATACTTTCGCATATTTCTCATACTTCAAGGCTAGATCCTGGGCTGTTTCTGGATTGTATCACATAGTAATGTGGTACCACACTGAAACAGTCAATTAAACCTGGTTTCGATCAATATTTTACAGAATAATTCATGTTAGGTCTAGGTTAGGTCTGGGATTTACTCTCATCAGGCTCATTCTTTCGCATATTACTCATACTTGATGGCTAGATCCTGGGCTTTTTCTGGTTTGGATCACGTAGTAATGTGGGACCACACTGAAACAATCAATTAAACCTGGTCTTGATAAATATTTTAGAGGATAACGCATGTTAGGTCTGGGTTAGGTCTAGGATTTGCCCTCATCAGGCTCATACTTTCGCTTATTTCTCAT
This sequence comes from Colletes latitarsis, assembly GCF_051014445.1. Taxonomy (NCBI): domain Eukaryota; kingdom Metazoa; phylum Arthropoda; class Insecta; order Hymenoptera; family Colletidae; genus Colletes; species Colletes latitarsis. The sequence continues at coordinate 13,849,792 of NW_027488365.1, forward strand.
ACTTCACGGCTAGATCCTGGGCTGTTTCTGGATTGTATCACATAGTAATGTGGTACCACACTGAAACAGTCGATTAAACCAGGTTTCGATCAATACTTTTGAGGATAACGCATGTTATGTCTGGGTTAGGTCTAGGATTTGCTCTCGTCAGGCTGATACTTTCGCATATTTCTCATACTTCATGGCTAGATCCTGGGCTATTTCTGGATTGGATCACGTAGTAGTGTGGTACCACACTGAAAGAGTCCATTAAACCTGGTTGCGATCAATATTTTAGAGGATAACGCATGTTAGGTCTAGGTTAGGTCTGGGATTTACTCTCATCAGGCTCATTCTTTCGCATATTACTCATACTTGATGGCTAGATCCTGGGCTTTTTCTGGTTTGGATCACGTAGTAATGTGGTACCACACTGAAACATTCAATTAAACCTGGTTTCGATCAATATTTTAGAGAATAATTCATGTTAGGTCTAGGTTAGGTCTGGGATTTACTCTCATCAGGCTCATTCTTTCGCATATTACTCATACTTGATGGCTAGATCCTGGGCTTTTTCTGGTTTGGATCACGTAGTAATGTGGGACCACACTGAAACAATCAATTAAACCTGGTCTTGATAAATATTTTAGAGGATAACGCATGTTAGGTTTGGGTTAGGTCTAGGATTTGCCCTCATCAGGCTCACACTTGCGCATATTTCTCATACTTCATGGCTAGATCCTGGGCTCTTTCTGGATTGTATCACGTAGTAATGTGGTACCACACTGAAACAGTTGATTAAACCAGGTTTCGATGAATATTTTAGAGGATAACGCAAGTTAGGTCTGGGATAGGTCTGGGATTTGACCTCATCAGACTCATTCTTTCGCGTTTTTCACATACTTGTTGAACAGATCCTGGGTTTTTTCTGGTTTGGATCACGTAGTAGTGTGGTACCACACTGAAAGAGTCCATTAAACCTGGTTGCGATCAATATTTTAGAGGATAACGCATGTTAGGTCTGGGTTAGGTCTAGTATTTGCCCTCATCAGGCTCATTCTTTCGCATATTTCTCATACTTCATGGCTAGATCCTGGGCTATTTCTGGATTGGATCACGTAGTAAAGTGGTACCACACTGAAACATTCAATGAAACCTGGTCTTGATAAATATTTTAGAGGATAACGCATGTTAGGTCTGGGTTAGGTCTAGGATTTGCCCCCATCAGGCTCATACTTTCGCATATTTCTCATACTTCATGGCTAGATCCTGGGCTATTTCTGGATTGGATCACGTAGTAAAGTGGTACCACACTGAAACATTCAATGAAACCTGGTCTGGATAAATATTTTAGAGGATAACGCATGTTAGGTCAAGGTTAGGTCTAAGATTTGGCCTCATCAGACTCATACTTTCGCATTCTTCACATACTTGTTGAACGGATCCTGGGTTTTTTCTGGTTTGGATCACGTAGTAATATGGGACCACACTGAAGCAGTCAATGAAACCTGGTTTCGATCAATATTTTAGAGAATAATTCATGTTAGGTCTAGGTTAGGCCTGGGATTTGCTCTCATCAGGCTCATTCTTTCGCATATTTCTCATACTTGATGGCTAGCTCCTGGGCTTTTTCTGGATTGCATCACGTAGTAATGAAGTACAACACTGAAACAGTCAATTAAACCTGGTTTCCATCAATATCTTAGAGGACAACGCAAGTTAGGTCTGGGATATGTCTGGGATTTGCCCTCATCAGGCTCATTCTTTCGCATACTTCTCATACATGTTGAACAGATCCTGGGTTTTTTCTGGTTTGGATCACGTAGTAATGTGGTACCACACTGAAGCAATCAATTAAACCTGGTCTTGATAAATATTTTAGAGGATAACGCATGTTAGGTCTGGGTTAGGTCTAGGATTTGCCCTCATCAGGCTCATACTTTCGCATATTTCTCATACTTCAAGGCTAGACCCTGGGCTGTTTCTGGATTGTATCACGTAGTAATGTGGTACCACGCTGAAACAGACGATTAAACCAGGTTTCGATCAATATTTTTGAGGATAACGCATGTTAGGTCTAGGTTAGGCCTGGGATTTTCACTCATCAGACTCATACTTTCGCATTCTTCACATACTTGTTGAACAGATCCTGGGTTTTTTCTGGTTTGGATCACGAAGCAGCGTGGTACCACACTGAAACAGTCGATTAGACCTGGTTTCGATCAATATTTTAGAGGATAACGCATGTTAAGTCTAGGATTAGTCTGGGATTTGACCTCATCAGACTCATACTTTCGCACACTTCACATACTCGTTGAACAGATCCTGGGTTATTTTCTGGTTTGGATCACATAGTAATGTGGTACCACACTGAAACAGACGATTAAACCAGGTTTCGATCAATATTTTTGAGGATAACGCATGTTAGGTCTTGGTTAGGCCTGGGATTTTCACTCATCGGACCCATACTTTCCCATTCTTCACATACTTGTTGAACGGATCCTGGGTTATTTCTGGTTTGGATCACGTAGTAATGTGGGACCACACTGAAACAGTCAATTAAACCTGGTTTCGATCAATATTTTAGAGAATAATTCATGTTAGGTCTATGTTAGGTTTGGGATTTGCTGTCATCAGGCTCATTCTTTCGCATATTTCTCATACTTGATGGCTAGATCCTGGGCTTTTTCCGGATTGCATCACGTAGTAATGTAGTACCACACTGAAACAGTCAATGAAACCTGGTTTCCATCAATATCTTAGAGGACAACGCAAGTTAGGTCTGGGATATGTCTGGGATTTGCCCTCATCAGACTCATACTTTCGCATATTTCTCATACTTCAAGGCTAGATCCTGGGCTGTTTCTGGATTGTATCACATAGTAATGTGGTACCACACTGAAACAGTCAATTAAACCTGGTTTCGATCAATATTTTAGAGAATAATTCATGTTAGGTCTAGGTTAGGTCTGGGATTTACTCTCATCAGGCTCATTCTTTCGCATATTACTCATACTTGATGGCTAGATCCTGGGCTTTTTCTGGTTTGGATCACGTAGTAATGTGGGACCACACTGAAACAATCAATTAAACCTGGTCTTGATAAATATTTTAGAGGATAACGCATCTTAGGTCTGGGTTAGGTCTAGGATTTGCACTCGTCAGGCTGATACTCTCGCATATTTCTCATACTTCATGGCTAGATCCTGGGCTTTTTCTGGTTTGGATCACGTAGTAATGTGGGACTACACTGAAACAATCAATTAAACCTGGTCTTGATAAATATTTTAGAGGATAAGGCATGTTAGGTCTGGGTTAGGTCTAGGATTTGCCCTCATCAGGCTCATACTTTCGCATATTTCTCATACTTCAAGGCTAGATCCTGGGCTGTTTCTGGATTGTATCACATAGTAATGTGGTACCACACTGAAACAGTCAATTAAACCTGGTTTCGATCAATATTTTACAGAATAATTCATGTTAGGTCTAGGTTAGGTCTGGGATTTACTCTCATCAGGCTCATTCTTTCGCATATTACTCATACTTGATGGCTAGATCCTGGGCTTTTTCTGGTTTGGATCACGTAGTAATGTGGGACCACACTGAAGCAATCAATTAAACCTGGTCTTGATAAATATTTTAGAGGATAACGCATGTTAGGTCTGGGTTAGGTCTAGGATTTGCCCTCATCAGGCTCATACTTTCGCTTATTTCTCATACTTCAAGGCTAGATCCTGGGCTGTTTCTGGATTGTATCACATAGTAATGTGGTACCACACTGAAACAGTCGATTAAACCAGGTTTCGATCAATACTTTTGAGGATAACGCATGTTATGTCTGGGTTAGGTCTAGGATTTGCTCTCGTCAGGCTGATACTTTCGCATATTTCTCATACTTCATGGCTAGATCCTGGGCTATTTCTGGATTGGATCACGTAGTAGTGTGGTACCACACTGAAAGAGTCCATTAAACCTGGTTGCGATCAATATTTTAGAGGATAACGCATGTTAGGTCTAGGTTAGGTCTGGGATTTACTCTCATCAGGCTCATTCTTTCGCATATTACTCATACTTGATGGCTAGATCCTGGGCTTTTTCTGGTTTGGATCACGTAGTAATGTGGTACCACACTGAAACATTCAATTAAACCTGGTTTCGATCAATATTTTAGAGAATAATTCATGTTAGGTCTAGGTTAGGTCTGGGATTTACTCTCATCAGGCTCATTCTTTCGCATATTACTCATACTTGATGGCTAGATCCTGGGCTTTTTCTGGTTTGGATCACGTAGTAATGTGGGACCACACTGAAACAATCAATTAAACCTGGTCTTGATAAATATTTTAGAGGATAACGCATGTTAGGTTTGGGTTAGGTCTAGGATTTGCCCTCATCAGGCTCACACTTGCGCATATTTCTCATACTTCATGGCTAGATCCTGGGCTCTTTCTGGATTGTATCACGTAGTAATGTGGTACCACACTGAAACAGTCGATTAAACCAGGTTTCGATGAATATTTTAGAGGATAACGCAAGTTAGGTCTGGGATAGGTCTGGGATTTGACCTCATCAGACTCATTCTTTCGCGTTTTTCACATACTTGTTGAACAGATCCTGGGTTTTTTCTGGTTTGGATCACGTAGTAGTGTGGTACCACACTGAAAGAGTCCATTAAACCTGGTTGCGATCAATATTTTAGAGGATAACGCATGTTAGGTCTGGGTTAGGTCTAGTATTTGCCCTCATCAGGCTCATTCTTTCGCATATTTCTCATACTTCATGGCTAGATCCTGGGCTATTTCTGGATTGGATCACGTAGTAAAGTGGTACCACACTGAAACATTCAATGAAACCTGGTCTTGATAAATATTTTAGAGGATAACGCATGTTAGGTCTGGGTTAGGTCTAGGATTTGCCCCCATCAGGCTCATACTTTCGCATATTTCTCATACTTCATGGCTAGATCCTGGGCTATTTCTGGATTGGATCACGTAGTAAAGTGGTACCACACTGAAACATTCAATGAAACCTGGTCTGGATAAATATTTTAGAGGATAACGCATGTTAGGTCAAGGTTAGGTCTAAGATTTGGCCTCATCAGACTCATACTTTCGCATTCTTCACATACTTGTTGAACGGATCCTGGGTTTTTTCTGGTTTGGATCACGTAGTAATGTGGGACCACACTGAAGCAGTCAATGAAACCTGGTTTCGATCAATATTTTAGAGAATAATTCATGTTAGGTCTAGGTTAGGCCTGGGATTTGCTCTCATCAGGCTCATTCTTTCGCATATTTCTCATACTTGATGGCTAGCTCCTGGGCTTTTTCTGGATTGCATCACGTAGTAATGAAGTACAACACTGAAACAGTCAATTAAACCTGGTTTCCATCAATATCTTAGAGGACAACGCAAGTTAGGTCTGGGATATGTCTGGGATTTGCCCTCATCAGGCTCATTCTTTCGCATACTTCTCATACATGTTGAACAGATCCTGGGTTTTTTCAGGTTTGGATCACGTAGTAATGTGGTACCACACTGAAGCAATCAATTAAACCTGGTCTTGATAAATATTTTAGAGGATAACGCATGTTAGGTCTGGGTTAGGTCTAGGATTTGCCCTCATCAGGCTCATACTTTCGCATATTTCTCATACTTCAAGGCTAGACCCTGGGCTGTTTCTGGATTGTATCACGTAGTAATGTGGTACCACGCTGAAACAGACGATTAAACCAGGTTTCGATCAATATTTTTGAGGATAACGCATGTTAGGTCTAGGTTAGGCCTGGGATTTTCACTCATCAGACTCATACTTTCGCATTCTTCACATACTTGTTGAACAGATCCTGGGTTTTTTCTGGTTTGGATCACGAAGCAGCGTGGTACCACACTGAAACAGTCGATTAAACCTGGTTTCGATCAATATTTTAGAGGATAACGCATGTTAAGTCTAGGATTAGTCTGGGATTTGACCTCATCAGACTCATACTTTCGCACACTTCACATACTCGTTGAACAGATCCTGGGTTATTTTCTGGTTTGGATCACATAGTAATGTGGTACCACACTGAAACAGACGATTAAACCAGGTTTCGATCAATATTTTTGAGGATAACGCATGTTAGGTCTTGGTTAGGCCTGGGATTTTCACTCATCGGACCCATACTTTCCCATTCTTCACATACTTGTTGAACGGATCCTGGGTTATTTCTGGTTTGGATCACGTAGTAATGTGGGACCACACTGAAACAGTCAATTAAACCTGGTTTCGATCAATATTTTAGAGAATAATTCATGTTAGGTCTATGTTAGGTTTGGGATTTGCTGTCATCAGGCTCATTCTTTCGCATATTTCTCATACTTGATGGCTAGATCCTGGGCTTTTTCCGGATTGCATCACGTAGTAATGTAGTACCACACTGAAACAGTCAATGAAACCTGGTTTCCATCAATATCTTAGAGGACAACGCAAGTTAGGTCTGGGATATGTCTGGGATTTGCCCTCATCAGGCTCATACTTTCGCGTTTTTCACATACTTGTTGAACAGATCCTGGGTTTTTTCTGGTTTGGATCACGTAGTAGTGTGGTACCACGCTGAAACAGTCCATTAAACCTGGTATGGATCAATATTTTAGAGGATAACGCATGTTAGGTCTAGGTTAGGCCTGGGAGTTTCACTCATCAGACTCATACTTTCGCATTCTTCACATACTTGTTGAACGGATCCTGGGTTATTTCTGGTTTGGATCACGTAGTAAGGTGGGTCCACACTGAAACAGTCAATTAAACCTGGTTTCGATCAATATTTTAGAGACTAATTCATGTTAGGTCTATGTTAGGTCTGGGATTTGCTCTCATCAGGCTCATTCTTTCGCATATTTGTCATACTTGATGGCTAGATCGTGGGCTGTTTCTGGATTGTATCACGTAGCAATGTGGCACCACGCTGAAACAGTCGATTAAACCTGGTTTCGATCAATATTTTAGAGGATAACGCAAGTTAAGTCTGGGATAGGTCTGGGATTTGACCTCATCAGACTCATACTTTCGCGTTTTTCACATACTTGGTGAACAGATCCTGGGTTTTTTCTGGTTTGTATCACGTAGTAATGTGGGACCACACTGAAACAATCAATTAAACCTGATCTTGATAAATATTTTAGAGGATAACGCATGTTAGGTCTGGGTTAGGTCTAGGATTTGCCCTCATCAGGCTCATACTTTCGCATATTTCGCATACTTCATGGCTAGATCCTGGGCTTTTTCTGGATTGCATCACATAGTAATGAAGTACAACACTGAAACAGTCAATTAAACCTGGTCTTGATAAATATTTTAGAGGATAACGCATGTTAGGTTTGGGTTAGGTCTAGGATTTGCCCTCATCAGGCTCATACTTTCGCATATTTCACATACTTCATGGCTAGATCCTGGGCTGTTTCTGGATTGTATCACGTAGTAATGTGGTACCACGCTGAAACAGTCGATTAAACCTGGTTTCGATCAATATTTTAGAGGATAACACAAGTTAAGTCTGGGATAGGTCTGGGATTTGACCTCATCAGACTCATACGGTCGCGTGTTTCACATACTTGTTGAACAGATCCTGGGTTATTTTCAGGTTTGGATCACATAGTAATGTGGTACCACACTGAAACAGTCGATTAAACCAGGTTTCGATCAATATTTTTGAGGATAACGCATGTTAGGTCTAGGTTAGGCCTGGGATTTTCACTCATCAGACCCATACTTTCGCATTCTTCAGATACTTGTTGAACGGATCCTGGGTTATTTCTGGTTTGGATCAGGTAGTAATGTGGGACCACACTGAAACAGTCAATTAAACCTGGTTTCGATCAATATTTTAGAGAATAATTCCTGTTAGGTCTGGGTTAGGTCTAGGATTTGCCCTCATCAGGCTCATACTTTCGCATATTTCTCATACTTCATGGCTAGATCCTGGGCTGTTTCTGGATTGGATCACGTAGTAATGTGGCACCACGCTGAAACAGTCAATTAAACCTGGTTTCGATCAATATTTTAGGGGATAACGCAAGTTAGGTCTGGGATAGGTCTAGGATTTGCCCTCATCAGGCTCTTACTTTCGCATATTTCTCATACTTCATGGCTAGATCCTGGGCTATTTCTGGTTTGGATCACGTAGTAATGTGGTACCACACTGAAACAGTCCATTAAACCTGGTTTCGCTCAATATTTTAGAGGATAACGCATGTTAGGTCTAGGTTAGGTCTGGGATTTGCAGTCATCAGGCTCAATCTTTCGCATATTTCTCATACTTGATGCCTAGATCCAGGGCTTTATCTAGATTGCATCACGTAGTAATGTGGGACCACAGTGAAACAGTCGATTAAACCAGGTTTCGATCAATATTTTTGAGGATAACGCATGTTAGGTCTAGTTTAGGCCTGGGATTTTCACTCATCAGACTCATACTTTCGCATTCTTCACATACTTGTTGAACGGACCCTAGGTTTTTTCTGGTATGGATCACGTAGTAATGTGGGACCACACTGAAACAGTCAATTAAACCTGGTTTCGATCAATATTTTAGAGAATAATTCCTGTTAGGTCTATGTTAGGTCTGGGATTTGCTCTCATCAGGCTCATTCTTTCGCATATTTCTCATACTTGATGGCTAGATCGTGGGCTGTTTCTGGATTGTATCACGTAGTAATGTGGCACCACGCTGAAACAGTCGATTAAACCTGGTTTCGATCAATATTTTAGAGGATAACGCAAGTTAAGTCTGGGATAGGTGTGGGATTTGACCTCATCAGACTCATACTTTCGCGTTTTTCACATACTTGGTGAACAGATCCTGGGTTTTTTCTGGTTTGGATCACGTAGTAATGTGGGACCACACTGAAACAATCAATTAAACCTGATCTTGATAAATATTTTAGAGGATAACGCATGTTAGGTCTGGGTTAGGTCTAGGATTTGCCCTCATCAGGCTCATACTTTCGCATATTTCTCATACTTCATGGCTAGATCCTGGGCTTTTTCTGGATTGCATCACGTAGTAATGAAGTACAACACTGAAACAGTCAATTAAACCTGGTTTCGATCAACATTTTAGAGAATCATACATGCTAGGTCTCGGCTAGGTCTGGGATTTGCCCTCATCAGGCTCATACTTTCGCATATTTCTCATACTGCATGGCTAGATCCTGGGCTGTTTCTGGATTGGATCACGTAGTAATGTGGTACCACGCTGAAACAGTCAATTAAACCTGGTTTCGATCAATATTTTAGAGGATAACGCAAGTTAGGTCTGGGATAGGTCTAGGATTTGCCCTCATCAGGCTCTTACTTTCGCATATTTCTCATACTTCATGGCTAGATCCTGGGCTATTTCTGGATTGGATCACGTAGCAAAGTGGTACCACACTGAAACATTCAATGAAACCTGGTCTGGATAAATATTTTAGAGGATAACGCATCTTATGTCTGGGTTAGGTCTAAGATTTGCCCTCATCAGGCTCACAGTTTAGCGTTTTTCACATACTTGTTGAACAGATACTGGGCTTTTTCTGGATTGCATCACGTAGTAATGAAGTACAACACTGAAACAGTCAATTAAACCTGGTTTCGATCAATATTTTAGAGAATAATACATGCTAGGTCTAGGTTAGGTCTGGGATTTGGCCTCATCAGGCTCATACTTTCGCATATTTCTCATACTGCATGGCTAGATCCTGGGCTGTTTCTGGATTGGATCACGTAGTAATGAAGTACAACACTGAAACAGTTAATTAAACCTGGTCTTGATAAATATTTTAGAGGATAACGCAAGTTAAGTCTGGGATAGGTCTGGGATTTGACCTCATCAGACTCATACTTTCGCGTTTTTCACATACTTGGTGAACAGATCCTGGGTTTTTTCTGGTTTGGATCACGTAGTAATGTGGGACCACACTGAAACAATCAATTAAACCTGATCTTGATAAATATTTTAGAGGATAACGCATGTTAGGTCTGGGTTAGGTCTAGGATTTGCCCTCATCAGGCTCATACTTTCGCATATTTCTCGTACTTCATGGCTAGATCCTGGGCTTTTTCTGGATTGCATCACATAGTAATGTGGTACCACACTGAAACAGTCGATTAAACCAGGTTTCGATCAATATTTTTGAGGATAACGCATGTTAGGTCTAGGTTAGGCCTGGGATTTTCACTCATCAGACCCATACTTTCGCATTCTTCACATACTTGTTGAACGGATCCTGGGTTATTTCTGGTTTGGATCACGTAGTAATGTGGGACCACACTGAAACAGTCAATTAAACCTGGTTTCGATCAATATTTTAGAGAATAATTCATGTTAGGTCTATGTTAGGTCTGGGATTTGCTCTCATCAGGCTCATTCGTTCGCATATTTCTCATAGTTGATGGCTAGATCGTGGGCTGTTTCTGGATTGTATCACGTAGTAATGTGGTACCACGCTGAAACAGTCGATTAAACCTGGTTTCGATCAATATTTTAGAGGATAACGCAAGTTAAGTCTGGGATAGGTCTGGGATTTGACCTCATCAGGCTCATACTTTCGCGTTTTTCACATACTTGGTGAACAGATCCTGGGTTTTTTCTGGTTTGGATCACGTAGTAATGTGGGACCACACTGAAACAATCAATTAAACCTGATCTTGATAAATATTTTAGAGGATAACGCAAGTTAGGTCTGGGATAGGTCTAGGATTTGCCCTCATCAGGCTCTTACTTTCGCATATTTCTCATACTTCATGGCTAGATCCTGGGCTATTTCTGGTTTGGATCACGTAGTAATGTGGTACCACACTGAAACAGTCCATTAAACCTGGTTTCGCTCAATATTTTAGAGGATAACGCATGTTAGGTCTAGTTTAGGTCTGGGATTTGCTGTCATCAGGCTCATTCTTTCGCATATTTCTCATACTTGATGCCTAGATCCAGGGCTTTTTCTAGATTGCATCACGTAGTAATGTGGGACCACAGTGAAACAGTCGATTAAACCAGGTTTCGATCAATATTTTTGAGGATAACGCATGTTAGGTCTAGTTTAGGGCTGGGATTTTCACTCATCCGTCTCATACTTTCGCATTCTTCACATACTTGTTGAACGGACCCTGGGTTTTTTCTGGTTTGGATCACGTAGTAATGTGGGACCACACTGAAACAGTCAATTAAACCTGGTTTCGATCAATATATTAGAGAATAATTCATGTTAGGTCTATGTTAGGTCTGGGATTTGCTCTCATCAGGCTCATTCTTTCGCATATTTCTCATACTTGATGGCTAGATCGTGGGCTGTTTCTGGATTGTATCACGTAGTAATGTGGCACCACGCTGAAACAGTCGATTAAACCTGATCTCGATCAATATTTTAGAGGATAACGCAAGTTAAGTCTGGGATAGGTGTGGGATTTGACCTCATCAGACTCATACTTTCGCGTTTTTCACATACTTGGTGAACAGATCCTGGGTTTTTTCTGGTTTGGATCACGTAGTAATGTGGGACCACACTGAAACAATCAATTAAACCTGATCTTGATAAATATTTTAGAGGATAACGCATGTTAGGTCTGGGTTAGGTCTAGGATTTGCCCTCATCAGGCTCATACTTTCGCATATTTCTCATACTTCATGGCTAGATCCTGGGCTTTTTCTGGATTGCATCACGTAATAATGAAGTACAACACTGAAACAGTCAATTAAACCTGGTTTCGATCAATATTTTAGAGAATAATACATGCTAGGTCTAGGCTAGGTCTGGGATTTGCCCTCATCAGGCTCATACTTTCGCATATTTCTCATACTGCATGGCTAGATCCTGGGCTGTTTCTGGATTGGATTACGTAGTAATGTGGTACCACGCTGAAACATTCAATTAAACCTGGTTTCGATCAATATTTTAGAGGATAACGCAAGTTAGGTCTGGGAAAGGTCTAGGATTTGCCCTCATCAGGCTCTTACTTTCGCATATTTCTCATACTTCATGGCTAGATCCGGGGCTATTTCTGGATTGGATCACGTAGCAAAGTGGTACCACACTGAAACATTCAATGAAACCTGGTCTGGATAAATATTTTAGAGGATAACGCATCTTATGTCTGGGTTAGGTCTAAGATTTGCCCTCATCAGGCTCACAGTTTAGCGTTTTTCACATACTTGTTGAACAGATCCTGGGCTTTTTCTGGATTGCATCACGTAGTAATGAAGTACAACACTGAAACAGTCGATTAAACCTGGTTTCGATCAATATTTTAGAGAATAATACATGCTAGGTCTAGGTTAGGTCTGGGATTTGGCCTCATCAGGCTCATACTTTCGCATATTTCTCATACTGCATGGCTAGATCCTGGGCTGTTTCTGGATTGGATCACGTAGTAATGAAGTACAACACTGAAACAGTTAATTAAACCTGGTCTTGATAAATATTTTAGAGGATAACGCATGTTAGGTTTGGGTTAGGTCTAGGATTTGCCCTCATCAGGCTCATACTTTCGCATATTTCACATACTTCATGGCTAGATCCTGGGCTGTTTCTGGATTGTATCACGTAGTAATGTGGTACCACGCTGAAACAGTCGACTAAACCTGGTTTCGATCAATACTTTAGAGGATAACACAAGTTAAGTCTGGGATAGGTCTGGGATTTGACCTCATCAGACTCATACTTTCGCGTGTTTCACATACTTGGTGAACAGATCCTGGGTTTTTTCAGGTTTGGATCACATAGTAATGTGGTACCACACTGAAACAGTCAATTAAACCAGGTTTCGATCAATATTTTTGAGGATAACGCATGTTAGGTCTAGGTTAGGCCTGGGATTTTCACTCATCGCACTCATACTTTCGCATTCTTCACATACTTGTTGAACGGATCCTGGTTTTTTTCTGGTTTGGATCACGTAGTAATGTGGGACCACACTGAAACAGTCAATTAAACCTGGTTTCGATCAATATTTTAGAGAATAACTCATGTTAGGTCTAGGTTAGGTCTGGGATTTGCTCTCATCAGGCTCATTCTTTCGCATATTTCTCATACTTGATGGCTAGATCCTGGGCTTTTTCTGGTTTGGATCACGTAGTAACGTGGTACCACACTGAAACAGTCGATTAAACCTGGTTTCGATCAATATTATAGAGGATAACGCAAGTTAAGTCTAGGTTATGCCTGGGATTTTCACTCATCAGACTCATACTTTCGCACACTTCACATACTCGTTGAACAGATCCTGGGTTATTTTCTGGTTGGGATCACATAGTAATGTGGTACCACACTGAAACAGTCGATTAAACCAGGTTTCGATCAATATTTTAGAGGATAACGCATGTTAGGTCTAGGTTAGGTCTGGGATTTTCACTCATCAGACTCATACTTACGCCTTCTTCACATACTTGTTGAACGGATCCTGGGTTTTTTCTGGTTTGGATCACGTAGTAATGTCGGACCACACTGAAACATTCAATGAAACCTGGTCTGGATAAATATTTTAGAGGATAACGCATCTTACGTCTGGGTTAGGCCTAAGATTTGCCCTCATCAGGCTCACAGTTTAGCGATTTTCACATACTTGTTGAACAGATCCTGGGTTTTTTCTGGTTTGGATCACGAAGTAGTGTGGTACCACACTGAAACAGTCCACTAAACCTGGTCTGGATAAATATAATAGAGGATAACGAATCTTAGGTCTGGGTTAGGTCTAATATTTGCCCCCATCAGGCTCACAGTTTAGCGTTTTTCACATACTTGTTGAACAGATCCTGGGCTATTTCTGGTTTGGATCACGAAGTAGTGTGGTACCACACTGAAACAGTCCATTAAACCTGGTTTTGATCAATATTTTAGAGAATAATTCATGTTAGGTCTAGGTTAGGTCAGGGATTTGCTCTCATCAGGCTCATTCTTTCGCATATTTCTCATACTTGATGGTTAGATCCTGGGCAATTTCTGGATTGCATCACGTAGTAATGAAGTACAACACTGAAACAGTCAATTAAACCTGGTTTCGATCAATATTTTAGAGAATAATTCATGTTAGGTCTAGGTTAGGTCTGGGATTTGCTCTCATCAGGCTCATTCTTTCGCATATTTCTCATACTTGATGGCTAGATCCTGGGCTTTTTCTGGATTGCATCACGTAGTAATGAAGTACAACACTGAAACAGTCAATTAAACCTGGTTTCCATCAATATTTTAGAGGACAACGCATGTTAGGTCTAGGTTAGGCCTGGGATTTGCCCTCATCAGGGTCATACTGTCGCAGTTTTAACATACTTGTTGAACGGATCCTGTGTTTTTTCTGGTTTGGTTCACGTAGTAATGTGGTACCGCACTGAAACATTCAATTAAACCTGGTCTTGATAAATATTTTAGAGGATAACGCATGTTAGGTTTGGGTTAGGTCTAGGATTTGCCCTCATCAGGCTCATACTTTCGCATATTTCACATACTTCATGGCTAGATCCTGGGCTGTTTCTGGATTGGATCACGTAGTAATGTGGTACCACACTGAAACAGTCGATTAAACCAGGTTTCGATCAATATTTTTGAGGATAACGCATGTTAGGGCTAGGTTAGGCCTGGGATTTTCACTCATCAGACTCATACTTTCGCATTCTTCACATACTTGTTGAACGGATCCTGGGTTATTTCTGGTTTGGATCACGTAGTAATGTGGGACCACACTGAAACAGTCAATTAAACCTGGTTTCGATCAATATTTTAGAGAATAATTCATGTTAGGTCTATGTTAGGTCTGGGATTTGCTCTCATCAGGCTCATTCTTTCGCATATTTCTCATACATGTTGAACAGATCCTGGGTTTTTTCTGGTTTGGATCACGTAGTAATGTGGGACCACACTGAAACAATCAATTAAACCTGGTCTTGATAAATATTTTAGAGGATAACGCATGTTAGGTCTGGGTTAGGTCTAGGTTTTGCCCTCATCAGGCTCTTACTTTCGCATATTTCTCATACTTCAAGGCTTGATCCTGGGCTATTTCTGGATTGTATTACGTAGTAAAGTGGTACCACACTGAAACATTCAATGAAACCTGGTTTCGATCAATATTTTAGAGGATAACGCATGTTAGGTCTAGGTTAGGCCTGGGATTTTCAGTCATCAGACTCATACTTTCGCACACTTCACATACTCGTTGAACAGATCCTGGGTTATTTTCTGGTTGGGATCACATAGTAATGTGGTACCACACTGAAACAGTCGATTAAACCAGGTTTCGATCAATATTTTTGAGGATAACGCATGTTAGGTCTAGGTTAGGCCTGGGATTTTCACTCATCAGACTCATACTTTCGCATTCTTCACATACTTCATGGCTAGATCCTGGGCTTTTTCTGGATTGCATCACGTAGTAAAGTGGTACCACACTGAAACATTCAATGAAACCTGGTTTCCATCAATATTTTAGAGGATAACGCATGTTAGGTCTAGGTTAGGTCTGGGATTTTCACTCATCAGACTCATACTTTCGCCTTCTTCACATACTTGTTGAACGGATCCTGGGTTTTTTCTGGTTTGGATCACGTAGTAATGTGGGACCACACTGAAACATTCAATGAAACCTGGTCTGGATAAATATTTTAGAGGATAACGCATCTTACGTCTGGGTTAGGCCTAAGATTTGCCCTCATCAGGCTCACAGTTTAGCGTTTTTCACATACTTGTTGAACAGATCCTGGGTTTTTTCTGGTTTGGATCACGAAGTAGTGTGGTACCACACTGAAACAGTCCACTAAACCTGGTCTGGATAAATATAATAGAGGATAACGCATCTTAGGTCTGGGTTAGGTCTAATATTTGCCCCCATCAGGCTCACAGTTTAGCGTTTTTCACATACTTGTTGAACAGATCCTGGGCTATTTCTGGTTTGGATCACGAAGTAGTGTGGTACCACACTGAAACAGTCCATTAAACCTGGTTTTGATCAATATTATAGAGAATAATTCATGTTAGGTCTAGGTTAGGTCTGGGATTTGCTCTCATCAGGCTCATTCTTTCGCATATTTCTCATACTTGATGGCTTGATCCTGGGCTTTTTCTGGATTGCATCACGTAGTAATGAAGTACAACACTGAAACAGTCAATTAAACCTGGTTTCCATCAATATTTTAGAGGACAACGCATGTTAGGTCTAGGTTAGGCCTGGGTTTTGCCCTCATCAGGGTCATACTTTCGCATTCTTCACATACTTGTTGAACGGATCCTGGGTTATTTCTGGTTTGGATCACGTAGTAATGTGGGACCACACTGAAACAGTCCATTAAACCAGGTTTCGCTCAATATTTTAGAGGATAACGCATGTAAGGTCTAGGTTAGGTCTGGGATTTGCTCTCATCAGGCTCACAGTTTAGCGTTTTTCACATACTTGTTGAACAGATCCTGGGTTTTTTCTGGTTTGGATCACGAAGTAGTGTGGTACCACACTGAAACAGTCCATTAAACCTGGTTTCGCTCAATATTTTAGAGGATAACGCATGTAAGGTCTAGGTTAGGTCTAGGATTTGCTCTCATCAGGCTCATTCTTTCGCATATTTCTCATACATGTTGAACAGATCCTGGGTTTTTTCTGGTTTGGATCACGTAGTAATGTGGGACCACACTGAAACAATCAATTAAACCTGGTCTTGATAAATATTTTAGAGGATAACGCATGTTAGGTCTGGGTTAGGTCTAGGTTTTGCCCTCATCAGTCTCATACTTTCGCATATTTCTCATACTTCAAGGCTTGATCCTGTGCTATTTCTGGATTGTATTACGTAGTCATGTGGTACCACGCTGAAACAGTCAATTAAACCTGGTTTCGATCAATATTTTAGAGGATAACGCAAGTTAGGTCTGGGATAGGTCTAGGATTTGCCCTCATCAGGCTCTTACTTTCACATATTTCTCATACTTCATGGCTAGATCCTGTGCTATTTCTGGATTGGATCACGTAGTAAAGTGGTACCACACTGAAACATTCAATGAAACCTGGTCTGGATAAATATTTTAGAGGTTAACGCATCTTAGGTCTGGGTTAGGTCTAAGATTTGCCCTCATCAGGCTCACAGTTTAGCGTTTTTCACATACTTGTTGAACAGATCCAGGGATTTTTCTGGTTTGGATCACGAAGTAGTGTGGTACCACACTGAAACAGTCCACTAAACCTGGTTTCGCTCAATATTTTAGAGGATAACGCATGTAAGGTCTAGGTTAGGTCTGGGATTTGCTCTCACCAGGCTCATTCTTTCGCATATTTCTCATACTTGATGGCTAGATCCTGGGCTTTTTCTGGATTGCATCACGTAGTAAAGTGGTACCACACTGAAACATTCAATGAAACCTGGTTTCGATCAATATTTTAGAGGATAACGCATGTTAGGTCTAGGTTAGGTCTGGGATTTTCACTCATCAGACTCATACTTTCGCCTTCTTCACATACTTGTTGAACGGATCCTGGGTTTTTTCTGGTTTGGATCACGTAGTAATGTGGGACCACACTGAAACATTCAATGAAACCTGGTCTGGATAAATATTTTAGAGGATAACGCATCTTACGTCTGGGATAGGCCTAAGATTTGCCCTCATCAGGCTCACAGTTTAGCGTTTTTCACATACTTGTTGAACAGATCCTGGGTTTTTTCTGGTTTGGATCACGAAGTAGTGTGGTACCACACTGAAACAGTCCACTAAACCTGGTCTGGATAAATATAATAGAGGATAACGCATCTTAGGTCTGGGTTAGGTCTAATATTTGCCCCCATCAGGCTCACAGTTTAGCGTTTTTCACATACTTGTTGAACAGATCCTGGGCTATTTCTGGTTTGGATCACGAAGTAGTGTGGTACCACACTGAAACAGTCCATTAAACCTGGTTTTGATCAATATTTTAGAGAATAATTCATGTTAGGTCTAGGTTAGGTCAGGGATTTGCTCTCATCAGGCTCATTCTTTCGCATATTTCTCATACTTGATGGTTAGATCCTGGGCTTTTTCTGGATTGCATCACGTAGTAATGAAGTACAACACTGAAACAATCAATTAAACCTGGTTTCGATCAATATTTTAGAGAATAATTCATGTTAGGTCTAGGTTAGGTCAGGGATTTGCTCTCATCAGGCTCATTCTTTCGCATATTTCTCATACTTGATGGTTAGATCCTGGGCTTTTTCTGGATTGCATCACGTAGTAATGAAGTACAACACTGAAACAATCAATTAAACCTGGTTTCGATCAATATTTTAGAGGATAACGCATGTTAGGTCTAGGTTAGGTCTGGGATTTGCTCTCGTCAGGCTCATACTTTCGCATATTTCTTATTCTTGTTGGCCAGATCCTGGGCTTCCACTGGATTGGATCACGTAGTAATGTGATGCCACACTGAAACAGTCAATTAATCCTGGTCTTGATAAATATTTTAGAGGACAACGCATGTTAGGTCTAGGTTAGGCCTGGGATTTGCCCTCATCAGGGTCATACTGTCGCAGTTTTAACATACTTGTTGAACGGATCCTGTGTTTTTTCTGGTTTGGTTCACGTAGTAATGTGGTACCGCACTGAAACATTCAATTAAACCTGGTCTTGATAAATATTTTAGAGGATAACGCATGTTAGGTTTGGGTTAGGTCTAGGATTTGCCCTCATCAGGCTCATACTTTCGCATATTTCTCATACTTCATGGCTAGATCCTGGGCTGTTTCTGGATTGGATCACGTAGTAATGTGGTACCACACTGAAACAGTCAAATAAACCTGGTTTTGATCAATATTTTAGAGAATAATTCATGTTAGGTCTAGGTTAGGTCACGGATTTGCTCCCATCAGGCTCATTCTTTCGCATATTTCTCATACTTGATGGCTAGATCCTGGGCTTTTTCTGGATTGCATCACGTAGTAATGGAGTACAACACTGAAACAGTCAATTAAACCTGGTTTCGATCAATATTTTAGAGAATAATTCATGTTAGGTCTAGGTTAGGTCTGGTATTTGCTCTCATCAGGTTCATTCTTTCGCATATTTCTGATACTTGATGGCTAGATCCTGGGCTTTTTCTGGATTGCATCACGTAGTAATGAAGTACAACACTGAAACAGTCAATTAAACCTGGTTTCCATCAATATTATAGAGGACAACGCATGTTAGGTCTAGGTTAGGCCTGGGATTTTCACTCATCAGACTCATACTTTCGCATTCTTCACATACTTGTTGAACGGATCCTGGTTTTTTTTCTCGTTTGGATCACGTAGTAATGTGGGACCACACTGAAACAGTCAATTAAACCTGGTTTCCATCAATATTTTAGAGAATAATTCATGTTAGGTCTAGGTCAGGTCTGGGATTTGCACTCATCAGGCTCATTCTTTCGCATATTTCTCATACTTGATGGCTAGATCCTGGGCTTTTTCTGGATTGCATCACGTAGTAATGAAGTACAACACTGAAACAGTCAATTAAACCTGGTTTCCATCAATATCTTAGAGGACAACGCAAGTTAGGTCTGGGATATGTCTGGGATTTGCCCTCATCAGGCTCATACTTTCGCGTTTTTCACATACTTGTTGAACAGATCCTGGGTTTTTTCTGGTTTGGATCACGTAGTAGTGAGGTACCACGCTGAAACAGTCCATTAAACCTGGTTTGGATCAATATTTTAGAGGATAACGCATGTAAGGTCTAGGTTAGGCCTGGGATTTTCACTCATCAGACTCATACTTTCGCATTCTTCACATACTTGTTGAACGGATCCTGGGTTATTTCTGGTTTGGATCACCTAGTAATGTGGGACCACACTGAAACAGTCCATTAAACCTGGTTTCGCTCAATATTTTAGAGGATAACGCATGTAAGGTCTAGGTTAGGTCTGGGATTTGCTCTCATCAGGCTCACAGTTTAGCGTTTTTCACATACTTGTTGAACAGATCCTGGGTTTTTTCTGGTTTGGATCACGAAGTAGTGTGGTACCACACTGAAACAGTCCATTAAACCTGGTTTCGCTCAATATTTTAGAGGATAACGCATGTAAGGTCTAGGTTAGGTCTAGGATTTGCTCTCATCAGGCTCATTCTTTCGCATATTTCTCATACTTCGTGGCTAGATCCTGGGCTATTTCTGGATTGGATCACGTAGTAAAGTGGTACCACACTGAAACATTCAATGAAACCTGGTCTGGATAAATATTTTAGAGGATAACGCATCTTAGGTCTGGGTTAGGTCTAAGATTTGCCCTCATCAGGCTCACAGTTTTGCGTTTTTCACATACTTATGAACAGATCCTGGGTTTTTTCTGGTTTGGATCACGTAGTAGTGTGGTACCACGCTGAAACAGACCATCAAACCTGGTTTGGATCAATATTTTAGAGAATAATTCATGTTAGGTCTAGGTTAGGTCTGGGATTTGCTCTCATCAGGCTCATTTTTTCGCGTTTTTCACATACTTGTTGAACAGATCCTGGGTTTTTTCTGGTTTGGATCACGAAGTAGTGTGGTACCACACTGAAACAGTCCATTAAACCAGGTTTCGCTCAATATTTTAGAGAATAACGCATGTTAGGTCTAGGTTAGGTCTGGGATTTGCTCTCATAAGGCTCATTCTTTCGCATATTTCTCATACTTGATGGCTAGATCCTGGGCTTTTTCTGGATTGCATAACGTAGTAATGTAGTACCACACTGAAACAGTCAATGAAACCTGGTTTCCATCAATATTTTAGAGGACAACGCATGTTAGGTCTAGGTTAGGCCTGGGATTTGCCCTCATCAGGGTCATACTGTCGCAGTTTTATCATACTTGTTGAACGGATCCTGGGATTTTTCTGGTTTGGTTCACGTAGTAATGTGGTACCACACTGAAACATTCAATTACACCTGGTCTTGATAAATATTTTAGAGGATAACGCATGTTAGGTTTGGGTTAGGTCCAGGATTTGCCCTCATCAGGCTCATACTTTCGCATATTTCTCATACTTCATGGCTAGATCCTGGGCTGTTTCTGGATTGTACCACGTAGTAATGTGGTACCACGCTGAAACAGTCGATTAAACCTGGTTTCGATCAATATTTTAGATGATAACGCAAGTTAAGTCTGGGATAGGTCTGGGATTTGACCTCATCAGACTCATACTTTCGCATTCTTCACATACTTGTTGAACGGATCCTGGGTTTTTTCTGGTTTGGTTCTCGTAGTAATGTGGTACCACACTGAAAGGTTCAATTAAACCTGGTCTTGATAAATATTTTAGAGGATAACGCATGTTAGGTTTGGGTTAGTTCTAGGATTTGCCCTCATCAGGCTCATACTTTCGCATATTTCACATACTTCATGGCTAGATCCTGGGCTTTTTCTGGATTGCATCATGTAGTAAAGTGGTACCACACTGAAACATTCAATGAAACCTGGTTTTGATCAATATTTTAGAGGATAACACAAGTTAAGTCTGGGATAGGTCTGGGATTTGACCTCATCAAACTCATACTTTCGCGTATTTCACATACTTGTAGAACAGATCCTGGGTTTTTTCTGGTTTGGATCACGTAGTAGTGTGGTACCACACTGAAAGAGTCCATTAAACCTGGTTGCGATCAATATTTTAGAGGATAACGCATGTTAGGTCTGGGTTAGGTCTAGTATTTGCCCTCATCACGCTCATTCTTTCGCATATTTCTCAAACTTGATGGCTTGATCCTGGGCTTTTTCTGGATTGCATCACGTAGTAATGTGGTACCACACTGAAACATTCAATTAAACCT
Source organism: Colletes latitarsis (assembly GCF_051014445.1). Classification (NCBI taxonomy): domain Eukaryota; kingdom Metazoa; phylum Arthropoda; class Insecta; order Hymenoptera; family Colletidae; genus Colletes; species Colletes latitarsis. Next base: position 13,871,526 of record NW_027488365.1, read on the forward strand.
GGTCTTGATAAATATTTTAGAGGATAACGCATGTTACGTCTGGGTTAGGTCTAGGATTTGCCCCCATCAGGCTCATACTTTCGCATATTTCTCATACTTCATGGCTAGATCCTGGGCTATTTCTGGATTGGATCACGTAGTAAAGTGGTACCACACTGAAACATACAATGGAACCTGGTCTGGATAAATATTTTAGAGGATAACGCATGTTAGGTCAAGGTTAGGTCTAAGATTTGCCCTCATCAGGCTCACATTTTCGCGTTTTTCACATACTTTTTGAACAGATCCTGGGTTTTTTCTGGTTTGGATCACGTAGTACTGTGGTACCATACTGAAACAGTCCATTAAACCTGGTTTCACTCAATATTTTAGAGGGTAACGCATGTTAGGTCTCGGTTAGGTCTGGGATTTGCTGTCATCAGGCTCATTCTTTCGCATATTTCTCATACTTGATGGCTAGATCCTGGGCTTTTTCTAGATTGCATCACGTAGTAATGTAGTACCACTCTGAAACAGTCAATGAAACCAGGTTTCGATCAATACTTTAGAAGACAACGCAAGTTAGGTCTAGGTAAGGCCTGAGATTTTCACTGATCAGACTCATACTTTCGCATTCTTCACATACCTGTTGTACGGATCCTCGGTTTTTTCTGGTTTGGATCACGTAGTAATGTGGTACCACACTGAAACATTCAATTAAACCTGGTCATGATAAATATTTTAGAGGATAACGCATGTTAGGTTTGGGTTAGGTCTGGGATTTGCACTCATCAGGCTTATCCGTTCGCATATTTCTCATAATTGTTGGCCTGATCCTGGGCCTTTTCTGGTTTGGATCACGTGGTAATGTTGTATCACAATGATACAGTCCATGAAACCTGGTTTCAATCAATATTTTAGAGGATAACGCATGTTAGGTCTAGGTTAGGCCTGGGATTTGCCCTCATCAGACTCATACTTTCGCATCCTTCACATACACGTTGAAAAGGTCCTGGGTTTTTTCTAGTTTGGATCAGGTAGTAATGTGGTAGCACACTGAAACAGTCGATTAACCCTGGTCACGATCAACATTTTAGAGGATAACGCAAGTTAGGTCTGGGATAGGTCTGGGATTTGACCTCATCAGACTCATACCTTCGCACCCTTCACATACTCGTTGAACAGATCCTGGGTTATTTTCTGGTTTGGATCACATAGTAATGTGGTACCACACTGAAACAGTCGATTAAACCAGGTTTCGATCAATATTTTTGAGGATAACGCATGTTAGGTTTGGGTTAGGTCTAGGATTTGCCCTCATCAGACTCATACTTTCGCAGTCTTCACATACTTGTTGACCAGATCCTGGGTTATTTTCTGGTTTGGTTCACGTAGTAATGTGGGACCATACTGAAACATTCAATTAAACCTGGTCTTGATAAATATTTTAGAGGATAACGCATGTTAGGTCTAGGTTAGGCCTGGGATTTTCACTCATCAGACTCATACTTTCGCATTCTTCACATACTTGTTGAACGGATCCTGGGTTTTTTCTGGTTTGGATCACGTAGCAATGTGGGACCACACTGAAACAGTCAATTAAACCTGGTTTCGATCAATATTTTAGAGAATAATTCATGTTAGGTCTAGGTTAGGTCTGGGATTTGCTCTCATCGGGCTCATTCTTTCGCATATTTCTCATACTTGATGGCTAGATCCTGGGCTTTTTCTGGATTGCACAACGTAGTAATGAAGTACAACACTGAAACAGTCAATTAAACCTGGTTGCCATCAATATTTTAGAGAATAATTCATGTTAGGTCTAGGTTAGGTCTGGGATTTACTCTCATCAGGCTCATTCTTTCGCATATTACTCATACTTGATGGCTAGATCCTGGGCTTTTTCTGGATTGGATCACGTAGTAATGTGGTACCACACTGAAACATTCAATTAAACCTGGTCTTGATAAATATTTTAGAGGATAACGCATGTTAGGTCTGGGTTATGTCTAGGATTTGCCCTCATCAGACTCATACTTTCGCAGTCTTCACATACTTGTTGACCAGATCCTGGGTTATTTTCTGGTTTGGTTCACGTAGTAATGTGGGACCACACTGAAACAGTCAATTAAACCTGGTTTCGATAAATATTTTAGAGAATAATTCATGTTAGGTCTAGGTTAGGTCTGGGATTTGCTCTTATCAGGCTCATTCTTTCGCATATTTCTCATACTTGATGGCTAGATTCAGGGCTTTTTCTGGATTGCATAACGTAGTAATGAAGTACAACACTGAAGCAGTCAATTAAACCTGGTTTCCATCAATATTTTACAGGACAACGCATATTAGGTCTAGGTTAGGCCTGGGATTTGCCCTCATCAGGGTCATACTTTCGTAGTTTTAACATACATGTTGGCCTGATCGAGGGTTTTTTCTGTTTTGGATCACGCAGTAAAGTGGTGCCACACTGAAACAGTACATTAAACCTGGTTTCCATCAATATTTTAGAGGACAACGCATGTTAGGTCTAGGTTAGGCCTGGGATTTGCCCTCATCAGGATGATACTGTCGCAGTTTTAACATACTTGTTGAACGGATCCTGGGTTTTTTCTGGTTTGGTTCACGTAGTAATGTGGTACCACACTGAAACATTCAATTAAACCTGGTCTTGATAAATATTTTAGAGGATAACGCATGTTAGGTTTGGGTTAGGTCTAGGATCTGCCCTCGTCAGGCTCATACTTTCGCATATTTCTCATACTTCATGGCTAGATCCTGGGCTGTTTCTGGATTGTATCAAGTAGTAATGTGATACCACGCTGAAACAGTCGATTAAACCTGGTTTCGATCAATATTTTAGAGGGTAACGCAAGTTATGTCTGGGATAGGTCTGGGATTTGACCTCATCAGACTCATACTTTCGCGTTTTTCACATACTTGTTGAACAGATCCTGGGTTTTTTCTGGTTTGGATCACGTAGTAGTGTGGTACCACACTGAAACAGTCCATTAAACTTGGTTGCGATCAATATTTTAGAGGATAGCGCATGTTAGGTCTGGGTTAGGTCAAGGATTTGCCCTCATCAGGCTCATTCTTTCGCATATTTCTCAAACTTGATGGCTAGATCCTGGGCTTTTCTGGATTGCATCACGTAGTAATGTGGTACCACACTGAAACATTCAATTAAACCAGGTCTTGATAAATATTTTAGAGGATAACGCATGTTAGGTCTGGGTTATGTCTTGGATTTGCCCTCATCAGACTCATACTTTCGCATTCTTCACATACTTGTTGAACGGATCCTGGGTTTTTCTGGTTTGGATCACGTAGTAATGTGGGACCCCACTGAAACAGTCAATTAAACCTGGTTTCGATCACTATTTTAGAGAACAATTCATGTTAGGTCTAGGTTAGCCCTGGGGTTTTCACTCATCAGACTCATACTTTCGCATTCTTCACATACTTGTTGAACTGATCCTTGTTTTTTTCTGGTTTGTTTCACGTAGTAATGTGGTACCACACTGAAACATTCAATTAAACCTGGTCTTGATAAATATTTTAGAGGATAACGCATGTTAGGTTTGGGTTAGGTCTAGGATTTGCCCTCATCAGGCTCATACTTTCGCATATTTCTCATACTTCATGGCTAGATCCTGGGCTGTTTCTGGATTGTATGAGGTAGTAATGTGGTACCACGCTGAAACAGTCAATTAAACCAGGTTTCGATCAATATTTTAGAGGACAACGCAAGTTAGGTCTGGGATAGGTCTGGGATTCGCCCTAATCAGGCTCATACTTTCGCGTTTTTCACATACTTGTTGAACTGATCCTGGGTTTTTCCAGGTTTGGATCACGTAGTAATGTGGTACCACACTGAAACATTCAATTAAACCTGGTCTTGATAAATATTTTAGAGAATAACGCATGTTAGGACTGGGTTAGGTCTAGGATTTGCCCTCATCGGGCTCATACTTTCGCATATTTCTCATACTTCATGGCTAGATCCTGGGCTATTTCTGGATTGGATCACGTAGTAAAGTGGTACCACACTGAAACATTCAATGAAACCTGATCTGGATAAATATTTTAGAGGATAACGCATGTTAGGTCAAGGTTAGGTCTATGATTTGCCCTCATCAGACTCACAGTTTCGCGTTTTTCACGTACTTGTTGAACAGATCCAGGGTTTTTTCTGGTTTGGATCACGTAGTAATGTGGTACCACACTGAAACATTAAATTAAACCTGGTCTTGATAAATATTTTAGAGGATAACGCATGTTAGGTCTGGGTTAGGTCTGTGATTTGCCCTCATCAGGGTCATACTTTCGCAGTTTTAACATGCATGTTGACCTGATCGAGGGTTTTTTCTGGTTTGGATCTCGTAGTAATGTGGGACCACACTGAAACAGTCAATTAAATCTGGTTTTGATCAATATTTTAGAGAATAATTCATGTTAGGTCTAAGTTAGGCCTGGGATTTTCACTCATCAGACTCATACTTTCGCATTCTTCACATACTTGTTGAACGGATCCTGGGTTTTTTCTGGTTTGGATCACGTAGTAATGTGGGACCACACAGAAACAGTCAATTAAACCTGGTTTCGATCAATATTTTAGAGAATAATTCATGTTAGGTCTGGGTTAGGTCTAGGATTTGCCCTCATCAGGCTCATACTTTCGCATATTGCTCATACTTCATGGCTAGATCCTGGGCTGTTTCTGGATTGTATCTCGTAGTAATGTGGTACCACGCTGAAACAGTCAATTAAACCTGATTTCGATCAATATTTTAGAGGATAACGCAAGTTAGGTCTGGGATAGGTCTAGGATTTGCCCTGATCAGGCTCTTACTTTCGCATATTTCTCATACTTCATGGCTAGATCCTGGGCTATTTCTGGATTGGATCATGTGGTAAAGTGGCACCACACTGAAACATTCAATGAAACCTGGTCTGGATAAATATTTTAGAGGATAACGCATGTTAGGTCAAGGTTAGGTCTAAGATTTGCCCTCATCAGGCTCACAGTTTCGCGTTTTTCACATACTTGTTGAACAGATCCTGGGTTTTTTCTGGTTTGGATCACGTAGTAATGTGGTACCACACTGAAACAGTCCATTAAACCTGGTTTCGCTCAATATTTTAGAGGATACCGCATGTTAGGTCTAGGTTAGGTCTGGGATTTGCTGTCATCAGGCTCATTCTTTCGCATATTTCTCATACTTGATGGCTAGATCCTGGGCTTTTTCTAGACTGCATCACGTAGTAATGTAGTACCACACTGTAACAGTCAATGAAACCAGGTTTCCATCAATATTTTAGAAGACAACGCAAGTTAGGTCTAGGTACGGCCTGAGATTTTCACTGATCAGACTCATACTTTCGCATTCTTCACATACTTGTTGTACGGATCCTCGGTTTTTTCTGGTCTGGATCACGTAGTAATGTGGTACCACACTGAAACATTCAATTAAACCTGGTCTTGATAAATATTTTAGAGAATAACGCATGTTAGGACTGGGTTAGGTCTAGGATTTGCCCTCATCGGGCTCATACTTTCGCATATTTCTCATACTTCATGGCTAGATCCTGGGCTATTTCTGGATTAGATCACGTAGTAAAGTGGTACCACACTGAAACATTCAATGAAACCTGGTCTGGATAAATATTTTAGAGGATAACGCATGTTAGGTCAAGGTTAGGTCTAAGATTTGCCCTCATCAGGCTCACAGTTTCGCGTTTTTCACATACTTGTTGAACAGATCCAGGGTTTTTTCTGGTTTGGATCACGTAGTAATGTGGTACCACACTGAAACATTAAATTAAACCTGGTCTTGATAAATATTTTAGAGGATAACGCATGTTAGGTATGGGTTAGGTCTGTGATTTGCCCTCATCAGCGTCATACTTTCGCAGTTTTAACATGCATGTTGACCTGGTCGAGGGTTTTTTTTGCTTTGGATCACGTAGTAAAGTGGTACCACACTAAAACAGTCAATTAAACCTGGTTTCGATCAATATTTTAGAGGATAACGCATGTTAGGTCTGGGATAGGTCTGGGATTAGCCCTCATCAGGGTCATACTGTCGCACACTTGACATACTCGTTGATCAGATCCTGGGTTTTTTTCTGGTTTGGATCACGTAGTAATGTGGTACCACACTGAAACAGTCGATTAAACCTGGTTTCGATCAATATTATTAAGGATAACGCATGTTAGGTCTAGTTTAGGCCTGGGATTTTCACTCATCAGACTCATACTTTCGCATTCTTCACATACTTGTTGAACGGACCCTGGGTTTTTTCTGGTTTGGATCACGTAGTAATGTGGGACCACACTGAAACAGTCAATTAAATCTGGTTTTGATCAATATTTTAGAGAATAATTCATGTTAGGTCTAGGTTAGGCCTGGGATTTTCACTCATCAGACTCATACTTTCGCATTCTTCACATACTTGTTGAACGGATCCTGGGTTTTTTCTGGTTTGGATCACGTAGTAATGTGGGACCACACTGAAACAGTCAATTAAACCTGATTTCGATCAATATTTTAGAGGATAACGCAAGTTAGGTCTGGGATAGGTCTAGGATTTGCCCTCATCAGGCTCTTACTTTCGCATATTTCTCATACTTCATGGCTAGATCCTGGGCTATTTCTGGATTGGATCACGTAGTAAAGTAGTACCACACTGAAACATTCAATGAAACCTGGTCTGGATAAATATTTTAGAGGATAACGCATGTTAGGTCAAGGTTAGGTCTAAGATTTGCCCTCATCAGGCTCACAGTTTCGAATTTTTCACATACTTTTTGAACAGATCCTGGGTTTTTTCTGGTTTGGATCACGTAGTACTGTGGTACCATACTGAAACTGTCCATTAAACCTGGTTTCGCTCAATATTTTAGAGGATAACGCATGTTAGGTCTAGGTTAGGTCTGGGATTTGCTGTCATCATGCTCATTCTTTCGAATATTTCTCATACTTGATGGCTAGATCCTGGGCTTTTTCTAGATTGCATCACGTAGTAATGTAGTACCACACTGAAGCAGTCAATGAAACCAGGTTTCCATCAATATTTTAGAAGACAACGCAAGTTAGGTCTGGGATAGGTCTGGGATTCGCCCTAATCAGGCTCGTACATTCTCGTTTTTCACGTACTTGTTGAACTGATCCTGGGTTTTTTCTGGTTTGGATCACGTAGTAATGTGGTACCACACTGAAACAGTCAATTAAACCTGGTTTCGATCAATATTTTAGAGAATAATTCATGTTAGGTCTAGGTTAGGTCTGGGATTTGCACTTATCAGGCTCATTCTTTCGCATATTTCTCATATTTGATGGCTAGATCCTGGGCTTTTTCTGGATTGCACAACGTAGTAATGAAGTACAACACTGAAACAGTCAATTAAACCTGGTTTCCATCAATATTTTAGAGAATAATTCATGTTAGGTCCAGGTTAGGTCTGGGATTTACTCTCATCAGGCTCATTCTTTCGCATATTACTCATACTTGATGGCTAGATCCTGGGCTTTTTCTGGATTGGATCACGTAGTAATGTGGTACCACACTGAAACATTCAATTAAACCTGGTGTTGATAAATATTTTAGAGGATAACGCATGTTAGGTCTGGGTTATGTCTAGGATTTGCCCTCATCAGACTCATACTTTCGCAGTCTTCACATACTTGTTGAACAGATCCTGGGTTATTTTCTGGTTTGGTTCACGTAGTAATGTGGTACCACACTGAAACATTCAATTAAACCTGGTCTTGATAAATATTTTAGAGCATAACGCATGTTAGGTTTGGGTTAGGTCTAGGATTTGCCCTCATCAGACTCATAGTTTCGCATTCTTCACATGCTTCTTGAACGGCTCATGGGGTTTTTTCTGGTTTGGATCACGTAGTAATGTGGGACCACACTGAAACAGTCAATTAAACCTGATTTCGATCAATATTTTAGAGGATAACGCAAGTTAGGTCTGGGATAGGTCTAGGATTTGCCCTCATCAGGCTCTTACTTTCGCATATTTCTCATACTTCATGGCTAGATCCTGGGCTATTTCTGGATTGGATCACGTAGTAAAGTGGTACCACACTGAAACATTCAATGAAACCTGGTCTGGATAAATATTTTAGAGGATAACGCATGTTAGGTCAAGGTTAGGTCTAAGATGTGCCCTCAGCAGGCTCACAGTTTCGAATTTTTCACATACTTTTTGAACAGATCCTGGGTTTTTTCTGGTTTGGATCACGTAGTACTGTGGTACCATACTGAAACTGTCCATTAAACCTGGTTTCGCTCAATATTTTAGAGGATAACGCATGTTAGGTCTAGGTTAGGTCTGGGATTCGCCCTAATCAGGCTCATACATTCGCGTTTTTCACGTACTTGTTGAACTGATCCTGGGTATTTTTCTGGTTTGGATCACGTAGTAATGTGGTACCACACTGAAACAGTCAATTAAACCTGGTTTCGATCAATATTTTAGAGAATAATTCATGTTAGGTCTAGGTTAGGTCTGGGATTTGCTCTTATCAGGCTCATTCTTTCGCATATTTCTCATATTTGATGGCTAGATCCTGGGCTTTTTCTGGATTGCACAACGTAGTAATGAAGTACAACACTGAAACAGTCAATTAAACCTGGTTTCCATCAATATTTTAGAGAATAATTCATGTTAGGTCTAGGTTAGGTCTGGGATTTACTCTCATCAGGCTCATTCTTTCGCATATTACTCATACTTGATGGCTAGATCCTGGGCTTTTTCTGGATTGGATCACGTAGTAATGTGGTACCACACTGAAACATTCAATTAAACCTGGTGTTGATAAATATTTTAGAGGATAACGCATGTTAGGTCTGGGTTATGTCTAGGATTTGCCCTCATCAGACTCATACTTTCGCAGTCTTCACATACTTGTTGAACAGACCCTGGGTTATTTTCTGGTTTGGTTCACGTAGTAATGTGGTACCACACTGAAACATTCAATTAAACCTGGTCTTGATAAATATTTTAGAGGATAACGCATGTTAGGTTTGGGTTAGGTCTAGGATTTGCCCTCATCAGACTCATAGTTTCGCATTCTTCACATGCTTCTTGAACGGATCCTGGGTTTTGTTCTGGTTTGGATCACGTAGTAATGTGGGACCACACTGAAACAGTCAATTAAACCTGATTTCGATCAATATTTTAGAGGATAACGCAAGTTAGGTCTGGAATAGGTCTAGGATTTGCCCTCATCAGGCTCTTACTTTCGCATATTTCTCATACTTCATGGCTAGATCCTGGGCTATTTCTGGATTGGATCACGTAGTAAAGTGGTACCACACTGAAACATTCAATGAAACCTGGTCTGGATAAATATTTTAGAGGATAACGCATGTTAGGTCAAGGTTAGGTCTAAGATTTGCCCTCATCAGGCTCACAGTTTCGAATTTTTCACATACTTTTTGAACAGATCCTGGGTTTTTTCTGGTTTGGATCACGTAGTAATGTAGTACCACACTGAAGCAGTCAATGAAACCAGGTTTCCATCAATATTTTAGAAGACAACGCAAGTTAGGTCTAGGTAAGGCCTGAGATTTTCACTGATCAGACTCATACTTTCGCATTCTTCACATACCTGTTGTACGGATCCTCGGTTTTTTCTGGTTTGGATCACGTAGTAATGTGGTACCACACTGAAACATTCAATTAAACCTGGTCTTGATAAATATTTTAGAGGATAACGCATGTTAGGTTTGGGTTAGGCCTAGGATTTGCACTCATCAGGCTCATCCTTTCGCATATTTCTCATACTTCATGGCTAGATCCTGGGCTGTTTCTGGATTGTATCACGTAGTAATGTGGTACCACACTGAAACAGTCCATTAAACCTGGTTTCGATCAATATTTTAGAGGAAAACGCAAGATAGGTCTGGGATAGGTCTGGGATTCGCCCTAATCAGGCTCATACATTCGCGTTTTTCACGTACTTGTTGAACTGATCCTGGGTTTTTTCTGGTTTGGATCACGTAGTAATGTGGTACCACACTGAGACAGTCAATTAAACCTGGTTTCGATCAATATTTTAGGGAATAATTCATGTTAGGTCTAGGTTAGGTCTGGGATTTGCTCTTATCAGGCTCATTCTTTCGCATATTTCTCATATTTGATGGCTAGATCCTGGGCTTTTTCTCGATTGCACAACGTAGTAATGAAGTACAACACTGAAACAGTCAATTAAACCTGGTTTCCATCAATATTTTAGAGAATAATTCATGTTAGGTCTAGGTTAGGTCTGGGATTTACTCTCATCAGGCTCATTCTTTCGCATATTACTCATACTTGATGGCTAGATCCTGGGCTTTTTCTGGATTGGATCACGTAGTAATGTGGTACCACACTGAAATATTCAATTAAACCTGGTGTTGATAAATATTTTAGAGGATAACGCATGTTAGGTCTGGGTTATGTCTAGGATTTGCCCTCATCAGACTCATACTTTCGCAGTCTTCACATACTTGTTGAACAGATCCTGGGTTATTTTCTGGTTTGCTCCACGTAGTAATGTGGTACCACACTGAAACATTCAATTAAACCTGGTCTTGATAAATATTTTAGAGGATAACGCATGTTAGGTTTGGGTTAGGTCTAGGATTTGCCCTCATCAGACTCATAGTTTCGCATTCTTCACATGCTTCTTGAACGGATCCTGGGTTTTTTTCTGGTTTGGATCACGTAGTAATGTGGGACCACACTGAAACAGTCAATTAAACCTGGTTTCGATAAATATTTTAGAGAATAATTCATGTTAGGTCTAGGTTAGGTCTGGGATTTGCTCTTATCAGGCTCATTCTTTCGCATATTTCTCATACTTGATGGCTAGATTCTGGGCTTTTTCTGGATTGCATAACGTAGTAATGAAGTACAACACTGAAACAGTCAATTAAACCTGGTTTCCATCAATATTTTAGAGGACAACGCATATTAGGTCTAGGTTAGGCCTGGGATTTGCCCTCATCAGGGTCATACTTTCGCAGTTTTAACATACATGTTGGCCTGATCGAGGGTTTTTTCTGCTTTGGATCACGCAGTAAAGTGGTGCCACACTGAAACAGTACATTAAACCTGGTTTCCATCAATATTTTAGAGGACAACGCATGTTAGGTCTAGGTTAGGCCTGGGATTTGCCCTCATCAGGATCATACTGTCGCAGTTTTAACATACTTGTTGAATGGATCCTGGGTTTTTTCTGGTTTGGTTCACGTAGTAATGTGGCACCACACTGAAACATTCAATTAAACCTGGTCTTGATAAATATTTTAGAGGATAACGCATGTTAGGTTTGGGTTAGGTCTAGGATTTGCCCACGTCAGGCTCATACTTTCGCATATTTCTCATACTTCATGGCTAGATCCTAGGATGTTTCTGGATTGTATCAAGTAGTAATGTGATACCACGCTGAAACAGTCGATTAAACCTGGTTTCGATCAATATTTTAGAGGGTAACGCAAGCTAAGTCTGGGATAGGTCTGGGATTTGACCTCATCAGACTCATACTTTCGCGTTTTTCACATACTTGTTGAACAGATCCTGGGTTTTTTCTGGTTTGGATCACGTAGTAGTGTGGTACCACACTGAAACAGTCCATTAAACTTGGTTGCGATCAATATTTTAGAGGATAGCGCATGTTAGGTCTGGGTTAGGTCAAGGATTTGCCCTCATCAGGCTCATTCTTTCGCATATTTCTCAAACTTGATGGCTAGATCCTGGGCTTTTCTGGATTGCATCACGTAGTAATGTGGTACCACACTGAAACATTCAATTAAACCTGGTCTTGATAAATATTTTAGAGGATAACGCATGTTAGGTCTGGGTTATGTCTAGGATTTGCCCTCATCAGACTCATACTTTCGCATTCTTCACATACTTGTTGAACTGATCCTTGTTTTTTTCTGGTTTGTTTCACGTAGTAATGTGGTACCACACTGAAACATTCAATTAAACCTGGTCTTGATAAATATTTTAGAGGATAACGCATGTTAGGTTTGGGTTAGGTCTAGGATTTGCCCTCATCAGGCTTATACTTTCGCATATTTCTCATACTTCATGGCTAGATCCTGGGCTGTTTCTGGATTGTATGAGGTAGTAATGTGGTACCACGCTGAAACAGTCAATTAAACCTGGTTTCGATCAATATTTTAGAGGATAACGCAAGTTAGGTCTGAGATAGGTCTGGGATTCGCCCTAATCAGGCTCATACTTTCGCGTTTTTCACATACTTGTTGAACTGATCCTGGGTTTTTCCTGGTTTGGATCACGTAGTAATGTGGTACCACACTGAAACATTCAATTAAACCTGGACTTGATAAATATTTTAGAGAATAACGCATGTTAGGACTGGGTTAGGTCTAGGATTTGCCCTCATCGGGCTCATACTTTCGCATATTTCTCATACTTCATGGCTAGATCCTGGGCTATTTCTGGATTGGATCACGTAGTAAAGTGGTACCACACTGAAACATTCAATGAAACCTGGTCTGGATAAATATTTTAGAGGATAACGCATGTTAGGTCAAGGTTAGGTCTAAGATTTGCCCTCATCAGGCTCACAGTTTCGCGTTTTTCACGTACTTGTTGAACAGATCCAGGGTTTTTTCTGGTTTGGATCACGTAGTAATTTGGTACCACACTGAAACAATAAATTAAACCTGGTCTTGATAAATATTTTAGAGGATAACGCATGTTAGGTCTGGGTTAGGTCTGTGATTTGCCCGCATCAGGGACATACTTTCGCAGTTGTAACGTGCATGTTGACCTGATCGAGGGTTTTTTCTGGTTTGGATCACGTAGTAATGTGGGACCACACTGAAACAGTCAATTAAATCTGGTTTTGATCAATATTTTAGAGAATAATTCATGTTAGGTCTAACTTAGGCCTGGGGTTTCACTCATCAGACTCATACTTTCGCATTCTTCACATACTCGTTGAACAGATCCTGCGTTATTTTCTGGTTTGGATCACATAGTAATGTGGCACCACACTGAAACAGTCGATTAAACCACGTTTCGATCAATATTTTAGAGGATAACGCAAGTTAAGTCTGGGATTGGTCAGGGATTTGACCTCATCAGACTCATACTTTCGCACACTTCACATACTCGTTGAACAGATCCTGGGTTATTTTCTCGTTTGGATCACATAGTAATGTGGCACCACACTGAAACAGTCGATTAAACCACGTTTCGATCAATATTTTTGAGGATAACGCAAGTTAAGTCTGGGATTGGTCTGGGATTTGACCTCATCAGACTCATACTTTTTTTTTTTTTTTTTTTTTTTTTTTTTTTTTTGTCGTGGGGAAAATCTTCGAAAGACTCCCTCCCACCTCCTTGGGGAGAGGTGGGAGGGGTGTGTGGGATTCCCCGCGCCCGTACAACGACAGGCGCGGGACCTACCCACTAAAAACCCCACGGTGACCCTTCGGCACGCTTTGGGAGGATACCGGGAATCGCTCGAAGCATTCTTCCGGTATCCTCCCCGTGCCCGCGCTTTCGCGCCCATCCCCCGGGGGGACAATCGGTCCCCCCAGTAGACACACTGCCTCATAGCGGCGGGACGGGGCCACTCCATCCCGCCGCTATCCGTCCCGGGGCCGCGTTTAGTGGCGGCTGCGAGCCCCAACTCGCAACCGCCCGCGACCCCGTTTCCACCCCTCGGCGGCCGGGCGTTCATGGCCGCACCAGACCGCCGAGGGTGCCTCCCCTTGCGTCGGACCGGTAGGGGGAGGCACTCCTACCCCCAACCGGTCCGACCCGGCGCCGCCTGGCGGGAGGAGGGTCCCTTCAGGACCCCCCTCCCAGCCTAGGTCATCCGCCACGCCGAGGCGGCCGCCCGCGACGCCTCGCGACCGGGCGACGACCTCGGGCCACCGCACGAGCGCGAGCTTCAGCGCGCCGCTGAAGCTCGCGCTCCCTCCCCGCGGCCTCCTTCTGCAACATTACGTTCTCGCAGAAGGAGGCCACGGCCCTCCACTTCTCCTCGCTGCCGAGCATGGCGCGCACCACGCCCGGCAGCGAGACATCCCGCCCGACGACGCTGACCAGGACACGGCGCTCCCCCTCCCACGCGGGGCATACCTCCAGGGTATGATCCGCCGTGTCCTGCTCAGCGTCGCAGTGGCAGCAACGCGCCGTCGGCTCCTTCCCTATCCGGCACAGGTATCTTCCGAAGCTGCCATGCCCGGAAAATACCTGTGCCATATCAGACTCATACTTTCGCACACTTCACATACTCGTTGAACAGATCCTGGGTTATTTTCTGGTTTGGATCACATAGTAATGTGGCACCACACTGAAACAGTCGATTAAACCACGTTTCGATCAATATTTTTGAGGATAACGCATGTTAGGTCTAGGTTAGGCCTGGGATTTTCACACATCAGACTCATACTTTCGCATTCTTCACATACTTGTTGAACGGATCCTGGGTTTTTTCTGGTTTGGATCAGGTAGTAATGTGGTACCACACTGAAACAGTCGATTAAACCTGGTTATGATCAATATTTTAGAGGATAACGTATAGTTAGGTTTGGGATAGGTCTGGGATTTGACCTCATCAGACTCATACATTCGCACACTTCACATACTCGTTGAACAGATCCTGGGTTATTTTCTGGTTTGGATCACATAGTAATGTGGTACCACACTGAAACAGTCGATTAAACCTGGTTTCGATCAATATTTTAGAGAATAATTCATGTTAGGTCTAGGTTAGGTCTGGGATTTGCTCTCATCAGGCTCGTTCTTTCGCATATTTCTCATACTTGATGGCTAGATCCTGGGCTTTTTCTGGATTGCGTCACGTAGTAATGAAGTACAACACTGAAACAGTCAATTAAACCTGGTTTCCATCAATATCTTAGAGGACAACGCAAGTTAGGTCTGGGATAGGTCTGGGATTTGACCTCATCAGACTCATACTTTCGCACACATCACATACTCGTTGAACAGATCCTGGGTTATTTTCTGGGTTGGATCACATAGTAATGTGGTACCACACTGAAACAGTCGATTAAACCTGGTTTCGATCAATATTTTAGAGAATAATTCATGTTAGGTCTAGGTTAGGTCTGGGATTTGCTCTCATCAGGCTCATTCTTTCGCATATTTCTCATACTTGATGGCTAGATCCTGGGCTGTTTCTGGATTGTATGACGTAGTAATGTGGGTCCACACTGAAACAATCAATTAAACCTGGTCTTGATAAATATTTTAGAGGATAACGCATGTTAGGTCTGGGATAGGTCTGGGATTTGACCTCATCAGACTCATACTTTCGCACACTTCACATACTTGTTGAACAGATCCTGGGTTTTTTCTGGTTTGGATCCCGTAGTAGTGTGGTACCACACTGAAACAGTCCATTAAACCTGGTTTCGCTCAATATTTTAGAGGATAACGCATGTTAGGTCTAGGTTAGGTCTGGGATTTTCACTCATCAGACTCATACTTTCGCATTCTTCACATACTTGTTGAACGGATGCTGGGTTTTTTCTGGTTTGGATCACGTAGTAATGTGGGTCCACACTGAAACAATCAATTAAACCTGGTCTTGATAAATATTTTAGAGGATAACGCATGTTAGGTCTGGGATAGGTATGGGATTTGCCCTCATCAGACTCATACTTTCGCATTCTTTACATACTTGTTGAACTGATCCTGGGTTTTTTCTGGTTTGTATCACGTTGTAATGAGGGACCACACTGAAACAATCAATTAAACCTTGTCTTGATAAATATTTTAGAGGATAACGCATGTTAGGCTTGGGTTAGGTCTAGGATTTGCACTCAGCAGGCTCATACTTTCGCATATCTCTCATACTTCATGGCTAGATCCTGGGCTGTTTCTGGATTGTATTACGTAGTAATGTGGTACCACGCTGAAACAGTCAATTAAACCTGGTTTCGATCAATATTTTAGAGGATAACGCAAGTTAGGTCTGGCATAGGTCTGGGATTCGCCCTCATCAGGCTCATACTTTCGCGTTTTTCACATACTTGTTGAACAGATCCTGGGTTTTTTCTGGTTTGTATCACGTAGTAGTGTGGTACCACACTGAAACAGTCCATTAAACCTGGTTTGGATCAATATTTTAGAGGATAACGCATGTTAGGGCTAGGTTAGCCCTGGGATTTTCACTCATTAGACTCATACTTTCGCATTCTTCTCATACTTGTTGAACTGATCCTGGGTTTCTTCTGGTTTGGATCACGTAGTAATGTGGTACCACACTGAAACAGTCAATTAAACCTGATTTCGATCAATATTTTAGAGGATAACGCAAGTTAAGTCTGGGATTGGTCTGGGATTTGACCTCATCAGACTCATACTTTCGGACACTTCACATACTTGTTGAACAGATCCTGGGTTTTTTCTGGTTTGGATCCCGTAGTAGTGTGGTACCACACTGAAACAGTCCATTAAACCTGGTTTCGCTCAATATTTTAGAGGATAACGCATGTTAGGTCTAGGTCAGGCCTGGGATTTTCACTCATCAGACTCATACTTTCGCATTCTTCACATACTTGTTGAACGGATCCTGGGTTTTTTCTGGTTTGGATCACGTTGTAATGTGGGACCACACTGAAACAATCAATTAAACCTTGTCTTGATAAATATTTTAGAGGATAACGCATGTTAGGCTTGGGTTAGGTCTAGGATTTGCACTCAGCAGGCTCATACTTTCGCATATCTCTCATACTTCATGGCTAGATCCTGGGCTGTTTCTGGATTGTATCACGTAGTAATGTGGTACCACGCTGAAACAGTCAATTAAACCTGGTTTCGATCAATATTTTAGAGGATAACGCAAGTTTGGTCTGGGATAGGTCTGGGATTAGCCCTCATCAGACTCATACTTTCGCTTTCTTCACATACTCGTTGAACAGATCCTGTGTTATTTTTCTGGTTTGGATCACATAGTAATGTGGTACCACACTGGAACAGTCGATTAAACCAGGTTTCGATCAATATTTTTGAGGACAACGCATGTTAGGTCTGGGTTAGGTCTGTGATTTGCCCGCATCAGGGACATACTTTCGCAGTTGTAACGTGCATGTTGACCTGATCGAGGGTTTTTTCTGGTTTGGATCACGTAGTAATGTGGGACCACACTGAAACAGTCAATTAAATCTGGTTTTGATCAATATTTTAGAGAATAATTCATGTTAGGTCTAACTTAGGCCTGGGGTTTCACTCATCAGACTCATACTTTCGCATTCTTCACATACTTGTTGAACGGATCCTGGGTTTTTTCTAGATTGCATCACGTAGTAATGTGGGACCACACTGAAACAGTCAATTAAACCTGGTTTCGATCAATATTTTAGAGAATAATTCATGTTAGGTCTAGGTTAGGTCTGGGATTTGCTCTCATCAGGCTCATTCTTTCGCATATTTCTCATACATGTAGAACAGATCCTGGGTTTTTTCTGTTTTGGATCACGTAGTAATGTGGGACCACACTGAAACAATCAATTAAACCTGGTCTTGATAAATATTTTAGAGGATAACGCATGTTAGGTCTGGGTTAGGTCTAGGATTTGCCCTCATCAGGCTCATACTTTCGCATAATGCTCATACTTCATGGCTAGATCCTGGGCTGTTTCTGGATTGTATCACGTAGTAATGTGGTACCACGCTGAAACAGTCAATTAAACCTGATTTCGATCAATGTTTTAGAGGATAACGCAAGTTAGGTCTGGGATAGGTCTGGGATTAGCCCTCATCAGGGTCATACTGTCGCACACTTGACATACTCGTTGATCAGATCCTGGGTTTTTTTCTGGTTTGGATCACGTAGTAATGTGGTACCACACTGAAACAGTCGATTAAACCTGGTTTCGATCAATATTATTGAGGATAACGCATGTTAGGTCAAGGTTAGGTCTAAGATTTGCCCTCATCAGGCTCACAGTTTCGCGTTTTTCACATACTTGCTGAACAGATCCTGGGTTTTTTCTGGTTTGGATCACGTAGTAATGTGGTACCACACTGAAACAGTCCATTAAACCTGGTTTCGCTCAATATTTTAGAGGATAACGCTAGTTAGGTCTGGGATAGGTCTGGGATTTGCCCTCATCAGGCTCATACTTTCGCGTTTTTCACATACTTGTTGAACGGATCCTGGGTTTTTTCTGGTTTGGTTCACGTAGTAATGTGGGTCCACACTGAAACAATCAATTAAACCTGGTCTTGATAAATATTTTAGAGGATAACGCATGTTAGGTCTGGGATAGGTCTGGGATTTGCCCTCATCAGACTCATACTTTCGCACACTTCACATACTCGTTGAACAGATCCTGCGTTATTTTCTGGTTTGGATCACATAGTAATGTGGCACCACACTGAAACAGTCGATTAAACCACGTTTCGATCAATATTTTAGAGGATAACGCAAGTTAAGTCTGGGATTGGTCAGGGATTTGACCTCATCAGACTCATACTTTCGCACACTTCACATACTCGTTGAACAGATCCTGGGTTATTTTCTCGTTTGGATCACATAGTAATGTGGCACCACACTGAAACAGTCGATTAAACCACGTTTCGATCAATATTTTTGAGGATAACGCAAGTTAAGTCTGGGATTGGTCTGGGATTTGACCTCATCAGACTCATACTTTCGCACACTTCACATACTCGTTGAACAGATCCTGGGTTATTTTCTGGTTTGGATCACATAGTAATGTGGCACCACACTGAAACAGTCGATTAAACCACGTTTCGATCAATATTTTTGAGGATAACGCATGTTAGGTCTAGGTTAGGCCTGGGATTTTCACACATCAGACTCATACTTTCGCATTCTTCACATACTTGTTGAACGGATCCTGGGTTTTTTCTGGTTTGGATCAGGTAGTAATGTGGTACCACACTGAAACAGTCGATTAAACCTGGTTATGATCAATATTTTAGAGGATAACGTATAGTTAGGTTTGGGATAGGTCTGGGATTTGACCTCATCAGACTCATACTTTCGCACACTTCACATACTCGTTGAACAGATCCTGGGTTATTTTCTGGTTTGGATCACATAGTAATGTGGTACCACACTGAAACAGTCGATTAAACCTGGTTTCGATCAATATTTTAGAGAATAATTCATGTTAGGTCTAGGTTAGGTCTGGGATTTGCTCTCATCAGGCTCGTTCTTTCGCATATTTCTCATACTTGATGGCTAGATCCTGGGCTTTTTCTGGATTGCGTCACGTAGTAATGAAGTACAACACTGAAACAGTCAATTAAACCTGGTTTCCATCAATATCTTAGAGGACAACGCAAGTTAGGTCTGGGATAGGTCTGGGATTTGACCTCATCAGACTCATACTTTCGCACACATCACATACTCGTTGAACAGATCCTGGGTTATTTTCTGGGTTGGATCACATAGTAATGTGGTACCACACTGAAACAGTCGATTAAACCTGGTTTCGATCAATATTTTAGAGAATAATTCATGTTAGGTCTAGGTTAGGTCTGGGATTTGCTCTCATCAGGCTCATTCTTTCGCATATTTCTCATACTTGATGGCTAGATCCTGGGCTGTTTCTGGATTGTATGACGTAGTAATGTGGGTCCACACTGAAACAATCAATTAAACCTGGTCTTGATAAATATTTTAGAGGATAACGCATGTTAGGTCTGGGATAGGTCTGGGATTTGACCTCATCAGACTCATACTTTCGCACACTTCACATACTTGTTGAACAGATCCTGGGTTTTTTCTGGTTTGGATCCCGTAGTAGTGTGGTACCACACTGAAACAGTCCATTAAACCTGGTTTCGCTCAATATTTTAGAGGATAACGCATGTTAGGTCTAGGTTAGGTCTGGGATTTTCACTCATCAGACTCATACTTTCGCATTCTTCACATACTTGTTGAACGGATGCTGGGTTTTTTCTGGTTTGGATCACGTAGTAATGTGGGTCCACACTGAAACAATCAATTAAACCTGGTCTTGATAAATATTTTAGAGGATAACGCATGTTAGGTCTGGGATAGGTATGGGATTTGCCCTCATCAGACTCATACTTTCGCATTCTTTACATACTTGTTGAACTGATCCTGGGTTTTTTCTGGTTTGTATCACGTTGTAATGAGGGACCACACTGAAACAATCAATTAAACCTTGTCTTGATAAATATTTTAGAGGATAACGCATGTTAGGCTTGGGTTAGGTCTAGGATTTGCACTCAGCAGGCTCATACTTTCGCATATCTCTCATACTTCATGGCTAGATCCTGGGCTGTTTCTGGATTGTATTACGTAGTAATGTGGTACCACGCTGAAACAGTCAATTAAACCTGGTTTCGATCAATATTTTAGAGGATAACGCAAGTTAGGTCTGGCATAGGTCTGGGATTCGCCCTCATCAGGCTCATACTTTCGCGTTTTTCACATACTTGTTGAACAGATCCTGGGTTTTTTCTGGTTTGTATCACGTAGTAGTGTGGTACCACACTGAAACAGTCCATTAAACCTGGTTTGGATCAATATTTTAGAGGATAACGCATGTTAGGGCTAGGTTAGCCCTGGGATTTTCACTCATTAGACTCATACTTTCGCATTCTTCTCATACTTGTTGAACTGATCCTGGGTTTTTTCTGGTTTGGATCACGTAGTAATGTGGTACCACACTGAAACAGTCAATTAAACCTGGTTTCGATCAATATTTTAGAGGATAACGCAAGTTAAGTCTGGGATTGGTCTGGGATTTGACCTCATCAGACTCATACTTTCGGACACTTCACATACTTGTTGAACAGATCCTGGGTTTTTTCTGGTTTGGATCCCGTACTAGTGTGGTACCACACTGAAACAGTCCATTAAACCTGGTTTCGCTCAATATTTTAGAGGATAACGCATGTTAGGTCTAGGTCAGGCCTGGGATTTTCACTCATCAGACTCATACTTTCGCATTCTTCACATACTTGTTGAACGGATCCTGGGTTTTTTCTGGTTTGGATCACGTTGTAATGTGGGACCACACTGAAACAATCAATTAAACCTTGTCTTGATAAATATTTTAGAGGATAACGCATGTTAGGCTTGGGTTAGGTCTAGGATTTGCACTCAGCAGGCTCATACTTTCGCATATCTCTCATACTTCATGGCTAGATCCTGGGCTGTTTCTGGATTGTATCACGTAGTAATGTGGTACCACGCTGAAACAGTCAATTAAACCTGGTTTCGATCAATATTTTAGAGGATAACGCAAGTTTGGTCTGGGATAGGTCTGGGATTAGCCCTCATCAGACTCATACTTTCGCTTTCTTCACATACTCGTTGAACAGATCCTGTGTTATTTTTCTGGTTTGGATCACATAGTAATGTGGTACCACACTGGAACAGTCGATTAAACCAGGTTTCGATCAATATTTTTGAGGACAACGCATGTTAGGTCTGGGTTAGGTCTGTGATTTGCCCGCATCAGGGACATACTTTCGCAGTTGTAACGTGCATGTTGACCTGATCGAGGGTTTTTTCTGGTTTGGATCACGTAGTAATGTGGGACCACACTGAAACAGTCAATTAAATCTGGTTTTGATCAATATTTTAGAGAATAATTCATGTTAGGTCTAACTTAGGCCTGGGGTTTCACTCATCAGACTCATACTTTCGCATTCTTCACATACTTGTTGAACGGATCCTGTGATTTTTCTGGATTGGATCACGGAGTAATGTGGTACCACACTGAAACATTCAATGAAACCTGGTCTGGATAAATATTTTAGAGGATAACGCAAGTTAGGTCTGGGATAGGTCTGGGATTAGCCCTCATCAGACTCATACTTTCGCTTTCTTCACATACTCGTTGAACAGATCCTGTGTTATTTTCTGGTTTGGATCACATAGTAATGTGGTACCACACTGGAACAGTCGATTAAACCAGGTTTCGATCAATATTTTTGAGGATAACGCATGTTAGGTCTATGTTAGGCCTGGGATTTTCACTCATCAGACTCATACTTTCGCATTCTTCACATACTTGTTGAACGGATCCTGTGTTTTTTCTGGATTGGATCACGTAGTAATGTGGTACCACACTGAAACATTCAATGAAACCTGGTCTGGATAAATATTTTAGAGGATAACGCAAGTTAGGTCTGGGATCGTGGAGGATACCGGAAGAATGCTTCGAGCGATTCCCGGTATCCTCCCAAAGCGTGCCGAAGGGTCACCGTGGGGTTTTTAGTGGGTAGGTCCTGCGCCTGTCGTTGTACGGGCGCGGGGAATCCCACACACCCCTCCCACCTCTCCCCAAGGAGGTGGGAGGGAGTCTTTCGAAGATTTTCCCCACGACAAAAAAAAAAAAAAAAAAAAAAAAAAAAAAAAAGTTAGGTCTGGGATAGGTCTGGGATTAGCCCTCATCAGACTCATACTTTCGCTTTCTTCACATACTCGTTGAACAGATCCTGTGTTATTTTCTTGTTTGGATCACATAGTAATGTGGTACCACACTGGAACAGTCGATTAAACCAGGTTTCGATCAATATTTTTGAGGATAACGCATGTTAGGTCTAGGTCAGGTCTGGGATTTTCACTCATCAGACTCATACTTTCGCATTCTTCACATACTTGTTGAACGGATCCTGGGTTTTTTCTGGATTGGATCACGTAGTAATGTGGTACCACACTGAAACATTCAATGAAACCTGGTCTGGATAAATATTTTAGAGGATAACGCAAGTTAGGTCTGGGGTCCCCTCAGGGGTTGCCAGCCTTTCAGCTGCAGTACGGGCTTAACGAACCCGGGGTACCCGAGTCATACACACACCGTAAGCCTCCTGTTGGTCGTCACAACGACCCATTCACAATTCCCTATTGGTTTTGTGAATGGTACGTGACGGCAGGAGGAACGGGGGTCTTGGCTTAACCGCCTGGGCCACGAGTGTGGCGACTCTATAAAATCGCCCTCCAATCCTAAGCTATGGTGCGCGGCGATGGGATGCATGGTTGGGGGAGAAGGCCCAATTCCAAGCGACCACCTCCGGGGAACCTGCCGAACCCCCGGAGTATTAGGCTTACCCAGGTAAGGCGGCTCTGCCCGGGTGGACCTTTATTTCCGACCATCTCGTGGGATTATTATGGACACAGAAAATAAAATGGGGATGGGGCCGGTATTGTCGGTTGGGGAGGACGGAGACGGGGTTGGGGTTAGGGTGGCGGCGCTCGCGCCCCACTCAGCGCCAGGTCCGGCTTCGTGGAGGGTGGAGGAGGACGACGAGACGGCGTCGGTCTCGTCCTTCTCCTCCAGCACGAGCCACATAGGCTCTAAGAGGAAGAGGACGGGGCAGGCCGTCGTCGAGGTGGGCGGGGCGATGAGCCCGTCGGTGAGGCTGAGTTGCCTCAGGGACGAGGTGACCGAGGAGATATCGGAGAGGATCTCCTCGTCCCTGAGGCGGGTGGAGAAAGTCGCCGCTGCCTGCGCCTTTAAGGGGCAGAAAAGCGGTGGCGCGGAGGCCCTGAAGGCCGCGGCGGAGGAAATGAGGGAGGCGGCGCGGGAGCTCAGAGGGCGGAACGCCCGTCTGCAGCTCCTGTTGGAGGAGGAGCGACAGGGGAGGAGGAGGGCAGAGGCGCTGTGGAACAGCGCGGCCCTCCCTCCCATCCTCCCTCCTCCTCCACCGCCGCGTCCCTCGGCGGAGGTAAATAAGCGGAGTGCGGCGGCAGTGGTGCGGGGCACCGCGGGGCCCTCCACCCGCACTCCGTCCGTGAAGAAGTCCCCGTCCTCCTCAGAAGACGATCTTCTGAGGAGGATTGGGGACATGATTGATGGCAAGCTGGCCGCCTTCCGGGAGGAGCTCCTCGCCGGAAGAGCGGTCAGCAGGAAGGCGGTGCCTCCCCGACCTGTTCCGGTACAGTCGGGGAAGGCAAAGAAGGGCGGAGTGAAGGCTCCGCCCAGCGTTGCGGCACCAGGGCCCCGGGTCGCGACCCCCAAGGGGGGTGGTGTACCCGTGGTCGCGGTGGTCGCGTCCTCCACAGCACCCTCCCAAGGGGGGGTGGCGTGGAGTAAGGTGGTGGGGCGGAAGGCGAAGCGGGCGGCGAGGAAGTCCACGCAACCGCAGCCTCCGCCTCCGCCGGCGGCGGCCAAGGTAAAGGCCGCGAAGGTCGGGAAGGCACGACCAGGTCGTCCCCCAAAAACGGCAGCGGTGACGCTGACCGTTGCGCAGGGGGGCGACCTGACCCTCGCGGAGGCGATGCGGCTCGCCAGGGAGAATATCTCCCTGGAAGAGCTGGGCATCGCCTCCGTGAGGGCGAAGAGGGCCGTGACCGGGGGTCTCTTGCTGGAGATCCCCGGTGCAGAAGGCGGCGCGAAGGCGGATCGTCTCGCCCAGAGGCTCCGGGAGCAGCTGGGCGAGCGAGGTGTCCGGGTCGCCCGGCCCACGAAGCGCACGGAGATGCGCGTTTGTGGGCTGGACGACTCGGTCAGCGCACAGGATGTGTCCCGTGCCCTTGCGAGGGCGGGGGACTGTCCTGTGGAGGACCTGCGAATCGGAGAGATCCGCAGGTCGCCCTCCGGCCTCGTGTCGGTGTGGGCCCGGTGCCCCCTCTCCGCCGCCCGTAAGGTGGCGGAATCCGGGAGGGTGTTGGTGGGGTGGGTTTCGGCGCGAGTGGAAATCCTCGCGCCGCGCCCGCTCCAGTGTCACCGCTGCCTCGAATTGGGGCACGTGAGGCAGTGGTGCACCTCGCCGGTGGACCGCAGCGGTCAGTGTTACCGCTGTGGTGCCAAAGAGCACCGTGCGAGCCAGTGCTCGGCGGCCCCCCACTGCCCGCTGTGTGCGGACATGGGGAGGCCAGCCGATCAGAGGGTGGGGAGCAAGAAGTGCTCCCCCCCCCCTCCCGGAAGGAGAGGAAGAGGCGGGCTGCACCGGCTCCGGTGCCGAGGGCGGTGGCATCGTCCTCCATGGAGGTGGACGGTGCTACGGGGACGGACGGCCGGGAGGAGGCTGGCGCGGTCATTAATTAATGCCGCCCCGCCTCCTCCTCCAGGCCAACCTCAACCACTGCCGCGCGGCACAGGACTTGATGTCCCAAGTCCTCGCGGAGTGGGGGGTTGGTCTGGCGGTCGCCGCCGAGCCGTACCGCGTCCCTGATCACCCTCATTGGGTGGGCGACGCGGACGGCTTGGTGGCGACGGTATGGGGAGGGGGCGACGGGTCCCCACCGTTCTCCTTGTTGGAGCGCGGTCGGGGATTCGTCGCCGTGGACTGGGGGGGAGTCGCTGTGGTGGGGTGCTACATTTCGCCCCGTAGCGGTCACGCTGCGTTCGAGCTGTACTTGGCCGAGGTCGCGGCATGCGTGCAGCGCTACGCGGCCCGGCCGGTGCTGGTCCTGGGGGATTTTAATGCCAAGTCGGTGGCTTGGGGATCCCCCAGGACCTCCGTTCGCGGCGGGATCCTGGGCGATTGGGCGGCGGGGCTCGACCTCCGGGTATTGAACCGGGGGTCGGAGCACACATGCGTGCGGCGATATGGGGGGTCCATCGTGGATGTTGGATTCGCGACCCCCAACGCCGTGCGCATGGTGTCGGGTTGGCACGTGGTCGCGGAGGCAGAGACACTCTCCGATCACCGGTACATCCGGATGGAGGTCTCTGCCGCCGCGAGTGCATCCCGACACGGCGGCCTGCGTGGCACCCCACCACGCCGCTGGGCGCTTCGGCGCCTGGACAAGGACGCCCTGATGGCAGCTGCCCTCGCTGCAACTTGGCCGCAGGGAGCGGCCGAGTTGCCGAGCATAGAGGAGGAGGTCGCCCGGCTCGGAGCATTGGTCGCGGGTATTTGCGACGCGGCGATGCCTCGGGTCGGGCGGGCTTCTCCTCGCCGGGCGGTGTACTGGTGGTCGGACGCGATCGCGGAGTTGCGAGTCGCGACTGTCCGCGCCCGACGCCAGTACACCCGCGCGCGCCGTCGTCAACGTACAGGCGACGGCGTGGCGCGAGCGAGGGCAGCTGATGACCTGTATGGAGCATACCGCGTGGCGCGGGTTGCTCTGCAGGTCGCCATCAAACGGGCCAAGACCCAGGCATGGAAGGAGCTCCTCCAGACCCTTGATGACGATCCATGGGGGCGCCCATATAAGGTGGTGCTGAATAAGCTCCGCCCGTGGGCGCCCCCCGTCACCGAGGGTCTTGACCCCCGGCTGCTGGAGGACGTGGTCAATACACTCTTCCCAATTGGGGAGAGGGGACCGCGTCCTCCGGCGGCGGCGGCTGTCCCAGTGGAGTGGACCGCCGAGCTGGGGGTCACGCAGGAGGAGCTGGCAGCGGCCATCAGACGGCTCGGGGTTCGTAACACGGCCCCGGGCCCGGATGGTGTGCCCGGCCGGGTTTGGGTCTTGACCCAGGGCGTCCTTGGGGCCGACCTCAGGCGGTTGTTCGACCGCTGCCTGAGGGACGGGCGATTCCCCCCCAGTTGGAAGGTGGCGAGGATGGTACTCCTCCGGAAGGAGGGTCGGCCCGCGGAGTCTCCCTCCGCATACCGGCCCATTTGTCTCCTCGACGAGGTGGGCAAGCTCTTCGAGCGTGTGATTGCTGCACGCCTCGTCGAGCACCTGTCGCGGGGTGATCCCGGTCTGGCCGACTGCCAGTTCGGTTTCCGGGGGGGGCCGATCGACTATCGACACGATAGGTCGTGTGAGGGCCCTCTCGGAGGCGGCCGTCTCCCGGGGAGGGGTGGCATTGGCAATATCCTTGGATATTGCCAATGCCTTTAACACCCTCCCCTGGGAAGAGATAAGGAGGGGACTCGAATATCATCGAGTCCCCCCTTGTCTCAGGGCGGTCGTCGGGGATTATCTCCGCGGCAGGTGGATCGAGTATACGGGCCGGGATGGTGATATGCGGAGGGAGGTGTACTGCGGTGTTCCGCAGGGGTCGGTCCTCGGGCCACTCCTGTGGAACATCGCGTACGACTCGGTGTTGCGGGACGGCCTCCCCGACGGCGTCAGCACGGTGTGTTATGCGGATGACACACTGGTGCTGGCCGTCGGGGCGCACTGGGGGAGGGCCATGCGTCGCGCGGAGGAGGGGTCGCAACGCTTCGTCGACCGGATCAGGGGGATGGGGATGACGGTGGCGGTCCATAAGACCGAGGTGATTGCGTTTCATTCACCTCGGCAGGATCCGCCACCCCCTCTGATTCGGGTGGGTGGGGCTGATATCGAGGTGAAATCCCAGATGAGGTATCTGGGGCTGATCCTCGATAGCCACTGGCGTTTCGAGAAGCATTTCCGCTGCCTGGTCCCCCGGTTGGAAAGGATGGTTGCGGCTCTGGGCCGGATCCTGCCCAACCTGGGGGGCCCGGCGGGCCGAGTTCGTCGCCTCTATGTGGCAATGGTCCAGTCGGTGGCCCTATACGGGGCCCCCGTCTGGGCGGACGACCTGGCTGCCTCCCGGCGCAGCATGACTATGCTGCGTCGGGTGCAGAGGCGCATGGCGCTCAGGGTCGTCCGCGGGTATCGGAACATGTCACATGAGGCGGCGACGGTTCTAGCGGGGATGCCGCCCATGGACCTGCTCGCGCGGTCGCACGCGGTGATGTACCGGCACCGCGTCGACCGTCGCGCGGGGGTGGGGGCGGTCCCGGGCGGGCAGGAACCTGCTTGGGGCGATTTGAAGCGCCAGGCCCGGCAGTCCGTGTTGCTCGCGTGGCAGGAGCGGCTGGCTCTGCCAACCGCGGGGCACCGGACTGTCGGGGCTGTTCGGCCACTCCTGAAGGAGTGGCTGGACAGAGGCCATGGCAGCCTCACCTACCGGCTGGCACAGGTGTTTTCCGGGCATGGCAGCTTCGGAAGATACCTGTGCCGGATAGGGAAGGAGCCGACGGCGCGTTGCTGCCACTGCGACGCTGAGCAGGACACGGCGGATCATACCCTGGAGGTATGCCCCGCGTGGGAGGGGGAGCGCCCTGTCCTGGTCGGCGTCGTCGGGCGGGATGTCTCGCTGCCGGGCGTGGTGCGCGCCATGCTCGGCAGCGAGGAGAAGTGGTGGGCCGTGGCCTCCTTCTGCGAGAACGTAATGTTGCAGAAGGAGGCCGCGGGGAGGGAGCGCGAGCTTCAGCGGCGCGCTGAAGCTCGCGCTCGTGCGGTGGCCCGAGGTCGTCGCCCGGTCGCAAGGCGTCGCGGGCGGCCGCCTCGGCGTGGCGGATGACCTAGGCTGGGAGGGGGGTCCTGAGGGGACCCTCCTCCCGCCAGGCGGCGCCGGGTCGGACCGGTTGTGGGTAGGAGTGCCCCCCCCTACCGGTCCGACGCAAGGGGAGGCACCCTCGGCGGTCTGGTGCGGCCATGAACGCCCGGCCGCCGAGGGGTGGAAACGGGGTCGCGGGCGGTTGCGAGTTGGGGCTCGCAGCCGCCACTAAACGCGGCCCCGGGACGGATAGCGGCGGGATGGAGTGGCCCCGTCCCGCCGCTATGAGGCAGTGTGTCTACTGGGGGGACCGATTGTCCCCCCGGGGGATGGGCGCGAAAGCGCGGGCACGGGGAGGATACCGGAAGAATGCATCGAGCGATTCCCGGTATCCTCCCAAAGCGTGCCGAAGGGTCACCGTGGGGTTTTTAGTGGGTAGGTCCCGCGCCTGTCGTTGTACGGGCGCGGGGAATCCCACACACCCCTCCCACCTCTCCCCAAGGATGTGGGAGGGAGTCTTTCGAAGATTTTCCCCACGACAAAAAAAAAAAAAAAAAAAAAAAAAAGAAAAAGTTAGGTCTGGGGTAGGTCTGGGATTAGCCCTCATCAGACTCATACTTTCGCACACTTCACATACTCGTTGAACAGATCCTGGGTTTTTTTCTGGTTTGGATCACGTAGTAATGTGGTAACACACTGAAACAGTCGATTAAACCTGGATTCGATCAATATTATTGAGGATACCGCATGTTAGGTCTAGGTCAGGTCTAGGATTTGCCCTCATCAGGCTCATACTTTCTCATATTTCTCATACTTCATGGCTGGATCCTGGGCTATTTCTGGATTGGATCACGTAGTAATGTGGTACCACACTGAAACAGTCAATTAAACCTGGTTTCGATTAATATTTTAGAGGAAAACGCAAGTTAGGTCTAGGTAAGGCCAGAGATTTTCACTGATCAGACTCATACTTTCGCCTTCTTCACATACTTGTTGAACGGATCCTGGGTTTTTTCTGGTTTGGAACACGTAGTAATGTGGTACCACACTGAAACATTCAATTAAACCTGGTCTTGATAAATATTTTAGAGGATAACGCATGTTAGATCTGGGTTACGTCTAGGATTTGCCCTCATCAGGCTCATACTTTCGCATATTTCTCATACTTCATGGCTAGATCCTGGGCTGTTTCTGCATTGTATCTCGTAGTAATGTAGTACCACGCTGAAACAGTCAATTAAACCTGGTTTCGATCAATATTTTAGAGGATAACGCAAGTTAGGTCTGGGATAGGTCTAGGATTTGCCCTCATCAGGCTCTTACTATCGCATATTTCTCATACTTCATGGCTAGATCCTGGGCTATTTCTGGATTGGATCACGTAGTAAAGTGGTACCACACTGAAACATTCAATGAAACCTGTTCTGGATAAATATTTTAGAGGATAACGCATCTTAGGTCTGGGTTAGGTCTAAGATTTGCCCTCATCAGGCTCACAGTTTCGCGTTTTTCACATACTTGTTAAACAGATCCTGGGTTTTTTCTGGTTTGGATCACGTAGTAATGTGGTACCACACTAAAACAGTCAATTAAACCTGGTTTCGATCAATATTTTACAGGATCACGCAAGCTAGGTCTGGGATAGGTCTGGGATTAGCCCTCATCAGACTCATACTTTCGCACACTTCACATACTCGATGAACGGATCCTGGGTTTTTTCTGGTTTGGATCACGTAGTAATGTGGGTCCACACTGAAACAATCAATTAAACCTGGTCTTGATAAATATTTTAGAGGATAACGCATGTTAGGTCTGGGATAGGTCTGGGATTTGCCCTCATCAGACTCATACTTTCGCACACTTCACATACTCGTTGAACAGATCCTGTGTTATTTTCTGGAGTGGATCACATAGTGATGTGGTACCACACTGAAACAGTCGATTAAACCTGGTTTGGATCAATTGTTTAGAGGATAACGCATGTTAGGTCTAGGTTAGCCCTGGGATTTTCACTCATCAGACTCATACTTTCGCATTCTTCTCATACTTGTTGAACAGATCCTGGGTCTTTTTCTGGTTTGTATCACGTAGTAGTGTGGTACCACACTGAAACAGTCCATTAAACCTGGTTTGGATCAATTGTTTAGAGGATAACGCATGTTAGGTCTAGGTTAGCCCTGGGATTTTCACTCATCAGACTCATACTTTCGCATTCTTCTCATACTTGTTGAACTGATCCTGGGTTATTTTCTGGTTTGGATCACATAGTAATGTGGTACCACACTGAAACAGTCGATTAAACCAGGTTTCGATCAATATTTTTGAGGATAACGCATGTTAGGTCTAGGTTAGGCCTGGGATTTTCACTCATCAGACTCATACTTTCGCATTCTTCACATACTTGTTGAACGGATCCTGGGTTTTTTCTGGTTTGGATCACGTAGTAATGTGGTACCATACTGAAACAGTCAATTAATCCTGGTTTCCATCAATATCTTAGAGGACAACGCAAGTTAGGTCTGGGATAGGTCTGGGATTTGACCTCATCAGACTCATACTTTCGCACACTTCGCATACTCGTTGAACAGATCCTGGGTTATTTTCTGGTTTGGATCACATAGTAATGTGGTACCACACTGAAACAGTCGATTAAACCTGGTTTCGATCAATATTTTAGAGAATAATTCATGTTAGGTCTAGGTTAGGACTGGGATTTGCTCTCATCAGGCTCGTTCTTTCGCATATTTCTCATGCTTGATGGCTAGATCCTGGGCTTTTTCTGGATTGCATCATGTAGTAATGAAGTACAACACTGAAACAGTCAATTAAACCTGGTTTCCATCAATATCTTAGAGGACAACGCAAGTTAGGTCTGGGATAGGTCTGGGATTTGACCTCATCAGACTCATACTTTCGCACACTTCGCATACTCGTTGAACAGATCCTGGGTTATTTTCTGGTTTGGATCACATAGTAATGTGGTACCACACTGAAACAGTCGATTAAACCAGGTTTCGATCATTATTTTTGAGGATAACGCATGTTAGGTCTAGGTTAGGTCTGGGATTTTCACTCATCAGACTCATACTTTCGCATTCTTCACATACTTGTTTAACGGATCCTGGGTTTTTTCTGGATTGGATCACGTAGTAATGTGGTACCACACTGAAACATTCAATGAAACCTGGTCTGGATAAATATTTTAGAGGATAACGCAAGTTAGGTCTGGGGTAGGTCTGGGATTTGCTCTCATCAGGCTCATTCTTTCGCATATTTCTCATACTTGATGGCTAGATCCTGGGCTTTTTCTGGATTGCACCACGTAGTAATGAAGTACAACACTAAAACAGTCAATTAAACCTGGTTTCCATCAATATTTTAGAGGATAACGCAAGTTAGGTCTGGGATAGGTCAGGGATTATCCCTCATCAGACTCATATTTTCGCACACTTCACATACTCGTTGACAAGATCCTGGGTTTTTTTCTGGTTTGGATCACGTAGTAATGTGGTACCACACTGAAACTGTCGATTAAACCTGGTTTCGAACACTATTTTAGAAGACAATGCAAGTTAGGTCTGGGATAGGTCTGGGATTTGCCCTCATCAGGCTCTAACTTTCGCGTTTTTCACATACTTGTTGAACAGATCCTGGTTTTTTTCTGGTTTGGATAACGTAGTAGTGTGGTATCACACTGAAACAGTCAATTAAACCTGGTTTCGATCACTATTTTAGAGGATAACGCAAGTTAGTTCTGGGATAGGTCTGGGATTATCCCTCATCAGACTCATACTTTCGCACACTTCACATACTCGTTGACAAGATCCTGGGTTTTTTTGTGGTTTGGATCACGTAGTAATGTGGTACCACATCGAAACTGTCGGTTAAACCTGGTTTCGATCAATATTTTAGTGGATAACGCAAGTTAGGTCTGGGATAGGTCTGGGATTTGCCCTCATCAGACTCATACTTTCGCATTCTTCACATACTTGTTGGACAGATACTGGGTTTTTTCTGGTTTGGTTCACGCAGTAATGTGGTACCACAATGAAACATTCAATTAAACCTGGTCTCGATAAATATTTTAGAGGATAACGCATGTCAGGTCTTGGATTTGCCCTCATCAGGCTCATACTTTCGCATATCTCTCATACTTCATGGCTAGACCCTGGGCTGTTTCTGGATTGTATCACGTAGTAATGTGGTACCACGCTGAAACAGTCAATGAAACCTGATTTCGATCAATATTTTAGAGGATAACGCAAGTTAGGTCTGGGATTCGCCCTCATCAGGCTCATACTTTCGCATATTTCTCATACTTGATGGCTAGATCCTGGGTTTCTTCCGGTTTGGGTCACGTAGTAGTGTGGTGCCACACTGAAACAGTCGATTAAACCTGGTTTCGAACAATATTTTTTAGGATGACGCATGTTAGGTCTAGGTTAGGCCGGGGATTTTCACTCATCAGACTCATACTTTCGCATTCTTCACATACTTGTTGAACGGATCCTGGGTTTTTACTGGTTTGGATCACGTAGTAATGTGGTACCACACTGAAACATTCAATTAAACCTGGTCTTGATAAATATTTTAGAGGATAACGCCTCTTAGGTCTGGGATAGGTCTGGGATTTGCACTCATCAGACTCATACTTTCGCACGCCTCACATACTCGTTGAACAGATCCTGGGTTATTTTCTGGTTTGGATCACGTAGTAATGTGGTACCACACTGAAACAGTCGATTAAACCAGGTTTCGATCAATATTTTTGAGGATAACGCATGTCAGGTCTAGGTTAGGCCTGGGATTTTCACTCATCAGACTCATACTTTCGCATTCTTCACATACTTCTTGAACGGATCCTGGGTTTTTTCTGGTTTGGATCACGTAGTAATGTGGGTCCACACTGAAACAATCAATTAAACCTGGTCTTGATAAATATTTTAGAGGATAACGCATGTTAGGTCTAGGTTAGGTCTGGGGTTTTCACTCATCAGGCTCATACTTTCGCATTTTTCTCATACTTCATGGCTAGATCCTGGGCTATTTCTGGATTGTATCACGTAGTAATGTGGTACCACACTGAAACAGTCGATTAAACCTGGTTTCGATCAATATTTTTGAGGATAACGCATGTTAGGTCTAGGTTGGGCCTGGGATTTTCACTCATCAGACACATGTTTTCGCATTCTTCACATACTTGTTGAACGGATCCTGGGTTTTTCCTGGTTTGGATCAGGTAGTAATGTGGGACCACACTGGAGCAGTCAATTAAACCTGGTTTCGATCAATGTTTTAGAGAATATTTCATGTTAGGTCTAGGTTAGGTCTGGGATTTGCTCTCATCAGGCTCATTCTTTCGCATATTTCTCATACTTGATGGCTAGATCCTGGGCTTTGTCTGGATTGAATCACGTAGTAATGAAGTACAACACTGAAACAGTCAATTAAACCTGGTCTTGATAAATATTTTAGAGGATAACGCATGTTAGGTTTGGGTTAGGTCTAGGATTTGCCCCCATCAGGCTCATACTTTCGCATATTTCTCATACTTCATGGCTGGATCCTGGGCTATTTCTGGTTTGGATCATGTAGTAATGTGGTACCACACTGAAACAGTCAATTAAACCTGGTTTTGATCAATATTTTAGAGAATAATTCATGTCAGGTCTAGGTTAGGTCTGGGATTTGCTCTCATCAGGCTCATTCTTTCGCATATTTCTCATACTTGATGGCTAGATCCTGGGCTTTTTCTGGATTGAATCACGTAGTAATGAAGTACAACACTGAAACAGTCAATTAAACCTGGTCTTGATAAATATTTTAGAGGATAACGCATGTTAGGTTTGGGTTAGGTCTAGGATTTGCCCCCATCAGGCTCATACTTTCGCATATTTCTCATACTTCATGGCTGGATCCTGGGCTATTTCTGGATTGGATCACGTGGTAATGTGGTACCACACTGAAACAGTCAATTAAACCTGGTTTCCATCAATATTTTAGAGGAAAACGCATGTTAGGTCTAGGTTAGGCCTGGGATTTGCCCTCATCAGGGTCATACTTCCGCAGTTTTAACATACATGTTGACCTGATCGAGGGTTTTTTCTGCTTTGGATCACGTAGTGAAGTGGTACCGCACTGAAGCAGACTATTAAACCTGGTTTGGATCAATATTTTAGAGGATAACGCATGTTAGGTCTGG
Organism: Colletes latitarsis; assembly: GCF_051014445.1. Lineage (NCBI taxonomy): Eukaryota > Metazoa > Arthropoda > Insecta > Hymenoptera > Colletidae > Colletes > Colletes latitarsis. The sequence continues at coordinate 13,905,886 of NW_027488365.1, forward strand.
GATAGGTCTGGGATTTGCCCTCATCAGGCTCATACTTTCGCGTTTTTCACATACTTGTTGAACTGGTCCTCGGTTTTTTCTGGTTTGGATCACGTAGCAATGTGGTACCACACTGAAACAATCAATTAAACCTGATCTTGATAAATATTTTAGAGGATAACGCATGTTAGGTCTGGGTTAGGTCTGGGATTTGCCCTCATCAGGCTCATACTTTCGGATTCTTCACATACTTGTTGAACGGTTCCTGGGTTTTTTCTGGTTTGGATCACGTAATAATGTGGGACCACACTGAAACAATCAATTAAACCTGGTCATGGTCAATATTTTAGAGAATAATTCATGTTATGTCTAGGTTAGGTCTGGGATTTGCTCTCATCAGGCTCATTCTTTCGCATATTTCTCATACATGATGGCTAGAACCTGGGCTTTTTCTGGATTGCATCACGTAGTAATGAAGTACAACACTGAAACAGCCAATTAAACCTGGTCTTGATAAATATTTTAGAGGATAACGCATGTTAGGTTTGGGTTAGGTCTAGGATTTGCCCTCATCAGGCTCATACTTTCGCATATTTCTCATACTTCATGGCTAGATCCTGGGCTGTTTCTGGATTGTATCACGTAGTAATGCGGTACCACGCTGAAACAGTCAATTAAAACTGGTTTCGATCAATATTTTAGAGGATAACGCAAGTTAGGTCTGGGATAGGTCTGGTATTCGCCCTCATCAGGCTCATACTTTCGCGTTTTTCACATACTTGTTGAACAGATCCTGGGTTTTTTCTGGGTTGGATCACGTAGTAATGTGGGACCACACTGAAGCAGTCCATTAAACCTGGTTTGGATCAATATTTTAGAGGATGACGCAAGTTTGGTCTAGGTTAGGTCTGGGATTTTCACTCATAAGACTCATACTTTCGCATACTTCACATACTTGTTGAACAGATCCTGGGTTTTTTATGGTTTGGTTCACGTAGTAATGTGGTACCACACTGAAACATTCAATTAAACCTAGTCTTGATAAATATCTTCGAGGATAACGCATGTTAGGTCTGGGTTAGGACTAGGATTTGCCCCCATCAGGCTCATACTTTCGCATATTCCTCATACTTCATGGCTGGATCCTGGGCTATTTCTGGTTTGGATCACGTAGTAATGTGGTACCACACTGAAACAGTCAATTAAACCTGGTTTTGATCAATCTTTTAGAGAATAATTCATGTCAGGTCTACGTTAGGTCTGGGATTTGCTCTCATCAGGCTCATTCTTTCGCATATTTCTGACACTTGATGGCTAGATCCTGGGCTTTTTCCGGTTTGCATCACGTAGTAATGTGGTACCACGCTGAAACAGTCAATTAAGCCTGATTTCGATGAATATTTTAGAGGATAACGCAAGTTAGGTCTGGGATAGGTCTGGGATTCGCCCTCATCAGGCTCATACCTTCGCATATTTCTCATACTTGATGGCTAGATCCTGGGCTTTTTCTGGATTGCATCACGTAGTAATGAAGTACAACACTGAAGCAGTCAATTAAACCTGGTTTCCATCAATATCTTAGAGGACAACGCAAGTTAGGTCTGGGATAAGTCTGGGATCTGCCCTCATCAGGCTCATACTTTCGCGTTTTTCACATACTTGTTGAACAGATCCTGTGTTTTTTCTGGTTTGGATCACGTAGTAGTGTGGTACCACACTGAAACAGTCCATTAAACCTTGTTTGGATCAATATTTTAGAGGATAACGAATGTTAGGTCTGGGATAGGTCTGGGATTTGCCCTCATCAGACTCATACTTTCGCACACTTCACATACTCGTTGAACAGATCCTGGGTTATTTTCTGGTTTGGATCACATAGTAATGTGGTACCACACTGAAACAGTCGATTAAACCAGGTTTCGATCAATATTTTTGAGGATAACGCAACTTAGGTCTGGGATAGGTCTGGGATTTGCCCTCGTCAGGCTCATACTTTCGCGTTTTTCACATTCTTGTTCAACAGATCCTGGGTTTTTCCGGTTTGGGTCACGTACTAGTGTGGTACCACACTGAAACAGTCGATTAAACCCTGTTTCGATCAATATTTTTGAGGATAACGCATGTTAGGTCTAGGTTAGGCCGGGGATTTTCACTCAGCAGACTCGTATTTTCGCATTCTTCACATACTTGTTGAACGGATCCTGGGTTTTTACTGGTTTGGATCACATAGTAATGTGGTACCACACTGAAACATTCAATTAAACCTGGTCTAGATAAATATTTTAGAGGATAACGCATGTTAGGTCTGGGTTAGGTCTAGGATTTGCCCCCATCAGGCTCATACTTTCGCAGTTTTAACATGCATGTTGACCTCATCGAGGGGTTTTTCTGCTTTGGATCACGTAGTAAAGTGGTACCACAACTAAAACAGTCAATTGAACCTGGTTTCGATCATTATTTTAGAGGATAACGCAAGTTAGGTCTGGGATAGGTCTGGGATTAGCCCTCATCAGACTCATACTTTCGCATTCTTCACATACTTGTTGACCTGATCGAGTGTTTTTTCTGCTTTGGATCACGTAGTAAAGTGGTACCACACTGAAACAGTCCATTAAACCTGGTTTGGATCAATATTTTAGAGAATAACGCATGTTAGGTCTAGGTTAGGTCTGGGATTTTCACTCATCAGACTCATACTTTCGCATTCTTCACATACTTGTTGAACGGATCCTGGGTTTTTACTGGTTTGGATCACGTAGTAATGTGGCACCACACTGAAACAGTCAATTACACCTGGATTCGATCAATACTTTGGAGAGTAATTCATGTTAGGTCTAGGTTAGGTCTGGGATCTGCTCTCATCTGGCTCATTCTTTCGCATATTTCACATACTTCATGGCTAGATCCTGGGCTTTTTTTGGATTGCATCACGTAGTAATGAAGTACAACACTGAAACAGTCAATTAAACCTGGTTTCCATCAATATTTTAGAGGACAACGCATGTTAGGTCTAGGTTAGGCCTGGGATTTGCCCTCACCAGGGTCATACTTTCGCAGTTTTAACATACACGTTGACCTGATCGAGGGTTTTTTCCGCTTTGGATCACGTAGAAAAGTGGTACCACACTGAAGCAATCCATTAAACCCGGTTTGGATCAATATTTTAGAGGATAACGCATGTTAGGTTTGGGTTAGGTCTAGGATTTGCCCTCATCAGGCTCATACTTTCGCATATTTCTCATACTTCATGGCTAGATCCTGGGCTTTTTTCTGGTTTGTATCACGTAGTAGTGTGGTACCACACTGAAACAGTCCATTAAACCTGGTTTCGATCAATATTTTAGAGGATAACGCAAGTTAGGTCTGGGATAGGTCTGGGATTCGCCCTCATCAGGCTCATACTTTCGCGTTTTTCACATACTTGTTGAACAGATCCTGGGTTTTTTCTGGTTTGAGTCACGTAGTAATGTGGTACCACACTGAAACAGTCGATTAAACCAGGTTTCGATCAATATTTTTGAGGATAACGCATGTTAGGTCCAGGTTTGGCCTGGGATTTTCACTCATCAGACTCATACTTTCGCATTCTTCACATACTTGTTGAACGGATCCTGGGCTTTTTCTGGATTGCATCAAATAGTAATGAAGTACAACACTGAAACAGACAATTAAACCTGGTTTCCATCAATATCTTAGAGGACAACGCAAGTTAGGTCTGGGATAGGTCTGGGATTTGCCCTCATCAGACTCATACTTTCGCATTCTTCACATACTTGTTGAACGGATCCTGGGTTTTTTCTGGCTTGGATCACGTAGCAATGTGGTACCACACTGAAACATTCAAATAAACCTGGTCTTGATAAATATTTTAGAGGATAACGCATGTTAGGGCTAGGTTAGCCCTGGCATTTTCACTCATCAGAATCATTCTTTCGCATTCTTCACATACCTGTTGAACGGATCGAGGGTTTTTTCTGCTTTGGATCACGTAGTATAGTGGTACCACACTAAAACAGTCCACTAAACCTGGTTTGGATCAATATTTTAGAGGATAATGCATGTTAGGTCTAGGTTAGCCCTGGGATTTTCACTCATCAGACTCATTCTTTCGCATTCTTCACATACCTGTTGAACGGATCCTGGGTTTTTTCTGGTTTGGATCACGTAGTAATGTGGGACCACACTGAAGTAATCAATTAAACCTGGTCTTGATAAATATTTTAGAGGATAACGCATGTTAGGTCTGGGTTAGGTCTAGGATTTGCTCTCGTCAGGCTCATACTTTCGCATATTTCTCGTACTTGATGGCTAGATCCTGGGCTTTTTCTGGATTGCATCCCGTAGTAATGAAGTACAACACTGAAACAGTCAATTAAACCTGGTTTCCATCAATATCTTAGAGGACAACGCAAGTTAGGTCTGGGATAGGTCTGGGATTTGCCCTCATCAGACTCTTACGTTCGCGTTTTTCACATACTTGTTGAACGGATCCTGGGTTTTTTCTGGTTTGGATCACGTAGTAATGTGGTACCACACTGAAACAGTCAATTAAACCTGGTTTCGATCAATATTTTAGAGGACAATGCAAGCTAGGTCTGGGATAGGTCTGGGATTTGCCCACATCAGGGTCATACTTTCGCATTTTTCACATACTTGTTGAACAGATCCTGGGTTTTTTCTGGTTTGGATCGCGCAGTAATGTGGTACCACACTGAAACAGCCCACTAAACCTGGTTTCGATCAATATTTTAGAGGATAACGAAAGTTATGTCTAGGTTAGGCCTGGGATTTGCTCTCATCAGACTCATGCTTTCGCATTTTTCACATACTTGTTGAACAGATCCTGGGTTTTTTCTGGTATGGATCACGCAGTAATGTGGTACCACCCTGAAACGTTCAGTTAAACCTGGTCTTGATAAATATTTTTGAGGATAACGCATGTTAGGTCTGGGTTAGGTGTAGGATTTGCCCTCTTCAGGCTCATACTTTCGCACATTTCTTATACTTCATGGATAGATCCTGGGCTATTTTCTGGTTTCGATCACATAGTAATGTGGTACCACACTGAAACAGTCGATTAAACCAGGTTTCCATCAATATCTTAGAGGACAACGCAAGTTAGGTCTGGGATAGGTCAGGGATTTGCCCTCATCAGACTCATACTTTCGCATTCTTCACATACTTGTTGAACGGATCCTGGGTTTTTTCTGGTTTGGATCACGTAGTAATGTGGTACCACGCTGAAACGGTCAATTAAACCTGGTTTCGATCAATATTTTAGAGGATAACGCAAGTTACGTACTAGGTTAGGCCTGGGATTTGCCCTCATCAGGGTCATACTTTCGCAGTTTTAACATGCATGTTGACCTGATCGAGGGTTTTTTCTGCTTTGGATCACGTAATAAAGTGGTGCCGCAACTAAAACAGTCAACTAAACCTGGTTCCGACCATTATTTTAGAGGATAACGCAAGTCAGGTCTGGGATAGGTCTGGGATTAGCCCTCATCAGACTCATACTTTCGCACACTTCACATACTCGTTGACAAGATCCTGGGTTTTTTTCTGGTTTGGATCACGTAGTAATGTGGTACCACACTGAAACAGTCGATTGAACCTGGTTTCGATTAATATTTTAGAGAATAATTCATGTTAGGTCTAGGTAAGGTCTGGGATTTGCTCTCATCAGGCTCATTCTTTCGCATATTTCTCATACTTGATGTCTAGATCCTGGGCTTTTTCTGGATTGCATCACGTAGTAATGAAGTACAACACTGAAACAGTCAATTAAACCTGGTTTCCATCAATATTTTACACGACAACGCATGTTAGGTCTAGGTTAGGCCTGGGATTTGCCCTCATCAGGGTCATACTTTCGCAGTTTTAACATGCATGTTGACCTGATCGAGGGTTTTTTCCGCTTTCGATCACGTAGTAAAGTGGTACCACACTGAAGCAGTCCATTAAACCTGGTTTCCATCAATATTTTAGAGGATAACGCATGTTAGGTTTGGGTTAGGTCTAGGATTTGCCCTCATCAGGCTCATACTTTCGCACATTTCTTATACTTCATGGATAGATCCTGGGCTATTTTCTGGTTTCGATCACATAGTAATGTGGTACCACACTGAAACAGTCGATTAAACCAGGTTTCCATCAATATCTTAGAGGACAACGCAAGTTAGGTCTGGGATAGGTCAGGGATTTGCCCTCATCAGACTCATACTTTCGCATTCTTCACATACTTGTTGAACGGATCCTGGGTTTTTTCTGGTTTGGATCACGTAGTAATGTGGTACCACGCTGAAACGGTCAATTAAACCTGGTTTCGATCAATATTTTAGAGGATAACGCAAGTTACGTACTAGGTTAGGCCTGGGATTTGCCCTCATCAGGGTCATACTTTCGCAGTTTTAACATGCATGTTGACCTGATCGAGGGTTTTTTCTGCTTTGGATCACGTAATAAAGTGGTGCCGCAACTAAAACAGTCAACTAAACCTGGTTCCGACCATTATTTTAGAGGATAACGCAAGTCAGGTCTGGGATAGGTCTGGGATTAGCCCTCATCAGACTCATACTTTCGCACACTTCACATACTCGTTGACAAGATCCTGGGTTTTTTTCTGGTTTGGATCACGTAGTAATGTGGTACCACACTGAAACAGTCGATTGAACCTGGTTTCGATTAATATTTTAGAGAATAATTCATGTTAGGTCTAGGTAAGGTCTGGGATTTGCTCTCATCAGGCTCATTCTTTCGCATATTTCTCATACTTGATGTCTAGATCCTGGGCTTTTTCTGGATTGCATCACGTAGTAATGAAGTACAACACTGAAACAGTCAATTAAACCTGGTTTCCATCAATATTTTACACGACAACGCATGTTAGGTCTAGGTTAGGCCTGGGATTTGCCCTCATCAGGGTCATACTTTCGCAGTTTTAACATGCATGTTGACCTGATCGAGGGTTTTTTCCGCTTTCGATCACGTAGTAAAGTGGTACCACACTGAAGCAGTCCATTAAACCTGGTTTCCATCAATATTTTAGAGGATAACGCATGTTAGGTTTGGGTTAGGTCTAGGATTTGCCCTCATCAGGCTCATACTTTCGCATATTTCTCATACTTCATGGCTAGATCCTGGGCTTTTTCTGGATTGTATCACGTAGTAATGTGGTACCACGCTGAAACAGTCAATTAAACCTGGTTTCGATCATTATTTTAGAGGATAACGCAAGTTAGGTCTGGGATAGGTCTGGGATTCGCCCTCATCAGGCTCATACTTTCGCATTCTTCACATACTTGTTGAACGGATCCTGGGCTTTTTTTGGATTGCATCACGTAGTAATGAAGTACAACACTGAAACAGTCAATTAAACCTGGTCTTGATAAATATTTTAGAGGATAACGCATGTTAGGTTTGGGTTAGGTCTAGGATTTGCCCTCATCAGGCTCATGCTTTCGCATATTTCTTATACTTCATGGCTAGATCCTGGGCTGTTTCTGGATTGTATCACGTAGTAATGTGGTACCACGCTGAAACAGTCAATTAAACCTGGTCTGGATAAATATTTTAGTGGATAACGCATCTTAGGTCTGTGTTAGGTCTAAGATTTGCCCTCCTCAGGCTCACAGTTTCGCGTTTTTCGCATACATGTTGAACAGATCCTGGGTTTTCTCTGGTTTGGATCAGGAAGTAGTGAGGTACCACACTGAAACAGTCCATTAAACCTGGTTTCGCTCAATATCTTAGAAGATAACGCATGTTAGGTCTAGGTTAGGCCTGGGATTTGCCCTCATCAGGGTCATACTTTCGCAGTTTTAACATGCATGTTGACCTGATCGAGGGTTTTTTCTGCTTGGATCACGTAGTAAAGTGGTACTACACTAAAACAGTCAATTAAACCTGGTTTCGATCAATATTTTACAGGATAACGCAAGTTAGGCCTGGGATAGGTCTAGGATTTGCCCTCATCAGGCTCATTCTTTCGCATATTTCTCATACTTCATGGCTGGATCCTGGACTATTACTGGTTTGGATCACGTAGTAATGTGGTACCACACTGAAACAGTCAATTAAACCTGGTTTCGATCAACATTTTAGAGAATAATTCATGTTAGGTCTGGGTTAGGTCTGGGATTTGCTCTCATCAGGCTCATACTTTCGCATATTTCTTATACTTCATGGATAGATCCTGGGCTATGTTCTGGTTTGGATCACATAGTAATGTGGTACCACACTGAAACAGTTGATTAAACCAGGTTTCGATCAATGTTCTTGAGGATAACGCATGTTAGGTCTAGGTTAGCCCAGAGATTTTCACACATCAGACACATTCTATCGCATTCTTCACTGACCTGTTGAACGGATCCTGGGTTTTTTCTAGTTTGGAACACGTAGTAATGTGGGACCACACTGAAGCAATCAATTAAACCTGGTCTTGATAAATATTTTAGAGGATAATGCATGTTAGGTCTGGGTTAGGTCTAGGATTGGCTCTCGTCAGGCTCATACTTTCGCATATTTCTCATACTGGTTGAACAGATCCTGGGTTTTTTCTGGATTGGGTCACGTAGTAATGTGGTACCACACTGAAACAGTCAATTAAACCTGGTTTCCATCAATATTTTAGAGGATAACGCAAGTTAGGCCTGGGATAGGTCTAGGATTTGCCCACATCAGGCTCATGCTTTCGCATATTTCTCATACTTCATGGCTAGATCCTGGGCTGTTTCTGGATTGTATCACGTAGTAATGTGGTACCACGCTGAAACAGTCGATTAAACCTGGTGTGGATAAATATTTTAGAGGATAACGCATCTTAGGTCTGTGTTAGGTCTAAGATTTGCCCTCCTCAGGCTCACAGTTTCGCGTTTTTCGCATACTTGTTGAACAGATCCTGGGCTTATTTTGGATTGCATCACGTAGTATTGTGGTACCACACTGAAACAGTCGATTAAACCAAGTTTCGATCAATATTTTTGAGGATAACGCATGTTAGGTCTAGGTTAAGCCTGGGATTTTCACTCTTCAGACTCATACATTCGCATTCTTCACATACTTGTTGAACGGATCTTGGGTTTTTTCTGGTGTGGATCACGTAGTAATGTGGCACCACACTGATACAATCAATTAAACCTGGTCTTGATAAATATTTTAGAGGCTAACGCATGTTAGGTCTGGGTTAGGTCTAGGATTTGCCCTCATCAGGCTCATACTTTCGCATATTTCTCATACTTCATGGCTGGATCCTGGACTATTACTGGTTTGGATCACGTAGTAATGTGGTACCACACTGAAACAGTCAATTAAACCTGGTTTCGATCAATATTTTAGAGAATAATTCATGTTAGGTCTGGGTTAGGTCTGGGATTTGCTCTCATCAGGCTCATTCTTTCGCATATTTCTCATACTTGATGGCTAGATCCTGGGCTTTTTCTGGATTGCATCACGTAGTAATGAAGTACAACACTGAAACAGTCAATTAAACCTGGTTTCGATAAATATTTTAGAGAACAATTCATGTTAGGTCTAGGTTAGGCCTGGGATTTGCCCTCATCAGGGTCATACTTTCGCAGTTCTAACATACATGTTGACCTGATCGAGGGTTTTTTCTGCTTTGGATCACGTAGTAAAGTGGTACCACACTGAAACAGTCCACTAAACCTGGTTTGGATCAATATTTTAGAGGATAATGCATGTTAGGTCTAGGTTAGCCCTGAGATTTTCACTCATCAGACACATTCTTTCGCATTCTTCACATACCTGTTGAACGGATACTGGGTTTTCTCTGGTTTGGATCACGTAGTAATGTGGGACCACACTGAAGCAATCAATTAAACCTGGTCTTGATAAGTATTTTAGAGGATAACGCATGTTAGGTCTCGGTTAGGTCTAGGATTTGCTCTCGTCAGGCTCATACTTTCGCATATTTCTCATACTTGTTGAACAGATCCTGGGTTTTTTCTGGATTGGATCACGTAGTAATGTGGTACCACACTGAAACAGTCAATTAAACCTGGTTTCCATCAATATCTTAGAGGACAACGCAAGTTAGGTCTGGGATAGGTCTGGGATTCGCCCTCATCAGGCTCATACTTTCGCACGCTTCACAGACTCGCTTAACAGATCCTGGGTTTTTTCTGGTTTGGTTCACGTAGTAATGTGGTACCACACTGAAACATTCAGTTAAACCTGGTATTGATAAATATTTTTGAGGATAACGCATGTTAGGTCTGGGTTAGGTCTAGGATTTGCCCTCATCAGGCTCATACTTTCGCACACTTCGCGTACTCGTTTAACAGATCCTGGGTTTTTTCTGGTTTGGTCCATATAGAAATGTGGTACCACACTGAAACATTCAATTAAACCTGGTCTTGATAAATATTTTAGAGGATAACGCATGTTAGGTTTGGGTTAGGTCTAGGATTTGCCCACATCAGGCTCATACTTTCGCATATTTCTCATACTTCATGGCTAGATCCTGGGCTGTTTCTGGAATGTATCACGTAGTAATGTGGTACCACGCTGAAACAGTCAATTAAACCTTGTTTCGATCAATATTTTAGAGGATAACGCAAGTTAGGTCTGGGATATGTCTGGGATTCGCCCTCATCAGGCTCATACTTTCGCACACTTCGCGTACTTGTTGAACGGATCCTGGGCTTTTTCTGGATTGCATCACGTAGTAATGAAGTACAACACTGAAACAGTCAATTAAACCTGGTCTTGATAAATATTTTAGAGGATAACGCATGTTAGGTTTGGGTTAGGTCTAGGATTTGCCCTCATCAGGCTCATGCTTTCGCATATTTCTTATACTTCATGGCTAGATCCTGGGCTGTTTCTGGATTGTATCACGTAGTAATGTGGTACCACGCTGAAACAGTCAATTAAACCTGGTCTGGATAAATATTTTAGTGGATAACGCATCTTAGGTCTGTGTTAGGTCTAAGATTTGCCCTCCTCAGGCTCACAGTTTCGCGTTTTTCGCATACTTGTTGAACAGATCCTGGGTTTTCACTGGTTTGGATCACGAAGTAGTGAGGTACCACACTGAAACAGTCCATTAAACCTGGTTTCGCTCAATATCTTAGAAGATAACGCATGTTAGGTCTAGGTTAGGCCTGGGATTTGCCCTCATCAGGGTCATACTTTCGCAGTTTTAACGTGCATGTTAACCTGATCGAGGGTTTTTTCTGCTTGGATCACGTAGTAAAGTGGTACTACACTAAAACAGTCAATTAAACCTGGTTTCGATCAATATTTTACAGGATAACGCAAGTTAGGCCTGGGATAGGTCTAGGATTTGCCCTCATCAGGCTCATTCTTTCGCATATTTCTCATACTTCATGGCTGGATCCTGGACTATTACTGGTTTGGATCACGTAGTAATGTGGTACCACACTGAAACAGTCAATTAAACCTGGTTTCGATCAATATTTTAGAGAATAATTCATGTTAGGTCTGGGTTAGGTCTGGGATTTGCTCTCATCAGGCTCATTCTTTCGCATATTTCTCATACTTGATGGCTAGATCCTGGGCTTTTTCTGGATTGCATCACGTAGTAATGAAGTACAACACTGAAACAGTCAATTAAACCTGGTCTGCATAAATATTTTAGTGGATAACGCATCTTAGGTCTGTGTTAGGTCTAAGATTTGCCCTCCTCAGGCTCACAGTTTCGCGTTTTTCGCATACTTGTTGAACAGATCCTGGGTTTTCTCTGGTTTGGATCACGAAGTAGTGAGGTACCACACTGAAACAGTCCATTAAACCTGGTTTCGCTCAATATCTTAGAAGATAACGCATGTTAGGTCTAGGTTAGGCCTGGGATTTGCCCTCATCAGGGTCATACTTTCGCAGTTTTAACATGCATGTTGACCTGATCGAGGGTTTTTTCTGCTTGGATCACGTAGTAAAGTGGTACTACACTAAAACAGTCAATTAAACCTGGTTTCGATCAATATTTTACAGGATAGCGCAAGTTAGGCCTGGGATAGGTCTAGGATTTGCCCTCATCAGGCTCATTCTTTCGCATATTTCTCATACTTCATGGCTGGATCCTGGACTATTACTGGTTTGGATCACGTAGTAATGTGGTACCACACTGAAACAGTCAATTAAACCTGGTTTCGATCAATATTTTAGAGAATAATTCATGTTAGGTCTGGGTTAGGTCTGGGGTTTGCTCTCATCAGGCTCATACTTTCGCATATTTCTTATACTTCATGGATAGATCCTGGGCTATGTTCTGGTTTGGATCACATAGTAATGTGGTACCACACTGAAACAGTTGATTAAACCAGGTTTCGATCAATATTCTTGAGGATAACGCATGTTAGGTCTAGGTTAGCCCAGAGATTTTCACACATCAGACACATTCTATCGCATTCTTCACTGACCTGTTGAACGGATCCTGGGTTTTTTCTGGTTTGGATCACGTAGTAATGTGGTACCACACTGAAACAGTCAATTAAACCTGGTTTCGATCAATATTTTAGAGAATAATTCATGTTAGGTCTGGGTTAGGTCTGGGATTTTGCTCTCATCAGGCTCATTCTTTCGCATATTTCTCATACTTGATGGCTAGATCCTGGGCTTTTTCTGGATTGCATCACGTAGTAATGAAGTACAACACTGAAACAGTCAATTAAACCTGGTCTTGATAAATATTTTAGAGGATAACGCATGTTAGGTTTGGGTTAGGTCTAGGATTTGCCCTCATCAGGCTCATGCTTTCGCATATTTCTTATACTTCATGGCTAGATCCTGGGCTGTTTCTGGATTGTATCACGTAGTAATGTGGTACCACGCTGAAACAGTCAATTAAACCTGGTCTGCATAAATATTTTAGTGGATAACGCATCTTAGGTCTGTGTTAGGTCTAAGATTTGCCCTCCTCAGGCTCACAGTTTCGCGTTTTTCGCATACTTGTTGAACAGATCCTGGGTTTTCTCTGGTTTGGATCACATAGTAATGTGGTACCACACTGAAACAGTTGATTAAACCAGGTTTCGATCAATATTCTTGAGGATAACGCATGTTAGGTCTAGGTTAGCCCAGAGATTTTCACACATCAGACACATTCTATCGCATTCTTCACTGACCTGTTGAACGGATCCTGGGTTTTTTCTGGTTTGGATCACGTAGTAATGTGGGACCACACTGAAGCAATCAATTAAACCTGGTCTTGATAAATATTTTACAGGATAACGCATGTTAGGTCTGGGTTAGGTCTAGGATTTGCTCTCGTCAGGCTCATACTTTCGCATATTTCTCATACTTGTTGAACAGATCCTGGGTTTTTTCTGGATTGGATCACGTAGTAATGTGGTACCACACTGAAACAGTCAATTAAACCTTGTTTCCATCAATATTTTAGAGGATAACGCAAGTTAGGCCTGGGATAGGTGTAGGATTTGCCCACATCAGGCTCATGCTTTCGCATATTTCTCATACTTCATGGCTAGATCCTGGGCTGTTTCTGGATTGTATCACGTAGTAATGTGGTACCACGCTGAAACAGTCAATTAAACCTGGTGTGGATAAATATTTTAGAGGATAACGCATCTTAGGTCTGTGTTAGGTCTAAGATTTGCCCTCCTCAGGCTCACAGTTTCGCGTTTTTCGCATACTTGTTGAACAGATCCTGGGCTTTTTCTGGATTGCATCACGTAGTATTGTGGTACCACACTGAAACAGTCGATTAAACCAAGTTTCGATCAATATTTTTGAGGATAACGCATGTTAGGTCTGGGTTAGGTCTAGGATTTGCTCTCGTCAGGCTCATACTTTCGCATATTTCTCATACTTGTTGAACAGATCCTGGGTTTTTTCTGGATTGGATCACGTAGTAATGAAGTACAACACTGAAACAGTCAATTAAACCTGGTTTCGATAAATATTTTAGAGAACAATTCATGTTAGGTCTAGGTTAGGCCTGGGATTTGCCCTCATCAGGGTCATACTTTCGCAGTTCTAACATACATGTTGACCTGATCGAGGGTTTTTTCTGCTTTGGATCACGTAGTAAAGTGGTACCACACTGAAACAGTCCACTAAACCTGGTTTGGATCAATATTTTAGAGGATAATGCATGTTAGGTCTAGGTTAGCCCTGAGATTTTCACTCATCAGACACATTCTTTCGCATTCTTCACATACCTGTTGAACGGATACTGGGTTTTCTCTGGTTTGGATCACGTAGTAATGTGGGACCACACTGAAGCAATCAATTAAACCTGGTCTTGATAAATATTTTAGAGGATAACGCATGTTAGGTCTCGGTTAGGTCTAGGATTTGCTCTCGTCAGGCTCATACTTTCGCATATTTCTCATACTTGTTGAACAGATCCTGGGTTTTTTCTGGATTGGATCGCGTAGTAATGTGGTACCACACTGAAACAGTCAATTAAACCTGGTTTCCATTAATATCTTAGAGGACAACGCAAGTTAGGTCTGGGATAGGTCTGGGATTCGCCCTCATCAGGCTCATACTTTCGCACGCTTCACAGACTCGCTTAACAGATCCTGGGTTTTTTCTGGTTTGGTTCACGTAGTAATGTGGTACCACACTGAAACATTTAGTTAAACCTGGTATTGATAAATATTTTTGAGGATAACGCATGTTAGGTCTGGGTTAGGTCTAGGATTTGCCCTCATCAGGCTCATACTTTCGCACACTTCGCGTACTCGTTTAACAGATCCTGGGTTTTTTCTGGTTTGGTTCATATAGAAATGTGGTACCACACTGAAACATTCAATTAAACCTGGTCTTGATAAATATTTTAGAGGATAACGCATGTTAGGTTTGGGTTAGGTCTAGGATTTGCCCACATCAGGCTCATACTTTCGCATATTCCTCATACTTCATGGCTAGATCCTGGGCTGTTTCTGGAATGTATCACGTAGTAATGTGGTACCACGCTGTAACAGTCAATTAAACCTTGTTTCGATCAATATTTTAGAGGATAACGCAAGTTAGGTCTGGGATATGTCTGGGATTCGCCCTCATCAGGCTCATACTTTCGCACACTTCGCGTACTTGTTGAACGGATCCTGGGCTTTTTCTGGATTGCATCACGTAGTAATGAAGTACAACACTGAAACAGTCAATTAAACCTGGTTTCGATCAATATTTTAGAGAATAATTCATGTTAGGTCTGGGTTAGGTCTGGGATTTGCTCTCATCAGGCTCATTCTTTCGCATATTTCTCATACTTGATGGCTAGATCCTGGGCTTTTTCTGGATTGCATCACGTAGTAATGAAGTACAACACTGAAACAGTCAATTAAACCTGGTCTGCATAAATATTTTAGTGGATAACGCATCTTAGGTCTGTGTTAGGTCTAAGATTTGCCCTCCTCAGGCTCACAGTTTCGCGTTTTTCGCATACTTGTTGAACAGATCCTGGGTTTTCTCTGGTTTGGATCACGAAGTAGTGAGGTACCACACTGAAACAGTCCATTAAACCTGGTTTCGCTCAATATCTTAGAAGATAACGCATGTTAGGTCTAGGTTAGGCCTGGGATTTGCCCTCATCAGGGTCATACTTTCGCAGTTTTAACATGCATGTTGACCTGATCGAGGGTTTTTTCTGCTTGGATCACGTAGTAAAGTGGTACTACACTAAAACAGTCAATTAAACCTGGTTTCGATCAATATTTTACAGGATAGCGCAAGTTAGGCCTGGGATAGGTCTAGGATTTGCCCCCATCAGGCTCATTCTTTCGCATATTTCTCATACTTCATGGCTGGATCCTGGACTATTACTGGTTTGGATCACGTAGTAATGTGGTACCACACTGAAACAGTCAATTAAACCTGGTTTCGATCAATATTTTAGAGAATAATTCATGTTAGGTCTGGGTTAGGTCTGGGATTTGCTCTCATCAGGCTCATACTTTCGCATATTTCTTATACTTCATGGATAGATCCTGGGCTATGTTCTGGTTTGGATCACATAGTAATGTGGTACCACACTGAAACAGTTGATTAAACCAGGTTTCGATCAATATTCTTGAGGATAACGCATGTTAGGTCTAGGTTAGCCCAGAGATTTTCACACATCAGACACATTCTATTGCATTCTTCACTGACCTGTTGAACGGATCCTGGGTTTTTTCTGGTTTGGATCACGTAGTAATGTGGTACCACACTGAAACAGTCAATTAAACCTGGTTTCGATCAATATTTTAGAGAATAATTCATGTTAGGTCTGGGTTAGGTCTGGGATTTTGCTCTCATCAGGCTCATTCTTTCGCATATTTCTCATACTTGATGGCTAGATCCTGGGCTTTTTCTGGATTGCATCACGTAGTAATGAAGTACAACACTGAAACAGTCAATTAAACCTGGTGTTGATAAATATTTTAGAGGATAACGCATGTTAGGTTTGGGTTAGGTCTAGGATTTGCCCTCATCAGGCTCATGCTTTCGCATATTTCTTATACTTCATGGCTAGATCCTGGGCTGTTTCTGGATTGTATCACGTAGTAATGTGGTACCACGCTGAAACAGTCAATTAAACCTGGTCTGCATAAATATTTTAGTGGATAACGCATCTTAGGTCTGTGTTAGGTCTAAGATTTGCCCTCCTCAGGCTCACAGTTTCGCGTTTTTCGCATACTTGTTGAACAGATCCTGGGTTTTCTCTGGTTTGGATCACGAAGTAGTGAGGTACCACACTGAAACAGTCCATTAAACCTGGTTTCGCTCAATATCTTAGATGATAACGCATGTTAGGTCTAGGTTAGGCCTGGGATTTGCCCTCATCAGGGTCATACTTTCGCAGTTTTAACATGCATGTTGACCTGATCGAGGGTTTTTTCTGCTTGGATCACGTAGTAAAGTGGTACTACACTAAAACAGTCAATTAAACCTGGTTTCGATCAATATTTTACAGGATAACGCAAGTTAGGCCTGGGATAGGTCTAGGATTTGCCCTCATAAGGCTCATTCTTTCGCATATTTCTCATACTTCATGGCTGGATCCTGGACTATTACTGGTTTGGATCACGTAGTAATGTGGTACCACACTGAAACAGTCAATTAAACCTGGTTTCGATCAATATTTTAGAGAATAATTCATGTTAGGTCTGGGTTAGGTCTGGGATTTGCTCTCATCAGGCTCATACTTTCGCATATTTCTTATACTTCATGCATAGATCCTGGGCTATGTTCTGGTTTGGATCACATAGTAATGTGGTACCACACTGAAACAGTTGATTAAACCAGGTTTCGATCAATATTCTTGAGGATAACGCATGTTAGGTCTAGGTTAGCCCAGAGATTTTCACACATCAGACACATTCTATCGCATTCTTCACTGACCTGTTGAACGGATCCTGGGTTTTTTCTGGTTTGGATCACGTAGTAATGTGGGACCACACTGAAGCAATCAATTAAACCTGGTCTTGATAAATATTTTACAGGATAACGCATGTTAGGTCTGGGTTAGGTCTAGGATTTGCTCTCGTCAGGCTCATACTTTCGCATATTTCTCATACTTGTTGAACAGATCCTGGGTTTTTTCTGGATTGGATCACGTAGTAATGTGGTACCACACTGAAACAGTCAATTAAACCTGGTTTCCATCAATATTTTAGAGGATAACGCAAGTTAGGCCTGGGATAGGTGTAGGATTTGCCCACATCAGGCTCATGCTTTCGCATATTTCTCATACTTCATGGCTAGATCCTGGGCTGTTTCTGGATTGTATCACGTAGTAATGTGGTACCACGCTGAAACAGTCAATTAAACCTGGTGTGGATAAATATTTTAGAGGATAACGCATCTTAGGTCTGTGTTAGGTCTAAGATTTGCCCTCCTCAGGCTCACAGTTTCGCGTTTTTCGCATACTTGTTGAACAGATCCTGGGCTTTTTCTGGATTGCATCACGTAGTATTGTGGTACCACACTGAAACAGTCGATTAAACCAAGTTTCGATCAATATTTTTGAGGATAACGCATGTTAGGTCTGGGTTAGGTCTAGGATTTGCTCTCGTCAGGCTCATACTTTCGCATATTTCTCATACTTGTTGAACAGATCCTGGGTTTTTTCTGGATTGGATCACGTAGTAATGTGGTACCACACTGAAACAGTCAATTAAACCTGGTTTCCATCAATATCTTCGAGGACAACGCAAGTTAGGTCTGGGATAGGTCTGGGATTCGCCCTCATCAGGCCCATACTTTCGCATATTTCTCATACTTCATGGCTGGATCCTGGACTATTACTGGTTTGGATCACGTAGTAATGTGGTACCACACTGAAACAGTCAATTAAACCTGGTTTCGATCAATATTTTAGAGAATAATTCATGTTAGGTCTGGGTTAGGTCTGGGATTTGCTCTCATCAGGCTCATTCTTTCGCATATTTCTCATACTTGATGGCTAGATCCTGGGCTTTTTCTGGATTGCATCACGTAGTAATGAAGTACAACACTGAAACATTCAATTAAACCTGGTTTCGATAAATATTTTAGAGAACAATTCATGTTAGGTCTAGGTTAGGCCTGGGATTTGCCCTCATCAGGGTCATACTTTCGCAGTTCTAACATACATGTTGACCTGATCGAGGGTTTTTTCTGCTTTGGATCACGTAGTAAAGTGGTACCACACTGAAACAGTCCACTAAACCTGGTTTGGATCAATATTTTAGAGGATAATGCATGTTAGGTCTAGGTTAGCCCTGAGATTTTCACTCATCAGACACATTCTTTCGCATTCTTCACATACCTGTTGAACGGATACTGGGTTTTCTCTGGTTTGGATCACGTAGTAATGTGGGACCACACTGAAGCAATCAATTAAACCTGGTCTTGATAAATATTTTAGAGGATAACGCATGTTAGGTCTCGGTTAGGTCTAGGATTTGCTCTCGTCAGGCTCATACTTTCGCATATTTCTCATACTTGTTGAACAGATCCTGGGTTTTTTCTGGATTGGATCGCGTAGTAATGTGGTACCACACTGAAACAGTCAATTAAACCTGGTTTCCATCAATATCTTAGAGGACAACGCAAGCTAGGTCTGGGATAGGTCTGGGATTCGCCCTCATCAGGCTCATACTTTCGCACGCTTCACAGACTCGCTTAACAGATCCTGGGTTTTTTCTGGTTTGGTTCACGTAGTAATGTGGTACCACACTGAAACATTCAGTTAAACCTGGTATTGATAAATATTTTTGAGGATAACGCATGTTAGGTCTGGGTTAGGTCTAGGATTTGCCCTCATCAGGCTCATACCTTCGCACACTTCGCGTACTCGTTTAACAGATCCTGGGTTTTTTCTGGTTTGGTTCATATAGAAATGTGGTACCACACTGAAACATTCAATTAAACCTGGTCTTGATAAATATTTTAGAGGATAACGCATGTTAGGTTTGGGTTAGGTCTAGGATTTGCCCACATCAGGCTCATACTTTCGCATATTTCTCATACTTCATGGCTAGATCCTGGGCTGTTTCTGGAATGTATCACGTAGTAATGTGGTACCACGCTGTAACAGTCAATTAAACCTTGTTTCGATCAATATTTTAGAGGATAACGCAAGTTAGGTCTGGGATATGTCTGGGATTCGCCCTCATCAGGCTCATACTTTCGCACACTTCGCGTACTCGTTTAACAGATCCTGGGTTTTTTCTGGTTTGGTTCATATAGAAATGTGGTACCACACTGAAACATTCAATTAAACCTGGTCTTGATAAATATTTTAGAGGGTAACGCATGTTAGGTTTGGGTTAGGTCTAGGATTTGCCCTTATCAGGCTCATACTTTCGCATATTTCTCATACTTCATGGCTAGATCCTGGGCTATTTCTGGATTCGATCACGTAGTAATGTGGTAACACACTGAAACATTCAATGAAACCTGGTCTGGATAAATATTTTAGAGGATAACGCATCTTAGGTCTGTGTTAGGTCTAAGATTTTCCCTCCTCAGGCTCACAGTTTCGCGTTTTTCGCATACTTGTTGAACAGATCCTGGGTTTTCTCTGGTTTGGATCACGAAGTAGTGAGGTACCACACTGAAACAGTCCATTAAACCTGGTTTCGCTCAATATCTTAGAAGATAACGCATGTTAGGTCTAGGTTAGGCCTGGGATTTTCCCTCATCAGGGTCATACTTTCGCATATCTCTCATACTTCATGGCTAGATCCTGGGCTATTTCTGGATTGGATCACGTAGTAATGTGGTACCACACTGAAACAGCCCACTAAACCTGGTTCCGATCAATATTTTAAAGGATAACGAAAGTTATGTCTAGGTCAGGCCTGGGATTTGCTCTCATCAGACTCATGCTTTCGCATTTTTCACATACTTGTGGAACAAATCCTGGGTTTTTTCTGGTATGGATCACGTAGTAATGTGGTACCACAATGAAACATTCAGTTAAACCTGGTCTTGATAAATATTTTTGAGGATAACGCACGTTAGGTCTGGGTTAGGTCTAGGATTTGCCCTCATCAGGATCATACTTTCGCATATTTCTTACACTTCATGGATAGATCCTGGGCTATTTTCTGGTTTGGATCACATAGTAATGTGGTACCACACTGAAACAGTCGATTAAAACAGGTTTCGATCAATATTCACGCGGATAACGCATGTTAGGTCTAGGTAAGGCCTGGGATTTTCACTCATCAGACACATTCTTTCGCATTCTTCACATACCTGTTGAACGGATCCTGGGTTTTTTCTGGTTTGGATCACGTAGTAATGTGGGACTACACTGAAGCAATCAATTAAACCTGGTCTTGATAAATATTTTTGAGGATAACGCATGTTAGGTCTGGGTTAGGTCTAGGATTTGCCCTCATCACGCTCATACTTTCGCATATTTCTCATACTTCATGGCTAGATCCTGGGCTATTTCTGGATTGGATCACGTAGTAATGTGGTACCACACTGAAACAGCCCACTAAACCTGGTTCCGATCAATATTTTAGAGGATAACGAAAGTTATGTCTAGGTTAGGCCTGGGATTTGCTCTCATCAGACTCATGCTTTCGCATTTTTCACATACTTGTGGAACAAATCCTGGGTTTTTTCTGGTATGGATCACGTAGTAATGTGGTACCACACTGAAACATTCAGTTAAACCTGGTCTTGATAAATATTTTAGAGGATAACGCATGTTAGGTTTGGGTTAGGTCTAGGATTTGCCCACATCAGGTTCATACTTTCGCATATTTCTCATACTTCCTGGGCTGTTTCTGGAATGTATCACGTAGTAATGTGGTACCACGCTGAAACAGTCAATTAAACCTGGTGTGGATAAATATTTTAGAGGATAACGCATCTTAGGTCTGTGTTAGGTCTAAGATTTGCCCTCCTCAGGCTCACAGTTTCGCGTTTTTCGCATACATGTTGAACAGATCCTGGGCTTTTTCTGGATTGCATCACGTAGTATTGTGGTACCACACTGAAACAGTCGATTAAACCAAGTTTCGATCAATATTTTTGAGGATAACGCATGTTAGGTCTGGGTTAGGTCTAGGATTTGCTCTCGTCAGGCTCATACTTTCGCATATTTCTCATACTTGTTGAACAGATCCTGGGTTTTTTCTGGATTGGATCACGTAGTAATGTGGTACCACACTGAAACAGTCAATTAAACCTGGTTTCCATCAATATCTTCGAGGACAACGCAAGTTAGGTCTGGGATAGGTCTGGGATTCGCCCTCATCAGGCCCATACTTTCGCATATTTCTCATACTTCATGGCTGGATCCTGGACTATTACTGGTTTGGATCACGTAGTAATGTGGTACCACACTGAAACAGTCAATTAAACCTGGTTTCGATCAATATTTTAGAGAATAATTCATGTTAGGTCTGGGTTAGGTCTGGGATTTGCTCTCATCAGGCTCATTCTTTCGCATATTTCTCATACTTGATGGCTAGATCCTGGGCTTTTTCTGGATTGCATCACGTAGTAATGAAGTACAACACTGAAACATTCAATTAAACCTGGTTTCGATAAATATTTTAGAGAACAATTCATGTTAGGTCTAGGTTAGGCCTGGGATTTGCCCTCATCAGGGTCATACTTTCGCAGTTCTAACATACATGTTGACCTGATCGAGGGTTTTTTCTGCTTTGGATCACGTAGTAAAGTGGTACCACACTGAAACAGTCCACTAAACCTGGTTTGGATCAATATTTTAGAGGATAATGCATGTTAGGTCTAGGTTAGCCCTGAGATTTTCACTCATCAGACACATTCTTTCGCATTCTTCACATACCTGTTGAACGGATACTGGGTTTTCTCTGGTTTGGATCACGTAGTAATGTGGGACCACACTGAAGCAATCAATTAAACCTGGTCTTGATAAATATTTTAGAGGATAACGCATGTTAGGTCTCGGTTAGGTCTAGGATTTGCTCTCGTCAGGCTCATACTTTCGCATATTTCTCATACTTGTTGAACAGATCCTGGGTTTTTTCTGGATTGGATCGCGTAGTAATGTGGTACCACACTGAAACAGTCAATTAAACCTGGTTTCCATCAATATCTTAGAGGACAACGCAAGTTAGGTCTGGGATAGGTCTGGGATTCGCCCTCATCAGGCTCATACTTTCGCACGCTTCACAGACTCGCTTAACAGATCCTGGGTTTTTTCTGGTTTGGTTCACGTAGTAATGTGGTACCACACTGAAACATTCAGTTAAACCTGGTATTGATAAATATTTTTGAGGATAACGCATGTTAGGTCTGGGTTAGGTCTAGGATTTGCCCTCATCAGGCTCATACTTTCGCACACTTCGCGTACTCGTTTAACAGATCCTGGGTTTTTTCTGGTTTGGTTCATATAGAAATGTGGTACCACACTGAAACATTCAATTAAACCTGGTCTTGATAAATATTTTAGAGGATAACGCATGTTAGGTTTGGGTTAGGTCTAGGATTTGCCCACATCAGGCTCATACTTTCGCATATTTCTCATACTTCATGGCTAGATCCTGGGCTGTTTCTGGAATGTATCACGTAGTAATGTGGTACCACGCTGTAACAGTCAATTAAACCTTGTTTCGATCAATATTTTAGAGGATAACGCAAGTTAGGTCTGGGATATGTCTGGGATTCGCCCTCATCAGGCTCATACTTTCGCACACTTCGCGTACTCGTTTAACAGATCCTGGGTTTTTTCTGGTTTGGTTCATATAGAAATGTGGTACCACACTGAAACATTCAATTAAACCTGGTCTTGATAAATATTTTAGAGGGTAACGCATGTTAGGTTTGGGTTAGGTCTAGGATTTGCCCTTATCAGGCTCATACTTTCGCATATTTCTCATACTTGATGGCTAGATCCTGGGCTTTTTCTGGATTGCATCACGTAGTAATGAAGTACAACACTGAAACAGTCAATTAAACCTGGTCTGCATAAATATTTTAGTGGATAACGCATCTTAGGTCTGTGTTAGGTCTAAGATTTTCCCTCCTCAGGCTCACAGTTTCGCGTTTTTCGCATACTTGTTGAACAGATCCTGGGTTTTCTCTGGTTTGGATCACGAAGTAGTGAGGTACCACACTGAAACAGTCCATTAAACCTGGTTTCGCTCAATATCTTAGAAGATAACGCATGTTAGGTCTAGGTTAGGCCAGGGATTTTCCCTCATCAGGGTCATACTTTCGCATATCTCTCATACTTCATGGCTAGATCCTGGGCTATTTCTGGATTGGATCACGTAGTAATGTGGTACCACACTGAAACAGCCCACTAAACCTGGTTCCGATCAATATTTTAAAGGATAACGAAAGTTATGTCTAGGTCAGGCCTGGGATTTGCTCTCATCAGACTCATGCTTTCGCATTTTTCACATACTTGTGGAACAAATCCTGGGTTTTTTCTGGTATGGATCACGTAGTAATGTGGTACCACAATGAAACATTCAGTTAAACCTGGTCTTGATAAATATTTTTGAGGATAACGCATGTTAGGTCTGGGTTAGGTCTAGGATTTGCCCTCATCAGGATCATACTTTCGCATATTTCTTACACTTCATGGATAGATCCTGGGCTATTTTCTGGTTTGGATCACATAGTAATGTGGTACCACACTGAAACAGTCGATTAAAACAGGTTTCGATCAATATTCACGAGGATAACGCATGTTAGGTCTAGGTAAGGCCTGGGATTTTCACTCATCAGACACATTCTTTCGCATTCTTCACATACCTGTTGAACGGATCCTGGGTTTTTTCTGGTTTGGATCACGTAGTAATGTGGGACTACACTGAAGCAATCAATTAAACCTGGTCTTGATAAATATTTTTGAGGATAACGCATGTTAGGTCTGGGTTAGGTCTAGGATTTGCCCTCATCACGCTCATACTTTCGCATATTTCTCATACTTCATGGCTAGATCCTGGGCTATTTCTGGATTGGATCACGTAGTAATGTGGTACCACACTGAAACAGCCCACTAAACCTGGTTCCGATCAATATTTTAGAGGATAACGAAAGTTATGTCTAGGTTAGGCCTGGGATTTGCTCTCATCAGACTCATGCTTTCGCATTTTTCACATACTTGTGGAACAAATCCTGGGTTTTTTCTGGTATGGATCACGTAGTAATGTGGTACCACACTGAAACATTCAGTTAAACCTGGTCTTGATAAATATTTTCGAGGATAACGCATGTTAGGTTTGGGTTAGGTCTAGGATTTGCCCACATCAGGTTCATACTTTCGCATATTTCTCATACTTCCTGGGCTGTTTCTGGAATGTATCACGTAGTAATGTGGTACCACGCTGAAACAGTCAATTAAACCTTGTTTCGATCAATATTTTAGAGGATAACGCAAGTTAGGTCTGGGATATGTCTGGGATTCGCCCTCATCAGGCTCATACTTTCGCACACTTCACAGACTCGTTTAACAGACCCTGGGTTTTTTCTGGTTTGGTTCACGTAGTAATGTGGTACCACACTGAAACATTCAATTAAACCTTGTCTTGATCAATATTTTAGAGGATAACGCATGTTAGGTTTGGGTTAGGTCTAGGATTTGCCCACATCAGGCTCATTCTTTCGCATTTTTCACATACTTGTTGAACAGATCCTGGCTTTTTCTGGTTTGGATCGCGCAGTAATGTGGTACCACACTGAAACAGCCCACTAAACCTGGTCTTGATAAATATTATTGAGGATAACGCATGTTAGGTCTGGGTTAGGTCTAGGATTTGCCCTCATCAGGCTCATACTTTCGCATATTTCTCATACTTCATGGCTAGATCCTGGGCTATTTCTGGATTGGATCACGTAGTAATGTGGTACCACACTGAAACAGTCGATTAAACCAGGTTTCGATCAATATTCTTGAGGATAACGCATGTTAGGTCTAGGTAAGGCCTGGGATTTTCACTCATCAGACTCAATCTTTCGCATTCTTCACATACCTGTTGAACGGATCCTGGGTTTTTACTGGTTTGGATCACGTAGTAATGTGGTACCACACTGAAACATTCAATTAAACCTGGTCTTGATAAATATTTTAGAGGATAACACATGTTAGGTCTGGGTTAGGTCTAGGATTTGCCCTCATCAGGCTCCTCCTTTCGCATATTTCTCATACTTCATGGCTGGATCCTGGGCTATTTCTGGATTGGATCACGTAGTAATGTGGTACCACACTGAAACATTCAATTAAACCTGGTCTTGATATATATTTTAGAGGATAACGCATGTTAGGTTTGGGTTAGGTCTAGGATTTGCGCTCATCAGGCTCATACTTTCGCATATCTCTCATACTTCATGGCTAGATCGTGAGCTGTTTCTGGATTGTATCACATAGTAATGTGGTACCACGCTGAAACAGTCGATTAAACCTGGTTTCGATCAATATTTTAGAGGATAACGCAAGTTAAGTCTGGGATAGGTCTGGGATTTGACCTCATCAGACTCATACTTTCGCATTTTTCACATACTTGTTGAACTGATCCTGGGTTTTTTCTGGTTTGGATCACGTAGTAGTGTGGTACCACACAGAAACAGTCTATTAAACCTGGTTTTGATCAATATTTTAGAGAATAATTCATGTTAGGTCTAGGTTAGGTCTGCGATTTGCTCCCATCAGGCTCATTCTTTCGCATATTTCTCATACTTGATGGCTAGATCCTGGGCTTTTTCTGGATTGCATCACGTAGCAATGAAGTACAACACTGAAACAGTCAATTCAACCAGGTTTCGATCAAAATTTTAGAGAATAATTCATGTTAGGTCTAGGTTAGGTCTGGGATTTGCTCCCATCAGGCTCATTCTTTCGCATATTTGTCATACTTGATGGCTAGATCCTGGGCTTTTTCTGGATTGCATCACGTAGTAATGAAGTACAACACTGAAACAGTCAATTAAACCTAGTTTCCATCAATATCTTAGAGGACAACGCAAGTTAGGTCTGGGATAGGTCTGGGATTTGCCCACATCAGGCTCATACTTTCGCGTTTTTCACATACTTGTTGAACAGATCCTGGGTTTTTTCTGGATTGCATCACATAGTCATGTGGTACCACGCTGAAACAGTCGATTAAACCTGGTTTCGATCAATATTTTAGAGGATAACGCAAGTTAGTCTAGGTTAGGCCTGGGATTTGCCCTCATCAGGGTCATACTTTCACAGTTTTAACATACATGTTGACCTGATCGAGGGTTTTTTCTGCTTTGGATCACGTAGTAAAGTGGTACCACACTGAAACAGTCCATTTAACCTGGTTTGGATCAATATTTTAGAGGATAACGCATGTTAGGTCTAGGTTAGCCCTGGGATTTTCACACATCAGACTCATACTTTCACATTCCTCACATACTTGTTGAACGGATCCTGGGTTTTTTCTGGTTTCGTTCACGTAGTAATGTGGTACCACACTGAAACATTCAATTAAACCTGATCTTGATAAATATTTGAGAGGATAACGCATGTTAGGTCTGGGATATGTCTGGGATTTGCCCTCATCAGACTCATACTTTCGCACACTACACATACTCGTTGAACAGATCCTGGGTTTTTTCTGGTTTGGATCACGTAGTAATGTGGTACCACACAGAAACAGTCGATTAAACCAGGTTTCGATCAATATTATTGAAGATAACGCACGTTAGGTCTAGGGTGGCCTGGGATACGCCCTCATCAGACTCATACTTTCGCGTTTTTCACATACTTGTTGAACTGATCCTGGGCTTTTTCTGGTTTGGATCACGTAGTAATGTGGTACCACACTGAAAGAGTCAAATAAGCCTGGTTTCGATCAATATTTTAGAGAATAATTCATGTTAGGTTTAGGTTAGGTCTGGGATTTGCTCTCATCAGGCTCATACTTTCGCACACTTCACATACTCGTTTGACAGATCCTGGGTTATTTTCTGGTTTGGATCACGTAGTAATGTGGGACCACATTGAAACAGTCAATTAAACCTGGTTTCGATCAATGTTTTAGAGAATAATTCATGTTAGGTCTAGGTAAGGTCTGGGATTTGCTCTCATCAGGCTCATTCTTTCGCATATTTTTCATACTTGATGGCTAGATGCTGGGCTTTTTCTGGATTGCATCACGTAGTAATGAAGTACAACACTGAAACAGTCAATTAAACCTGGTTTCCATCAATATCTTAGAGGACAACGCAAGTTAGGTCTGGGATAGGTCTGGGATTTGCTCTCATCAGGCTCATTCTTTCGCATATTTTTCATACTTGATGGCTAGATGCTGGGCTTTTTCTGGATTGCATCACGTAGTAATGAAGTACAACACTGAAACAGTCAATTAAACCTGGTTTCCATCAATATCTTACAGGACAACGCAAGTTAGGTCTGGGATAGGTCTGGGATTTGCCCTCATCAGGCTCATACTTTCCGCGTTTTTCACATGCTTGTTGAACAGATCCTGGGTTTTTTCTGGTTTGGATCACGTAGTAATGTGTGTCCACACTGAAACAATCAATTAAACCTGGCCTTGATAAATATTTTAGAGGATAACGCATTTTAGGTCTGGGATATGTCTGGGATTTGCCCTCATCAGACTCATACTTTCGCACACTACACATACTCGTTGAACAGATCCTGGGTTTTTTCTGGTTTGGATCACGTAGTAATGTGGTACCACACTGAAACAGTCGATTAAACCAGGTTTCGATCAATATTTTTGAGGATAACGCATGTTAGGTCTTGGTTAGGTCTGGGATTTTCACTCATCAGACTCATACTTTCGCATTCTTCACATATTTGTTGAACGGATCTTGGGTTTTTTCTGGTGTGGATCACGTAGTAATGTGGTACCACACTGAAACAATCAATTAAACCTGATCTTGATAAATATTTTAGAGGATAACGCATGTTAGGTCTGGGATAGTTCGGGGATTTGCCCTCATCGGCCTCATACTTTCGCACACTTCACATACTCGTTGAACAGATCCTGGGTCTTTCTGGTTTGGATCACGTAGTAATGTGGAACCACACTGAAACAATCAATTAAACCTGGACTTGATAAATATTTTAGAGGATAACGCATGTTAGGTCTGGGTAAGGTCTAGGATTTGCCCTCGTCAGGCTCATACTTTCGCATATTTCTAATACTTCATGGCTAGATCCCGGGCAATTTCTGGATTAGATCACGTAGTAATGTGGTACCACTCTGAAACAGTCAATTAAACTTGGTTTCCATCAAGATCTTAAAGGACAACGCAAGTTAGGTCTGGGATAGGTCTTGGATTTGCCCTCATCAGGCTCATACTTTCACGTTTTTCACATACTTGTTGAACGGATCATGGGTTTTTTCTGGTTTGGATCACGTAGTAGTATGGTACCACACTGAAACAGTCCATTGAACCTGGTTTGGATCAATATTTTAGAGGATAACGCAAGTTAAGTCTGGGATTGGTCTGGGATTTGACCTCATCAGACTCACACTTTCGCACACTTCACATACTCGTTGAACAGATCCTGGGTATTTTCTGGTTTGGATCACGTAGTGATGTGGTACCACACTGAAACAGTCGATTAAACCAGGTTTCGATCAATATTTTAGAGGATAACGCATGTTAGGTCTTGGTTAGCCCTGGGATTTTCACTCATCAGACTCATACTTTCGCATTCTTCACATATTTGTTGAACGGATCTTGGGTTTTTTCTGGTGTGGATCACGTAGTAATGTGGTACCACACTGAAACAATCAATTAAACCTGATCTTGATAAATATTTTAGAGGATAACGCATGTTAAGTCTGGGATAGGTCTAGGATTTGCCCTCATCAGGCTCATACTTTCGCATATTTCTCATACTTCATGGCTAGATCCTGGGCTATTTCTGGATTGGATCACGTAGTAATGTGGTTCCACACTGAAACAGTCAACTAAACCTGGTCTTGATAAATATTTTAGAGGATAACGCATGTTAGGTCTGGGTAAGGTCTAGGATTTGCCCTCGTCAGGCTCATACTTTCGCATATTTCTCATACTTCATGGCTAGATCCTGGGCTATTTCTGGATTAGATCAGGTAGTAATGTGGTACCACACTGAAACAGTCAATTAAACTTGGTTTCGATCAATATCTTAAAGGACAACGCAAGTTAGGTCTGGGATAGGTCTTGGATTTGCCCTCATCAGGCTCATACTTTAGCGTTTTTCACATACTTTTTGAACAGATCCTGGGTTTTTTCTGGTTTGGATCATGTAGTAGTATGGTACCACACTGAAACAGTCCATTGAACCTGGTTTGGATCAATATCTTAGAGGATAACGCATGTTAGGTCTAGGTTAGGTCTGGGATTTGCCCTCATCAGGCTCATACTTTCGCATATCTCTCATACTTCATGGCTAGATCCTGGGCTGATTCTGGGTTGTATCACATAGTAATGTGGTACCACGCTGAAACAGTCGATTAAACCTGGTTTCGATCAATATTTTTGAGGATAACGCATGTTAGGTCTTGGTTAGGTCTGGGATTTTCACTCATCAGACTCATACTTTCGCATATTTCTCATACTTCATGGCTAGATCCTGGGCTGTTTCTGGATTGTATCACGTAGTAATTTGGTACCACGCTGAAACAGTCAATTAAACCAGGTTTCGATCAATATTTTTGAGGATAACGCATGTTAGGTCTTGGTTAGGTCTGGGATTTTCACTCATCAGACTCATACTTTCGCACACTTCACATACTCGTTGAACAGATCCTGGGTTTTTTCTGGTTTCGATCACGTAGTAATGTGGAACCACACTGAAACAGTCAATTAAACCTGGTCTTGATAAATATTTTAGAGGATAACGCATGTTAGGTCAGGGTAAGGTCTAGGATTTGCCCTCGTCAGGCTCATACTTTCGCACACTTCACATACTCGTTGAACAGATCCTGGGTTATTTTCTGGTCTGGATAACATAGTAATGTGGTACCACACTGAAACAGTCAATTAAACCTGGTTTCGATCAATATTTTAGAGAATAATTCATGTTAGGTCTAGGTTAGGTCTGGGATTTGCCCTCGTCAGGCTCATACTTTAGCATATTTCTCATACTTCATGGCTAGATCCTGGGCTATTTCTGGATTAGATCACGAAGTAATGTGGTACCACACTGAAGCAGTCAATTAAACTTGGTTTCCATCAATATCTTAAAGGAAAACGCAAGTTAGGTCTGGGATAGGTCTTGGATTTGCCCTCATCAGGCTCATACTTTCGCGTTTTTCACATACTTTTTGAACAGATCCTGGGTTTTTTCTGGTTTGGATCACGTAGTAGTATGGTACCACACTGAAACAGTCCATTGAACCTGGTTTGGATCAATATTTTAGAGGATAACGCATGTTAGGTCTAGGTTAGGTCTGGGATTTTCACTCATCAGACTCATACTTTCGCATTCTTCACATACTTCATGGCTAGATCCTGGGCTATATCTGGATTGGATCACGTAGTAATGTGGTACCACACTGAAACAGTCAACTAAACCTGGTCTTGATAAATATTTTAGAGGATAACGCAAGTTAAGTCTGGGATTGGTCTGGGATTTGACCTCATCAGACTCACACTTTCGCACACTTCACATACTCGTTGAACAGATCCTGGGTATTTTCTGGTTTGGATCACGTAGTGATGTGGTACCACACTGAAACAGTCGATTAAACCAGGTTTCGATCAATATCTTTGAGGATAACGCATGTTAGGTCTAGGTTAGGCCTGGGATTTTCACTCGTCAGGCTCATACCTTCGCATTCTTCACATACTTGTTGAACGGATCCTGGGTTTTTTCTGGTTTGGATCACGTAGTAATGTGGGACCACACTGAAACAGTCAATTAAACCTGGTTTCGATCAATATTTTAGAGAATAATTCATGTTAGGTCTAGGTTAGGTCTGGGATTTGCTCTCATCAGGCTCATTCTTTCGCATATTTCTCATACTTGATGGCTAGATCCTGGGCTTTTTCTGGATTGCATCACGTAGTAATGAAGTACAACACTGAAACAGTCAATTAAACCTTGTTTCCATCAATATCTTAGAGGACAACGCAAGTTAGGTCTGGGATAGGTCTGGGATTTGCCCTCATCAGGCTCATACTTTCGCGTTTTTCACATACTTGTTGAACAGATCCTGGGTTTTTTCTGGTTTGTATCACGTAGTAGTGTGGTACCTCACTGAAAGAGTCCATTAAACCTGGTTTGGATCAATATTTTAGAGGATAACGCATGTTAGATCTAGGTTAGCCCTGGGATTTTCACTCATCAGACTCATACTTTCGCATTCTTCACATACTTGTTGAACTGATCCTGGGTTTTTTCTGGTTTGGATCACGTAGTAATGTGGTACCACACTGAAACAGTCGATTAAACCTTGTTTCAATCAATATTTTAGAGGATAACGCAAGTTAGGTCTGGGATAGGTCTGGGATTTGACCCCATCAGACTCATACTTTCGCGTTTTTCACATACTTGTTGAACAGATCCTGGGTTTTTTCTGGTTTGTATCACGTAGTAGTGTGGTACCTCACTGAAAGAGTCCATTAAACCTGGTTTGGATCAATATTTTAGAGGATAACGCATGTTAGATCTAGGTTAGCCCTGGGATTTTCACTCATCAGACTCATACTTTCGCATTCTTCACATACTTGTTGAACTGATCCTGGGTTTTTTCTGGTTTGGATCACGTAGTAATGTGGTACCACACTGAAACAGTCGATTAAACCTTGTTTCAATCAATATTTTAGAGGATAACGCAAGTTAGGTCTGGGATAGGTCTGGGATTTGACCCCATCAGACTCATACTTTCGCACACTTCACATACTCGTTGAACAGATCCTGGGTTATTTTCTGGTTTGGATCACATAGTAATGTGGTACCACCCTGAAACAGTCGATTAAACCAGGTTTCGATCAATATTTTAGAGAATAATTCGTGTGATGTCTAGGTTAGGTCTGGGATTTGCTCTCATCAGGCTCATTCTTTCGCATATTTCTCATACATGTTGAACAGATCCTGGGTTTTTTCTGGTTTGGGTCACTTAGTAATGTGGGACCACACTGAAACAATCAATTAAACCTGGTCTTGATAAATATTTTAGAGGATCACGCATGTTAGGTCTGGGTTAGGTCTAGGATTTGCCCTCATCAGGCTCATACTTTCGCATATTTCTCATACTTCATGGCTAGATCCTGGGCTGTTTCTGGATTGTATCACGTAGTAATGTGGTACCACGCTGAAACAGTCAATTAAACCTGGTTTCAATCAATATTTTAGAGGATAACGCATGTTAGGCCTCGGTTAGGTCTGGGATTTGCTCTCATCAGGCTCATTCTTTCGCATATTTCTCATACTTGATGGCTAGATCCTGGGCTTTTTCTGGATTGCATCACGTAGTAATGAAGTACAACACTGAAACAGTCAATTAAACCTGGTTTCCATCAATATCTTAGAGGACAACGCAAGTTAGGTCTGGGATAGTTCTGGGATTTGCCCTCATCAGGCTCATACTTTCGCGTTTTTCACATACTTGTTGAACAGATCCTGGGTTTTTTCTGGTTTGTATCACGTAGTAGTATGGTACCACACTGAAAGAGTCCATTAAACCTGGTTTGGATCAATATTTTAGAGGATAACGCAAGTTAGGTCTGGGATAGGTCTGGGATTTGACCCCATCAGACTCATACTTTCGCACACTTCACATACTCGTTGAACAGATCCTGGGTTATTTTCTGGTCTGGATAACATAGTAATGTGGTACCACACTGAAACAGTCAATTAAACCTGGTTTCGATCAATATTTTAGAGAATAATTCATGTTAGGTCTAGGTTAGGTCTGGGATTTGCTCTCATCAGGCTCATTCTTTCGCATATTTCTCATACTTGATGGCTAGATCCTGGGCTTTTTCTGGATTGCATCACGTAGTAATGAAGTACAACACTGAAACAGTCAATTAAACCTTGTTTCCATCAATATCTTAGAGGACAACGCAAGTTAGGTCTGGGATAGGTCTGGGATTTGCCCTCATCAGGCTCATACTTTCGCGTTTTTCACATACTTTTTGAACAGATCCTGGGTTTTTTCTGGTTTGGATCACGTAGTAGTATGGTACCACACTGAAACAGTCCATTGAACCTGGTTTGGATCAATATTTTAGAGGATAACGCATGTTAGGTCTAGGTTAGGTCTGGGATTTTCACTCATCAGACTCATACTTTCGCATTCTTCACATACTTCATGGCTAGATCCTGGGCTATATCTGGATTGGATCACGTAGTAATGTGGTACCACACTGAAACAGTCAACTAAACCTGGTCTTGATAAATATTTTAGAGGATAACGCAAGTTACGTCTGGGATTGGTCTGGGATTTGACCTCATCAGACTCACACTTTCGCACACTTCACATACTCGTTGAACAGATCCTGGGTATTTTCTGGTTTGGATCACGTAGTGATGTGGTACCACACTGAAACAGTCGATTAAACCAGGTTTCGATCAATATCTTTGAGGATAACGCATGTTAGGTCCAGGTTAGGCCTGGGATTTTCACTCGTCAGGCTCATACCTTCGCATTCTTCACATACTTGTTGAACGGATCCTGGGTTTTTTCTGGTTTGGATCACGTAGTAATGTGGGACCACACTGAAACAGTCAATTAAACCTGGTTTCGATCAATATTTTAGAGAATAATTCATGTTAGGTCTAGGTTAGGTCTGGGATTTGCTCTCATCAGGCTCATTCTTTCGCATATTTCTCATACTTGATGGCTAGATCCTGGGCTTTTTCTGGATTGCATCACGTAGTAATGAAGTACAACACTGAAACAGTCAATTAAACCTTGTTTCCATCAATATTTTAGAGAATAACGCATGTTAGGTCTGGGATAGGTCTGGGATTTGCCCTCATCAGACTCATACTTTCGCATATCTCTCATACTTCATGGCTAGATCCTGGACTTTTTCTGGATTGCATCACGTAGTAATGTAGTACCACACTGAAGCATTCAATTAAACCTGGTCTTGATAAATATTTTAGAGGATAACGCATGTTAGGTCTGGGTTAGGTCTAGGATTTGCCCTCATCAGGCTCATACTTTCGCATATTTCTCATACTTCATGGCTAGATCCTGGGCTGTTTCTGGATTGTATCACGTAGTAATGTGGAACGACGCTGAAACAGTCAATTAAACCTGGTTTCAATCAATATTTTAGAGGATAACGCATGTTAGGCCTCGGTTAGGTCTGGGATTTTCACTCATCAGACTCATACTTTCGCATTCTTCACATACTTGTTGAACTGATCCTGGGTTTTTTCTGGTTTGGATCACGTAGTAATGAAGTACAACACTGAAACAGTCAATTGAACCTGGTCTCCATCAATATCTTAGAGGACAACGCACGTTAGGTCTGGGATAGGTCTTGGATTTGCCCTCATCAGGCTCATACTTTCGCATATTTCTCATACTTCATGGCTAGATCCTGGGCTATTTCTGGATTGGATCACGTAGTAAAGTGGTACCACACTGAAACATTCAATGAAACCTGGTCTGGATAAATATTTTAGAGGATAACGCATGTTAGGTCTGGGTTAGGCCTGGGATTTGCCCTCATCAGGGTCATACTGTCGCAGTTTTAACATACTTGTTGAACGGATCCTGGGTTTTTTCTGGTTTGGATCACATAGTAATGTGGTACCACACTGAAACAGTCGATTAAACCTGCTTTTGATCAATATTTTAGAGGATAACGCATGTTAGGCCTCGGTTAGGTCTGGGATTTTCACTCATCAGACTCATACTTTCGCATTCTTCACATACTTGTTGAACTGATCCTGGGTTTTTTCTGGTTTGGATCACGTAGTAATGAAGTACAACACTGAAACAGTCAATTGAACCTGGTCTCCATCAATATCTTAGAGGACAACGCACGTTAGGTCTGGGATAGGTCTTGGATTTGCCCTCATCAGGCTCATACTTTCGCATATTTCTCATACTTCATGGCTAGATCCTGGGCTATTTCTGGATTGGATCACGTAGTAAAGTGGTACCACACTGAAACATTCAATGAAACCTGGTCTGGATAAATATTTTAGAGGATAACGCATGTTAGGTCTGGGTTAGGCCTGGGATTTGCCCTCATCAGGGTCATACTGTCGCAGTTTTAACATACTTGTTGAACGGATCCTGGGTTTTTTCTGGTTTGGATCACATAGTAATGTGGTACCACACTGAAACAGTCGATTAAACCTGCTTTTGATCAATATTTTAGAGAATAATTCATGTTAGGTCTAGGTTAGGTCAGGGATTTGCTCACATCAGGCTCATTCTTTCGCATATTTCTCATACTTGATGGCTAGATCCTGGGCTTTTTCTGGATCGCATCACGTAGTAATGAAGTACAACACTGAAACAGTCCATTAAACCTGGTTGCGATCAATATTTTAGAGGATAACACATGTTAGGTCTGGGTTAGGTCTTGGATTTGCCCTCATCAGGCTCATACTTTCGCGTTTTTCACATACTTTTTGAACAGATCCTGGGTTTTTTCTGGTTTGGATCACGTAGTAGTATGGTACCACACTGAAACAGTCCATTGAACCTGGTTTGGATCAATATTTTAGAGGATAACGCAAGTTAGGTCTGGGATAGGTCTGGTATTTGACCCCATCAGACTCATACTTTCGCACACTTCACATACTCGTTGAACAGATCCTGGGTTATTTTCTGGTTTGGATCACATACTAATGTGGTACCACACTGAAACAGTCGATTAAACCAGGTTTCGATCAATATTTTAGAGAATAATTCATGTGATGTCTAGGTTAGGTCAGGGATTTGCTCTCATCAGGCTCATTCTTTCGCATATTTCTCATACATGTTGAACAGATCCTGGGTTTTTTCTGGTTTGGATCACTTAGTAATGTGGGACCACACTGAAACAATCAATTAAACCTGGTCTTGATAAATATTTTAGAGGATAACGCATGTTAGGTCTGGGTTAGGTCTAGGATTTGCCCTCATCAGGCTCATACTTTCGCATATTTCTCATACTTCATGGCTAGATCCTGGGCTGTTTCTGGATTGTATCACGTAGTAATGTGGAACGACGCTGAAACAGTCAATTAAACCTGGTTTCAATCAATATTTTAGAGGATAACGCATGTTAGGCCTCGGTTAGGTCTGGGATTTTCACTCATCAGACTCATACTTTCGCATTCTTCACATACTTGTTGAACTGATCCTGGGTTTTTTCTGGTTTGGATCACGTAGTAATGTGGGACCACACTGAAACAGTTCATTAAACCTGGTTTCGCTCAATATTTTAGAGGATAACGCATGTTAGGTCTAGGTTAGGTCTGGGATTTGCTCTCATCAGGCTCATTCTTTCGCATATTTCTCATACATGATGGCTAGATCCTGGGCTTTTTCTGGATTGCATCACGTAGTAATGTAGTACCACACTGAAACAGTCAATGAAACCTGGTTTTCATCAATATTTTAGAGGAAAACGCAAGTTAGGTCTAGGTAAGGCCTGAGATCTTCACTGATCAGACTCATACTTTCGCATTCTTCACATACTTGTTGAACGGATCCTGGGTTTTTTCTGGTTTGGATCACGTAGTAATGTGGTACCACACTGAAACAGTCGATTAAACCTGGTTTCGATCAATATTTTAGAGGATAACGCAAGTTAAGTCTGGGATTGGTTTGGGATTTGACCTGATCAGACTCATACCTTCGCACACATCACATACTCGTTGAACAGATCCTGGGTTATTTTCTGGTTTGGATCACATAGTAATGTGGTACCACACTGAAACAGTCGATTAAACCAGGTATCGATCAATATTTTTGAGGATAACGCATGTTAGGTCTAGGTTAGGCCTGGGATTTTCACTCATCAGACTCATACTTTCGCATTCTTCACATACTTGTTGAACGGATCCTGGGTTTTTTTTGGTTTGGATCACGTAGTAATGTGGGACCACACTGAAACAGTCAATTAAACCTAGTTTCGATCAATATTTTAGAGAATAATTCATGTTAGGTCTAGGTTAGGTCTGGGATTTGCTCTCATCAGGCTCATACTTTCGCACACTTCACATACTCGTTTGACAGATCCTGGGTTATTTTCTGGTTTGGATCACGTAGTAATGTGGGACCACACTGAAACAGTCAATTAAACCTGGTTTCGATCAATATTTTAGAGAATAATTCATGTTATGTCTAGGTTAGGTCTGGGATTTGCTCTCATCAGGCTCATTCTTTCGCATATTTCTCATACTTGATGGCTAGATGCTGGGCTTTTTCTGGATTGCATCACGTAGTAATGAAGTACAACACTGAAACAGTCAATTAAACCTGGTTTCCATCATTATCTTAGAGGACAACGCAAGTTAGGTCTGGGATAGGTCTGGGATTTGCCCTCATCAGGCTCATACTTTCGCACAGTTCACATACTCGTTGAACAGATCCTGGGTTATTTTCTGGATTGGATCACATAGTAACGTGGTACCACACTGAAACATTCAATGAAACCTGGTTGCGATCAATATTTTAGAGGATAACGCATGTTAGGTCTAGGTTAGCCCTGGGATTTTCACTCATCAGACTCATACTTTCGCATATTTCTCATACTTGATGGTTAGATCCTGGGCTTTTTCTGGATTGCATCACGTAGTAATGTAGTACCACACTGAAACAGTCAATGAAACCTAGTTTCGATCAATATTTTAGAGGACAACGCAAGTTAGGTCTAGGTAAGGCCTGAGATTTTCACTGATCAGACTCATACTTTCGCATTCTTCACATACTTGTTGAACGGATCCTGGGTTTTTTCTGGTTTTGATCACGTAGTAATGTGGTACCACACAGAAACATTCAATTAAACCTTGTCTTGATAAATATTTTAGAGAATAACGCATGTTAGGTCTGGGTTAGGTCTAGGATTTGCCCTCATCAGGCTCATACTTTCGCATATCTCTCATACTTCATGGCTGGATCCTGGGCTATTTCTGGATTGGATCATGTAGTAATGTGGCACCACACTGAAACAGTCAATTAAACCTGGTTTTGATGAATATTTTAGAGAATAATTCATGTTAGGTCTAGGTTAGGTCAGGGATTTGCTCTCATCAGGCTCATTCTTTCGCATATGTCTCATACATGGTGGCTAGATCCTGGGCTTTTTCTTGATCGCATCACGTAGTAATGAAGTACAACACTGAAACAGTCACTTAAACCTGGTTTCCATCAATATCTTAGAGGAC
The DNA here is from genome assembly GCF_051014445.1 of Colletes latitarsis. Lineage (NCBI taxonomy): Eukaryota > Metazoa > Arthropoda > Insecta > Hymenoptera > Colletidae > Colletes > Colletes latitarsis. The sequence goes on from NW_027488365.1 coordinate 13,944,584, forward strand.
AACGCAAGTTAGGTCTGGGATAGGTCTGAAATTTGCCCTCATCATGCTCATGCTTTCGCGTTTTTCACGTACTTGTTGAACAGATCCTGGGTTTTTTCTGGTTTGGATCACGTAGTAGTGTGGTACCACACTGAAACAGTCCATTAAACCTGGTTGCGATCAATATTATAGAGGATAACGCATGTTAGGTCTGGGTTAGGTCTATTATTTGCCCTCATCAGGCTCATTCTTTCGCATATTTCTCAAACTTGATGGCTAGATCCTGGGCTTTTTCTGGATTGCATCACGTAGTAATGTGGTACCACACTGAAACATTCAATTAAACCTGGTCTTGATAAATATTTTAGAAGATAACGCATGTTAGGTCTGGCTTAGGTCTAGGATTTGCCCTCATCAGGCTCATACTTTCGCATATTTCTCATACTTCATGGCTAGATCCTGGGCTCTTTCTGGATTGGATCTCGTAGTAAAGTGGTACCACACTGAAACATTCAATGGAACCTGGTCTGGATAAATATTTTAGAGGATAACGCATGTTAGGTCTGGGTTAGGTCTAGGAATTGCCCTCATCAGGCTTATTCTTTCGCATATGTCTCATACATGATGGCTAGATCCTGGGCTTTTTCTTGATCGCATCACGTAGTAATGAAGTACAACACTGAAACAGTCACTTAAACCTGGTTTCCATCAATATCTTAGAGGACAACGCAAGTTAGGTCTGGGATAGGTCCGAAATTTGCCCTCATCATGCTCATGCTTTCGCGTTTTTCACATACTTGTTGAACAGATCCTGGGTTTTTTCTGGTTTGGATCACGTAGTAATGTGGTACCACGCTGAAACAGTTGATTAGACCCGGTTTCGATCAATATTTTAGAGGATAACGCAAGTTAAGTCTGGGGTAGGTCTGGAATTTGACCTCATCAGACTCATACTTTCGCATTCTTCACATACTTGTTGAACGGATCCTGGGTTTTTTCTGGTTTTGATCACGTAGTAATGTGGGACCACACTGAAACAATCAATTAAACCTGGTCTTGATAAATATTTTAGAGGACAACGCATGTTAGGTCTGGGATAGGTCTAGGATTTGCCCTCATCAGGCTCATACTTTCGCATATCTCTCATACTTCATGGCTAGATCCTGGGCTATTTCTGGATTGGATCATGTAGTAATGTGGCACCACACTGAAACAGTCAATTAAACCTGGTTTTGATCAATATTCTAGAGAATAATTCATGTTAGGTCTAGGTTAGGTCAGGGATTTACTCTCATCAGGCTCATTCTTTCGCATATTTCTCATACTTGATGGCTAGATCCTGGGCTTTTTCTGGATTGCATCACGTAGTAATGAAGTACAACACTGAAACAGTCAATTAAACTTGGTTTCCATCAATATTTTAGAGGACAACGCATGTTAGGTCTAGGTTAGGCCTGGGATTTGCCCTCATCAGGGTCATACTGTCGCAGTTTTAGCATACTTGTTCAACGGATCCTGGGTTTTTTCTGGTTTGGTTCACGTAGTAATGTGGTACCACACTGAAACATTCAATTAAACCTGGTCTTGATAAATATTTTAGAGGGTAACGCATGTTAGGTTTGGGTTAGGTCTAGCATTTGCCCTCATCAGGCTCATACTTTCGCATATTTCTCATACTTCATGGCTAGATCCTGGGTTTTTTCTGGTTTGGATCACGTAGTAGTGTGGTACCACACTGAAACAGTCCATTAAACCTGGTTGCGATCAATATTTTAGAGGATAACGCATGTTAGGTCTGGGTTAGGTCTGGTATTTGCCCTCATCAGGCTCATTCTTTCGCATATTTCTCAAACTTGATGGCTAGATCCTGGGCTTTTTCTGGATTGCATCACGTAGTAATGTAGTACCACACTGAAACATTCAATTAAACCTGGTCTTGATAAATATTTCAGAGGATAACGCATGTTAGGTCTGGGTTAGGTCTAGGATTTGCACACATCAGGCTCATACTTTCGCATATTTCTCATACTTCATGGCTAGATCCTGGGCTTTTTCTGGATTGCATCACGTAGTAATGAAGTACAACACTGAAACAGTCAATTGAACCTGGTCTCCATCAATATCTTAGAGGACAACGCACGTTATGTCTGGGATAGGTCTTGGATTTGCCCTCATCAGGCTCATACTTTCGCATATTTCTCATACTTCATGGCTAGATCCTGGGCTATTTCTGGATTGGATCACGTAGTAAAGTGGTACCACACTGAAACATTCAATGAAACCTGGTCTGGATAAATATTTCAGAGGATAACGCATGTTAGGTCTGGGTTAGGTCTAGGATTTGCCCTCATCAGGCTCATTCTTTCGCATATTTCTCATACTTGATGGCTAGATCGTGGGCTTTTTCTGGATTGCATCACGTGGTAATGTGGTACCACGCTGAAACAGTCAATTAAACCTGGTTTCGATCAATATGTTAGAGGATAACGCAAGTTAGGTATGGGATAGGTCTAGGATTTGCCCTCATCAGCCTCTTACTTTCGCATATTTCTCATACTTCATGGCTAGATCCTGGGCTTTTTCTGGATTGCATCACGTAGTAATGAAGTACAACACTGAAACAGTCAATTAAACCTGGTTTCCATCAATATTTTAGAGGACAACGCATGTTAGGTCTAGGTTCGGCCTGGGATTTGCCCTCATCAGGGTCATACTGTCGCAGTTTTAACATACTTGTTCAACGGATCCTGGGTTTTTTCTGGTATGGTTCACGTAGTAATGTGGTACCACACTGAAACATTCAATTAAACCTGGTCTTGATAAATATTTTAGAGGATAACGCAAGTTAAGTCTGGGATAGGTCTGGGATTTGACCTCATCAGACTCATACTTTCGCGTTTTTCACATACTTGTTGAACAGATCCTGGGTTTTTTCTGGTTTGGATCACGTAGTAGTGTGGTACCACACTGAAACAGTCCATTAAACCTGGTCTGGATAAATATTTCAGAGGATAACGCATGTTAGGTCTGGGTTAGGTCTAGGATTTGCCCTCATCAGGCTCATTCTTTCGCATATTTCTCATACTTGATGGCTAGATCCTGGGCTTTTTCTGGATTGCATCACGTAGTAATGTGGTACCACACTGAAACATTCAATTAAACCTGGTCTTGATAAATATTTTAGAAGATAACGCATGTTAGGTCTGGGTTAGGTCTAGGATTTGCCCTCATCAGGCTCATACTTTCGCATATTTCTCATACTTCATGGCTAGATCCTGGGCTATTTCTGGATTGGATCTCGTAGTAAAGTGGTACCACACTGAAACTTTCAATGGAACCTGGTCTGGATAAATATTTTAGAGGATAACGCATGTTAGGTCTGGGTTAGGTCTAGGAATTGCCCTCATCAGGCTTATTCTTTCGCATATGTCTCATACATGATGGCTAGATCCTGGGCTTTTTCTTGATCGCATCACGTAGTAATGAAGTACAACACTGAAACAGTCACTTAAACCTGGTTTCCATCAATATCTTAGAGGACAACGCAAGTTAGGTCTGGGATAGGTCTGAAATTTGCCCTCATCATGCTCATGCTTTCGCGTTTTTCACATACTTGTTGAACAGATCCTGGGTTTTTTCTGGTTTGGATCACGTAGTAATGTGGTACCACGCTGAAACAGTTGATTAGACCCGGTTTCGATCAATATTTTAGAGGATAACGCATGTTAGGTCTGGGTTAGCTCTAGGATTTGCCCTCATCAGGCTCATACTTTCGCATATTTCTCATACTTCATGGCTAGATCCTGGGCTATTTCTGGATTGGATCTCGTAGTAAAGTGGTACCACACTGAAACTTTCAATGGAACCTGGTCTGGATAAATATTTTAGAGGATAACGCATGTTAGGTCTAGGTTAGGTCTGGGATTTGCTCTTATCAGGCTCATTCTTTCGCATATTTCTCATACTAGATGGCTAGATCCTGGGCTTTTTCTGGATTGCATAACGTAGTAATGAAGTACAACACTGAAACAGTCAATTAAACCTGGTTTTGCATCAATATTTTAGAGGACAACGCAAGTTAGGTCTGGGATAGATCTGGGATTCGCCCTAATCAGGCTCATACTTTCGCGTTTTTCACATACTTGTTGAACAGATCCTGGGTTTTTTCTGGTTTGGATCACGTAGTAATGTGGTACCACACTGAGCAGTCGATTAAACCTGGTTTCGATCAATATTTTAGAGGATAACGCATGTTAGGTCTGGAATAGGTCTGGGATTTGACCTCGTCACACTCATACTTTCGCACCCTTCACATACTCGTTGATCAGATCCTGGGTTATTTTCTGGTTTGGATCACATAGTAATATGGTACCACACTGAAACAGTCGATTAAGCCAGGTTTCGGTCAATATTTTTGAGGATAACGCATGTTAGGTCTAGATTAGGCCTGGGATTTTCACTCATCAGACTCATACTTTCGCATTCTTCACATACTTGTTGAACGGAGCCTGGGTTTTTTCTGGTTTGCATCACGTAGTAATGTGGGACCACACTGAAACAGTCAATTAAATCTGGTTTCGATCAATATTTTAGAGAATAATTCATGTTAGGTCTAGGTTAGGCCTGGGATTTTCACTCTTCAGACTCATACTTTCGCATTCTTCACATACTTGTTGAACGGATCCTGGGTTTTTTCTGGTTTGGATCAGGTAGTAATGTGGGACCACACTGAAACAATCAATTAAACCTGGTCTTGATAAATATTTTGGAGGATAACGCATGTTAGGTCTGGGTTAGGTCTAGGATTTGCCCTCATCAGGCTCATACTTTCGCATATTTCTCATACTTCATGGCTAGATCCTGGGCTATTTCTGGATTGGATCACGTAGTAAAGTGGTACCACACTGAAACATTCAATGAAACCTGGTCTGGATAAATATTTTAGAGGATAATGCATCTTAGGTCTAGGTTAGGTCTGGGATTTTCACTCATCAGACTCATACTTTCGCATTCTTCACATACTTGTTGAACGGATCCTGGGTTTTTTTCTGGTTTGGATCACGTAGTAATGTAGGACCACAATGAAACAATCAATTAAACCTGGTCTTGATAAATATTTTAGAGGATAACGCATGTTAGGATGGGTTAGGTCTAGGATTTGCCCTCGTCAGGCTCATACTTTCGCATATTTCTCATACTTCATGGCTAGATCCTGGGCTATTTCTGGATTGGATAACGTAGTAATGTGGTACCACACTGAAACAGTCAATTAAACCTGGTTTCGAACAATATTTTAGAGAATAATTCATGTTAGGTCTAGGTTAGGTCTGGGATTTGCTCTCATCAGGCTCATTCTTTCGCATATTTCTCATACTTGATGGCTAGATCCTGGGCTTTCTCTGGATCGCATCACGTAGTAATGAAGTACAACACTGAAACAGTCAATTAAACCTGGTTGCGATCAATATTTTAGAGGATAACGCATGTTAGGTCTGGGTTAGGTCTAGTATTTGCCCTCATCAGGCTCATTCTTTCGCATATTTCTCAAACTTGATGGCTAGATCCTGGGCTTTTTCTGGATTGCATCACGTAGTAATGTGGTACCACACTGAAACATTCAATTAAACCTGGTCTTGATAAATATTTTAGAAGATAACGCATGTTAGGTCTGGGTTAGGCCTAGGATTTGCCCTCATCAGGCTCATACTTTCGCATATTTCTCATACTTCATGGCTTGATCCTGGGCTTTTTCTGGATTGCATGACGTAGTAATGTGGTACCACGCTGAAACAGTCAATTAAACCTGGTTTCGATCAATATGTTAGGGGATAACGCAAGTTAGGTACGGGATAGGTCTAGGATTTGCCCTCATCAGGCTCTTACTTTCGCATATTTCTCATACTTCATGGCTAGATCCTGGGCTTTTTCTGGATTGCATCACGTAGTAATGAAGTACAACACTGAAACAGTCAATTAAACCTGGTTTCCATCAATATTTTAGAGGACAACGCATGTTAGGTCTAGGTTAGGCCTGGGATTTGCCCTCATCAGGGTCATACTGTCGCAGTTTTAACATACTTGTTGAACGGATCCTGGGTTTTTTCTGGTTTGGTTCACGTAGTAATGTGGTACCACACTGAAACATTCAATTAAACCTGGTCTTGATAAATATTTTAGAGGATAACGCAAGTTAAGTCTGGGATAGATCTGGGATTTGACCTCATCAGACTCATACTTTCGCGTTTTTCACATACTTGTTGAACAGATCCTGGGTTTTATCTGGTTTGGATCACGTAGTAGTGTGGTACCACACTGAAACAGTCCATTGAACCTGGTTGCGATCAATATTATAGAGGATAACGCATGTTAGGTCTGGGTTAGGTCTAGTATTTGCCCTCATCAGGCTCATTCTTTCGCATATTTCTCAAACTTGATGGCTAGATCCTGGGCTTTTTCTGGATTGCATCACGTAGTAATGAAGTACAACACTGAAACAGTCACTTAAACCTGGTTTCCATCAATATCTTAGAGGACAACGCAAGTTAGGTCTGGGATAGGTCTGAAATTTGCCCTCATCAGGCTCATACTTTCGCGTTTTTCACATACTTGATGAACAGATCCTGGGTTTTTTCTGGTTTGGATCACGTAGTAATGTGGTACCACACTGAAACATTCAATTAAACCTCGTCTTGATAAATATTTTAGAGGATAACGCATGTTAGGTCTGGGTTAGGTCTAGGATTTGCTCTCATCAGACTCATACTTTCGCATTCTTCACATACTTGTTGAACGGATCCTGGGTTTTTTCTGGTTTGGATCACGTAGTAATGTGGGACCACACTGAAACAGTCAATTAAACCTGGTTTCGATCAATATTTTAGAGAATAATTCATGGTAGGTCTAGGTTCGGTCTGGGATTTGCTCTTATCAGGCTCATTCTTTCGCATATTTCTCATACTTGATGGCTAGATCCTGGGTTTTTTCTGGTTTGGATCACGTAGTAATGTGGTACCACACTGAAATATTCAATTAAACCTCGTCTTGATAAATATTTTAGAGGATAACGCATGTTAGGTCTGGGTTAGGTCTAGGATTCGCCCTAATCAGACTCATACTTTCGCATTATTCGCATACTTGTTGAACGGATCCTGGGTTTTTTCTGGTTTGGATCACGTAGTAATGTGGGACCACACTGAAACAATCAATTAAACCTGGTCTTGATAAATATTTTGGAGGATAACGCATGTTAGGTCTGGGTTAGGTCTAGGATTTGCCCTCATCAGGCTCATACTTTCGCATATTTCTCATACTTCATGGCTAGATCCTGGGCTGTTTCTGGATTGGATCACGTAGTAGTGTGGTACCACACTGAAACAGTCAATTAAACCTGCTTTTAATCAATATTTTAGAAAATAATTCATGTTAGGTCTAGGTTAGGTCAGGGATTTACTCTCATCAGGCTCATTCTTTCGCATATTTCTCATACTTGATGGATAGATCCTGGGCTTTTTCTGGATTGCATCACGTAGTAATGAAGTACAACACTGAAACAGTCAATTAAACTTGGTTTCCATAAATATTTTAGAGGACAACGCATGTTAGGTCTAGGTTAGGCCTGGGAGTTGCCCTCATCAGGGTCATACTGTCGCAGTTTTAACATACTTTGTTCAACGGTTCCTGGGTTTTTTCTGGTTTGGTTCACGTAGTAATGTGGTACCACACTGAAACATTCAATTAAACCTGGTCTTGATAAATATTTTAGAGGATAACGCATGTTAGGTTTGGGTTAGGTCTAGGATTTGCCCTCATCAGGCTCATACTTTCGCATATTTCTCATACTTCATGGCTAGATCCTGGGTTTTTTCTGGTTTGGATCACGTAGTAGTGTGGTACCACACTGAAACAGTCCATTAAACCTGGTTGCGATCAATATTTTAGAGGATAACGCATGTTAGGTCTGGGTTAGGTCTAGTATTTGCCCTCATCAGGCTCATTCTTTCGCATATTTCTCAAACTTGATGGCTAGATCCTGGGCTTTTTCTGGATTGCATCACGTAGTAATGTAGTACCACACTGAAACATTCATTTAAACCTGGTCTTGATAAATATTTCAGAGGATAACGCATGTTAGGTCTGGGTTAGGTCTAGGAATTGCACTCATCAGGCTCATACTTTCGCATATTTCTCATACTTGATGGCTAGATCCTGGGCTTTTTCTGGATTGCATCACGTAGTAATGAAGTACAACACTGAAACAGTCAATTGAACCTGGTCTCCATCAATATCTTAGAGGACAACGCAAGTTAGGTCTGGGATAGGTCTTGGATTTGCCCTCATCAGGCTCCTACTTTCGCATATTTCTCATACTTCATGGCGAGATCCTGGGCTATTTCTGGATTGGATCACGTAGTAAAGTGGTACCACACTGAAACAATCAATTAAACCTGGTCTTGATAAATATTTTAGAAGATAACGCATCTTAGGTCTGGGTTAGGTCTAAGATTTGCCCTCATCAGGCTCACAGTTTCGCGTTTTTCACATACTTGTTGAACAGAACCTGGGTTGCTTCTGGTTTGGATCACGTAGTAATGTGGTACCACACTGAAACATTCAATTAAACCTGGTCTTGATAAATATTTTTGAGGATAACGCATGTTAGGTCTGGGATAGGTCTGTGATTTGCCCTCATCAGGCTCATACTTCCCCAGTTTTAACATGCATGTTGACCTGATCAAGTGTTTTTTCTGCTTTGGATCACGTAGTAATGTGGTACCACACTGAAACAACCAATTAAACCTGGTCTTGATAAATATTTTAGAGGATAACGCATGTTAGGTCTGGGTTAGGTCTAGGATTTGCCCTCATCAGGCTCATACTTACGCATATTTCACATACTTCATGGCTAGATCCTGGGTTTTTTCTGGTTTGGATCACGTAGTAATGTGGGACCACACTGAAACAGTGAATTAAACCTGGTTTCCATCAATATCTTAGAGGACAACGCAAGTTAGGTCTGGGATAGGTCTGGGATTTGCCCTCATCAGGCTCATACTTTCGCGTTTTTCACATACTTGTTGAACAGATCCTGGGTTTTTTCTGGTTTGGATCACGTAGTAGTGTGGTACCACACTGAAACAGTCCATTAAACCTGGTTTGGAGCAATATTTTAGAGGATAGCGTATGTTAGGTCTAGGTTAGGTCTGGGATTTTCACTAATCAGACTCATACTTACGCATTCTTCACATACTTGTTGAACGGATCCTGGGTTTTTTCTGGTTTGGATCACGTAGTAATGTGGTACCACACTGAAACAGTCGATTAAACCTGGTTTCGATCAATATCATTGAGGATAACGCATGTTAGGTCTAGGTTAGGCCTGGGATTTTCACTCATCAGACTCATACTTTCGCATTCTTCACATACTTGTTGAACGGATCCTGGGTTTTTTCTGGTTTGGATCACGTAGTAATGTGGGACCGCACTGAAACAGTCAATTAAACCTAGTTTCGATCAATATTTTAGAGAATAATTCATGTTAGGTCTAGGTTAGGTCTGGGATTTGCTCTCATCAGGCTCATTCTTTCGCATATTTCTCATACTTGATGGCTAGATCCTGGGCTTTTTCTGGAGTGCATCACGTAGTAATGAAGTACAACACTGAAACAGTCAATTAAACCTGGTTTCCATCAATATTTTAGAGGACAACGCAAGTTAGGTCTGGGATAGGTCTGGGATATGCCCTCATCAGGTTCATACTTTCGCGTTTTTCACATAATTGTTGAACAGATCCTGGGTTTTTTCTGGTTTGGATCCCGTAGTAGTGTGGTACCACACTGAAACAGTCCATTAAACCTGGTTTCGCTCAATATTTTAGAGGATAACGCATGTTAGGGCTGGGTCAGGCCTGGGATTTTCACTCATCAGACTCATACTTTCGCATTCTTCACATACTTGTTGTACGGATCCTGGGTTTTTTCTGGTTAGGATCACGTAGTAATGTGGGTCCACACTGAGACAATCAATTAAACCTGGTTTCGATCAATAGTTTAGAGAATAATTCATGTTAGGTCTAGGTTAGGTCTGGAATTTGCTCTCATCAGGCTCATTCTTTCGCATATTTCTCATATTTGATGGCTAGATCCTGGGCTTTTTCTGGATTGCATCTCGTAGTAATGAAGTACGACACTGAAACAGTCAATTAAACCTGGTTTCCATCAATATCTTAGAGGACAACGCAAGTTAGGTCTGGCATAGGTCTGGGATTCGCCCTCATCAGGCTCATGCTTTGGCGTTTTTCACATACTTGTTGAACAGATCCTGGGTTTTTTCTGGTTTGTATCACGTAGTAGTGTCGTACCACACTGAAACAGTCAATTAAACCTGGTTTCCATCAATATTTTAGAGGATAACGCAAGTTAGGTCTGGGATAGGTCTGGGATATGCCCTCATCAGGTTCATACTTTCGCGTTTTTCACATACTTGTTGAACAGATCCTGGGTTACTTTCTGGTTTGGATCATATAGTAATGTGGTACCACACTGAAACAGTCGATTAAACCAGGTTTCGATCAATATTTTTGAGGATAACGCATGTTAGGTCTAGGTTAGGCCTGGGATTTTCACTCATCAGACTCATACTTTCGCATTCTTCACATACTTGTTGAACGGATCCTGGGTTTTTTCTGGTTTGGATCACGTTGTAATGTGGGTCCACACTGAAACAGTCAATTAAACCTGGTTTCGACCAATATTTTAGAGAATAATTCATGTTAGGTCTGGGATTTGCTCTCATCAGGCTCATTCTTTCGCATATTTCTTATACTTGATGGCTAGATCCTGGGTTATTTTCAGGTTTGGATCACATAGTAATGTGGTACCACACCGAAACAGCCGATTAAACCAGGTTTCGATGAATATTTTTGAGGATAACGCATGTTAGGTCTAGGTTAGGCCTGGGATTTTCACTCATCAGACTCATACTTTCGCATTCTTCACATACTTGCTGAACGGATCCTGGGTTTTTTCTGGTTTGGATCACGTTGTAATGTGGGACCACACTGAAACAATCAATTAAACCTGGTCTTGATAAATATTTTAGAGGATAACGCATGTTAGGTTTGGGTTAGGTTTAGGATTTGCCCTCAGCAGGCTCATACTTTCGCATATCTCTCATACTTCATGGCTAGATCCTGGGCTGTTTCTGGATTGTATCACGTAGTAATGTGGTACCACGCTGAAACTGTCAATTAAACCTGGTTTCGATCAATATTTTAGAGAATAATTCATGTTAGGTCTAGGTTAGGTCTGGGATTTGCTCTCATCAAGCTTGTTCTTTCGCATATTTCTCATACTTGATGGCTAGATCCTGGGCTTTTTCTGGATTGCATCACGCAGTAATGTGGTACCACGCTGAAACAGTCAATTAAACCTGGTTTCGATCAATATTTTAGAGGATAACGCATGTTAGGTCTGGGATAGGTCTGGGATTAGCCCTCATCAGACTCATACTTTACCACACTTCACATACTCGTTGACAAGATCCTGGGTTTTTTTCGGGTTTGCATCACGTAGTAATGTGGTACCACACTGAAACAGTCGATTAAACCTGGTTTCGATCAATATTTTTGAGGATAACGCATGTTAGGTCTGGGATAGGTCTGAGATTTGCCCTCATCAGGCTCATACTATCCCAGTTTTAACATGCATGTTGACCTGATCGAGGGTTTTTTCTGCTTTGGATCACGTAGTAAAGTGGTACCACAATAAAACATTCAATTAAACCTGGTTTCGATCAATATTTTAGAGGTTATCGCAAGTTAGGTCTGGGATAGGTCTGGGATTTGCCCTCATCAGGCTCATACTTTCGCACACTTCACATACTTGTTGAACAGATCCTGGGTTTTTTCTGGTATGGATCCCGTAGTAGTGTGCTACCACACTGAAACAGTCCATTAAACCTGGTTTCGATCAATATTTTAGAGAATAATTCATGTTAGGTCTAGGTTAGGCCTGGGATTTTCACTCATCAGACTCATACTTTCGCATTCTTCACATACTTGTTGAGCGGATCCTGGGTTTTTTCTGGTTTGGTTCACGTAGTAATGTGGTACCACACTGAAACAGTCGATTAAACCTGGTTTCGATCAATATTTTAGAGAATAATTCATGTTAGGTCTAGGTTAGGTCTGGGATTTGCTCTCATCAGGCACATTCTTTCGCATATTTCTCATACTTGATGGCTAGGTCCTGGGCTGTTTCTGGATTGTATGACATAGTAATGTGGCACCACGCTGAAACAGTGAATTAAACCTGGTTTCGATCAATATTTTAGAGGATAACGCGAGTTAGGTCTAGGTTAGGCCTGGGATTTGCCCTCATCAGGGTCATACTTTCGCAGTTTTATCATACATGTTGACCTGATCGAGGGTTTTTTCTGCTTTGGATCACGTAGTAAAGTGGTACCACACTGAAACATTCCATTAAACCTGGTCTTGACAAATATTTTAGAGGATAACGGATGTTAGGTTTGGGTTAGGTCTAGGATTTGCCCTCATCAGGCTCATACTTTCGCATATTTCTCGTACTTCATGGCAAGATCCAGGGCTGTTTCTGGATTGTGTCACGTAGTAATGTGGTACCACGCTGAAACAGTCAATTAAACCTGGTTTCGATCAATATTTTAGAGGATAACGCAAGTTAGGTCTGGCATAGGTCTGGGATTTGCTCTCATCAGGCTCGTTGTTTCGCATATTTCTCATACTTGATGGCTAGATCCTGGGCTTTTTCTGGATTGCATCATGTAGTAATGTGGTACCACGCTGAAACAGTCAATTAAACCTGGTTTCGATCAATATTTTAGAGGATAACGCAAGTTAGGTCTGGCATAGGTCTGGGATTCGCCCTAATCAGGCTCATACTTTCGCGTTTTTCACATACTTGTTGAACAGATCCTGGGTTTTTTCTGGTTTGTATCACGTAGTAGTGTGGTACCACACTGAAACAGTCCATTAACCCTGGTTTGGATCAATATTTTAGAGGATAACGCATGTTAGGTCTCGGTTAGCCCTGGGATTTTCACTCATCAGACTCATACTTTCGCATTCCTCTCATACTTGTTGAACTGATCCTGGGTTTTTTCTGGTTTGGATCACGTAGTAATGTGGTACCACCATGAAACAGTCGATTAAACCTGGTTTCGATCAATATTTTAGAGGATAACGCAAGTTAAGTCTGGGATTGGTCTGGGATTTGACCTCATCAGACCCATACTTTCGGAATCTTCACATACTTGTTGAACGGATCCTGGGTTTTTTCTGGTTTGGATCACGTTGTAATGTGGGTCCACACTGAAACAGTCAATTGAACCTGGTTTCGACCAATATTTTAGAGAATAATTCATGTTAGGTCTAGGTTAGGTCTGGGATTTGCTCTCATCAGGCTCATTCTTTCGCATATTTCTCATACTTGATGGCTAGATCCTGGGCTTTTTCTGGATTGCATCACGTAGTAATGTGGTACCACACTGAAACCGTCGATTAAACCTGGTTTCGATCAATATTTTAGAGAATAACGCAAGTTAAGTCCGGGATTGGTCTGGGATTTGACCTCATCAGACTCATACTTTCGCACACTTCACATACTTGTTGAACAGATCCTGCGTTTTTTCTGGTATGGATCCCGTAGTAGTGTGCTACCACACTGAAACAGTCCATTAAACCTGGTTTCGCTCAATATTTTAGAGGATAACGCATGTTAGGTCAAGGTTAGGTCTAAGATTTGCCCTCATCAGGCTCACAGTTTCGCGTTTTTCACATACTTGTTGAACAGATCCTGGGTTTTTTCTGGTTTGGCTCACGAAGTAGTGTGGTACCACACTGAAACAATCAATTAAACCTGGTCTTGATAAATATTTTAGAGGATAACGCATGTTAGGTTTGGGTTAGGTTTAGGATTTGCCCTCAGCAGGCTCATACTTTCGCATATCTCTCATACTTCATGGCTAGATCCTGGGCTGTTTCTGGATTGTATCACGTAGTAATGTGGTACCACGCTGAAACAGTCAATTAAACCTGGTTTCGATCAATATTTTAGAGAATAATTCATGTTAGGTCTAGGTTAGGTCTGGGATTTGCTCTCATCAGGCTCGTTCTGTCGCATATTTCTCATACTCGATGGCTAGATCCAGGGCTTTTTCTGGATTGCATCACGTAGTAATGAAGTACAACACTGAAACAGTCAATTAAACCTGGTTTCCATCAATATCTTAGAGGACAACGCATGTTAGGTCTGGGATAGGTCTGGGATTTTCACTCATCAGACTCATACTTTCGCATTCTTCACATACTTGTTGAGTGGATCCTGGGTTTTTTCTGGATTGGTTCACGTAGTAATGTGGTACCACACTGAAACAGTCGATTAAACCTGGTTTCGACCAATATTTTAGAGAATAATTCGTGTTAGGTCTAGGTTAGGTCTGGGATTTGCTCTCATCAGGCTCATACTTTCGCGTTTTTCACATACTTGTTGAACAGATCCTGGGCGTTTTCTGGATTGCATCACGTAGTAATGTGGTACCACACTGAAACAGTCGATTAAACCTGGTTTCGATCAATATTTTAGAGAATAACGCAAGTTAAGTCCGGGATTGGTCTGGGATTTGACCTCATCAGACTCATACTTTCGCACACTTCACATACTTGTTGAACAGATCCTGGGTTTTTTCTGGTATGGATCCCGTAGTAGTGTGCTACCACACTGAAACAGTCCATTAAACCTGATTTCGCTCAATATTTTAGAGGATAACGCATGTTAGGTCTAGGTTAGGTCTGGGATTTGCTCTCATCAGGCTCATACTTTCGCGTTTTTCACATACTTGTTGAACAGATCCTGGGTTTTTTCTGGTTTGGATCACGTAGTACTGTGGTACCACACTGAAACAGTCCATTAAACCTGGTTTGGATCAATATTTTAGAGGATAACGCATGTTAGGTCTAGGTTAGGTCTGGGATTTTCACTCATCAGACTCATACTTTCGCATTCTTCACATACTTGATGAGCGCATCCTGGGTTTTTTCTGGATTGGTTCACGTAGTAATGTGGTACCATACTGAAACAGTCGATTAAACCTGGTTTCGATCAATATTTTAGAGGATAACGCAAGTTCGGTCTAGGATAGGTCTGGGATTTGACCTCATCAGACTCATACTTTCGCACTCTTCACATACTTGTTGAACGGATCCTGGGTTTTTTCTGGTTTGGATCACGTAGTAATGTTGTACCACACTGAAACAGTCGATTAAACCTGGTTTCGATCAATATTTTAGATGATAACGCAAGTTGGCTCTGGGATAAGTCTGGGATTCGCCCTCATCAGGCTCATACTTTCGCATATTTCTCATACTTCATGGCTAGATCCTGGGTTTTTTCTGGTTTGGATCACGTAGTAGTGTGGTACCACACTGAAACAGTCCATTAAACCTGGTTGCGATCAATATTTTAGAGGATAACGCATGTTAGGTCTGGGTTAGGTCTGGTATTTGCCCTCATCAGGCTCATTCTTTCGCATATTTCTCAAACTTGATGGCTAGATCCTGGGCTTTTTCTGGATTGCATCACGTAGTAATGTAGTACCACACTGAAACATTCAATTAAACCTGGTCTTGATAAATATTTCAGAGGATAACGCATGTTAGGTCTGGGTTAGGTCTAGGATTTGCACACATCAGGCTCATACTTTCGCATATTTCTCATACTTCATGGCTAGATCCTGGGCTTTTTCTGGATTGCATCACGTAGTAATGAAGTACAACACTGAAACAGTCAATTGAACCTGGTCTCCATCAATATCTTAGAGGACAACGCACGTTATGTCTGGGATAGGTCTTGGATTTGCCCTCATCAGGCTCATACTTTCGCATATTTCTCATACTTCATGGCTAGATCCTGGGCTATTTCTGGATTGGATCACGTAGTAAAGTGGTACCACACTGAAACATTCAATGAAACCTGGTCTGGATAAATATTTCAGAGGATAACGCATGTTAGGTCTGGGTTAGGTCTAGGATTTGCCCTCATCAGGCTCATTCTTTCGCATATTTCTCATACTTGATGGCTAGATCGTGGGCTTTTTCTGGATTGCATCACGTGGTAATGTGGTACCACGCTGAAACAGTCAATTAAACCTGGTTTCGATCAATATGTTAGAGGATAACGCAAGTTAGGTATGGGATAGGTCTAGGATTTGCCCTCATCAGGCTCTTACTTTCGCATATTTCTCATACTTCATGGCTAGATCCTGGGCTTTTTCTGGATTGCATCACGTAGTAATGAAGTACAACACTGAAACAGTCAATTAAACCTGGTTTCCATCAATATTTTAGAGGACAACGCATGTTAGGTCTAGGTTCGGCCTGGGATTTGCCCTCATCAGGGTCATACTGTCGCAGTTTTAACATACTTGTTCAACGGATCCTGGGTTTTTTCTGGTATGGTTCACGTAGTAATGTGGTACCACACTGAAACATTCAATTAAACCTGGTCTTGATAAATATTTTAGAGGATAACGCAAGTTAAGTCTGGGATAGGTCTGGGATTTGACCTCATCAGACTCATACTTTCGCGTTTTTCACATACTTGTTGAACAGATCCTGGGTTTTTTCTGGTTTGGATCACGTAGTAGTGTGGTACCACACTGAAACAGTCCATTAAACCTGGTTGCGATCAATATTATAGAGGATAACTCATGTTAGGTCTGGGTTAGGTCTAGTATTTGCCCTCATCAGGCTCATTCTTTCGCATATTTCTCAAACTTGATGGCTAGATCCTGGGCTTTTTCTGGATTGCATCACGTAGTAATGTGGTACCACACTGAAACATTCAATTAAACCTGGTCTTGATAAATATTTTAGAAGATAACGCATGTTAGGTCTGGGTTAGGTCTAGGATTTGCCCTCATCAGGCTCATACTTTCGCATATTTCTCATACTTCATGGCTAGATCCTGGGCTATTTCTGGATTGGATCTCGTAGTAAAGTGGTACCACACTGAAACTTTCAATGGAACCTGGTCTGGATAAATATTTTAGAGGATAACGCATGTTAGGTCTGGGTTAGGTCTAGGAATTGCCCTCATCAGGCTTATTCTTTCGCATATGTCTCATACATGATGGCTAGATCCTGGGCTTTTTCTTGATCGCATCACGTAGTAATGAAGTACAACACTGAAACAGTCACTTAAACCTGGTTTCCATCAATATCTTAGAGGACAACGCAAGTTAGGTCTGGGATAGGTCTGAAATTTGCCCTCATCATGCTCATGCTTTCGCGTTTTTCACATACTTGTTGAACAGATCCTGGGTTTTTTCTGGTTTGGATCACGTAGTAATGTGGTACCACGCTGAAACAGTTGATTAGACCCGGTTTCGATCAATATTTTAGAGGATAACGCATGTTAGGTCTGGGTTAGCTCTAGGATTTGCCCTCATCAGGCTCATACTTTCGCATATTTCTCATACTTCATGGCTAGATCCTGGGCTATTTCTGGATTGGATCTCGTAGTAAAGTGGTACCACACTGAAACTTTCAATGGAACCTGGTCTGGATAAATATTTTAGAGGATAACGCATGTTAGGTCTAGGTTAGGTCTGGGATTTGCTCTTATCAGGCTCATTCTTTCGCATATTTCTCATACTTGATGGCTAGATCCTGGGCTTTTTCTGGATTGCATAACGTAGTAATGAAGTACAACACTGAAACAGTCAATTAAACCTGGTTTTGCATCAATATTTTAGAGGACAACGCAAGTTAGGTCTGGGATAGATCTGGGATTCGCCCTAATCAGGCTCATACTTTCGCGTTTTTCACATACTTGTTGAACAGATCCTGGGTTTTTTCTGGTTTGGATCACGTAGTAATGTGGTACCACACTGAAACAGTCGATTAAACCTGGTTTCGATCAATATTTTAGAGGATAACGCATGTTAGGTCTGGAATAGGTCTGGGATTTGACCTCGTCACACTCATACTTTCGCACCCTTCACATACTCGTTGATCAGATCCTGGGTTATTTTCTGGTTTGGATCACATAGTAATATGGTACCACACTGAAACAGTCGATTAAGCCAGGTTTCGGTCAATATTTTTGAGGATAACGCATGTTAGGTCTAGATTAGGCCTGGGATTTTCACTCATCAGACTCATACTTTCGCATTCTTCACATACTTGTTGAACGGAGCCTGGGTTTTTTCTGGTTTGCATCACGTAGTAATGTGGGACCACACTGAAACAGTCAATTAAATCTGGTTTCGATCAATATTTTAGAGAATAATTCATGTTAGGTCTAGGTTAGGCCTGGGATTTTCACTCTTCAGACTCATACTTTCGCATTCTTCACATACTTGTTGAACGGATCCTGGGTTTTTTCTGGTTTGGATCAGGTAGTAATGTGGGACCACACTGAAACAATCAATTAAACCTGGTCTTGATAAATATTTTGGAGGATAACGCATGTTAGGTCTGGGTTAGGTCTAGGATTTGCCCTCATCAGGCTCATACTTTCGCATATTTCTCATACTTCATGGCTAGATCCTGGGCTATTTCTGGATTGGATCACGTAGTAAAGTGGTACCACACTGAAACATTCAATGAAACCTGGTCTGGATAAATATTTTAGAGGATAATGCATCTTAGGTCTAGGTTAGGTCTGGGATTTTCACTCATCAGACTCATACTTTCGCATTCTTCACATACTTGTTGAACGGATCCTGGGTTTTTTTCTGGTTTGGATCACGTAGTAATGTAGGACCACAATGAAACAATCAATTAAACCTGGTCTTGATAAATATTTTAGAGGATAACGCATGTTAGGATGGGTTAGGTCTAGGATTTGCCCTCGTCAGGCTCATACTTTCGCATATTTCTCATACTTCATGGCTAGATCCTGGGCTATTTCTGGATTGGATAACGTAGTAATGTGGTACCACACTGAAACAGTCAATTAAACCTGGTTTCGAACAATATTTTAGAGGATAACGCATGTTAGGTCTGGGTTAGCTCTAGGATTTGCCCTCATCAGGCTCATACTTTCGCATATTTCTCATACTTCATGGCTAGATCCTGGGCTATTTCTGGATTGGATCTCGTAGTAAAGTGGTACCACACTGAAACTTTCAATGGAACCTGGTCTGGATAAATATTTTAGAGGATAACGCATGTTAGGTCTAGGTTAGGTCTGGGATTTGCTCTTATCAGGCTCATTCTTTCGCATATTTCTCATACTTGATGGCTAGATCCTGGGCTTTTTCTGGATTGCATAACGTAGTAATGAAGTACAACACTGAAACAGTCAATTAAACCTGGTTTTGCATCAATATTTTAGAGGACAACGCAAGTTAGGTCTGGGATAGATCTGGGATTCGCCCTAATCAGGCTCATACTTTCGCGTTTTTCACATACTTGTTGAACAGATCCTGGGTTTTTTCTGGTTTGGATCACGTAGTAATGTGGTACCACACTGAAACAGTCGATTAAACCTGGTTTCGATCAATATTTTAGAGGATAACGCATGTTAGGTCTGGAATAGGTCTGGGATTTGACCTCGTCACACTCATACTTTCGCACCCTTCACATACTCGTTGATCAGATCCTGGGTTATTTTCTGGTTTGGATCACATAGTAATATGGTACCACACTGAAACAGTCGATTAAGCCAGGTTTCGGTCAATATTTTTGAGGATAACGCATGTTAGGTCTAGATTAGGCCTGGGATTTTCACTCATCAGACTCATACTTTCGCATTCTTCACATACTTGTTGAACGGAGCCTGGGTTTTTTCTGGTTTGCATCACGTAGTAATGTGGGACCACACTGAAACAGTCAATTAAATCTGGTTTCGATCAATATTTTAGAGAATAATTCATGTTAGGTCTAGGTTAGGCCTGGGATTTTCACTCTTCAGACTCATACTTTCGCATTCTTCACATACTTGTTGAACGGATCCTGGGTTTTTTCTGGTTTGGATCAGGTAGTAATGTGGGACCACACTGAAACAATCAATTAAACCTGGTCTTGATAAATATTTTGGAGGATAACGCATGTTAGGTCTGGGTTAGGTCTAGGATTTGCCCTCATCAGGCTCATACTTTCGCATATTTCTCATACTTCATGGCTAGATCCTGGGCTATTTCTGGATTGGATCACGTAGTAAAGTGGTACCACACTGAAACATTCAATGAAACCTGGTCTGGATAAATATTTTAGAGGATAATGCATCTTAGGTCTAGGTTAGGTCTGGGATTTTCACTCATCAGACTCATACTTTCGCATTCTTCACATACTTGTTGAACGGATCCTGGGTTTTTTTCTGGTTTGGATCACGTAGTAATGTAGGACCACAATGAAACAATCAATTAAACCTGGTCTTGATAAATATTTTAGAGGATAACGCATGTTAGGATGGGTTAGGTCTAGGATTTGCCCTCGTCAGGCTCATACTTTCGCATATTTCTCATACTTCATGGCTAGATCCTGGGCTATTTCTGGATTGGATAACGTAGTAATGTGGTACCACACTGAAACAGTCAATTAAACCTGGTTTCGAACAATATTTTAGAGAATAATTCATGTTAGGTCTAGGTTAGGTCTGGGATTTGCTCTCATCAGGCTCATTCTTTCGCATATTTCTCATACTTGATGGCTAGATCCTGGGCTTTCTCTGGATCGCATCACGTAGTAATGAAGTACAACACTGAAACAGTCAATTAAACCTGGTTGCGATCAATATTTTAGAGGATAACGCATGTTAGGTCTGGGTTAGGTCTAGTATTTGCCCTCATCAGGCTCATTCTTTCGCATATTTCTCAAACTTGATGGCTAGATCCTGGGCTTTTTCTGGATTGCATCACGTAGTAATGTGGTACCACACTGAAACATTCAATTAAACCTGGTCTTGATAAATATTTTAGAAGATAACGCATGTTAGGTCTGGGTTAGGCCTAGGATTTGCCCTCATCAGGCTCATACTTTCGCATATTTCTCATACTTCATGGCTTGATCCTGGGCTTTTTCTGGATTGCATGACGTAGTAATGTGGTACCACGCTGAAACAGTCAATTAAACCTGGTTTCGATCAATATGTTAGGGGATAACGCAAGTTAGGTACGGGATAGGTCTAGGATTTGCCCTCATCAGGCTCTTACTTTCGCATATTTCTCATACTTCATGGCTAGATCCTGGGCTTTTTCTGGATTGCATCACGTAGTAATGAAGTACAACACTGAAACAGTCAATTAAACCTGGTTTCCATCAATATTTTAGAGGACAACGCATGTTAGGTCTAGGTTAGGCCTGGGATTTGCCCTCATCAGGGTCATACTGTCGCAGTTTTAACATACTTGTTGAACGGATCCTGGGTTTTTTCTGGTTTGGTTCACGTAGTAATGTGGTACCACACTGAAACATTCAATTAAACCTGGTCTTGATAAATATTTTAGAGGATAACGCAAGTTAAGTCTGGGATAGATCTGGGATTTGACCTCATCAGACTCATACTTTCGCGTTTTTCACATACTTGTTGAACAGATCCAGGGTTTTATCTGGTTTGGATCACGTAGTAGTGTGGTACCACACTGAAACAGTCCATTGAACCTGGTTGCGATCAATATTATAGAGGATAACGCATGTTAGGTCTGGGTTAGGTCTAGTATTTGCCCTCATCAGGCTCATTCTTTCGCATATTTCTCAAACTTGATGGCTAGATCCTGGGCTTTTTCTGGATTGCATCACGTAGTAATGAAGTACAACACTGAAACAGTCACTTAAACCTGGTTTCCATCAATATCTTAGAGGACAACGCAAGTTAGGTCTGGGATAGGTCTGAAATTTGCCCTCATCAGGCTCATACTTTCGCGTTTTTCACATACTTGATGAACAGATCCTGGGTTTTTTCTGGTTTGGATCACGTAGTAATGTGGTACCACACTGAAACATTCAATTAAACCTCGTCTTGATAAATATTTTAGAGGATAACGCATGTTAGGTCTGGGTTAGGTCTAGGATTTGCTCTCATCAGACTCATACTTTCGCATTCTTCACATACTTGTTGAACGGATCCTGGGTTTTTTCTGGTTTGGATCACGTAGTAATGTGGGACCACACTGAAACAGTCAATTAAACCTGGTTTCGATCAATATTTTAGAGAATAATTCATGGTAGGTCTAGGTTCGGTCTGGGATTTGCTCTTATCAGGCTCATTCTTTCGCATATTTCTCATACTTGATGGCTAGATCCTGGGTTTTTTCTGGTTTGGATCACGTAGTAATGTGGTACCACACTGAAACATTCAATTAAACCTCGTCTTGATAAATATTTTAGAGGATAACGCATGTTAGGTCTGGGTTAGGTCTAGGATTCGCCCTAATCAGACTCATACTTTCGCATTATTCGCATACTTGTTGAACGGATCCTGGGTTTTTTCTGGTTTGGATCACGTAGTAATGTGGGACCACACTGAAACAATCAATTAAACCTGGTCTTGATAAATATTTTGGAGGATAACGCATGTTAGGTCTGGGTTAGGTCTAGGATTTGCCCTCATCAGGCTCATACTTTCGCATATTTCTCATACTTCATGGCTAGATCCTGGGCTGTTTCTGGATTGGATCACGTAGTAGTGTGGTACCACACTGAAACAGTCAATTAAACCTGCTTTTAATCAATATTTTAGAAAATAATTCATGTTAGGTCTAGGTTAGGTCAGGGATTTACTCTCATCAGGCTCATTCTTTCGCATATTTCTCATACTTGATGGATAGATCCTGGGCTTTTTCTGGATTGCATCACGTAGTAATGAAGTACAACACTGAAACAGTCAATTAAACTTGGTTTCCATAAATATTTTAGAGGACAACGCATGTTAGGTCTAGGTTAGGCCTGGGAGTTGCCCTCATCAGGGTCATACTGTCGCAGTTTTAACATACTTTGTTCAACGGTTCCTGGGTTTTTTCTGGTTTGGTTCACGTAGTAATGTGGTACCACACTGAAACATTCAATTAAACCTGGTCTTGATAAATATTTTAGAGGATAACGCATGTTAGGTTTGGGTTAGGTCTAGGATTTGCCCTCATCAGGCTCATACTTTCGCATATTTCTCATACTTCATGGCTAGATCCTGGGTTTTTTCTGGTTTGGATCACGTAGTAGTGTGGTACCACACTGAAACAGTCCATTAAACCTGGTTGCGATCAATATTTTAGAGGATAACGCATGTTAGGTCTGGGTTAGGTCTAGTATTTGCCCTCATCAGGCTCATTCTTTCGCATATTTCTCAAACTTGATGGCTAGATCCTGGGCTTTTTCTGGATTGCATCACGTAGTAATGTAGTACCACACTGAAACATTCATTTAAACCTGGTCTTGATAAATATTTCAGAGGATAACGCATGTTAGGTCTGGGTTAGGTCTAGGAATTGCACTCATCAGGCTCATACTTTCGCATATTTCTCATACTTGATGGCTAGATCCTGGGCTTTTTCTGGATTGCATCACGTAGTAATGAAGTACAACACTGAAACAGTCAATTGAACCTGGTCTCCATCAATATCTTAGAGGACAACGCAAGTTAGGTCTGGGATAGGTCTTGGATTTGCCCTCATCAGGCTCATACTTTCGCATATTTCTCATACTTCATGGCGAGATCCTGGGCTATTTCTGGATTGGATCACGTAGTAAAGTGGTACCACACTGAAACAATCAATTAAACCTGGTCTTGATAAATATTTTAGAAGATAACGCATCTTAGGTCTGGGTTAGGTCTAAGATTTGCCCTCATCAGGCTCACAGTTTCGCGTTTTTCACATACTTGTTGAACAGAACCTGGGTTGCTTCTGGTTTGGATCACGTAGTAATGTGGTACCACACTGAAACATTCAATTAAACCTGGTCTTGATAAATATTTTTGAGGATAACGCATGTTAGGTCTGGGATAGGTCTGTGATTTGCCCTCATCAGGCTCATACTTCCCCAGTTTTAACATGCATGTTGACCTGATCAAGTGTTTTTTCTGCTTTGGATCACGTAGTAATGTGGTACCACACTGAAACAACCAATTAAACCTGGTCTTGATAAATATTTTAGAGGATAACGCATGTTAGGTCTGGGTTAGGTCTAGGATTTGCCCTCATCAGGCTCATACTTACGCATATTTCACATACTTCATGGCTAGATCCTGGGTTTTTTCTGGTTTGGATCACGTAGTAATGTGGGACCACACTGAAACAGTGAATTAAACCTGGTTTCCATCAATATCTTAGAGGACAACGCAAGTTAGGTCTGGGATAGGTCTGGGATTTGCCCTCATCAGGCTCATACTTTCGCGTTTTTCACATACTTGTTGAACAGATCCTGGGTTTTTTCTGGTTTGGATCACGTAGTAGTGTGGTACCACACTGAAACAGTCCATTAAACCTGGTTTGGATCAATATTTTAGAGGATAGCGTATGTTAGGTCTAGGTTAGGTCTGGGATTTTCACTAATCAGACTCATACTTACGCATTCTTCACATACTTGTTGAACGGATCCTGGGTTTTTTCTGGTTTGGATCACGTAGTAATGTGGTACCACACTGAAACAGTCGATTAAACCTGGTTTCGATCAATATCATTGAGGATAACGCATGTTAGGTCTAGGTTAGGCCTGGGATTTTCACTCATCAGACTCATACTTTCGCATTCTTCACATACTTGTTGAACGGATCCTGGGTTTTTTCTGGTTTGGATCACGTAGTAATGTGGGACCGCACTGAAACAGTCAATTAAACCTAGTTTCGATCAATATTTTAGAGAATAATTCATGTTAGGTCTAGGTTAGGTCTGGGATTTGCTCTCATCAGGCTCATTCTTTCGCATATTTCTCATACTTGATGGCTAGATCCTGGGCTTTTTCTGGAGTGCATCACGTAGTAATGAAGTACAACACTGAAACAGTCAATTAAACCTGGTTTCCATCAATATTTTAGAGGACAACGCAAGTTAGGTCTGGGATAGGTCTGGGATATGCCCTCATCAGGTTCATACTTTCGCGTTTTTCACATAATTGTTGAACAGATCCTGGGTTTTTTCTGGTTTGGATCCCGTAGTAGTGTGGTACCACACTGAAACAGTCCATTAAACCTGGTTTCGCTCAATATTTTAGAGGATAACGCATGTTAGGGCTGGGTCAGGCCTGGGATTTTCACTCATCAGACTCATACTTTCGCATTCTTCACATACTTGTTGTACGGATCCTGGGTTTTTTCTGGTTAGGATCACGTAGTAATGTGGGTCCACACTGAGACAATCAATTAAACCTGGTTTCGATCAATAGTTTAGAGAATAATTCATGTTAGGTCTAGGTTAGGTCTGGAATTTGCTCTCATCAGGCTCATTCTTTCGCATATTTCTCATATTTGATGGCTAGATCCTGGGCTTTTTCTGGATTGCATCACGTAGTAATGAAGTACGACACTGAAACAGTCAATTAAACCTGGTTTCCATCAATATCTTAGAGGACAACGCAAGTTAGGTCTGGCATAGGTCTGGGATTCGCCCTCATCAGGCTCATGCTTTGGCGTTTTTCACATACTTGTTGAACAGATCCTGGGTTTTTTCTGGTTTGTATCACGTAGTAGTGTCGTACCACACTGAAACAGTCAATTAAACCTGGTTTCCATCAATATTTTAGAGGATAACGCAAGTTAGGTCTGGGATAGGTCTGGGATATGCCCTCATCAGGTTCATACTTTCGCGTTTTTCACATACTTGTTGAACAGATCCTGGGTTACTTTCTGGTTTGGATCATATAGTAATGTGGTACCACACTGAAACAGTCGATTAAACCAGGTTTCGATCAATATTTTTGAGGATAACGCATGTTAGGTCTAGGTTAGGCCTGGGATTTTCACTCATCAGACTCATACTTTCGCATTCTTCACATACTTGTTGAACGGATCCTGGGTTTTTTCTGGTTTGGATCACGTTGTAATGTGGGTCCACACTGAAACAGTCAATTAAACCTGGTTTCGACCAATATTTTAGAGAATAATTCATGTTAGGTCTGGGATTTGCTCTCATCAGGCTCATTCTTTCGCATATTTCTTATACTTGATGGCTAGATCCTGGGTTATTTTCAGGTTTGGATCACATAGTAATGTGGTACCACACCGAAACAGCCGATTAAACCAGGTTTCGATGAATATTTTTGAGGATAACGCATGTTAGGTCTAGGTTAGGCCTGGGATTTTCACTCATCAGACTCATACTTTCGCATTCTTCACATACTTGCTGAACGGATCCTGGGTTTTTTCTGGTTTGGATCACGTTGTAATGTGGGACCACACTGAAACAATCAATTAAACCTGGTCTTGATAAATATTTTAGAGGATAACGCATGTTAGGTTTGGGTTAGGTTTAGGATTTGCCCTCAGCAGGCTCATACTTTCGCATATCTCTCATACTTCATGGCTAGATCCTGGGCTGTTTCTGGATTGTATCACGTAGTAATGTGGTACCACGCTGAAACTGTCAATTAAACCTGGTTTCGATCAATATTTTAGAGAATAATTCATGTTAGGTCTAGGTTAGGTCTGGGATTTGCTCTCATCAAGCTTGTTCTTTCGCATATTTCTCATACTTGATGGCTAGATCCTGGGCTTTTTCTGGATTGCATCACGCAGTAATGTGGTACCACGCTGAAACAGTCAATTAAACCTGGTTTCGATCAATATTTTAGAGGATAACGCATGTTAGGTCTGGGATAGGTCTGGGATTAGCCCTCATCAGACTCATACTTTACCACACTTCACATACTCGTTGACAAGATCCTGGGTTTTTTTCGGGTTTGCATCACGTAGTAATGTGGTACCACACTGAAACAGTCGATTAAACCTGGTTTCGATCAATATTTTTGAGGATAACGCATGTTAGGTCTGGGATAGGTCTGAGATTTGCCCTCATCAGGCTCATACTATCCCAGTTTTAACATGCATGTTGACCTGATCGAGGGTTTTTTCTGCTTTGGATCACGTAGTAAAGTGGTACCACAATAAAACATTCAATTAAACCTGGTTTCGATCAATATTTTAGAGGTTATCGCAAGTTAGGTCTGGGATAGGTCTGGGATTTGCCCTCATCAGGCTCATACTTTCGCACACTTCACATACTTGTTGAACAGATCCTGGGTTTTTTCTGGTATGGATCCCGTAGTAGTGTGCTACCACACTGAAACAGTCCATTAAACCTGGTTTCGATCAATATTTTAGAGAATAATTCATGTTAGGTCTAGGTTAGGCCTGGGATTTTCACTCATCAGACTCATACTTTCGCATTCTTCACATACTTGTTGAGCGGATCCTGGGTTTTTTCTGGTTTGGTTCACGTAGTAATGTGGTACCACACTGAAACAGTCGATTAAACCTGGTTTCGATCAATATTTTAGAGAATAATTCATGTTAGGTCTAGGTTAGGTCTGGGATTTGCTCTCATCAGGCACATTCTTTCGCATATTTCTCATACTTGATGGCTAGATCCTGGGCTGTTTCTGGATTGTATGACATAGTAATGTGGCACCACGCTGAAACAGTGAATTAAACCTGGTTTCGATCAATATTTTAGAGGATAACGCGAGTTAGGTCTAGGTTAGGCCTGGGATTTGCCCTCATCAGGGTCATACTTTCGCAGTTTTATCATACATGTTGACCTGATCGAGGGTTTTTTCTGCTTTGGATCACGTAGTAAAGTGGTACCACACTGAAACATTCCATTAAACCTGGTCTTGACAAATATTTTAGAGGATAACGGATGTTAGGTTTGGGTTAGGTCTAGGATTTGCCCTCATCAGGCTCATACTTTCGCATATTTCTCGTACTTCATGGCAAGATCCAGGGCTGTTTCTGGATTGTGTCACGTAGTAATGTGGTACCACGCTGAAACAGTCAATTAAACCTGGTTTCGATCAATATTTTAGAGGATAACGCAAGTTAGGTCTGGCATAGGTCTGGGATTTGCTCTCATCAGGCTCGTTGTTTCGCATATTTCTCATACTTGATGGCTAGATCCTGGGCTTTTTCTGGATTGCATCATGTAGTAATGTGGTACCACGCTGAAACAGTCAATTAAACCTGGTTTCGATCAATATTTTAGAGGATAACGCAAGTTAGGTCTGGCATAGGTCTGGGATTCGCCCTAATCAGGCTCATACTTTCGCGTTTTTCACATACTTGTTGAACAGATCCTGGGTTTTTTCTGGTTTGTATCACGTAGTAGTGTGGTACCACACTGAAACAGTCCATTAACCCTGGTTTGGATCAATATTTTAGAGGATAACGCATGTTAGGTCTCGGTTAGCCCTGGGATTTTCACTCATCAGACTCATACTTTCGCATTCCTCTCATACTTGTTGAACTGATCCTGGGTTTTTTCTGGTTTGGATCACGTAGTAATGTGGTACCACCATGAAACAGTCGATTAAACCTGGTTTCGATCAATATTTTAGAGGATAACGCAAGTTAAGTCTGGGATTGGTCTGGGATTTGACCTCATCAGACCCATACTTTCGGAATCTTCACATACTTGTTGAACGGATCCTGGGTTTTTTCTGGTTTGGATCACGTTGTAATGTGGGTCCACACTGAAACAGTCAATTGAACCTGGTTTCGACCAATATTTTAGAGAATAATTCATGTTAGG
Organism: Colletes latitarsis; assembly: GCF_051014445.1. Lineage (NCBI taxonomy): Eukaryota > Metazoa > Arthropoda > Insecta > Hymenoptera > Colletidae > Colletes > Colletes latitarsis. Next base: position 13,973,276 of record NW_027488365.1, read on the forward strand.
TCTAGGTTAGGTCTGGGATTTGCTCTCATCAGGCTCATTCTTTCGCATATTTCTCATACTTGATGGCTAGATCCTGGGCTTTTTCTGGATTGCATCACGTAGTAATGTGGTACCACACTGAAACCGTCGATTAAACCTGGTTTCGATCAATATTTTAGAGAATAACGCAAGTTAAGTCCGGGATTGGTCTGGGATTTGACCTCATCAGACTCATACTTTCGCACACTTCACATACTTGTTGAACAGATCCTGCGTTTTTTCTGGTATGGATCCCGTAGTAGTGTGCTACCACACTGAAACAGTCCATTAAACCTGGTTTCGCTCAATATTTTAGAGGATAACGCATGTTAGGTCAAGGTTAGGTCTAAGATTTGCCCTCATCAGGCTCACAGTTTCGCGTTTTTCACATACTTGTTGAACAGATCCTGGGTTTTTTCTGGTTTGGCTCACGAAGTAGTGTGGTACCACACTGAAACAATCAATTAAACCTGGTCTTGATAAATATTTTAGAGGATAACGCATGTTAGGTTTGGGTTAGGTTTAGGATTTGCCCTCAGCAGGCTCATACTTTCGCATATCTCTCATACTTCATGGCTAGATCCTGGGCTGTTTCTGGATTGTATCACGTAGTAATGTGGTACCACGCTGAAACAGTCAATTAAACCTGGTTTCGATCAATATTTTAGAGAATAATTCATGTTAGGTCTAGGTTAGGTCTGGGATTTGCTCTCATCAGGCTCGTTCTGTCGCATATTTCTCATACTTGATGGCTAGATCCAGGGCTTTTTCTGGATTGCATCACGTAGTAATGAAGTACAACACTGAAACAGTCAATTAAACCTGGTTTCCATCAATATCTTAGAGGACAACGCATGTTAGGTCTGGGATAGGTCTGGGATTTTCACTCATCAGACTCATACTTTCGCATTCTTCACATACTTGTTGAGTGGATCCTGGGTTTTTTCTGGATTGGTTCACGTAGTAATGTGGTACCACACTGAAACAGTCGATTAAACCTGGTTTCGACCAATATTTTAGAGAATAATTCGTGTTAGGTCTAGGTTAGGTCTGGGATTTGCTCTCATCAGGCTCATACTTTCGCGTTTTTCACATACTTGTTGAACAGATCCTGGGCTATTTCTGGATTGCATCACGTAGTAATGTGGTACCACACTGAAACAGTCGATTAAACCTGGTTTCGATCAATATTTTAGAGAATAACGCAAGTTAAGTCCGGGATTGGTCTGGGATTTGACCTCATCAGACTCATACTTTCGCACACTTCACATACTTGTTGAACAGATCCTGGGTTTTTTCTGGTATGGATCCCGTAGTAGTGTGCTACCACACTGAAACAGTCCATTAAACCTGATTTCGCTCAATATTTTAGAGGATAACGCATGTTAGGTCTAGGTTAGGTCTGGGATTTGCTCTCATCAGGCTCATACTTTCGCGTTTTTCACATACTTGTTGAACAGATCCTGGGTTTTTTCTGGTTTGGATCACGTAGTACTGTGGTACCACACTGAAACAGTCCATTAAACCTGGTTTGGATCAATATTTTAGAGGATAACGCATGTTAGGTCTAGGTTAGGTCTGGGATTTTCACTCATCAGACTCATACTTTCGCATTCTTCACATACTTGATGAGCGGATCCTGGGTTTTTTCTGGATTGGTTCACGTAGTAATGTGGTACCATACTGAAACAGTCGATTAAACCTGGTTTCGATCAATATTTTAGAGGATAACGCAAGTTCGGTCTAGGATAGGTCTGGGATTTGACCTCATCAGACTCATACTTTCGCACTCTTCACATACTTGTTGAACGGATCCTGGGTTTTTTCTGGTTTGGATCACGTAGTAATGTTGTACCACACTGAAACAGTCGATTAAACCTGGTTTCGATCAATATTTTAGATGATAACGCAAGTTGGCTCTGGGATAAGTCTGGGACTCGCCCTCATCAGGCTCATACATTCGCGTTTTTCACATACTTGTTGAACAGATCCTCGCTTTTTTCTGGTTTGGATCACGTAGTAATGTGGTACCACACTGAAACAGTCCATTAAACCTGGTTTCGATGAATATTTTAGAGGATAACGCATGTTAGGTCTGGGATAGGTCTAGGATTTGCCCTCATCAGGCTCATACTTTCGCATATTTTTCATACTTCATGGCTAGATCCTGGGCTTTTTCTGGTTTGGATCACGTAGTAATGTGGTACCACACGGAAACAGTCCATTAAACCTGGTTTCGATCAATATTTTAGAGGATAACGCATGTTAGGTCTAGGTTAGGCCTGGGATTTGCCCTCATCAGGGTCATACTTTCGCGTTTTTCACATACTTGTTGAACAGATACTGGGTTTTTTTTTGGTTTGGATCACGTAGTAATGTGGTAACACACTGAAACTGTTGATTAACCCTGGTTTCGAACAATATTTTAGAGGATAACGCATGTTAGGTCTAGGTTAGGCCGGGGATTTGCCCTCATCAGGGTCATACTTTCGCAGTTTTAACATACATGTTGACCTGATCGGCGGTTTTTTCTGCTTTGGATCGCGTAGTAAAGTGGTACCACACTGAAACAGTCCATTAAACCTGGATTCGATCAATATTTTGGAGGATAACGCAATTTAGGTCTGGGATAGGTCTGGGATTCGCCCTCATCAGGCTCATACTTTCGCGTTTTTCACATACTTCTTGAACAGATCCTGGGATTTTTCTGGTTTGGAACACATAGTAATGTGGTACCACACTGAAACAGTCCATTAAACCTGGTTTCGATCAATATTTTAGAGGATAACGCATGTTAGGTCTAGGTTAGGCCTGGGATTTGCCCTCATCAGGGTCATACTTTCGCGTTTTTCACATACTTGTTGAACAGATACTGGGTTTTTTTTTGGTTTGGATCACGTAGTAATGTGGTAACACACTGAAACTGTTGATTAACCCTGGTTTCGAACAATATTTTAGAGGATAACGCAAGTTAGGTCTAGGTTAGGCCTGGGATTTGACCTCATCAGACTCATACTTTCGCACACTTCACATACTCGTTGAACAGATCCTGGGTTTTTTCTGGTTTGGAACACATAGTAATGTGGTACCACACTGAAACAGTCCATTAAACCTGGTCTTGATAAATATTTTAGAGGATAACACATGTTAGGTCTAGGTTAGGCCTGGGATTTGACCTCATCAGACTCATACTTTCGCACACTTCACATACTCGTTGAACAGATTCTGGGTTTTTTGTAGTTTGGATCACGTAGTAATGTGGTACCACACTGAAACAGTCCATTAAACGTGGTTTCGATCAATATTTTTGAGGATAACGCATGTTAGGTCTGTGTTAGGTCTAGGATTTGCCCTCGTCAGGATCATACTTTCGCATTTTTCACATACTTGTTGAACAGATCCTGGGTTTTTTCAGGTTTGGATAACGTAGCAGTGTGGTACCACACTGAAACAGTCCACTAAACCTGGTTTGGATCAATATTTTAGAGGATAACGCATGTTAGGTCTAGGTTAGGTCTGGGATTTTCACTCATCAGACTCATACTTTCGCATTCTTCACATACTTGTTGAGCGGATCCGGGGTTTTTTCTGGTTTGGTTCACGTAGTAATGTGGTACCACACTGAAACAGTCGAATAAACCTGGTTTCGAACAATATTTTAGAGGATAACTCAAGTTAGGTCTGGGATAGGTCTGGGATTTGACCTCATCAGACTCATACTTTCGCACACTTCACATACTCGTTGAACAGATCCTGGGTTATTTTCTGGTTTGGATTACATAGTAATGTGGTACCACACTGAAACAGTCCATTAAACCTGGTTTCGATCAATATTTTAGAGGATAACGCATGTTAGGTCTAGGTTAGGCCTGGGATTTGCCCTCATCAGGGTCATACTTTCGCGTTTTTCACATACTTGTTGAACAGATACTGGGTTTTTTTTTGGTTTGGATCACGTAGTAATGTGGTAACACACTGAAACTGTTGATTAACCCTGGTTTCGAACAATATTTTAGAGGATAACGCATGTTAGGTCTAGGTTAGGCCTGGGATTTGCCCTCATCAGGGTCATACTTTCGCGTTTTTCACATACTTGTTGAACAGATACTGGGTTTTTTTTTGGTTTGGATCACGTAGTAATGTGGTAACACACTGAAACTGTTGATTAACCCTGGTTTCGAACAATATTTTAGAGGATAACGCAAGTTAGGTCTAGGTTAGGCCTGGGATTTGACCTCATCAGACTCATACTTTCGCACACTTCACATACTCGTTGAACAGATCCTGGGTTTTTTCTGGTTTGGAACACATAGTAATGTGGTACCACACTGAAACAGTCCATTAAACCTGGTCTTGATAAATATTTTAGAGGATAACACATGTTAGGTCTAGGTTAGGCCTGGGATTTGACCTCATCAGACTCATACTTTCGCACACTTCACATACTCGTTGAACAGATTCTGGGTTTTTTGTAGTTTGGATCACGTAGCAATGTGGTACCACACTGAAACAGTCCATTAAACCTGGTTTCGATCAATATTTTAGAGAATAATTCATGTTAGGTCTAGGTTAGGCCTGGGATTTTCACTCATCAGACTCATACTTTCGCATTCTTCACATACTTGTTGAGCGGATCCTGGGTTTTTTCTGGTTTGGTTCACGTAGTAATGTGGTACCACACGGAAACAGTCGATTAAACCTGGTTTCGATCAATATTTTAGAGAATAATTCATGTTAGGTCTAGGTTAGGTCTGGGATTTGCTCTCATCAGGCACATTCTTTCGCATATTTCTCATACTTGATGGCTAGATCCTGGGCTGTTTCTGGATTGTATGACATAGTAATGTGGCACCACGCTGAAACAGTGAATTAAACCTGGTTTCGATCAATATTTTAGAGGATAACGCGAGTTAGGTCTAGGTTAGGCCTGGGATTTGCCCTCATCAGGGTCATACTTTCGCAGTTTTATCATACATGTTGACCTGATCGAGGGTTTTTTCTGCTTTGGATCACGTAGTAAAGTGGTACCACACTGAAACATTCCATTAAACCTGGTCTTGACAAATATTTTAGAGGATAACGGATGTTAGGTTTGGGTTAGGTCTAGGATTTGCCCTCATCAGGCTCATACTTTCGCATATTTCTCGTACTTCATGGCAAGATCCAGGGCTGTTTCTGGATTGTATCACGTAGTAATGTGGTACCACGCTGAAACAGTCAATTAAACCTGGTTTCGATCAATATTTTAGAGGATAACGCAAGTTAGGTCTGGCATAGGTCTGGGATTTGCTCTCATCAGGCTCGTTGTTTCGCATATTTCTCATACTTGATGGCTAGATCCTGGGCTTTTTCTGGATTGCATCATGTAGTAATGTGGTACCACGCTGAAACAGTCAATTAAACCTGGTTTCGATCAATATTTTAGAGGATAACGCAAGTTAGGTCTGGCATAGGTCTGGGATTCGCCCTAATCAGGCTCATACTTTCGCGTTTTTCACATACTTGTTGAACAGATCCTGGGTTTTTTCTGGTTTGTATCACGTAGTAGTGTGGTACCACACTGAAACAGTCCATTAACCCTGGTTTGGATCAATATTTTAGAGGATAACGCATGTTAGGTCTCGGTTAGCCCTGGGATTTTCACTCATCAGACTCATACTTTCGCATTCCTCTCATACTTGTTGAACTGATCCTGGGTTTTTTCTGGTTTGGATCACGTAGTAATGTGGTACCACCATGAAACAGTCGATTAAACCTGGTTTCGATCAATATTTTAGAGGATAACGCAAGTTAAGTCTGGGATTGGTCTGGGATTTGACCTCATCAGACCCATACTTTCGGATTCTTCACATACTTGTTGAACGGATCCTGGGTTTTTTCTGGTTTGGATCACGTTGTAATGTGGGTCCACACTGAAACAGTCAATTGAACCTGGTTTCGACCAATATTTTAGAGAATAATTCATGTTAGGTCTAGGTTAGGTCTGGGATTTGCTCTCATCAGGCTCATTCTTTCGCATATTTCTCATACTTGATGGCTAGATCCTGGGCTTTTTCTGGATTGCATCACGTAGTAATGTGGTACCACACTGAAACCGTCGATTAAACCTGGTTTCGATCAATATTTTAGAGAATAACGCAAGTTAAGTCCGGGATTGGTCTGGGATTTGACCTCATCAGACTCATACTTTCGCACACTTCACATACTTGTTGAACAGATCCTGCGTTTTTTCTGGTATGGATCCCGTAGTAGTGTGCTACCACACTGAAACAGTCCATTAAACCTGGTTTCGCTCAATATTTTAGAGGATAACGCATGTTAGGTCAAGGTTAGGTCTAAGATTTGCCCTCATCAGGCTCACAGTTTCGCGTTTTTCACATACTTGTTGAACAGATCCTGGGTTTTTTCTGGTTTGGCTCACGAAGTAGTGTGGTACCACACTGAAACAATCAATTAAACCTGGTCTTGATAAATATTTTAGAGGATAACGCATGTTAGGTTTGGGTTAGGTTTAGGATTTGCCCTCAGCAGGCTCATACTTTCGCATATCTCTCATACTTCATGGCTAGATCCTGGGCTGTTTCTGGATTGTATCACGTAGTAATGTGGTACCACGCTGAAACAGTCAATTAAACCTGGTTTCGATCAATATTTTAGAGAATAATTCATGTTAGGTCTAGGTTAGGTCTGGGATTTGCTCTCATCAGGCTCGTTCTGTCGCATATTTCTTATACTTGATGGCTAGATCCAGGGCTTTTTCTGGATTGCATCACGTAGTAATGAAGTACAACACTGAAACAGTCAATTAAACCTGGTTTCCATCAATATCTTAGAGGACAACGCATGTTAGGTCTGGGATAGGTCTGGGATTTTCACTCATCAGACTCATACTTTCGCATTCTTCACATACTTGTTGAGTGGATCCTGGGTTTTTTCTGGATTGGTTCACGTAGTAATGTGGTACCACACTGAAACAGTCGATTAAACCTGGTTTCGACCAATATTTTAGAGAATAATTCGTGTTAGGTCTAGGTTAGGTCTGGGATTTGCTCTCATCAGGCTCATACTTTCGCGTTTTTCACATACTTGTTGAACAGATCCTGGGCGTTTTCTGGATTGCATCACGTAGTAATGTGGTACCACACTGAAACAGTCGATTAAACCTGGTTTCGATCAATATTTTAGAGAATAACGCAAGTTAAGTCCGGGATTGGTCTGGGATTTGACCTCATCAGACTCATACTTTCGCACACTTCACATACTTGTTGAACAGATCCTGGGTTTTTTCTGGTATGGATCCCGTAGTAGTGTGCTACCACACTGAAACAGTCCATTAAACCTGATTTCGCTCAATATTTTAGAGGATAACGCATGTTAGGTCTAGGTTAGGTCTGGGATTTGCTCTCATCAGGCTCATACTTTCGCGTTTTTCACATACTTGTTGAACAGATCCTCGCTTTTTTCTGGTTTGGATCACGTAGTAATGTGGTACCACACTGAAACAGTCCATTAAACCTGGTTTCGATGAATATTTTAGAGGATAACGCATGTTAGGTCTGGGATAGGTCTAGGATTTGCCCTCATCAGGCTCATACTTTCGCATATTTTTCATACTTCATGGCTAGATCCTGGGCTTTTTCTGGATTGGTTCACGTAGTAATGTGGTACCACACTGAAACAGTCGATTAAACCTGGTTTCGACCAATATTTTAGAGAATAATTCGTGTTAGGTCTAGGTTAGGTCTGGGATTTGCTCTCATCAGGCTCATACTTTCGCGTTTTTCACATACTTGTTGAACAGATCCTGGGCGTTTTCTGGATTGCATCACGTAGTAATGTGGTACCACACTGAAACAGTCGATTAAACCTGGTTTCGATCAATATTTTAGAGAATAACGCAAGTTAAGTCCGGGATTGGTCTGGGATTTGCTCTCATCAGGCTCATACTTTCGCGTTTTTCACATACTTGTTGAACAGATACTGGGTTTTTTTTTGGTTTGGATCACGTAGTAATGTGGTAACACACTGAAACTGTTGATTAACCCTGGTTTCGAACAATATTTTAGAGGATAACGCATGTTAGGTCTAGGTTAGGCCGGGGATTTGCCCTCATCAGGGTCATACTTTCGCAGTTTTAACATACATGTTGACCTGATCGGCGGTTTTTTCTGCTTTGGATCGCGTAGTAAAGTGGTACCACACTGAAACAGTCCATTAAACCTGGTTTCGATCAATATTTTGGAGGATAACGCAATTTAGGTCTGGGATAGGTCTGGGATTCGCCCTCATCAGGCTCATACTTTCGCGTTTTTCACATACTTCTTGAACAGATCCTGGGATTTTTCTGGTTTGGAACACATAGTAATGTGGTACCACACTGAAACAGTCCATTAAACCTGGTTTCGATCAATATTTTAGAGGATAACGCATGTTAGGTCTAGGTTAGGCCTGGGATTTGCCCTCATCAGGGTCATACTTTCGCGTTTTTCACATACTTGTTGAACAGATACTGGGTTTTTTTTTGGTTTGGATCACGTAGTAATGTGGTAACACACTGAAACTGTTGATTAACCCTGGTTTCGAACAATATTTTAGAGGATAACGCAAGTTAGGTCTAGGTTAGGCCTGGGATTTGACCTCATCAGACTCATACTTTCGCACACTTCACATACTCGTTGAACAGATCCTGGGTTTTTTCTGGTTTGGAACACATAGTAATGTGGTACCACACTGAAACAGTCCATTAAACCTGGTCTTGATAAATATTTTAGAGGATAACACATGTTAGGTCTAGGTTAGGCCTGGGATTTGACCTCATCAGACTCATACTTTCGCACACTTCACATACTCGTTGAACAGATTCTGGGTTTTTTGTAGTTTGGATCACGTAGTAATGTGGTATCACACTGAAACAGTCCATTAAACCTGGTTTCGATCAATATTTTTGAGGATAACGCATGTTAGGTCTGTGTTAGGTCTAGGATTTGCCCTCGTCAGGATCATACTTTCGCATTTTTCACATACTTGTTGAACAGATCCTGGGTTTTTTCAGGTTTGGATAACGTAGCAGTGTGGTACCACACTGAAACAGTCCACTAAACCTGGTTTGGATCAATATTTTAGAGGATAACGCATGTTAGGTCTAGGTTAGGTCTGGGATTTTCACTCATCAGACTCATACTTTCGCATTCTTCACATACTTGTTGAGCGGATCCTGGGTTTTTTCTGGTTTGGTTCACGTAGTAATGTGGTACCACACTGAAACAGTCGAATAAACCTGGTTTCGAACAATATTTTAGAGGATAACTCAAGTTAGGTCTGGGATAGGACTGGGATTTGACCTCATCAGACTCATACTTTCGCACACTTCACATACTCGTTGAACAGATCCTGGGTTATTTTCTGGTTTGGATCACATAGTAATGTGGTACCACACTGAAACAGTCCATTAAACCTGGTTTCGATCAATATTTTAGAGGATAACGCATGTTAGGTCTAGGTTAGGCCTGGGATTTGCCCTCATCAGGGTCATACTTTCGCGTTTTTCACATACTTGTTGAACAGATACTGGGTTTTTTTTTGGTTTGGATCACGTAGTAATGTGGTAACACACTGAAACTGTTGATTAACCCTGGTTTCGAACAATATTTTAGAGGATAACGCATGTTAGGTCTAGGTTAGGCCGGGGATTTGCCCTCATCAGGGTCATACTTTCGCAGTTTTAACATACATGTTGACCTGATCGGCGGTTTTTTCTGCTTTGGATCGCGTAGTAAAGTGGTACCACACTGAAACAGTCCATTAAACCTGGTTTCGATCAATATTTTGGAGGATAACGCAATTTAGGTCTGGGATAGGTCTGGGATTCGCCCTCATCAGGCTCATACTTTCGCGTTTTTCACATACTTCTTGAACAGATCCTGGGATTTTTCTGGTTTGGAACACATAGTAATGTGGTACCACACTGAAACAGTCCATTAAACCTGGTTTCGATCAATATTTTAGAGGATAACGCATGTTAGGTCTAGGTTAGGCCTGGGATTTGCCCTCATCAGGGTCATACTTTCGCGTTTTTCACATACTTGTTGAACAGATACTGGGTTTTTTTTTGGTTTGGATCACGTAGTAATGTGGTAACACACTGAAACTGTTGATTAACCCTGGTTTCGAACAATATTTTAGAGGATAACGCAAGTTAGGTCTAGGTTAGGCCTGGGATTTGACCTCATCAGACTCATACTTTCGCACACTTCACATACTCGTTGAACAGATCCTGGGTTTTTTCTGGTTTGGAACACATAGTAATGTGGTACCACACTGAAACAGTCCATTAAACCTGGTCTTGATAAATATTTTAGAGGATAACACATGTTAGGTCTAGGTTAGGCCTGGGATTTGACCTCATCAGACTCATACTTTCGCACACTTCACATACTCGTTGAACAGATTCTGGGTTTTTTGTAGTTTGGATCACGTAGTAATGTGGTACCACACTGAAACAGTCCATTAAACCTGGTTTCGATCAATATTTTTGAGGATAACGCATGTTAGGTATGTGTTAGGTCTAGGATTTGCCCTCGTCAGGATCATACTTTCGCATTTTTCACATACTTGTTGAACAGATCCTGGGTTTTTTCAGGTTTGGATAACGTAGCAGTGTGGTACCACACTGAAACAGTCCACTAAACCTGGTTTGGATCAATATTTTAGAGGATAACGCATGTTAGGTCTAGGTTAGGTCTGGGATTTTCACTCATCAGACTCATACTTTCGCATTCTTCACATACTTGTTGAGCGGATCCTGGGTTTTTTCTGGTTTGGTTCACGTAGTAATGTGGTACCACACTGAAACAGTCGATTAAACCTGGTTTCGAACAATACTTTAGAGGATAACTCAAGTTAGGTCTGGGATAGGTCTGGGATTTGACCTCATCAGACTCATACTTTCGCACACTTCACATACTCGTTGAACAGATCCTGGGTTATTTTCTGGTTTGGATCACATAGTAATGTGGTACCACACTGAAACAGTCCATTAAACCTGGTTTCGCTCAATATTTTGGAGGATAACGCATGTTAGGTCTTGGTTAGGTCTGGGATTTGCTCTCATCAGGCTCATTCTTTCGTATATTTCTCATACTTGATGGCTAGATCATGGGCTTTTTCTGGATTGCATCACGTAGTAATGTAGTACCACACTGAAACAGTCAATGAAACCTGGTTTCCATCAATATTTTAGAGGGCTACGCAAGATAGGTCTAGGTAAGGCCTGAGATTTTCACTGATCAGACTCATACTTTCGCATTCTTCACATACTTGTTGAACGGATCCTGGGTTTTTTCTGCTTTTGATCACGTAGTAAATAGGTACCACACTGAAACAGTCCATTAAACCTGGTTTGCATCAATATTTTAGAGGATAACGCATGTTAGGTCTAGGTTAGCCCCGAGATTTTCACTCATCAGACTCATACTTTCGCATTCTTCACATACTTGATGAACGGATCCTGGGTTTTTTCTGGTTTCGTTCACGTAGTAATGTGGTACCACACTGAAACAGTCGATTAAACCTGGTTTCGACCAATATTTTAGAGAATAATTCGTGTTAGGTCTAGGTTAGGTCTGGGATTTGCTCTCATCAGGCTCATACTTTCGCGTTTTTCACATACTTGTTGAACAGATCCTGGGCTTTTTCTGGATTGCATCACGTAGTAATGTGGTACCACACTGAAACAGTCGATTAAACCTGGTTTCGATCAATATTTTAGAGAATAACGCAAGTTAAGTCCGGTATTGGTCTGGGATTTGACCTCATCAGACTCATACTTTCGCACACTTCACATACTTGTTGAACAGATCCTGGGTTTTTTCTGGTATGGATCCCGTAGTAGTGTGCTACCACACTGAAACAGTCCATTAAACCTGGTTTCGCTCAATATTTTAGAGGATAACGCATGTTAGGTCTAGGTTAGGTCTGGGATTTGCTCTCATCAGGCTCATACTTTCGCGTTTTTCACATACTTGTTGAACAGATCCTGGGTTTTTTCTGGTTTGGATCACGTAGTACTGTGGTACCACACTGAAACAGTCCATTAAACCTGGTTTGGATCAATATTTTAGAGGATAACGCATGTTAGGTCTAGGTTAGGTCTGGGATTTTCACTCATCAGACTCATACTTTCGCATTCTTCACATACTTGTTGAGCGGATCCTGGGTTTTTTCTGGATTGGTTCACGTAGTAATGTGGTACCACACTGAAACAGTCGATTAAACCTGGTTTCGATCAATATTTTAGAGGATAACGCAAGTTCGGTCTAGGATAGGTCTGGGATTTGACCTCATCAGACTCATACTTTCGCACTCTTCACATACTTGTTGAACGGATCCTGGGTTTTTTCTGGTTTGGATCACGTAGTAATGTTGTACCACACTGAAACAGTCGATTAAACCTGGTTTCGATCAATATTTTAGATGATAACGCAAGTTAGCTCTGGGATAAGTCTGGGATTCGCCCTCATCAGGCTCATACTTTCGCGTTTTTCACATACTTGTTGAACAGATCCTCGGTTTTTTCTGGTTTGGATCACGTAGTAATGTTGTACCACACTGAAACAGTCGATTAAACCTGGTTTCGATCAATATTTTAGAGGATAACGCAAGTTCGGTCTAGGATAGGTCTGGGATTTGACCTCATCAGACTCATACTTTCGCACTCTTCACATACTTGTTGAACGGATCCTGGGTTTTTTCTGGTTTGGATCACGTAGTAATGTTGTACCACACTGAAACAGTCCATTAAACCTGGTTTCGATGAATATTTTAGAGGATAACGCATGTTAGGTCTGGGATAGGTCTAGGATTTGCCCTCATCAGGCTCATACTTTCGCATATTTTTCATACTTCATGGCTAGATCCTGGGCTTTTTCTGGTTTGGATCACGTAGTAATGTGGTACCACACGGAAACAGTCCATTAAACCTGGTTTCGATCGATATTTTAGAAGATAACGCATGTTAGGTCTAGGATAGGCCTGGGATTTGCCCTCATCAGACACATAATTTCGCAATCTTTACGTACTTGTTGAACAGCTCCTGGGTTTTTTTCTGGTTTGGATCACGTAGTAATGTGGTACCACACTGAAACTGTTGATTAAACCTGGTTTCGATCAATATTTTTGAGGATAACGCATGTTAGGTCTAGGTTAGGCCGGGGATTTGCCCTCATCAGGGTCATACTTTCGCAGTTTTAACATACATGTTGACCTGATCGACGGTTTTTTCTGCTTTGAATCGCGTAGTAAAGTGGTACCACACTGAAACAGTCTATTAAACCTGGTTTCGATCAATATTTTGGAGGATAACGCAATTTAGGTCTGGGATAGGTCTGGGATTCGCCCTCATCAGGCTCATACTTTCGCGTTTTTCACATACTTCTTGAACAGATCCTGGGATTTTTCTGGTTTGGATCACGTAGTAATGTGGTACCACACTGAAACTGTTGATTAACCCAGGTTTCGAACAATATTTTAGAGGATAACGCAAGTTAGGTCTAGGTTAGGCCTGGGATTTGACCTCATCAGACTCATACTTTCGCACACTTCACATACTCGTTGAACAGATCCTGGGTTTTTTCTGGTTTGGAACACATAGTAATGTGGTACCACACTGAAACAGTCCATTAAACCTGGTCTTGATAAATATTTTAGAGGATAACACATGTTAGGTCTAGGTTAGGCCTGGGATTTGACCTCATCAGACTCATACTTTCGCACACTTCACATACTCGTTGAACAGATTCTGGGTTTTTTGTAGTTTGGATCACGTAGTAATGTGGTACCACACTGAAACAGTCCATTAAACCTGGTTTCGATCAATATTTTTGAGGATAACGCATGTTAGGTCTGTGTTAGGTCTAGGATTTGCCCTCGTCAGGATCATACTTTCGCATTTTTCACATACTTGTTGAACAGATCCTGGGTTTTTTCAGGTTTGGATAACGTAGCAGTGTGGTACCACACTGAAACAGTCCACTAAACCTGGTTTGGATCAATATTTTAGAGGATAACGCATGTTAGGTCTAGGTTAGGTCTGGGATTTTCACTCATCAGACTCATACTTTCGCATTCTTCACATACTTGTTGAGCGGATCCTGGGTTTTTTCTGGTTTGGTTCACGTAGTAATGTGGTACCACACTGAAACAGTCGAATAAACCTGGTTTCGAACAATATTTTAGAGGATAACTCAAGTTAGGTCTGGGATAAGTCTGGGATTCGCCCTCATCAGGCTCATACTTTCGCGTTTTTCACATACTTGTTGAACAGATCCTCGGTTTTTTCTGGTTTGGATCACGTAGTAATGTGGTACCACACTGAAACAGTCCATTAAACCTGGTTTCGATGAATATTTTAGAGGATAACGCATGTTAGGTCTGGGATAGGTCTAGGATTTGCCCTCATCAGGCTCATACTTTCGCATATTTTTCATACTTCATGGCTAGATCCTGGGCTTTTTCTGGTTTGGATCACGTAGTAATGTGGTACCACACTGAAACAGTCCATTAAACCTGGTTTCGAACAATATTTTAGAGGATAACTCAAGTTAGGTCTGGGATAAGTCTGGGATTCGCCCTCATCAGGCTCATACATTCGCGTTTTTCACATACTTGTTGAACAGATCCTCGCTTTTTTCTGGTTTGGATCACGTAGTAATGTGGTACCACACTGAAACAGTCCATTAAACCTGGTTTCGATGAATATTTTAGAGGATAACGCATGTTAGGTCTGGGATAGGTCTAGGATTTGCCCTCATCAGGCTCATACTTTCGCATATTTTTCATACTTCATGGCTAGATCCTGGGCTTTTTCTGGTTTGGATCACGTAGTAATGTGGTACCACACGGAAACAGTCCATTAAACCTGGTTTCGATCAATATTTTAGAGGATAACGCATGTTAGGTCTAGGTTAGGCCTGGGATTTGCCCTCATCAGGGTCATACTTTCGCGTTTTTCACATACTTGTTGAACAGATACTGGGTTTTTTTTTGGTTTGGATCACGTAGTAATGTGGTAACACACTGAAACTGTTGATTAACCCTGGTTTCGAACAATATTTTAGAGGATAACGCATGTTAGGTCTAGGTTAGGCCGGGGATTTGCCCTCATCAGGGTCATACTTTCGCAGTTTTAACATACATGTTGACCTGATCGGCGGTTTTTTCTGCTTTGGATCGCGTAGTAAAGTGGTACCACACTGAAACAGTCCATTAAACCTGGATTCGATCAATATTTTGGAGGATAACGCAATTTAGGTCTGGGATAGGTCTGGGATTCGCCCTCATCAGGCTCATACTTTCGCGTTTTTCACATACTTCTTGAACAGATCCTGGGATTTTTCTGGTTTGGAACACATAGTAATGTGGTACCACACTGAAACAGTCCATTAAACCTGGTTTCGATCAATATTTTAGAGGATAACGCATGTTAGGTCTAGGTTAGGCCTGGGATTTGCCCTCATCAGGGTCATACTTTCGCGTTTTTCACATACTTGTTGAACAGATACTGGGTTTTTTTTTGGTTTGGATCACGTAGTAATGTGGTAACACACTGAAACTGTTGATTAACCCTGGTTTCGAACAATATTTTAGAGGATAACGCAAGTTAGGTCTAGGTTAGGCCTGGGATTTGACCTCATCAGACTCATACTTTCGCACACTTCACATACTCGTTGAACAGATCCTGGGTTTTTTCTGGTTTGGAACACATAGTAATGTGGTACCACACTGAAACAGTCCATTAAACCTGGTCTTGATAAATATTTTAGAGGATAACACATGTTAGGTCTAGGTTAGGCCTGGGATTTGACCTCATCAGACTCATACTTTCGCACACTTCACATACTCGTTGAACAGATTCTGGGTTTTTTGTAGTTTGGATCACGTAGTAATGTGGTACCACACTGAAACAGTCCATTAAACGTGGTTTCGATCAATATTTTTGAGGATAACGCATGTTAGGTCTGTGTTAGGTCTAGGATTTGCCCTCGTCAGGATCATACTTTCGCATTTTTCACATACTTGTTGAACAGATCCTGGGTTTTTTCAGGTTTGGATAACGTAGCAGTGTGGTACCACACTGAAACAGTCCACTAAACCTGGTTTGGATCAATATTTTAGAGGATAACGCATGTTAGGTCTAGGTTAGGTCTGGGATTTTCACTCATCAGACTCATACTTTCGCATTCTTCACATACTTGTTGAGCGGATCCGGGGTTTTTTCTGGTTTGGTTCACGTAGTAATGTGGTACCACACTGAAACAGTCGAATAAACCTGGTTTCGAACAATATTTTAGAGGATAACTCAAGTTAGGTCTGGGATAGGTCTGGGATTTGACCTCATCAGACTCATACTTTCGCACACTTCACATACTCGTTGAACAGATCCTGGGTTATTTTCTGGTTTGGATTACATAGTAATGTGGTACCACACTGAAACAGTCCATTAAACCTGGTTTCGATCAATATTTTAGAGGATAACGCATGTTAGGTCTAGGTTAGGCCTGGGATTTGCCCTCATCAGGGTCATACTTTCGCGTTTTTCACATACTTGTTGAACAGATACTGGGTTTTTTTTTGGTTTGGATCACGTAGTAATGTGGTAACACACTGAAACTGTTGATTAACCCTGGTTTCGAACAATATTTTAGAGGATAACGCATGTTAGGTCTAGGTTAGGCCTGGGATTTGCCCTCATCAGGGTCATACTTTCGCGTTTTTCACATACTTGTTGAACAGATACTGGGTTTTTTTTTGGTTTGGATCACGTAGTAATGTGGTAACACACTGAAACTGTTGATTAACCCTGGTTTCGAACAATATTTTAGAGGATAACGCAAGTTAGGTCTAGGTTAGGCCTGGGATTTGACCTCATCAGACTCATACTTTCGCACACTTCACATACTCGTTGAACAGATCCTGGGTTTTTTCTGGTTTGGAACACATAGTAATGTGGTACCACACTGAAACAGTCCATTAAACCTGGTCTTGATAAATATTTTAGAGGATAACACATGTTAGGTCTAGGTTAGGCCTGGGATTTGACCTCATCAGACTCATACTTTCGCACACTTCACATACTCGTTGAACAGATTCTGGGTTTTTTGTAGTTTGGATCACGTAGCAATGTGGTACCACACTGAAACAGTCCATTAAACCTGGTTTCGATCAATATTTTAGAGAATAATTCATGTTAGGTCTAGGTTAGGCCTGGGATTTTCACTCATCAGACTCATACTTTCGCATTCTTCACATACTTGTTGAGCGGATCCTGGGTTTTTTCTGGTTTGGTTCACGTAGTAATGTGGTACCACACGGAAACAGTCGATTAAACCTGGTTTCGATCAATATTTTAGAGAATAATTCATGTTAGGTCTAGGTTAGGTCTGGGATTTGCTCTCATCAGGCACATTCTTTCGCATATTTCTCATACTTGATGGCTAGATCCTGGGCTGTTTCTGGATTGTATGACATAGTAATGTGGCACCACGCTGAAACAGTGAATTAAACCTGGTTTCGATCAATATTTTAGAGGATAACGCGAGTTAGGTCTAGGTTAGGCCTGGGATTTGCCCTCATCAGGGTCATACTTTCGCAGTTTTATCATACATGTTGACCTGATCGAGGGTTTTTTCTGCTTTGGATCACGTAGTAAAGTGGTACCACACTGAAACATTCCATTAAACCTGGTCTTGACAAATATTTTAGAGGATAACGGATGTTAGGTTTGGGTTAGGTCTAGGATTTGCCCTCATCAGGCTCATACTTTCGCATATTTCTCGTACTTCATGGCAAGATCCAGGGCTGTTTCTGGATTGTATCACGTAGTAATGTGGTACCACGCTGAAACAGTCAATTAAACCTGGTTTCGATCAATATTTTAGAGGATAACGCAAGTTAGGTCTGGCATAGGTCTGGGATTTGCTCTCATCAGGCTCGTTGTTTCGCATATTTCTCATACTTGATGGCTAGATCCTGGGCTTTTTCTGGATTGCATCATGTAGTAATGTGGTACCACGCTGAAACAGTCAATTAAACCTGGTTTCGATCAATATTTTAGAGGATAACGCAAGTTAGGTCTGGCATAGGTCTGGGATTCGCCCTAATCAGGCTCATACTTTCGCGTTTTTCACATACTTGTTGAACAGATCCTGGGTTTTTTCTGGTTTGTATCACGTAGTAGTGTGGTACCACACTGAAACAGTCCATTAACCCTGGTTTGGATCAATATTTTAGAGGATAACGCATGTTAGGTCTCGGTTAGCCCTGGGATTTTCACTCATCAGACTCATACTTTCGCATTCCTCTCATACTTGTTGAACTGATCCTGGGTTTTTTCTGGTTTGGATCACGTAGTAATGTGGTACCACCATGAAACAGTCGATTAAACCTGGTTTCGATCAATATTTTAGAGGATAACGCAAGTTAAGTCTGGGATTGGTCTGGGATTTGACCTCATCAGACCCATACTTTCGGATTCTTCACATACTTGTTGAACGGATCCTGGGTTTTTTCTGGTTTGGATCACGTTGTAATGTGGGTCCACACTGAAACAGTCAATTGAACCTGGTTTCGACCAATATTTTAGAGAATAATTCATGTTAGGTCTAGGTTAGGTCTGGGATTTGCTCTCATCAGGCTCATTCTTTCGCATATTTCTCATACTTGATGGCTAGATCCTGGGCTTTTTCTGGATTGCATCACGTAGTAATGTGGTACCACACTGAAACCGTCGATTAAACCTGGTTTCGATCAATATTTTAGAGAATAACGCAAGTTAAGTCCGGGATTGGTCTGGGATTTGACCTCATCAGACTCATACTTTCGCACACTTCACATACTTGTTGAACAGATCCTGCGTTTTTTCTGGTATGGATCCCGTAGTAGTGTGCTACCACACTGAAACAGTCCATTAAACCTGGTTTCGCTCAATATTTTAGAGGATAACGCATGTTAGGTCAAGGTTAGGTCTAAGATTTGCCCTCATCAGGCTCACAGTTTCGCGTTTTTCACATACTTGTTGAACAGATCCTGGGTTTTTTCTGGTTTGGCTCACGAAGTAGTGTGGTACCACACTGAAACAATCAATTAAACCTGGTCTTGATAAATATTTTAGAGGATAACGCATGTTAGGTTTGGGTTAGGTTTAGGATTTGCCCTCAGCAGGCTCATACTTTCGCATATCTCTCATACTTCATGGCTAGATCCTGGGCTGTTTCTGGATTGTATCACGTAGTAATGTGGTACCACGCTGAAACAGTCAATTAAACCTGGTTTCGATCAATATTTTAGAGAATAATTCATGTTAGGTCTAGGTTAGGTCTGGGATTTGCTCTCATCAGGCTCGTTCTGTCGCATATTTCTTATACTTGATGGCTAGATCCAGGGCTTTTTCTGGATTGCATCACGTAGTAATGAAGTACAACACTGAAACAGTCAATTAAACCTGGTTTCCATCAATATCTTAGAGGACAACGCATGTTAGGTCTGGGATAGGTCTGGGATTTTCACTCATCAGACTCATACTTTCGCATTCTTCACATACTTGTTGAGTGGATCCTGGGTTTTTTCTGGATTGGTTCACGTAGTAATGTGGTACCACACTGAAACAGTCGATTAAACCTGGTTTCGACCAATATTTTAGAGAATAATTCGTGTTAGGTCTAGGTTAGGTCTGGGATTTGCTCTCATCAGGCTCATACTTTCGCGTTTTTCACATACTTGTTGAACAGATCCTGGGCGTTTTCTGGATTGCATCACGTAGTAATGTGGTACCACACTGAAACAGTCGATTAAACCTGGTTTCGATCAATATTTTAGAGAATAACGCAAGTTAAGTCCGGGATTGGTCTGGGATTTGACCTCATCAGACTCATACTTTCGCACACTTCACATACTTGTTGAACAGATCCTGGGTTTTTTCTGGTATGGATCCCGTAGTAGTGTGCTACCACACTGAAACAGTCCATTAAACCTGATTTCGCTCAATATTTTAGAGGATAACGCATGTTAGGTCTAGGTTAGGTCTGGGATTTGCTCTCATCAGGCTCATACTTTCGCGTTTTTCACATACTTGTTGAACAGATCCTCGCTTTTTTCTGGTTTGGATCACGTAGTAATGTGGTACCACACTGAAACAGTCCATTAAACCTGGTTTCGATGAATATTTTAGAGGATAACGCATGTTAGGTCTGGGATAGGTCTAGGATTTGCCCTCATCAGGCTCATACTTTCGCATATTTTTCATACTTCATGGCTAGATCCTGGGCTTTTTCTGGATTGGTTCACGTAGTAATGTGGTACCACACTGAAACAGTCGATTAAACCTGGTTTCGACCAATATTTTAGAGAATAATTCGTGTTAGGTCTAGGTTAGGTCTGGGATTTGCTCTCATCAGGCTCATACTTTCGCGTTTTTCACATACTTGTTGAACAGATCCTGGGCGTTTTCTGGATTGCATCACGTAGTAATGTGGTACCACACTGAAACAGTCGATTAAACCTGGTTTCGATCAATATTTTAGAGAATAACGCAAGTTAAGTCCGGGATTGGTCTGGGATTTGCTCTCATCAGGCTCATACTTTCGCGTTTTTCACATACTTGTTGAACAGATACTGGGTTTTTTTTTGGTTTGGATCACGTAGTAATGTGGTAACACACTGAAACTGTTGATTAACCCTGGTTTCGAACAATATTTTAGAGGATAACGCATGTTAGGTCTAGGTTAGGCCGGGGATTTGCCCTCATCAGGGTCATACTTTCGCAGTTTTAACATACATGTTGACCTGATCGGCGGTTTTTTCTGCTTTGGATCGCGTAGTAAAGTGGTACCACACTGAAACAGTCCATTAAACCTGGTTTCGATCAATATTTTGGAGGATAACGCAATTTAGGTCTGGGATAGGTCTGGGATTCGCCCTCATCAGGCTCATACTTTCGCGTTTTTCACATACTTCTTGAACAGATCCTGGGATTTTTCTGGTTTGGAACACATAGTAATGTGGTACCACACTGAAACAGTCCATTAAACCTGGTTTCGATCAATATTTTAGAGGATAACGCATGTTAGGTCTAGGTTAGGCCTGGGATTTGCCCTCATCAGGGTCATACTTTCGCGTTTTTCACATACTTGTTGAACAGATACTGGGTTTTTTTTTGGTTTGGATCACGTAGTAATGTGGTAACACACTGAAACTGTTGATTAACCCTGGTTTCGAACAATATTTTAGAGGATAACGCAAGTTAGGTCTAGGTTAGGCCTGGGATTTGACCTCATCAGACTCATACTTTCGCACACTTCACATACTCGTTGAACAGATCCTGGGTTTTTTCTGGTTTGGAACACATAGTAATGTGGTACCACACTGAAACAGTCCATTAAACCTGGTCTTGATAAATATTTTAGAGGATAACACATGTTAGGTCTAGGTTAGGCCTGGGATTTGACCTCATCAGACTCATACTTTCGCACACTTCACATACTCGTTGAACAGATTCTGGGTTTTTTGTAGTTTGGATCACGTAGTAATGTGGTATCACACTGAAACAGTCCATTAAACCTGGTTTCGATCAATATTTTTGAGGATAACGCATGTTAGGTCTGTGTTAGGTCTAGGATTTGCCCTCGTCAGGATCATACTTTCGCATTTTTCACATACTTGTTGAACAGATCCTGGGTTTTTTCAGGTTTGGATAACGTAGCAGTGTGGTACCACACTGAAACAGTCCACTAAACCTGGTTTGGATCAATATTTTAGAGGATAACGCATGTTAGGTCTAGGTTAGGTCTGGGATTTTCACTCATCAGACTCATACTTTCGCATTCTTCACATACTTGTTGAGCGGATCCTGGGTTTTTTCTGGTTTGGTTCACGTAGTAATGTGGTACCACACTGAAACAGTCGAATAAACCTGGTTTCGAACAATATTTTAGAGGATAACTCAAGTTAGGTCTGGGATAGGACTGGGATTTGACCTCATCAGACTCATACTTTCGCACACTTCACATACTCGTTGAACAGATCCTGGGTTATTTTCTGGTTTGGATCACATAGTAATGTGGTACCACACTGAAACAGTCCATTAAACCTGGTTTCGATCAATATTTTAGAGGATAACGCATGTTAGGTCTAGGTTAGGCCTGGGATTTGCCCTCATCAGGGTCATACTTTCGCGTTTTTCACATAC
Source organism: Colletes latitarsis (assembly GCF_051014445.1). Lineage (NCBI taxonomy): Eukaryota > Metazoa > Arthropoda > Insecta > Hymenoptera > Colletidae > Colletes > Colletes latitarsis. Next base: position 13,995,531 of record NW_027488365.1, read on the forward strand.
TTGTTGAACAGATACTGGGTTTTTTTTTGGTTTGGATCACGTAGTAATGTGGTAACACACTGAAACTGTTGATTAACCCTGGTTTCGAACAATATTTTAGAGGATAACGCATGTTAGGTCTAGGTTAGGCCGGGGATTTGCCCTCATCAGGGTCATACTTTCGCAGTTTTAACATACATGTTGACCTGATCGGCGGTTTTTTCTGCTTTGGATCGCGTAGTAAAGTGGTACCACACTGAAACAGTCCATTAAACCTGGTTTCGATCAATATTTTGGAGGATAACGCAATTTAGGTCTGGGATAGGTCTGGGATTCGCCCTCATCAGGCTCATACTTTCGCGTTTTTCACATACTTCTTGAACAGATCCTGGGATTTTTCTGGTTTGGAACACATAGTAATGTGGTACCACACTGAAACAGTCCATTAAACCTGGTTTCGATCAATATTTTAGAGGATAACGCATGTTAGGTCTAGGTTAGGCCTGGGATTTGCCCTCATCAGGGTCATACTTTCGCGTTTTTCACATACTTGTTGAACAGATACTGGGTTTTTTTTTGGTTTGGATCACGTAGTAATGTGGTAACACACTGAAACTGTTGATTAACCCTGGTTTCGAACAATATTTTAGAGGATAACGCAAGTTAGGTCTAGGTTAGGCCTGGGATTTGACCTCATCAGACTCATACTTTCGCACACTTCACATACTCGTTGAACAGATCCTGGGTTTTTTCTGGTTTGGAACACATAGTAATGTGGTACCACACTGAAACAGTCCATTAAACCTGGTCTTGATAAATATTTTAGAGGATAACACATGTTAGGTCTAGGTTAGGCCTGGGATTTGACCTCATCAGACTCATACTTTCGCACACTTCACATACTCGTTGAACAGATTCTGGGTTTTTTGTAGTTTGGATCACGTAGTAATGTGGTACCACACTGAAACAGTCCATTAAACCTGGTTTCGATCAATATTTTTGAGGATAACGCATGTTAGGTATGTGTTAGGTCTAGGATTTGCCCTCGTCAGGATCATACTTTCGCATTTTTCACATACTTGTTGAACAGATCCTGGGTTTTTTCAGGTTTGGATAACGTAGCAGTGTGGTACCACACTGAAACAGTCCACTAAACCTGGTTTGGATCAATATTTTAGAGGATAACGCATGTTAGGTCTAGGTTAGGTCTGGGATTTTCACTCATCAGACTCATACTTTCGCATTCTTCACATACTTGTTGAGCGGATCCTGGGTTTTTTCTGGTTTGGTTCACGTAGTAATGTGGTACCACACTGAAACAGTCGATTAAACCTGGTTTCGAACAATACTTTAGAGGATAACTCAAGTTAGGTCTGGGATAGGTCTGGGATTTGACCTCATCAGACTCATACTTTCGCACACTTCACATACTCGTTGAACAGATCCTGGGTTATTTTCTGGTTTGGATCACATAGTAATGTGGTACCACACTGAAACAGTCCATTAAACCTGGTTTCGCTCAATATTTTGGAGGATAACGCATGTTAGGTCTTGGTTAGGTCTGGGATTTGCTCTCATCAGGCTCATTCTTTCGTATATTTCTCATACTTGATGGCTAGATCATGGGCTTTTTCTGGATTGCATCACGTAGTAATGTAGTACCACACTGAAACAGTCAATGAAACCTGGTTTCCATCAATATTTTAGAGGGCTACGCAAGATAGGTCTAGGTAAGGCCTGAGATTTTCACTGATCAGACTCATACTTTCGCATTCTTCACATACTTGTTGAACGGATCCTGGGTTTTTTCTGCTTTTGATCACGTAGTAAATAGGTACCACACTGAAACAGTCCATTAAACCTGGTTTGCATCAATATTTTAGAGGATAACGCATGTTAGGTCTAGGTTAGCCCCGAGATTTTCACTCATCAGACTCATACTTTCGCATTCTTCACATACTTGATGAACGGATCCTGGGTTTTTTCTGGTTTCGTTCACGTAGTAATGTGGTACCACACTGAAACAGTCGATTAAACCTGGTTTCGACCAATATTTTAGAGAATAATTCGTGTTAGGTCTAGGTTAGGTCTGGGATTTGCTCTCATCAGGCTCATACTTTCGCGTTTTTCACATACTTGTTGAACAGATCCTGGGCTTTTTCTGGATTGCATCACGTAGTAATGTGGTACCACACTGAAACAGTCGATTAAACCTGGTTTCGATCAATATTTTAGAGAATAACGCAAGTTAAGTCCGGTATTGGTCTGGGATTTGACCTCATCAGACTCATACTTTCGCACACTTCACATACTTGTTGAACAGATCCTGGGTTTTTTCTGGTATGGATCCCGTAGTAGTGTGCTACCACACTGAAACAGTCCATTAAACCTGGTTTCGCTCAATATTTTAGAGGATAACGCATGTTAGGTCTAGGTTAGGTCTGGGATTTGCTCTCATCAGGCTCATACTTTCGCGTTTTTCACATACTTGTTGAACAGATCCTGGGTTTTTTCTGGTTTGGATCACGTAGTACTGTGGTACCACACTGAAACAGTCCATTAAACCTGGTTTGGATCAATATTTTAGAGGATAACGCATGTTAGGTCTAGGTTAGGTCTGGGATTTTCACTCATCAGACTCATACTTTCGCATTCTTCACATACTTGTTGAGCGGATCCTGGGTTTTTTCTGGATTGGTTCACGTAGTAATGTGGTACCACACTGAAACAGTCGATTAAACCTGGTTTCGATCAATATTTTAGAGGATAACGCAAGTTCGGTCTAGGATAGGTCTGGGATTTGACCTCATCAGACTCATACTTTCGCACTCTTCACATACTTGTTGAACGGATCCTGGGTTTTTTCTGGTTTGGATCACGTAGTAATGTTGTACCACACTGAAACAGTCGATTAAACCTGGTTTCGATCAATATTTTAGATGATAACGCAAGTTAGCTCTGGGATAAGTCTGGGATTCGCCCTCATCAGGCTCATACTTTCGCGTTTTTCACATACTTGTTGAACAGATCCTCGGTTTTTTCTGGTTTGGATCACGTAGTAATGTTGTACCACACTGAAACAGTCGATTAAACCTGGTTTCGATCAATATTTTAGAGGATAACGCAAGTTCGGTCTAGGATAGGTCTGGGATTTGACCTCATCAGACTCATACTTTCGCACTCTTCACATACTTGTTGAACGGATCCTGGGTTTTTTCTGGTTTGGATCACGTAGTAATGTTGTACCACACTGAAACAGTCCATTAAACCTGGTTTCGATGAATATTTTAGAGGATAACGCATGTTAGGTCTGGGATAGGTCTAGGATTTGCCCTCATCAGGCTCATACTTTCGCATATTTTTCATACTTCATGGCTAGATCCTGGGCTTTTTCTGGTTTGGATCACGTAGTAATGTGGTACCACACGGAAACAGTCCATTAAACCTGGTTTCGATCGATATTTTAGAAGATAACGCATGTTAGGTCTAGGATAGGCCTGGGATTTGCCCTCATCAGACACATAATTTCGCAATCTTTACGTACTTGTTGAACAGCTCCTGGGTTTTTTTCTGGTTTGGATCACGTAGTAATGTGGTACCACACTGAAACTGTTGATTAAACCTGGTTTCGATCAATATTTTTGAGGATAACGCATGTTAGGTCTAGGTTAGGCCGGGGATTTGCCCTCATCAGGGTCATACTTTCGCAGTTTTAACATACATGTTGACCTGATCGACGGTTTTTTCTGCTTTGAATCGCGTAGTAAAGTGGTACCACACTGAAACAGTCTATTAAACCTGGTTTCGATCAATATTTTGGAGGATAACGCAATTTAGGTCTGGGATAGGTCTGGGATTCGCCCTCATCAGGCTCATACTTTCGCGTTTTTCACATACTTCTTGAACAGATCCTGGGATTTTTCTGGTTTGGATCACGTAGTAATGTGGTACCACACTGAAACTGTTGATTAACCCAGGTTTCGAACAATATTTTAGAGGATAACGCAAGTTAGGTCTAGGTTAGGCCTGGGATTTGACCTCATCAGACTCATACTTTCGCACACTTCACATACTCGTTGAACAGATCCTGGGTTTTTTCTGGTTTGGAACACATAGTAATGTGGTACCACACTGAAACAGTCCATTAAACCTGGTCTTGATAAATATTTTAGAGGATAACACATGTTAGGTCTAGGTTAGGCCTGGGATTTGACCTCATCAGACTCATACTTTCGCACACTTCACATACTCGTTGAACAGATTCTGGGTTTTTTGTAGTTTGGATCACGTAGTAATGTGGTACCACACTGAAACAGTCCATTAAACCTGGTTTCGATCAATATTTTTGAGGATAACGCATGTTAGGTCTGTGTTAGGTCTAGGATTTGCCCTCGTCAGGATCATACTTTCGCATTTTTCACATACTTGTTGAACAGATCCTGGGTTTTTTCAGGTTTGGATAACGTAGCAGTGTGGTACCACACTGAAACAGTCCACTAAACCTGGTTTGGATCAATATTTTAGAGGATAACGCATGTTAGGTCTAGGTTAGGTCTGGGATTTTCACTCATCAGACTCATACTTTCGCATTCTTCACATACTTGTTGAGCGGATCCTGGGTTTTTTCTGGTTTGGTTCACGTAGTAATGTGGTACCACACTGAAACAGTCGAATAAACCTGGTTTCGAACAATATTTTAGAGGATAACTCAAGTTAGGTCTGGGATAAGTCTGGGATTCGCCCTCATCAGGCTCATACTTTCGCGTTTTTCACATACTTGTTGAACAGATCCTCGGTTTTTTCTGGTTTGGATCACGTAGTAATGTGGTACCACACTGAAACAGTCCATTAAACCTGGTTTCGATGAATATTTTAGAGGATAACGCATGTTAGGTCTGGGATAGGTCTAGGATTTGCCCTCATCAGGCTCATACTTTCGCATATTTTTCATACTTCATGGCTAGATCCTGGGCTTTTTCTGGTTTGGATCACGTAGTAATGTGGTACCACACGGAAACAGTCCATTAAACCTGGTTTCGATCGATATTTTAGAAGATAACGCATGTTAGGTCTAGGATAGGCCTGGGATTTGCCCTCATCAGACACATAATTTCGCAATCTTTACGTACTTGTTGAACAGCTCCTGGGTTTTTTTCTGGTTTGGATCACGTAGTAATGTGGTACCACACTGAAACTGTTGATTAAACCTGGTTTCGATCAATATTTTTGAGGATAACGCATGTTAGGTCTAGGTTAGGCCGGGGATTTGCCCTCATCAGGGTCATACTTTCGCAGTTTTAACATACATGTTGACCTGATCGACGGTTTTTTCTGCTTTGGATCGCGTAGTAAAGTGGTACCACACTGAAACAGTCTATTAAACCTGGTTTCGATCAATATTTTGGAGGATAACGCAATTTAGGTCTGGGATAGGTCTGGGATTCGCCCTCATCAGGCTCATACTTTCGCGTTTTTCACATACTTCTTGAACAGATCCTGGGATTTTTCTGGTTTGGATCACGTAGTAATGTGGTACCACACTGAAACTGTCCATTAAACCTGGTCTTGATAAATATTTTAGAGGATAACACATGTTAGGTCTAGGTTAGGCCTGGGATTTGCCCTCATCAGGGTCATACTTTCGCGTTTTTCACATACTTCTTGAACAGATACTGGGTTTTTTGTAGTTTGGATCACGTAGTAATGTGGTACCACACTGAAACAGTCCATTAAACCTGGTTTCGATCAATATTTTAGAGGATAACGCATGTTAGGTCTAGGTTAGGCCGGGGATTTGCCCTCATCAGGGTCATACTTTCGCAGTTTTAACATACATGTTGACCTGATCGACGGTTTTTTCTGGTTTGGATCACGTAGTAATGTTGTACCACACTGAAACAGTCCATTAAACCTGGTTTCGATGAATATTTTAGAGGATAACGCATGTTAGGTCTGGGATAGGTCTAGGATTTGCCCTCATCAGGCTCATACTTTCGCATATTTTTCATACTTCATGGCTAGATCCTGGGTTTTTTCTGGTTTGGAACACATAGTAATGTGGTACCACACTGAAACAGTCCATTAAACCTGGTCTTGATAAATATTTTAGAGGATAACACATGTTAGGTCTAGGTTAGGCCTGGGATTTGACCTCATCAGACTCATACTTTCGCACACTTCACATACTCGTTGAACAGATCCTGGGTTTTTTCTGGTTTGGAACACATAGTAATGTGGTACCACACTGAAACAGTCCATTAAACCTGGTCTTGATAAATATTTTAGAGGATAACACATGTTAGGTCTAGGTTAGGCCTGGGATTTGACCTCATCAGACTCATACTTTCGCACACTTCACATACTCGTTGAACAGATCCTGGGTTTTTTGTAGTTTGGATCACGTAGTAATGTGGTACCACACTGAAACAGTCCATTAAACCTGGTTTCGATCAATATTTTAGAGGATAACGCATGTTAGGTCTAGGTTAGGCCTGGGATTTGCCCTCATCAGGGTCATACTTTCGCGTTTTTCACATACTTCTTGAACAGATACTGGGTTTTTTTTTGGTTTGGATCACGTAGTAATGTGGTAACACACTGAAACTGTTGATTAACCCTGGTTTCGAACAATATTTTAGAGGATAACGCAAGTTAGGTCTAGGTTAGGCCTGGGATTTGACCTCATCAGACTCATACTTTCGCACACTTCACATACTCGTTGAACAGATCCTGGGTTTTTTCTGGTTTGGAACACATAGTAATGTGGTACCACACTGAAACTGTCCATTAAACCTGGTCTTGATAAATATTTTAGAGGATAACACATGTTAGGTCTGGGTTAGGCCTGGGATTTGACCTCATCAGACTCATACTTTCGCACACTTCACATACTCGTTGAACAGATTCTGGGTTTTTTGTAGTTTGGATAACGTAGTAATGTGGTACCACACTGAAACAGTCCATTAAACCTGGTTTCGATCAATATTTTTGAGGATAACGCATGTTAGGTCTGTGTTAGGTCTAGGATTTGCCCTCGTCAGGATCATACTTTCGCATTTTTCACATACTTGTTGAACAGATCCTGGGTTTTTTCAGGTTTGGATAACGTAGCAGTGTGGTACCACACTGAAACAGTCCACTAAACCTGGTTTGGATCAATATTTTAGAGGATAACGCATGTTAGGTCTAGGTTAGGTCTGGGATTTTCACTCATCAGACTCATACTTTCGCATTCTTCACATACTTGTTGAGCGGATCCTGGGTTTTTTCTGGTTTGGTTCACGTAGTAATGTGGTACCACACTGAAACAGTCGATTAAACCTGGTTTCGAACAATATTTTAGAGGATAACTCAAGTTAGGTCTGGGATAGGTCTGGGATTTGACCTCATCAGACTCATACTTTCGCACACTTCACATACTCGTTGAACAGATCCTGGGTTTTTTCTGGTTTGGAACACATAGTAATGTGGTACCACACTGAAACAGTCCATTAAACCTGGTCTTGATAAATATTTTAGAGGATAACACATGTTAGGTCTAGGTTAGGCCTGGGATTTGACCTCATCAGACTCATACTTTCGCACACTTCACATACTCGTTGAACAGATCCTGGGTTTTTTGTAGTTTGGATCACGTAGTAATGTGGTACCACACTGAAACAGTCCATTAAACCTGGTTTCGATCAATATTTTAGAGGATAACGCATGTTAGGTCTAGGTTAGGCCTGGGATTTGCCCTCATCAGGGTCATACTTTCGCGTTTTTCACATACTTCTTGAACAGATACTGGGTTTTTTTTTGGTTTGGATCACGTAGTAATGTGGTAACACACTGAAACTGTTGATTAACCCTGGTTTCGAACAATATTTTAGAGGATAACGCAAGTTAGGTCTAGGTTAGGCCTGGGATTTGACCTCATCAGACTCATACTTTCGCACACTTCACATACTCGTTGAACAGATCCTGGGTTTTTTCTGGTTTGGAACACATAGTAATGTGGTACCACACTGAAACTGTCCATTAAACCTGGTCTTGATAAATATTTTAGAGGATAACACATGTTAGGTCTGGGTTAGGCCTGGGATTTGACCTCATCAGACTCATACTTTCGCACACTTCACATACTCGTTGAACAGATTCTGGGTTTTTTGTAGTTTGGATAACGTAGTAATGTGGTACCACACTGAAACAGTCCATTAAACCTGGTTTCGATCAATATTTTTGAGGATAACGCATGTTAGGTCTGTGTTAGGTCTAGGATTTGCCCTCGTCAGGATCATACTTTCGCATTTTTCACATACTTGTTGAACAGATCCTGGGTTTTTTCAGGTTTGGATAACGTAGCAGTGTGGTACCACACTGAAACAGTCCACTAAACCTGGTTTGGATCAATATTTTAGAGGATAACTCATGTTAGGTCTAGGTTAGGTCTGGGATTTTCACTCATCAGACTCATACTTTCGCATTCTTCACATACTTGTTGAGCGGATCCTGGGTTTTTTCTGGTTTGGTTCACGTAGTAATGTGGTACCACACTGAAACAGTCGATTAAACCTGGTTTCGAACAATATTTTAGAGGATAACTCAAGTTAGGTCTGGGATAGGTCTGGGATTTGACCTCATCAGACTCATACTTTCGCACACTTCACATACTCGTTGAACAGATCCTGGGTTATTTTCTGGTTTGGATCACATAGTAATGTGGTACCACACTGAAACAGTCCATTAAACCTGGTTTCGCTCAATATTTTGGAGGATAACGCATGTTAGGTCTTGGTTAGGTCTGGGATTTGCTCTCATCAGGCTCATTCTTTCGTATATTTCTCATACTTGATGGCTAGATCATGGGCTTTTTCTGGATTGCATCACGTAGTAATGTAGTACCACACTGAAACAGTCAATGAAACCTGGTTTCCATCAATATTTTAGATGGCTACGCAAGATAGGTCTAGGTAAGGCCTGAGATTTTCACTGATCAGACTCATACTTTCGCATTCTTCACATACTTGTTGAACGGATCCTGGGTTTTTTCTGCTTTTGATCACGTAGTAAATAGGTACCACACTGAAACAGTCCATTAAACCTGGTTTGCATCAATATTTTAGAGGATAACGCATGTTAGGTCTAGGTTAGCCCCGAGATTTTCACTCATCAGACTCATACTTTCGCATTCTTCACATACTTGATGAACGGATCCTGGGTTTTTTCTGGTTTCGTTCACGTAGTAATGTGGTACCACACTGAAACAGTCGATTAAACCTGGTTTCGACCAATATTTTAGAGAATAATTCGTGTTAGGTCTAGGTTAGGTCTGGGATTTGCTCTCATCAGGCTCATACTTTCGCGTTTTTCACATACTTGTTGAACAGATCCTGGGCTTTTTCTGGATTGCATCACGTAGTAATGTGGTACCACACTGAAACAGTCGATTAAACCTGGTTTCGATCAATATTTTAGAGAATAACGCAAGTTAAGTCCGGTATTGGTCTGGGATTTGACCTCATCAGACTCATACTTTCGCACACTTCACATACTTGTTGAACAGATCCTGGGTTTTTTCTGGTATGGATCCCGTAGTAGTGTGCTACCACACTGAAACAGTCCATTAAACCTGGTTTCGCTCAATATTTTAGAGGATAACGCATGTTAGGTCTAGGTTAGGTCTGGGATTTGCTCTCATCAGGCTCATACTTTCGCGTTTTTCACATACTTGTTGAACAGATCCTGGGTTTTTTCTGGTTTGGATCACGTAGTACTGTGGTACCACACTGAAACAGTCCATTAAACCTGGTTTGGATCAATATTTTAGAGGATAACGCATGTTAGGTCTAGGTTAGGTCTGGGATTTTCACTCATCAGACTCATACTTTCGCATTCTTCACATACTTGTTGAGCGGATCCTGGGTTTTTTCTGGATTGGTTCACGTAGTAATGTGGTACCACACTGAAACAGTCGATTAAACCTGGTTTCGATCAATATTTTAGAGGATAACGCAAGTTCGGTCTAGGATAGGTCTGGGATTTGACCTCATCAGACTCATACTTTCGCACTCTTCACATACTTGTTGAACGGATCCTGGGTTTTTTCTGGTTTGGATCACGTAGTAATGTTGTACCACACTGAAACAGTCGATTAAACCTGGTTTCGATCAATATTTTAGATGATAACGCAAGTTAGCTCTGGGATAAGTCTGGGATTCGCCCTCATCAGGCTCATACTTTCGCGTTTTTCACATACTTGTTGAACAGATCCTCGGTTTTTTCTGGTTTGGATCACGTAGTAATGTGGTACCACACTGAAACAGTCCATTAAACCTGGTTTCGATGAATATTTTAGAGGATAACGCATGTTAGGTCTGGGATAGGTCTAGGATTTGCCCTCATCAGGCTCATACTTTCGCATATTTTTCATACTTCATGGCTAGATCCTGGGCTTTTTCTGGTTTGGATCACGTAGTAATGTGGTACCACACGGAAACAGTCCATTAAACCTGGTTTCGATCGATATTTTAGAAGATAACGCATGTTAGGTCTAGGATAGGCCTGGGATTTGCCCTCATCAGACACATAATTTCGCAATCTTTACGTACTTGTTGAACAGCTCCTGGGTTTTTTTCTGGTTTGGATCACGTAGTAATGTGGTACCACACTGAAACTGTTGATTAAACCTGGTTTCGATCAATATTTTTGAGGATAACGCATGTTAGGTCTAGGTTAGGCCGGGGATTTGCCCTCATCAGGGTCATACTTTCGCAGTTTTAACATACATGTTGACCTGATCGACGGTTTTTTCTGCTTTGGATCGCGTAGTAAAGTGGTACCACACTGAAACAGTCTATTAAACCTGGTTTCGATCAATATTTTGGAGGATAACGCAATTTAGGTCTGGGATAGGTCTGGGATTCGCCCTCATCAGGCTCATACTTTCGCGTTTTTCACATACTTCTTGAACAGATCCTGGGATTTTTCTGGTTTGGATCACGTAGTAATGTGGTACCACACTGAAACAGTCCATTAAACCTGGTCTTGATAAATATTTTAGAGGATAACACATGTTAGGTCTAGGTTAGGCCTGGGATTTGACCTCATCAGACTCATACTTTCGCACACTTCACATACTCGTTGAACAGATCCTGGGTTTTTTCTGGTTTGGAACACATAGTAATGTGGTACCACACTGAAACAGTCCATTAAACCTGGTCTTGATAAATATTTTAGAGGATAACACATGTTAGGTCTAGGTTAGGCCTGGGATTTGACCTCATCAGACTCATACTTTCGCACACTTCACATACTCGTTGAACAGATCCTGGGTTTTTTCTGGTTTGGAACACATAGTAATGTGGTACCACACTGAAACAGTCCATTAAACCTGGTCTTGATAAATATTTTAGAGGATAACACATGTTAGGTCTAGGTTAGGCCTGGGATTTGACCTCATCAGACTCATACTTTCGCACACTTCACATACTCGTTGAACAGATCCTGGGTTTTTTCTGGTTTGGAACACATAGTAATGTGGTACCACACTGAAACAGTCCATTAAACCTGGTCTTGATAAATATTTTAGAGGATAACACATGTTAGGTCTAGGTTAGGCCTGGGATTTGACCTCATCAGACTCATACTTTCGCACACTTCACATACTCGTTGAACAGATCCTGGGTTTTTTGTAGTTTGGATCACGTAGTAATGTGGTACCACACTGAAACAGTCCACTAAACCTGGTCTTGATAAATATTTTAGAGGATAACGCATGTTACGTCAGGGTAAGGTCTAGGATTTGCCCTCATCAGGCTCATACTTTCGCATATTTCTAATACTTCATAGCTAGATCCTGGGCTATTTCTGGATTGCATCACGTAGTAATGTAGTACCTCACTGAAACAGTCGATTAACCCTGGTTTCGATCAATATTTTAGAGGATAACACATGTTAGGTCTAGGTTAGGCCTGGGATTTGACCTCATCAGACTCATACTTTCGCACACTTCACATACTCGTTGAACAGATTCTGGGTTTTTTGTAGTTTGGATCACGTAGTAATGTGGTACCACACTGAAACAGTCCATTAAACCTGGTTTCGATCAATATTTTTGAGGATAACGCATGTTAGGTCTGTGTTAGGTCTAGGATTTGCCCTCGTCAGGATCACACTTTCGCATTTTTCACATACTTGTTGAACAGATCCTGGGTTTTTTCTGGTTTGGATAACGTAGTAGTGTGGCACCACACTGAAACAGTCCATTAAACCTGGTTTGGATCAATATTTTAGAGGATAACGCATGTTAGGTCTAGGTTAGGTCTGGGATTTTCACTCATCAGACTCATACTTTCGCATTCTTCACATACTTGTTGAGCGGATCCTGGGTTTTTTCTGGTTTGGTTCACGTAGTAATGTGGTACCACACTGAAACAGTCGATTAAACCTGGTTTCGAACAATATTTTAGAGGATAACGCAAGTTAGGTCTGGGATAGGTCTGGGATTTGACCTCATCAGACTCATACTTTCGCACACTTCACATACTCGTTGAACAGATCCTGGGTTATTTTCTGGTTTGGATCACATAGTAATGTGGTACCACACTGAAACAGTCCATTAAACCTGGTCTCGCTGAATATTTTGGAGGATAACGCATGTTAGGTCTTGGTTAGGTCTGGGATTTGCTCTCATCAGGCTCATTCTTTCGCATATTTCTCATACTTGATGGCTAGATCATGGGCTTTTTCTGGATTGCATCACGTAGTAATGTAGTACCACACTGAAACAGTCAATGAAACCTGGTTTCCATCAATATTTTAGAGGACTACGCAAGTTAGGTCTAGGTAAGGCCTGAGATTTTCACTGATCAGACTCATACTTTCGCATTCTTCACATACTTGTTGAACGGATCCTGGGTTTTTTCTGCTTTTGCTCACGTAGTAAATAGGTACCACACTGAAACAGTCCATTAAACCTGGTTTGCATCAATATTTTAGAGGATAACGCATGTTAGGTCTAGGTTAGCCCCGAGATTTTCACTCATCAGACTCATACTTTCGCATTCTTCACATACTTGATGAACGGATCCTGGGTTTTTTCTGGTTTGGTTCACGTAGTAATGTGGTACCACACTGAAACAGTCGATTAAACCTGGTTTCGACCAATATTTTAGAGAATAATTCGTGTTAGGTCTAGGTTAGGTCTGGGATTTGCTCTCATCAGGCTCATACTTTCGCGTTTTTCACATACTTGTTGAACAGATCCTGGGCTTTTTCTGGATTGCATCACGTAGTAATGTGGTACCACGCTGAAACAGTCCATTAAACCTGGTTTCGATCAATATTTTTGAGGATAACGCATGTTAGGTCTGGGATAGGTCTGGGATTTGCCCTCATGCGGGACATACTTTCGCATTTTTCCATACATGTTGAACAGATCCTGGGTTTTTTCTGGATTGGATCGCGCAGTAATGTGGTACCACACTGAAACAGTCCACTAAACCTGGTTTCGATCAATATTTTAGAGGATAACGAAAGTTGTGTCTAGGTTAGGCCTGGGATTTGGACTCATCAGGGTCATACTTTCGCAGTTTTAACATACATGTTGACCTAATCCAGGGTTTTTTCTGCTTTGGATCACGTAGTAATGTGGTACCACACTAAAACAGTCAATTCAACCTGGTTTCGATCAATATTTTAGAGGATAACGCAAGTTATGTCTGGGATAGGTCCGGGATTTGCCCTCATCAGGCTCATACTTTCGCGTTTTTCACATACTTGTTGAACGGGTCTTGGGTTTTTTCTGGTGTGGATCACGTAGTAATGTGGTACCGCACTGAAACAATCAATTAAACCTGGTCTTCATAAATATTTTAGAGGATAACGCATGTTAGGTCTGGGTTAGGTCTAGGATATGCCCTCATCAGGCTCATACTTTCGCATATTTCTCATATTTCATGGCTGGATCCTGGGCTATTTCTGGATTGGATCACGTAGTAATGCGGTACCACACTGAAACAGTCCATTAAACCTGGTTTCGATCAATATTTTAGAGGATAACGCATGTCATGTCTATGTGAGACCTGGGATTAGCCCTCATCAGACTCATACTTTCGCATACTTCACATACTTGTTGAACAGATACTGGGATTTTTTCTCGTTTGGATCACGTAGTAATGTGGCACCACACTGAAACAGTCGATTAAACCTGGTTTCAATCGATATCTTTGAGGATAACGCATGTTAGGTCTAGGTTAGGCCTGGGATTTTCACTCACCAGACTCATACTTTCGCATTCTTCACATACTCGTTGAACGGATCTTGGGTTCTTTCTGGTTTGGTTCACGTAGTAATGTGGTACCACACTGAAACAGTCGATTAAACCTGGTTTCGATCAATATTTTAGAGGATAACGCAGGCTAGGTCTGGGATAGGTCTGGGAATTGCCCTCATCAGACTCACACTTTCGCACACTTCACATACTCGTTGAACAGATCCCGGGTTATTTTCTGGTTCGGATCACGTAGTAATGTGGTACCACACTGAAACAGTCCATTAAACCTGGTTTCGATCAATATCTTTGAGGATAACGCATGTTAGGTCTGGGTTAGGTCTAGGATTTGCCCTCATCAGGCTCATACTTTCGCATATTTCTCATACTTCATGGCTAGATCCTGGGCTATTTCTGGATTGCATCACGTAGTAATGTAGTACCACACTGATACAGTCAATTAAACCTGGTTTCCATCAATATTTTAGAGGATAACGCATGTTATGTGTAGGTTAGGCCTGGGATTTGCCCTCATCAGGCTCATACTTTCGCATATTTCTAATACTTCATGGCTAGATCCTGGGCTCTTTCGGGATTGGATCACGTATTAATGTTGTACCACACTGAAACAGTCCATTAAACCTGGTTTCGATCAATATTTTTGAGAATAACACATGTTAAGTCTAGGTTAGGTCTGGGATTTGCTCTCATCAGGCTCATTCTTTCGCATATTTCTCATATTTGATGGCTAGATCCTGAGCTTTTTCTGGATTGGATCACTTAGTAATGTAGAACCACACTGAAAGAGTAAATTAACTCTGGTTTCGATCACTATTTTAGAGGATAACGCATGTTAGGTCTAGGTTAGGCCTGGGATTTGCCCTCATCAGACTCATACTTTCGCACACTTCACATACTCCTTAACAAGATCCTGGGTTTTTTTCTGGTTTGGATCACGTAGTAATGTGGTACCACACTGAAACAGTCCATTAAACCTGGTTTCGATGAATATTTTAGATGATAACGCATGTTAGGTCTGGGATAGGTCTAGAATTTGCCCTCATCCGGCTCATACTTTCGCATATTTTTCATACTTGATGGCTAGATCCTGGGCTTTTTCTAGATTGGATCACGTAGTAATGTAGTACCTCACTGATACAGTCGATTAACCCTGGTTTCGATCAATATTTTAGCGGATAACGCATGTTAGGTCTAGGTTAGGCCTGGGATATGCCCTCGTCAGGGTCATACTTTCGCAGTTTTAACATACATGTTGACCTCATCGAGGGTTTTTTCTGCTTTGGATCACGTAGTAAAGTGGTGCCACACTAAAACTGTCAATTAAACCTGGTTTCTATCAATATTTTAGAGGATAACGCAAGTTATGACTGGGATAGGTCTGTGGATTTGCCCTCATCAGGCTCATACTGTCGCATTTTTCACATTCGAGTTGAACAGATCCTGGGTTTTTTCTGGCTTGGATCACCTAGTAATGTGGGACCACACTGAGACAGTCCATTAAACCTGGTTTCGATCAATATTTTAGAGAATAATTCATGTTAGGTCCAGGTTATTTCTGGGATTTGCTCTCATCAGGCTCGTACTTTCGCACACTTCACATACTCCTTAACAAGATCCTGGGTTTTTTTCTGGTTTGGATCACGTAGTAATGTGGTACCACACTGAAACAGTCCATTAAACCTGGTTTCGATGAATATTTTAGATGATAACGCATGTTAGGTCTGGGATAGGTCTAGAATTTGCCCTCATCCGGCTCATACTTTCGCATATTTTGCATACTTGATGGCTAGATCCTGGGCTTTTTCTAGATTGGATCACGTAGTAATGTAGTACCACACTGATACAGTCGATTAACCCTGGTTTCGGTCGATATTTTAGAAGATAACGCAGGCTAGGTCTGGGATAGGTCTGGGAATTGCCCTCATCAGACTCACACTTTCGCACACTTCACATACTCGTTGAACAGATCCCGGGTTATTTTCTGGTTCGGATCATGTAGTAATGTGGTACCACACTGAAACAGTCCATTAAACCTGGTTTCGATCAATATCTTTGAGGATAACGCATGTTAGGTCTGGGTTAGGTCTAGGATTTGCCCTCATCAGGCTCATACTTTCGCATATTTCTCATACTTCATGGCTAGATCCTGGGCTATTTCTGGATTGCATCACGTAGTAATGTAGTACCACACTGATACAGTCAATTAAACCTGGTTTCCATCAATATTTTAGAGGATAACGCATGTTATGTGTAGGTTAGGCCTGGGATTTGCCCTCATCAGGCTCATACTTTCGCATATTTCTAATACTTCATGGCTAGATCCTGGGCTCTTTCGGGATTGGATCACGTATTAATGTTGTACCACACTGAAACAGTCCATTAAACCTGGTTTCGATCAATATTTTTGAGAATAACACATGTTAAGTCTAGGTTAGGTCTGGGATTTGCTCTCATCAGGCTCATTCTTTCGCATATTTCTCATATTTGATGGCTAGATCCTGAGCTTTTTCTGGATTGGATCACTTAGTAATGTAGAACCACACTGAAAGAGTAAATTAACTCTGGTTTCGATCACTATTTTAGAGGATAACGCATGTTAGGTCTGGGATAGGTCTGGGATTTTCACTCATCAGACTCATACTTTCGCATTCTTCTCATACTTGTTGAACGGATCCTGTGTTCTTTCTGGTTTGGATCACGTAGTAATGTGGTACCACACTGAAACATTCAATTAAACCTGGTCTTGATAAATATTTTAGACGATAACACATGCTAGGTCTAGGTTAGGCCTGGGATTTGCCCTCATCAGACTCATACTTTCGCACACTTCACATACTCCTTAACAAGATCCTGGGTTTTTTTCTGGTTTGGATCACGTAGTAATGTGGTACCACACTGAAACAGTCCATTAAACCTGGTTTCGATGAATATTTTAGATGATAACGCATGTTAGGTCTGGGATAGGTCTAGAATTTGCCCTCATCCGGCTCATACTTTCGCATATTTTTCATACTTGATGGCTAGATCCTGGGCTTTTTCTAGATTGGATCACGTAGTAATGTAGTACCTCACTGATACAGTCGATTAACCCTGGTTTCGATCAATATTTTAGCGGATAACGCATGTTAGGTCTAGGTTAGGCCTGGGATATGCCCTCGTCAGGGTCATACTTTCGCAGTTTTAACATACATGTTGACCTCATCGAGGGTTTTTTCTGCTTTGGATCACGTAGTAAAGTGGTGCCACACTAAAACTGTCAATTAAACCTGGTTTCTATCAATATTTTAGAGGATAACGCAAGTTATGACTGGGATAGGTCTGTGGATTTGCCCTCATCAGGCTCATACTGTCGCATTTTTCACATTCGAGTTGAACAGATCCTGGGTTTTTTCTGGCTTGGATCACCTAGTAATGTGGGACCACACTGAGACAGTCCATTAAACCTGGTTTCGATCAATATTTTAGAGAATAATTCATGTTAGGTCCAGGTTATTTCTGGGATTTGCTCTCATCAGGCTCGTACTTTCGCACACTTCACATACTCCTTAACAAGATCCTGGGTTTTTTTCTGGTTTGGATCACGTAGTAATGTGGTACCACACTGAAACAGTCCATTAAACCTGGTTTCGATGAATATTTTAGATGATAACGCATGTTAGGTCTGGGATAGGTCTAGAATTTGCCCTCATCCGGCTCATACTTTCGCATATTTTGCATACTTGATGGCTAGATCCTGGGCTTTTTCTAGATTGGATCACGTAGTAATGTAGTACCACACTGATACAGTCGATTAACCCTGGTTTCGGTCGATATTTTAGAAGATAACGCATGTTAGGTCTAGGATAGGCCTGGGATTTGCCCTCATCAGACACATAATTTCGCATTCTTTACGTACTTGTTGAACAGCTCCTGGCGTTTTTTCTGGTTTGGATCACGTAGTAGTGTGGTACCGCACCGAAACAGTCAATTAAACCAGGTTTCGATCAATATTTTAGAGGATAACGCAAGTTAGGTCTGGGACAGGTCTGGGATTCGCCCTCATCAGCCGCATACTTTCGCGTTTTTCACATACTCGTTGAACAGATCCTCGGTTTTTTCTGGTTTGGATCACGTAGTAATGTGGTACCACACTGAAACAGTCCATTAAACCTGGTTTCGATGAATATTTTAGAGGTTAACGCATGTTAGGTCTGGGATAGGTCTAGGATTAGCCCTCATCAGGCTCATACTTTCACATATTTTTCATACTTCATGGCTAGATCCTGGGCTTTTTCTGGTTTGGATCACGTAGTAATGTGGTACCACACGGAAACAGTCCATTAAACCTGGTTTCGATCGATATTTTAGAAGATAACGCATGTTAGGTCTAGGATAGCCCTGGGATTTGCCCTCATCAGACACATAATTTCGCATTCTTTACGTACTTGTTGAACAGCTACTGGGTTTTTTTCTGGTTTGGATCACGTAGTAATGTGGTACCACACTGAAACTGTTGATTAAACCTGGTCTCAATCAATATTTTTGAGGATAACGCATGTTAGGTCTAGGTTAGGCCTGGGATTTGCCCTCATCAGGGTCATACTTTCGCAGTTTTAACATACATGTTGACCTGATCGACGGTTTTTTCTGCTTTGGATCGCGTAGTAAAGTGGTACCACACTGAAACAGTCCATTAAACCTGGTTTCGATCAATATTTTGGAGGATAACGCAATTTAGGTCTGGGATAGGTCTGGGATTCGCCCTCATCAGACTCATACTTTCGCACACTTCACATACTCGTTGAACAGATCCTGGGTTTTTTCTGGTTTGGAACACATAGTAATGTGGTACCACACTGAAACAGTCCATTAAACCTGGTCTTGATAAATATTTTAGAGGATAACGCATGTTACGTCAGGGTAAGGTCTAGGATTTGCCCTCATCAGGCTCATACTTTCGCATATGTCTAATACTTCATGGCTAGATCCTGGGCTATTTCTGGATTGCATCACGTAGTAATGTAGTACCTCACTGAAACAGACGATTAACCCTGGTGTCGATCAATATTTTAGAGGATAACACATGTTAGGTCTAGGTTAGGACTGGGATTTGACCTCATCAGACTCATACTTTCGCACACTTCACATGCTCGTTGAACACATCCTGGGTTTTTTCTGGTTTGGAACACATAGTAATGTGGTACCACACTGAAACAGTCCATTAAACCTGGTTTCGATCAATATTTTAGAGGATAATGCATGTTAGGTCTAGGTTAGGCCTGGGATTTGCCCTCATCAGGGTCATACTTTCGCGTTTTTCACATACTTGTTGAACAGATACTGGGTTTTTTTTTGGTTTGGATCATGTAGTAATGTGGTACCACACTGAAACAGTCGATTAACCCTGGTTTCGAACAATATTTTAGAGGATAACGCAAGTTAGGTCTCGGTTAGGCCTGGGATTTAACCTCATCAGACTCATACTTTCGCACACTTCACATACTCGTTGAACAGATCCTGGGTTTTTTCTGGTTTGGAACACATAGTAATGTGGTACCACACTGAAACAGTCCATTAAACCTGGTCTTGATAAATATTTTAGAGGATAACGCATGTTACGTCACGGTAAGGTCTAGGATTTGCCCTCATCAGGCTCATACTTTCGCATATTTCTAATATTTCATGGCTAGATCCTGGGCTATTTCTGGATTGCATCACGTAGTAATGTAGTACCTCACTGAAACAGTCGATTAACCCTGGTTTCGATCAATATTTTAGAGGATAACACATGTTAGGTCTAGGTTAGGCCTGGGATTTGACCTCATCAGACTCATACTTTCGCACACTTCACATACTCGTAGAACAGATCCTGGGTTTTTTGTAGTTTGGATCACGTAGTAATGTGGTACCACACTGAAACAGTCCATTAAACCTGGTTTCGATCAATATTTTTGAGGATAACGCATGTTAGGTCTGGGTTAGGTCTAGGATTTGCCCTCGTCAGGATCATACTTTCGCATTTTTCACATACTTGTTGAACAGATCCTGGGTTTTTTCTGGTTTGGATCACGTAGTGGTGTGGTACCACACTGAAACAGTCCATTAAACCTGGTTTGGATCAATATTTTAGAGGATAACGCATGTTAGGT
Organism: Colletes latitarsis; assembly: GCF_051014445.1. NCBI lineage: Eukaryota > Metazoa > Arthropoda > Insecta > Hymenoptera > Colletidae > Colletes > Colletes latitarsis. The sequence goes on from NW_027488365.1 coordinate 14,015,910, forward strand.
CTAGGTTAGGTCTGGGATTTTCACTCATCAGACTCATACTTTCGCATTCTTCGCATACTTGTTGAGCGGATCCTGGGTTTTTTCTGGTTTGGTTCACGTAGTAATGTGGTACCACACTGAAACAGTCGATTAAACCTGGTTTCGAACAATATTTTAGAGGATAACGCAAGTTAGGTCTGGGATAGGTCTGGGATTTGACCTCATCAGACTCATACTTTCGCACACTTCACATACTCGTTGAACAGATCCTGGGTTATTTTCTGGTTTGGATCACATAGTAATGTGGTACCACACTGAAACAGTCGATTAAACCAGGTTTCGGTCAATATTTTAGAGGATAACGCATGTTAGGTCTAGGTTAGGCCTGGGATTTTCACACATCAGACTCATACTTTCGCATTCTTCGCATACTTGTTGAACGGATCCTGGGTTTTTTCTGGTTTGGATCACGAAGTAGTGTGGTACCACACTGAAACAGTCCATTAAACCTGGTTTCGCTCAATATTTTAGAGGATAACGCATGTTAGGTCTAGGTTAGGTCTGGGATTTGCTCTCATCAGGCTCATTCTTTCGCATATTTCTCATACTTGATGGCTAGATCATGGGCTTTTTCTGGATTGCATCACGTAGTAATGTAGTACCACACTGAAACAGTCAATGAAACCTGGTTTCCATCAATATTTTAGAGGACAACGCATGTTAGGTCTAGGTTAGGCCTGGGATTTTCACACATCAGACTCATACTTTCGCATTCTTCGCATACTTGTTGAACGGATCCTGGGTTTTTTCTGGTTTGGATCACGAAGTAGTGTGGTACCTCACTGAAACAGTCGATAAACCCTGGTTTCGATCAATATTTTAGAGGATAACACATGTTAGGTCTAGGTAAGGCCTGAGATTTTCACTGATCAGACTCATACTTTCGCATTCTTCACATACTTGTTGAACGGATCCTGGGTGTTTTCTGCTTTTGATCACGTAGTAAATAGGTACCACACTGAAACATTCAATAAAACCTGGTCTTGATAAATATTTTAGAGGATAACGCATGTTAGGTCTGGGTCAGGTCTAGAATTTGCCCACATCATGCTCATACTTTCGCATCTTTCTCATACATCATGGCTAGATCCTGGGCTATTTCTGGATTGTAGCTCGCAGTAATGTGGTACCACGCTGAAACAGTCCATTAAACCTGGTTTCGATCAATATTTTTGAGGATAACGCATGTTAGGTCTGGGATAGGTCTGGGATTTGCCCTCATGCGGGACATACTTTCGCATTTTTCCATACATGTTGAACAGATCCTGGGTTTTTTCTGGATTGGATCGCGCAGTAATGTGGTACCACACTGAAACAGTCCACTAAACCTGGTTTCGATCAATATTTTAGAGGATAACGAAAGTTATGTCTAGGTTAGGCCTGGGATTTGGACTCATCAGGGTCATACTTTCGCAGTTTTAACATACATGTTGACCTAATCCAGGGTTTTTTCTGCTTTGGATCACGTAGTAATGTGGTACCACACTAAAACAGTCAATTCAACCTGGTTTCGATCAATATTTTAGGGGATAACGCAAGTTATGTCTGGGATAGGTCTGGGATTTGCCCGCATCAGGCTCATACTTTCGCGTTTTTCACATACTTGTTGAACGGGTCTTGGGTTTTTTCTGGTGTGGATCACGTAGTAATGTGGTACCGCACCGAAACAATCAATTAAACCTGGTCTTGGTAAATATTTTAGAGGATAACGCATGTTAGGTCTGGGTTAGGTCTAGGATATGCCCTCATCAGGCTCATACTTTCGCATATTTCTCATACTTCATGGCTGGATCCTGGGCTATTTCTGGATTGGATCACGTAGTAATGTGGTACCACACTGAAACAGTCAATTTAACCTGGTTTCGATCAATATTTTAGAGAATAATTCATGTTCGGTCTAGGTTAGGTCTGCGATTTGCTCTCATCTGGCTCATTCTTTCGCATATTTCTCATACTTGATGGCTAGAGCCTGGGCTTTATCTGGATTGCATCACGTAGTAATGAAGTACAACACTGAAACAGTCAATTAAACCTGGTTTCCATCAATATTTTAGAGGACAGCGCATGTTAGGTCTAGGTTAGGCCTGGGATTTGCCCACATCAGGGTCATACTTTCGCAGTTTTAACATACATGTTGACCTGATCGAGGGTTTTTTCTGCTTTGGATCACGTAGTAAAGTGGTACGCTGAAACAGTCAATTAAACCTGGTTTCGATCAATATTTTTCAGGATAACGCATGTTAGGTCTAGGTTAGGCCTGGGATTTTCACTCACCAGACTCATACTTTCGCATTCTTCACATACTCGTTGAACGGATCCTGGGTTTTTACTGGTTTGGATCACGTAGTAATGTGGTACCACACTGAAACATTCAATTAAACCTGGTTTCCGTCAATATTTTAGAGGACAACGCTAGTTAGGTCTGGGTTAGGCCTGGGATTTGCCCCCATCAGGGTCATACTTTCGCGTTTTTCACATACTTGTTGAACAGATACTGGGTTTTTTTTTTGTTTGGATCACGTAGTAATGTGGTACCACACTGAAACAGTCGATTAACCCTGGTTTCGAACAATATTTTAGAGGATAACGCAAGTTAGGTCTAGGTTAGGCCTGGGATTTGACCTCATCAGACTCATACTTTCGCACACTTCACATACTCGTTGAACAGATCCTGGGTTTTTTCTGGTTTGGAACACATAGTAATGTGGTACCACACTGAAACAGTCCATTAAACCTGGTCTTGATAAATATTTTAGAGGATAACGCATGTTACGTCAGGGTAAGGTCTAGGATTTGCCCTCATCAGGCTCATACTTTCGCATATTTCTAATACTTCATGGCTAGATCCTGGGCTATTTCTGGATTGCATCACGTAGTAATGTAGTACCTCACTGAAACAGTCGATTAACCCTGGTTTCGATCAATATTTTAGAGGATAACACATGTTAGGTCTAGGTTAGTCCTGGGATTTGACCTCATCAGACTCATACTTTCGCACACTTCACATACTCGTTGAACAGATCCTGGGTTTTTTGTAGTTTGGATCACGTAGTAATGTGGTACCACACTGAAACAGTCCATTAAACCTGGTTTCGATCAATATTTTTGAGGATGACGCATGTTAGGTCTAGGTTAGGCCTGGGATTTTCACTCATCAGACTCATACTTTCGCATTCTTCACATACTTGTTGAACGGATCCTGGGTTTTTTCTGGTTTGGATCACGAAGTCGTGTGGTACCACACTGAAACAGTCCATTAAACCTGGTTTCGCTCAATATTTTAGAGGATAACGCATGTTAGGTCTAGGTTAGGTCTGGGATTTGCTCTCATCAGACTCATTCTTTCGCATATTTCTCATACTTGATGGCTAGATCATGGGCTTTTTCTGGATTGCATCACGTAGTAATGTAGTACCACACTGAAACAGTCAATGAAACCTGGTCTCCATCAATATTTTAGAGGACAACGCAAGTTAGGTCTAGGTAAGGCCTGAGATTTTCACTGATCAGACTCATACTTTCGCATTCTTCACATACTTGTTGAACGGATCCTGGGTTTTTTCTGGTTTGGATCACGTAGTAATGTGGTACCACACTGAAACAGTTGATTAATCCTGGTTTGGATCATTAGTTTAGAGAATAACTCATGTTAGGTCTGGGTTAGGTCTAGGATTTGCCCCCAGCAGGCTCATACTTTCGCATATTTCTCATACTTGATGGCTAGATCCTGGGCTTTTTCTGGATTGGATCACGCAGTAATGTGGTACCACACTGAAACAGTCCATCAAAACCTTGTTTCGATCAATATTTTAGCGGATAACGCATGTTATGTCTAGGTTAGGCCTGGGATTTGCCCTCATCAGGCTCATACTTTCGCATATTTCTCATACTTGATGGCTAGATCCTGAGCTTTTTCTGGATTGGATCACGTACTAATGTGGTACCACACTGAAACAGTCCATTAGACCTGGTTTCGATCAATATTTTAGAGAATAACGCATGTTATGTCTAGGTTAGGCCTGGGATTTGCCCTCAACAGGCTCATACTTTCGCATATTTCTCATATTTGTTGAACAGATCCCTGGCTTTTTCTGGTTTGGATCACGTAGTGAAGAGGTACCACACTGAAACAGACGATTAATCCTGGTCTCGGTCAATATTTTATAGGATAACGCAAGTTCGGTCTGGGAAAGGTCTGGGATTTGCCCTCATCAGGTCGTATTTTCGCATATTTCTCATACTTGTTGAACAGATCCTGGGTTTTTTCTGGTTTGGATCACGTAGTAATGTGGTACCATACTGAAACAGTCCATTAAACCTGGTTTCCATTAATATTTTGGAGGACAACGCAAGTTAGGTCTGGGATAGGTCTGGGATTTACGGTCGTCAGGGTCATGCTTTCGCATTTTTAACATACTTGTTGATCAGATCCAGGGTTTTTCTGGTTTGGATCACGTAGTAAAGTGGTACCACACTGAAACAGTCCATTAAACCTGGTTTCGATCAATATTTTAGCGGATAACGCATGTTATGTCTAGGTTAGGCCTGGGATTTGCCCTCATTAGGCTCATACTTTCGCATATTTCTCATACTTGATGGCTAGATCCTGGGCTTTTTCTGGATTGGATCACGTACTAATGTGGTACCACACTGAAACAGTCGATTAATCCTATTCTCGATCAATATTTTAGAGGATAACTCATGCTAGGTCTAGGTTAGGCCTGAGATTTGCCCTCATCAGACCCATACTTTCGCATTCTTCACATACTTGTTGAACAGATCCTGGGTTATTTCTGGTTTGGATCACCTAGTAAAGTGGTACCACACTGAAACAGTCGATTAATCCTGGTCACGATCAATATTTTAGAGGATAACGCATGTTAGGTCTAGGTTAGGTCTGGGATTTGCTCTCATCAAACTCATTCTTTCGCATATTTCTCATACTTGATGGCTAGATCATGGGCTTTTTCTGGATTGCATCACGTAGTAATGTAGTACCACACTGAAACAGTCAATGAAACCTGGTTTCCATCAATATTTTAGAGGACAACGCAAGTTAGGTCTAGGTAAGGCCTGAGATTTTCACTGATCAGACTCATACTTTCGCATTCTCCACATACTTGTTGAACAGATCCTGGGTTCTTTCTGGTTTCGATCACGTAGTAATGTGGTACCACACTGAAACAGTCCATTAAACCTGGTTTCGGTCAATATTTTAGAGAATAACGCATGTTAGGTCTTGGTTAGGTCTGGGATTTGCCCTAATCAGGCTCATAATTTCGCATATTTCTCATACTTCCTGGCTAGATCCTGGGCTTTTTCTGGATTGGATCACGTAGTAATGTGGTACCACACTGAAACAGTCCATTAAACCTGGTTTCGATCAATATTTTAGCGGATAACGCATGTTATGTCTAGGTTAGGCCTGGGATTTGCCCTCATTAGGCTCATACTTTCGCATATTTCTCATACTTGATGGCTAGATCCTGGGCTTTTTCTGGTTTGGATCACGTAGTAATGTGGTACCACACTGAAACAGTCCATTAAACCTGGTGTCGATCAATATTTTAGAGGATAACGCATGTTATGTCTAGGTTAGGTCTGGGATTTGCCCTCATCAGACTCATACTTTCGCATATTTCTCAAACTTGTTGGCCAGATTCTGTGCTTTCACTGGTTTGGACACGTAGTAATGTGGTACCACACTGAAACAGTCGATTAAACCTGGTTTCGATCAATATTTTAGAGGATAACGCATGTTATGTCTAGGTTGGGCCTGGGATTTGCCCTCATCAGGCTCATAGTTTCGCGTTTTTCACATACTTGTAGAACAGATCCTGGGTTTTTTCTGGTTTGGATCACGTAGTAATGTGGTACGACACTGAAACAGTCCATTAAACCTGGTTTCCATCAATATTTTGGAGGACAACGCAAGTTAGGTCTGGGATAGGTCTGGGATTTGCCCTCATCAGGGTCATGCTTTCGCATTTTTAACATACTTGTTGAACAGATCCAGGGTTTTTCTGGTTTGGATCACGTAGTAAAGTGGTACCACACTGAAACAGTCGATTAATCCTGGTCTCGAACAATATTTTAGAGGATGACTCATGCTAGGTCTAGGCTAGGCCGGGGATTTGCCCTCATCAGACCCATACTTTCGCATTCTTCACATACTTGTTGAACAGATCCAGGGTTTTTCTGGTTTGGATCACGTAGTAAAGTGGTACCACACTGAAACAGTCGATTAATCCTGGTCTCGATCAATATTTTAGAGGGTAACTCATGCTAGGTCTAGGTTAGGCCTGTGATTTGCCCTCATCAGTCTCATACTTTCGCATATTTCTCAAACTTGTTGGCCAGATTCTGTGCTTTCACTGGTTTGGACACGTAGTAATGTGGTACCACACTGAAACAGTCGATTAAACCTGGTTTCGATCAATATTTTAGAGGATAACGCAAGTTATGTCTGGGATAGGTCTGGGAATTGCCCACATCAGGCTCATAGTTTCGCGTTTTTCACATACTTGTTGAACAGGTCCTGGGTTATTTCTGGTTTGGATCAGGTAGTAATGTGGTACCACACAGTGACAGTCTATTAAACCTGGTTTCGATCAATATTGTAGAGGATAACTCATGTTAGGCCTAGGTTAAGCCTGGGATTTGCCCTCATCAGACCCATACTTTCGGATTCATCACATACTTGTTGAACAGATCCTGGGTTATTTCTGGTTTAGATCAGGTAGTAATGTGGTACCACACTGAAACAGTCAATTAAACCTGGTCACGATCAACATTTTAGAGGATAACGCCGGTTAGGACTCGGTTAGGTGTGGGATTTGCCCTCATCAGGCTCATACTTTCGCATATTTCTCATACTTGATAGCAAGATCCGTTGCTTTTTCTGGATTGGATCACATAGTGATGTAGTACCACACTGAATCAGTCAATTACACCTGGTCTCGATCTATATTTTAGAGGATAACGCATGGTAGGTCTGGGTTCGGTCCAGGATTTGCCCGCATCAGGCTTATACTTTCGCATATCTCTCATACTTGTTGGCCAGCTCCTGGGTTTTTTCTGGATTGGATCACGTAGTTATGTGGTATCACACTGAAACAGTCAGTTAAACCTGGATACAACCAATATTTCAGAGGATAACGCATGTTAGGTCTGCGTTAGGTCTAGGATTTGCCCTCATCTGGCTCATACCTTCGCATTCTTCACATGCTTGTTGAACAGATCCTAGGTTTTTCTGGTTTGGATCACGTAGTAATGTGGTACCACACTGAAACAGTCAGTTAAACCTGGTTTCGATCAATATTTTTGATGATAACGCATGTTAGGTTTGGGTTAGGGCTAGGATTTGCCCTCATCAGACCCATACTTTCGCATTCTTCACATACTTGTTGAACAGATCCTGTATTATTTCTGGTTTGGATCACGTAGTAAAGTGGTACCACACTGAAACAGTCGATTAATTCTGGTCTCGAACAATATTTTAGAGGATGACTCATGCTAGGTCTAGGCTAGGCCTGGGATTTGCCCTCATCAGACCCATACTTTCGCATTCTTCACATACTTGTGGAACAGATCCTGGGTTATTTCTGGTTTGGATCACGTGGTAAAGTGGTACCACACTGAAACAGTCAGTTAAACCTGGATACAACCAATATTTCAGAGGATAACGCATGTTAGGTCTGCGTTAGGTCTAGGATGTGCCCTCATCTGGCTCATACCTTCGCATTCTTCACATGCTTGTTGAACAGATCCTAGGTTTTTCTGGTTTGGATCACGTAGTAATGTGGTACCACACTGAAACAGTCAGTTAAACCTGGTTTCGATCAATATTTTTGATGATAACGCATGTTAGGTTTGGGTTAGGGCTAGGATTTGCCCTCATCAGACCCATACTTTCGCATTCTTCACATACTTGTTGAACATATCCTGTATTATTTCTGGTTTGGATCACGTAGTAAAGTGGTACCACACTGAAACAGTCGATTAATCCTGGTCTCGAACAATATGTTAGAGGATAACTCATGCTAGGTCTAGGTTAGGCCTGGGATTTGCCCTCATCAGACCCATACTTTCGCATTCATCACATACTTGTTGAACAGGTCCTGGGTTATTTCTGGTTTGGATCACGTAGTAAAGTGGTACCACACTGAAACTGTCGCTTAGTCCTGGTCTCGAACAATGTTTTAGAGGATGACTCATGCTAGGTCAAGGTTAGGCCTGGGATTTGCCCTCATCAGACCCATACTTTCGCATTCATCACATACTTGTTCAACAGATCCTGGGTTATTTCTGGTTTGGATCAGGTAGTAATGTGGTACCACACAGAGACAGACGATTAAACCTGGTTTCGATCAATATTGTAGAGGATAACTCATGTTTGGCCTAGGTTAGGCCCCGGATTTGCCCCCATCAGACCCATACCTTCGCATTCATCACATACTTGTTGAACAGGTCCTGGGTTATTTCTGGTTTGGATCACGTAGTAAAGTGGTACCACACTGAAACAGTCGCTTAATCCTGGTCTCGACAATATTTTAGAGGAGAACGCAAGTTAGGTCTGGGATAAGTCCGGGATTTGCTCTCATCAGGATCGTATTTTCGCATTTTTCCCATACTTGTTGAACAGATCCCTGGCGTTTTCTGGTTTGGATCACGTAGTAATGTGGTACCACACTGAAACAGTCAATCAAACCTGGTTTCGATCAATATTTTAGAGGATAACGCATGTTATGTCTAGGTTGGGCCTGGGATTTGCCCTCATCAGACACGTACTTTCGCATATTTCTCATACTTGACGGCCAGATTCTGGGCTTTTTCTGGATTGGATCCCGTAGTAATGTGCTACCACACTGAAACGGACCACTAAACCTGGTGTCGATCAATATTTTAGAGGATAACGCATGTTATGTCTAGGTTAGGCCTGGGATTCGCCCTCATCAGACACATACTTTCGCATTCTCCACATACTTGTTGAACAGATCCTGGGTTTTTTCTGGTTTGGATCACGTAGTAATGTGGTACCACACTGAAACAGTTGATTAATCCTGGTTTGGATCATTAGTTTAGAGAATAACTCATGTTAGGTCTGGGTTAGGTCTAGGATTTGCCCCCAGCAGGCTCATACTTTCGCATATTTCTCATACTTGATGGCTAGATCCTGGGCTTTTTCTGGATTGGATCACGCAGTAATGTGGTACCACACTGAAACAGTCCATCAAAACCTTGTGTCGATCAATATTTTAGCGGATAACGCATGTTATGTCTAGGTTAGGCCTGGGATTTGCCCTCATCAGGCTCATACTTTCGCATATTTCTCATACTTGTTGAACAGATCCAGGGTTTTTCTGGTTTGGATCACGTAGTAATGTGGTACCACACGGAAACAGTCAGTTAAACTTGGTTTCGGTCAATATTTTTGATGATAACGCAAGTTATGTCTGGGATAGGTCTGGGAATTGCCCACATCAGGCTCATAGTTTCGCGTTTTTCACATACTTGTTGAACAGGTCCTGGGTTATTTCTGGTTTGGATCAGGTAGTAATGTGGTACCACACAGTGACAGTCGATTAAACCTGGTTTCGATCAATATTTTTGATGATAACGCATGTTAGGTTTGGGTTAGGGCTAGGATTTGCCCTCATCAGACCCATACTTTCGCATTCTTCACATACTTGTTGAACAGATCCTGTATTATTTCTGGTTTGGATCACGTAGTAAAGTGGTACCACACTGAAACAGTCGATTAATCCTGGTCTCGAACAATATGTTAGAGGATAACTCATGCTAGGTCTAGGTTAGGCCTGGGATTTGCCCTCATCAGACCCATACTTTCGCATTCATCACATACTTGTTGAACAGGTCCTGGGTTATTTCTGGTTTGCATCACGTAGTAAAGTGGTACCACACTGAAACAGTCGCTTAATCCTGGTCTCGACAATATTTTAGAGGAGAACGCAAGTTAAGTCTGGGATAAGTCTGGGATTTGCTCTCATCAGTATCGTATTTTCGCATTTTTCCCATACTTGTTGAACAGATCCCTGGCGTTTTCTGGTTTGGATCACGTAGTAATGTGGTACCACACTGAAACAGTCAATCAAACCTGGTTTCGATCAATATTTTAGAGGATAACGCATGTTATGTCTAGGTTGGGCCTGGGATTTGGCCTCATCAGACTCGTACTTTCGCATATTTCTCATACTTGACGGCCAGATTCTGGGCTTTTTCTGGATTGGATCCCGTAGTAATGTGCTACCACACTGAAACGGACCATTAAACCTGGTGTCGATCAATATTTTAGAGGAGAACGCAAGTTAGGTCTGGGATAAGTCCGGGATTTGCTCTCATCAGGATCGTATTTTCGCATTTTTCCCATACTTGTTGAACAGATCCCTGGCGTTTTCTGGTTTGGATCCCGTAGTAATGTGCTACCACACTGAAACGGACCATTAAACCTGGTGTCGATCAATATTTTAGAGGATAACGCATGTTATGTCTAGGTTAGGCCTGGGATTTGCCCTCATCAGACACATACTTTCGCATTCTCCACATACTTGTTGAACAGATTCTGGGTTTTTTGTAGTTTGGATCACGTAGTAATGTGGTACCACACTGAAACAGTCCATTAAACCTGGTTTCGATCAATATTTTATAGGATAACGCAAGTTCGGCCTGGGATAGGTCTGGGATTTGCCCTCATCAGGTCGTATTTTCGCATATTTCTCATACTTGTTGAACAGATCCAGGGTTTTTCTGGTTTGGATCACGTAGTAAAGTGGTACCACACTGAAACAGTCGATTAATCCTATTTTCGATCAATATTTTAGAGGATAACTCATGCTAGGTCTAGGTTAGGCCTGAGATTTGCCCTCATCAGACCCATACTTTCGCATTCTTCACATACTTGTTGAACAGATCCTGGGTTATTTCTGGTTTGGATCACCTAGTAAAGTGGTACCACACTGAAACAGTCGATTAATCCTGGTCACGATCAACATTTTAGAGGATAACGCCGGTTAGGACTCGGTTAGGTCTGGGATTTGCCCTTATCAGGCTCATACTTTCGCATATTCCTCATACTTGATGGCCATATTCTGGGCTTTTTCTGGTTTGGATCAAGTAGTAAAGTGGTGCCACACGGAAACAGTCCATGAAACCTAGTCTCGGTTAATATTTTAAAGGATATCGCATGTTAGGTCCGGGTTAGGTCTAGGATTTGCCCTCTTCAGACCCATACTTTCGGATTCTTCACATACTTGTTGTACAGATCCTGGGTTATTTCTGGTTTGGATCACCTAGTAAAGTGGTACCACACTGAAACAGTCGATTAATCCTGGTCACGATCAACATTTTAGAGGATAACGCCGGTTAGGACTCGGTTAGGTCTGGAATTTGCCCTTATCAGGCTCATACTTTCGCATATTCCTCATACTTGATGGCCATATTCTGGGCATTTTCTGGTTTGGATCAAGTAGTAAAGTGGTGCCACACGGAAACAGTCCATGAAACCTAGTCTCGGTTAATATTTTAAAGGATATCGCATGTTAGGTCCGGGTTAGGTCTAGGATTTGCCCTCTTCAGACCCATACTTTCGGATTCTTCACATACTTGTTGTACAGATCCTGGGTTTTTTTCTGGTTTGCATCACGTAGTAATGTGGTACCACACTGAAACAGTCCATCAAAACGTGGTTTCGATCAATATTTTAGCGGATAACGCATGTTATGTCTAGGTTAGGCCTGGGATTTGCCCTCATTAGGCTCATACTTTCGCATATTTCTCATACTTGATGGCTAGATCCTGGGCTTTTTCTGGATTGGATCACGTACTAATGTGGTACCACACTGAAACAGTCCATTAGACCTGGTTTCGATCAATATTTTAGAGAATAACGCATGTTATGTCTAGGTTGGGCCTGGGATTTGCCCTCATCAGACTCATACTTGCGCATTCTTCACATACTTGTTGAACAGATTCTGGGCTGTTTCTGGTTTGATCCCGTAGTAATGTGGTACCACACTGAAACGGTCCATTAAACCTGGTGTCGATCAATATTTTAGAGGATAACGCATGTTATGTCTAGGTTAGGTCTGGGATTTGCCCTCATCAGACTCATACTTTCGCATATTTCTCAAACTTGTTGGCCAGATTCTGTGCTTTCACTGGTTTGGACACGCAGTAATGAGGTACCACACTGAAACAGTCGATTAAACCTGGTTTCGATCAATATTTTAGAGGATAACGCAAGTTATGCCTGGGATAGGTCTGGGAATTGCCCACATCAGGCTCATAGTTTCGCGTTTTTCACATACTTGTAGAACAGATCCTGGGTTTTTTCTGGTTTGGATCACGTAGTAATGTGGTACGACACTGAAACAGTCCATTAAACCTGGTTTCCATCAATATTTTGGAGGACAACGCAAGTTAGGTCTGGGATAGGTCTGGGATTTGCCTTCATCAGGGTCATGCTTTCGCATTTTTAACATACTTGTTGAACAGATCCAGGGTTTTTCTGGTTTGGATCACGTAGTAAAGTGGTACCACACTGAAACAGTCGATTAATCCTGGTCTCGAACAATATTTTAGAGGATGACTCATGCTAGGTCTAGGCTAGGCCTGGGATTTGCCCTCATCAGACTCGTACTTTCGCATATTTCTCATACTTGACGGCCAGATTCTGGGCTTTTTCTGGATTGGATCCCGTAGTAATGTGCTACCACACTGAAACGGACCATTAAACCTGGTGTCGATCAATATTTTAGAGGATAACGCATGTTATGTCTAGGTTAGGCCTGGGATTTGCCCTCATCAGACACATACTTTCGCATTCTCCACATACTTGTTGAACAGATCCTGGGTTTTTTCTGGTTTGGATCACGTAGTAATGTGGTACCACACTGAAACAGTTGATTAATCCTGGTTTGGATCATTAGTTTAGAGCATAACTCATGTTAGGTCTGGGTTAGGTCTGGGATTTGCCCCCAGCAGGCTCATACTTTCGCATATTTCTCATATTTGTTGAACAGATCCCTGGCTTTTTCTGGTTTGGATCACGTAGTGAAGAGGTACCACACTGAAACAGACGATTAATCCTGGTCTCGGTCAATATTTTATAGGATAACGCAAGTTCGGTCTGGGATAGGTCTGGGATTTGCCCTCATCAGGTCGTATTTTCGCATATTTCTCATACTTGTTGAACAGATCCTGGGTTTTTTCTGGTTTGGATCACGTAGCAATGTGGTACCACACTGAAACAGTCCATTAAACCTGGTTTCCATCAATATTTTGGAGGACAACGCAAGTTAGGTCTGGGATAGGTCTGGGATTTGCCGTCATCAGGGTCATGCTTTCGCATTTTTAACATACTTGTTGAACAGATCCAGGGTTTTTCTGGTTTGGATCACGTAGTAAAGTGGTACCACACTGAAACAGTCGATTAATCCTATTTTCGATCAATATTTTAGAGGATAACTCATGCTAGGTCTAGGTTAGGCCTGAGATTTGCCCTCATCAGACCCATACTTTCGCATTCTTCACATACTTGTTGAACAGATCCTGGGTTATTTCTGGTTTGGATCACCTAGTAAAGTGGTACCACACTGAAACAGTCGATTAATCCTGGTCACGATCAACATTTTAGAGGATAACGCCGGTTAGGACTCGGTTAGGTCTGGGATTTGCCCTTATCAGGCTCATACTTTCGCATATTCCTCATACTTGATGGCCATATTCTGGGCTTTTTCTGGTTTGGATCAAGTAGTAAAGTGGTGCCACACGGAAACAGTCCATGAAACCTAGTCTCGGTTAATATTTTAAAGGATATCGCATGTTAGGTCCGGGTTAGGTCTAGGATTTGCCCTCTTCAGACCCATACTTTCGGATTCTTCACATACTTGTTGTACAGATCCTGGGTTATTTCTGGTTTGGATCACCTAGTAAAGTGGTACCACACTGAAACAGTCGATTAATCCTGGACACGATCAACATTTTAGAGGATAACGCCGGTTAGGACTCGGTTAGGTCTGGGATTTGCCCTTATCAGGCTCATACTTTCGCATATTCCTCATACTTGATGGCCATATTCTGGGCTTTTTCTGGTTTGGATCAAGTAGTAAAGTGGTGCCACACGGAAACAGTCCATGAAACCTAGTCTCGGTTAATATTTTAAAGGATATCGCATGTTAGGTCCGGGTTAGGTCTAGGATTTGCCCTCTTCAGACCCATACTTTCGGATTCTTCACAAACTTGTTGTACAGATCCTGGGTTTTTTTCTGGTTTGCATCACGTAGTAATGTGGTACCACACTGAAACAGTCCATCAAAACCTGGTTTCGATCAATATTTTAGCGGATAACGCATGTTATGTCTAGGTTAGGCCTGGGATTTGCCCTCATTAGGCTCATACTTTCGCATATTTCTCATACTTGATGGCTAGATCCTGGGCTTTTTCTGGATTGGATCACGAACTAATGTGGTACCACACTGAAACAGTCCATTAGACCTGGTTTCGATCAATATTTTAGAGAATAACGCATGTTATGTCTAGGTTGGGCCTGGGATTTGCCCTCATCAGACTCATACTTGCGCATTCTTCACATACTTGTTGAACAGATTCTGGGCTTTTTCTGGTTTGATCCCGTAGTAATGTGGTACCACACTGAAACGGTCCATTAAACCTGGTGACGATCAATATTTTAGAGGATAACGCATGTTATGTCTAGGTTAGGTCTGGGATTTGCCCTCATCAGACTCATACTTTCGCATATTTCTCAAACTTGTTGGCCAGATTCTGTGCTTTCACTGGTTTGGACACGCAGTAATGAGGTACCACACTGAAACAGTCGATTAAACCTGGTTTCGATCAATATTTTAGAGGATAACGCAAGTTATGCCTGGGATAGGTCTGGGAATTGCCCACATCAGGCTCATAGTTTCGCGTTTTTCACATACTTGTAGAACAGATCCTGGGTTTTTTCTGGTTTGGATCACGTAGTAATGTGGTACGACACTGAAACAGTCCATTAAACCTGGTTTCCATCAATATTTTGGAGGACAACGCAAGTTAGGTCTGGGATAGGTCTGGGATTTGCCTTCATCAGGGTCATGCTTTCGCATTTTTAACATACTTGTTGAACAGATCCAGGGTTTTTCTGGTTTGGGTCACGTAGTAAAGTGGTACCACACTGAAACAGTCGATTAATCCTGGTCTCGAACAATATTTTAGAGGATGACTCATGCTAGGTCTAGGCTAGGCCTGGGATTTGCCCTCATCAGACCCATACTTTCGCATTCTTCACATACTTGTTGAACAGATCCAGGGTTTTTCTGGTTTGGATCACGTAGTAAAGTGGTACCACACTGAAACAGTCAATTAAACCTGGTCACGATCAACATTTTAGAGGATAACGCCGGTTAGGACTCGGTTAGGTCTGGGATTTGCCCTTATCAGGCTCATACTTTCGCATATTCCTCATACTTGATGGCCATATTCTGGGCTTTTTCTGGTTTGGATCAAGTAGTAAAGTGGTGCCACACGGAAACAGTCCATGAAACCTAGTCTCGGTTAATATTTTAAAGGATATCGCATGTTAGGTCCGGGTTAGGTCTAGGATTTGCCCTCTTCAGACCCATACTTTCGGATTCTTCACATACTTGTTGTACAGATCCTGGGTTATTTCTGGTTTGGATCACCTAGTAAAGTGGTACCACACTGAAACAGTCGATTAATCCTGGTCACGATCAACATTTTAGAGGATAACGCCGGTTAGGACTCGGTTAGGTCTGGAATTTGCCCTTATCAGGCTCATACTTTCGCATATTCCTCATACTTGATGGCCATATTCTGGGCATTTTCTGGTTTGGATCAAGTAGTAAAGTGGTGCCACACGGAAACAGTCCATGAAACCTAGTCTCGGTTAATATTTTAAAGGATATCGCATGTTAGGTCCGGGTTAGGTCTAGGATTTGCCCTCTTCAGACCCATACTTTCGGATTCTTCACATACTTGTTGTACAGATCCTGGGTTTTTTTCTGGTTTGCATCACGTAGTAATGTGGTACCACACTGAAACAGTCCATCAAAACGTGGTTTCGATCAATATTTTAGCGGATAACGCATGTTATGTCTAGGTTAGGCCTGGGATTTGCCCTCATTAGGCTCATACTTTCGCATATTTCTCATACTTGATGGCTAGATCCTGGGCTTTTTCTGGATTGGATCACGTACTAATGTGGTACGACACTGAAACAGTCCATTAAACCTGGTTTCCATCAATATTTTGGAGGACAACGCAAGTTAGGTCTGGGATAGGTCTGGGATTTGCCTTCATCAGGGTCATGCTTTCGCATTTTTAACATACTTGTTGAACAGATCCAGGGTTTTTCTGGTTTGGGTCACGTAGTAAAGTGGTACCACACTGAAACAGTCGATTAATCCTGGTCTCGAACAATATTTTAGAGGATGACTCATGCTAGGTCTAGGCTAGGCCTGGGATTTGCCCTCATCAGACCCATACTTTCGCATTCTTCACATACTTGTTGAACAGATCCAGGGTTTTTCTGGTTTGGATCACGTAGTAAAGTGGTACCACACTGAAACAGTCAATTAAACCTGGTCACGATCAACATTTTAGAGGATAACGCCGGTTAGGACTCGGTTAGGTCTGGGATTTGCCCTTATCAGGCTCATACTTTCGCATATTCCTCATACTTGATGGCCATATTCTGGGCTTTTTCTGGTTTGGATCAAGTAGTAAAGTGGTGCCACACGGAAACAGTCCATGAAACCTAGTCTCGGTTAATATTTTAAAGGATATCGCATGTTAGGTCCGGGTTAGGTCTAGGATTTGCCCTCTTCAGACCCATACTTTCGGATTCTTCACAAACTTGTTGTACAGATCCTGGGTTTTTTTCTGGTTTGCATCACGTAGTAATGTGGTACCACACTGAAACAGTCCATCAAAACCTGGTTTCGATCAATATTTTAGCGGATAACGCATGTTATGTCTAGGTTAGGCCTGGGATTTGCCCTCATTAGGCTCATACTTTCGCATATTTCTCATACTTGATGGCTAGATCCTGGGCTTTTTCTGGATTGGATCACGAACTAATGTGGTACCACACTGAAACAGTCCATTAGACCTGGTTTCGATCAATATTTTAGAGAATAACGCATGTTATGTCTAGGTTGGGCCTGGGATTTGCCCTCATCAGACTCATACTTGCGCATTCTTCACATACTTGTTGAACAGATTCTGGGCTTTTTCTGGTTTGATCCCGTAGTAATGTGGTACCACACTGAAACGGTCCATTAAACCTGGTGACGATCAATATTTTAGAGGATAACGCATGTTATGTCTAGGTTAGGTCTGGGATTTGCCCTCATCAGACTCATACTTTCGCATATTTCTCAAACTTGTTGGCCAGATTCTGTGCTTTCACTGGTTTGGACACGCAGTAATGAGGTACCACACTGAAACAGTCGATTAAACCTGGTTTCGATCAATATTTTAGAGGATAACGCAAGTTATGCCTGGGATAGGTCTGGGAATTGCCCACATCAGGCTCATAGTTTCGCGTTTTTCACATACTTGTAGAACAGATCCTGGGTTTTTTCTGGTTTGGATCACGTAGTAATGTGGTACGACACTGAAACAGTCCATTAAACCTGGTTTCCATCAATATTTTGGAGGACAACGCAAGTTAGGTCTGGGATAGGTCTGGGATTTGCCTTCATCAGGGTCATGCTTTCGCATTTTTAACATACTTGTTGAACAGATCCAGGGTTTTTCTGGTTTGGGTCACGTAGTAAAGTGGTACCACACTGAAACAGTCGATTAATCCTGGTCTCGAACAATATTTTAGAGGATGACTCATGCTAGGTCTAGGCTAGGCCTGGGATTTGCCCTCATCAGACCCATACTTTCGCATTCTTCACATACTTGTTGAACAGATCCAGGGTTTTTCTGGTTTGGATCACGTAGTAAAGTGGTACCACACTGAAACAGTCAATTAAACCTGGTCACGATCAACATTTTAGAGGATAACGCCGGTTAGGACTCGGTTAGGTCTGGGATTTGCCCTTATCAGGCTCATACTTTCGCATATTCCTCATACTTGATGGCCATATTCTGGGCTTTTTCTGGTTTGGATCAAGTAGTAAAGTGGTGCCACACGGAAACAGTCCATGAAACCTAGTCTCGGTTAATATTTTAAAGGATATCGCATGTTAGGTCCGGGTTAGGTCTAGGATTTGCCCTCTTCAGACCCATACTTTCGGATTCTTCACATACTTGTTGTACAGATCCTGGGTTATTTCTGGTTTGGATCACCTAGTAAAGTGGTACCACACTGAAACAGTCGATTAATCCTGGTCACGATCAACATTTTAGAGGATAACGCCGGTTAGGACTCGGTTAGGTCTGGAATTTGCCCTTATCAGGCTCATACTTTCGCATATTCCTCATACTTGATGGCCATATTCTGGGCATTTTCTGGTTTGGATCAAGTAGTAAAGTGGTGCCACACGGAAACAGTCCATGAAACCTAGTCTCGGTTAATATTTTAAAGGATATCGCATGTTAGGTCCGGGTTAGGTCTAGGATTTGCCCTCTTCAGACCCATACTTTCGGATTCTTCACATACTTGTTGTACAGATCCTGGGTTTTTTTCTGGTTTGCATCACGTAGTAATGTGGTACCACACTGAAACAGTCCATCAAAACGTGGTTTCGATCAATATTTTAGCGGATAACGCATGTTATGTCTAGGTTAGGCCTGGGATTTGCCCTCATTAGGCTCATACTTTCGCATATTTCTCATACTTGATGGCTAGATCCTGGGCTTTTTCTGGATTGGATCACGTACTAATGTGGTACCACACTGAAACAGTCCATTAGACCTGGTTTCGATCAATATTTTAGAGAATAACGCATGTTATGTCTAGGTTGGGCCTGGGATTTGCCCTCATCAGACTCATACTTGCGCATTCTTCACATACTTGTTGAACAGATTCTGGGCTGTTTCTGGTTTGATCCCGTAGTAATGTGGTACCACACTGAAACGGTCCATTAAACCTGGTGTCGATCAATATTTTAGAGGATAACGCATGTTATGTCTAGGTTAGGTCTGGGATTTGCCCTCATCAGACTCATACTTTCGCATATTTCTCAAACTTGTTGGCCAGATTCTGTGCTTTCACTGGTTTGGACACGCAGTAATGAGGTACCACACTGAAACAGTCGATTAAACCTGGTTTCGATCAATATTTTAGAGGATAACGCAAGTTATGCCTGGGATAGGTCTGGGAATTGCCCACATCAGGCTCATAGTTTCGCGTTTTTCACATACTTGTAGAACAGATCCTGGGTTTTTTCTGGTTTGGATCACGTAGTAATGTGGTACGACACTGAAACAGTCCATTAAACCTGGTTTCCATCAATATTTTGGAGGACAACGCAAGTTAGGTCTGGGATAGGTCTGGGATTTGCCTTCATCAGGGTCATGCTTTCGCATTTTTAACATACTTGTTGAACAGATCCAGGGTTTTTCTGGTTTGGATCACGTAGTAATCTGGTACCACACTGAAACAGTCGATTAATCCTGGTCTCGAACAATATTTTAGAGGATGACTCATGCTAGGTCTAGGCTAGGCCTGGGATTTGCCCTCATCAGACCCATACTTTCGCATTCTTCACATACTTGTTGAACAGATCCAGGGTTTTTCTGGTTTGGATCACGTAGTAAAGTGGTACCACACTGAAACAGTCAATTAAACCTGGTCACGATCAACATTTTAGAGGATAACGCAAGTTATGTCTGGGATAGGTCTGGGAATTGCCCACATCAGGCTCATTGTTTCGCGTTTTTCACATACTTGTTGAACAGGTCCTGGGTTATTTCTGGTTTGGATCAGGTAGTAATGTGGTACCACACTGAAACAGTCAATTAAACCTGGTCACGATCAACATTTTAGAGGATAACGCCGGTTAGGACTCGGTTAGGTCTGGGATTTGCCTTCATCAGGGTCATGCTTTCGCATTTTTAACATACTTGTTGAACAGATCCAGGGTTTTCTGGTTTGGATCACGTAGTAAAGTGGTACCACACTCAAACTGTCGATTAATCCTGGTCTCGAACAATATTTTAGAGGATGACTCATGCTAGGTCTAGGCTAGGCCTGGGATTTGCCCTCATCAGACCCATACTTTCGCATTCTTCACATACTTGTTGAACAGATCCCTGGCGTTTTCTGGTTTGGATCACGTAGTAATGTGGTACCACACTGAAACAGTCAATCAAACCTGGTTTCGATCAATATTTTAGAGGATAACGCATGTTAGGTCTAGGTTGGGCCTGGGATTTGCCCTCATCAGACTCGTACTTTCGCATATTTCTCATACTTGACGGCCAGATTCTGGGCTTTTTCTGGATTGGATCCCGTAGTAATGTGCTACCACACTGAAACGGACCATTAAACCTGGTGTCGATCAATATTTTAGAGGAGAACGCAAGTTAGGTCTGGGATAAGTCCGGGATTTGCTCTCATCAGGATCGTATTTTCGCATTTTTCCCATACTTGTTGAACAGATCCCTGGCGTTTTCTGGTTTGGATCACGTAGTAATGTGGTACCACACTGAAACAGTCAATCAAACCTGGTTTCGATCAATATTTTAGAGGATAACGCATGTTATGTCTAGGTTGGGCCTGGGATTTGCCCTCATCAGACTCGTACTTTCGCATATTTCTCATACTTGACGGCCAGATTCTGGGCTTTTTCTGGATTGGATCCCGTAGTAATGTGCTACCACACTGAAACGGACCATTAAACCTGGTGTCGATCAATATTTTAGAGGATAACGCATGTTATGTCTAGGTTAGGCCTGGGATTTGCCCTCATCAGACACATACTTTCGCATTCTCCACATACTTGTTGAACAGATCCTGGGTTTTTTCTGGTTTGGATCACGTAGTAATGTGGTACCACACTGAAACAGTTGATTAATCCTGGTTTGGATCATTAGTTTAGAGCATAACTCATGTTAGGTCTGGGTTAGGTCTGGGATTTGCCCCCAGCAGGCTCATACTTTCGCATATTTCTCATATTTGTTGAACAGATCCCTGGCTTTTTCTGGTTTGGATCACGTAGTGAAGAGGTACCACACTGAAACAGACGATTAATCCTGGTCTCGGTCAATATTTTATAGGATAACGCAAGTTCGGTCTGGGATAGGTCTGGGATTTGCCCTCATCAGGTCGTATTTTCGCATATTTCTCATACTTGTTGAACAGATCCTGGGTTTTTTCTGGTTTGGATCACGTAGCAATGTGGTACCACACTGAAACAGTCCATTAAACCTGGTTTCCATCAATATTTTGGAGGACAACGCAAGTTAGGTCTGGGATAGGTCTGGGATTTGCCGTCATCAGGGTCATGCTTTCGCATTTTTAACATACTTGTTGAACAGATCCAGGGTTTTTCTGGTTTGGATCACGTAGTAAAGTGGTACCACACTGAAACAGTCGATTAATCCTATTTTCGATCAATATTTTAGAGGATAACTCATGCTAGGTCTAGGTTAGGCCTGAGATTTGCCCTCATCAGACCCATACTTTCGCATTCTTCACATACTTGTTGAACAGATCCTGGGTTATTTCTGGTTTGGATCACCTAGTAAAGTGGTACCACACTGAAACAGTCGATTAATCCTGGTCACGATCAACATTTTAGAGGATAACGCCGGTTAGGACTCGGTTAGGTCTGGGATTTGCCCTTATCAGGCTCATACTTTCGCATATTCCTCATACTTGATGGCCATATTCTGGGCTTTTTCTGGTTTGGATCAAGTAGTAAAGTGGTGCCACACGGAAACAGTCCATGAAACCTAGTCTCGGTTAATATTTTAAAGGATATCGCATGTTAGGTCCGGGTTAGGTCTAGGATTTGCCCTCTTCAGACCCATACTTTCGGATTCTTCACATACTTGTTGTACAGATCCTGGGTTATTTCTGGTTTGGATCACCTAGTAAAGTGGTACCACACTGAAACAGTCGATTAATCCTGGTCACGATCAACATTTTAGAGGATAACGCCGGTTAGGACTCGGTTAGGTCTGGGATTTGCCCTTATCAGGCTCATACTTTCGCATATTCCTCATACTTGATGGCCATATTCTGGGCTTTTTCTGGTTTGGATCAAGTAGTAAAGTGGTGCCACACGGAAACAGTCCATGAAACCTAGTCTCGGTTAATATTTTAAAGGATATCGCATGTTAGGTCCGGGTTAGGTCTAGGATTTGCCCTCTTCAGACCCATACTTTCGGATTCTTCACAAACTTGTTGTACAGATCCTGGGTTTTTTTCTGGTTTGCATCACGTAGTAATGTGGTACCACACTGAAACAGTCCATCAAAACCTGGTTTCGATCAATATTTTAGCGGATAACGCATGTTATGTCTAGGTTAGGCCTGGGATTTGCCCTCATTAGGCTCATACTTTCGCATATTTCTCATACTTGATGGCTAGATCCTGGGCTTTTTCTGGATTGGATCACGAACTAATGTGGTACCACACTGAAACAGTCCATTAGACCTGGTTTCGATCAATATTTTAGAGAATAACGCATGTTATGTCTAGGTTGGGCCTGGGATTTGCCCTCATCAGACTCATACTTGCGCATTCTTCACATACTTGTTGAACAGATTCTGGGCTTTTTCTGGTTTGATCCCGTAGTAATGTGGTACCACACTGAAACGGTCCATTAAACCTGGTGACGATCAATATTTTAGAGGATAACGCATGTTATGTCTAGGTTAGGTCTGGGATTTGCCCTCATCAGACTCATACTTTCGCATATTTCTCAAACTTGTTGGCCAGATTCTGTGCTTTCACTGGTTTGGACACGCAGTAATGAGGTACCACACTGAAACAGTCGATTAAACCTGGTTTCGATCAATATTTTAGAGGATAACGCAAGTTATGCCTGGGATAGGTCTGGGAATTGCCCACATCAGGCTCATAGTTTCGCGTTTTTCACATACTTGTAGAACAGATCCTGGGTTTTTTCTGGTTTGGATCACGTAGTAATGTGGTACGACACTGAAACAGTCCATTAAACCTGGTTTCCATCAATATTTTGGAGGACAACGCAAGTTAGGTCTGGGATAGGTCTGGGATTTGCCTTCATCAGGGTCATGCTTTCGCATTTTTAACATACTTGTTGAACAGATCCAGGGTTTTTCTGGTTTGGATCACGTAGTAAAGTGGTACCACACTGAAACAGTCGATTAATCCTGGTCTCGAACAATATTTTAGAGGATGACTCATGCTAGGTCTAGGCTAGGCCTGGGATTTGCCCTCATCAGACCCATACTTTCGCATTCTTCACATACTTGTTGAACAGATCCAGGGTTTTTCTGGTTTGGATCACGTAGTAAAGTGGTACCACACTGAAACAGTCAATTAAACCTGGTCACGATCAACATTTTAGAGGATAACGCAAGTTATGTCTGGGATAGGTCTGGGAATTGCCCACATCAGGCTCATTGTTTCGCGTTTTTCACATACTTGTTGAACAGGTCCTGGGTTATTTCTGGTTTGGATCAGGTAGTAATGTGGTACCACACTGAAACAGTCAATTAAACCTGGTCACGATCAACATTTTAGAGGATAACGCCGGTTAGGACTCGGTTAGGTCTGGGATTTGCCTTCATCAGGGTCATGCTTTCGCATTTTTAACATACTTGTTGAACAGATCCAGGGTTTTTCTGGTTTGGATCACGTAGTAAAGTGGTACCACACTCAAACTGTCGATTAATCCTGGTCTCGAACAATATTTTAGAGGATGACTCATGCTAGGTCTAGGCTAGGCCTGGGATTTGCCCTCATCAGACCCATACTTTCGCATTCTTCACATACTTGTTGAACAGATCCCTGGCGTTTTCTGGTTTGGATCACGTAGTAATGTGGTACCACACTGAAACAGTCAATCAAACCTGGTTTCGATCAATATTTTAGAGGATAACGCATGTTAGGTCTAGGTTGGGCCTGGGATTTGCCCTCATCAGACTCGTACTTTCGCATATTTCTCATACTTGACGGCCAGATTCTGGGCTTTTTCTGGATTGGATCCCGTAGTAATGTGCTACCACACTGAAACGGACCATTAAACCTGGTGTCGATCAATATTTTAGAGGAGAACGCAAGTTAGGTCTGGGATAAGTCCGGGATTTGCTCTCATCAGGATCGTATTTTCGCATTTTTCCCATACTTGTTGAACAGATCCCTGGCGTTTTCTGGTTTGGATCACGTAGTAATGTGGTACCACACTGAAACAGTCAATCAAACCTGGTTTCGATCAATATTTTAGAGGATAACGCATGTTATGTCTAGGTTGGGCCTGGGATTTGCCCTCATCAGACTCGTACTTTCGCATATTTCTCATACTTGACGGCCAGATTCTGGGCTTTTTCTGGATTGGATCCCGTAGTAATGTGCTACCACACTGAAACGGACCATTAAACCTGGTGTCGATCAATATTTTAGAGGATAACGCATGTTATGTCTAGGTTAGGCCTGGGATTTGCCCTCATCAGACACATACTTTCGCATTCTCCACATACTTGTTGAACAGATCCTGGGTTTTTTCTGGTTTGGATCACGTAGTAATGTGGTACCACACTGAAACAGTTGATTAATCCTGGTTTGGATCATTAGTTTAGAGCATAACTCATGTTAGGTCTGGGTTAGGTCTGGGATTTGCCCCCAGCAGGCTCATACTTTCGCATATTTCTCATATTTGTTGAACAGATCCCTGGCTTTTTCTGGTTTGGATCACGTAGTGAAGAGGTACCACACTGAAACAGACGATTAATCCTGGTCTCGGTCAATATTTTATAGGATAACGCAAGTTCGGTCTGGGATAGGTCTGGGATTTGCCCTCATCAGGTCGTATTTTCGCATATTTCTCATACTTGTTGAACAGATCCTGGGTTTTTTCTGGTTTGGATCACGTAGCAATGTGGTACCACACTGAAACAGTCCATTAAACCTGGTTTCCATCAATATTTTGGAGGACAACGCAAGTTAGGTCTGGGATAGGTCTGGGATTTGCCGTCATCAGGGTCATGCTTTCGCATTTTTAACATACTTGTTGAACAGATCCAGGGTTTTTCTGGTTTGGATCACGTAGTAAAGTGGTACCACACTGAAACAGTCGATTAATCCTATTTTCGATCAATATTTTAGAGGATAACTCATGCTAGGTCTAGGTTAGGCCTGAGATTTGCCCTCATCAGACCCATACTTTCGCATTCTTCACATACTTGTTGAACAGATCCTGGGTTATTTCTGGTTTGGATCACCTAGTAAAGTGGTACCACACTGAAACAGTCGATTAATCCTGGTCACGATCAACATTTTAGAGGACAACGCAAGTTAGGTCTGGTATAGGCCTGGGATTTGCCCTCATTAGGCTCATACTTTCGCATATTTCTCATACTTGATGGCTAGATCCTGGGCTTTTTCTGGATTGGATCACGAACTAATGTGGTACCACACTGAAACAGTCCATTAGACCTGGTTTCGATCAATATTTTAGAGAATAACGCATGTTATGTCTAGGTTGGGCCTGGGATTTGCCCTCATCAGACTCATACTTGCGCATTCTTCACATACTTGTTGAACAGATTCTGGGCTTTTTCTGGTTTGATCCCGTAGTAATGTGGTACCACACAGAAACGGTCCATTAAACCTGGTGACGATCAATATTTTAGAGGATAACGCATGTTATGTCTAGGTTAGGTCTGGGATTTGCCCTCATCAGACTCATACTTTCGCATATTTCTCAAACTTGTTGGCCAGATTCTGTGCTTTCACTGGTTTGGACACGCAGTAATGAGGTACCACACTGAAACAGTCGATTAAACCTGGTTTCGATCAATATTTTAGAGGATAACGCAAGTTATGCCTGGGATAGGTCTGGGAATTGCCCACATCAGGCTCATAGTTTCGCGTTTTTCACATACTTGTAGAACAGATCCTGGGTTTTTTCTGGTTTGGATCACGTAGTAATGTGGTACGACACTGAAACAGTCCATTAAACCTGGTTTCCATCAATATTTTGGAGGACAACGCAAGTTAGGTCTGGGATAGGTCTGGGATTTGCCTTCATCAGGGTCATGCTTTCGCATTTTTAACATACTTGTTGAACAGATCCAGGGTTTTTCTGGTTTGGATCACGTAGTAAAGCGGTACCACACTGAAACAGTCGATTAATCCTGGTCTCGAACAATATTTTAGAGGATGACTCATGCTAGGTCTAGGCTAGGCCTGGGATTTGCCCTCATCAGACCCATACTTTCGCATTCTTCACATACTTGTTGAACAGATCCAGGGTTTTTCTGGTTTGGATCACGTAGGTAAAGTGGTACCACACTGAAACAGTCAATTAAACCTGGTCACGATCAACATTTTAGAGGATAACGCAAGTTATGTCTGGGATAGGTCTGGGAATTGCCCACATCAGGCTCATAGTTTCGCGTTTTTCACATACTTGTTGAACAGGTCCTGGGTTATTTCTGGTTTGGATCAGGTAGTAATGTGGTACCACACTGAAACAGTCAATTAAACCTGGTCACGATCAACATTTTAGAGGATAACGCCGGTTAGGACTCGGTTAGGTCTGGGATTTGCCTTCATCAGGGTCATGCTTTCGCATTCTTCACATACTTGTTGAACAGATCCTGTATTATTTCTGGTTTGGATCAGGTAGTAATGTGGTACCACACTGAAACTGTCGCTTAATCCTGGTCTCGAACAATATGTTAGAGGATAACTCATGCTAGGTCTAGGTTAGGCCTGGGATTTGCCCTCATCAGACCCATACTTTCGCATTCATCACATACTTGTTGAACAGGTCCTGGGTTATTTCTGGTTTGGATCACGTAGTAAAGTGGTACCACACTGAAACTGTCGCTTAGTCCTGGTCTCGGACAATGTTTTAGAGGATAACTCATGCTAGGTCTAGGTTAGGCCTGGGATTTGCCCTCATCAGACCCATACTTTCGCATTCATCACATACTTGTTCAACAGATCCTGGGTTATTTCTGGTTTGGATCAGGTAGTAATGTGGTACCACACTGAAACAGTCAATTAAACCTGGTCACGAACAATGTTTTAGAGGATAACTCATGCTAGGTCTAGGTTAGGCCTGGGATTTGCCCTCATCAGACCCATACTTTCGCATTCATCACATACTTGTTCAACAGATCCTGGGTTATTTCTGGTTTGGATCAGGCAGTAATGTGGTACCACACTGAAACAGTCGACTAATCCTGGTCTCGAACAATATGTTAGAGGATAACTCATTCTAGGTCTAGCTTAAGCCTGGGATTTGCCCTCATCAGACCCATACTTTCGCATTCATCACATACTTGTTGAACAGGTCCTGGGTTATTTCTGGTTTGGATCACGTAGTAAAGTGGTACCACACTGAAACTGTCGCTTAATCCTGGTCTCGAACAATGTTTTAGAGGATAACTCATGCTAGGTCTAAGTTAGGCCTGGGATTTGCCCTCATCAGACTCATACTTTCGCATTCATCACATACTTGTTCAACAGATCCTGGGTTATTTCTGGGTTGGATCAGGTAGTAATGTGGTACCACACAGAGACAGACGATTAAACCTGGTTTCGATCAATATTGTAGAGGATAACTCATGTTTGGCCTAGGTTAGGCCTGGGATTTGCCCCCATCAGACCCATACTTTCGCATTCATCACATACTTGTTGAACAGGTCCTGGGTTACTTCTGGATTGGAACACGTAGTAATGTGGTACCACGCTGAAACAGTCCATTAAACCTAGTTTCGATCAATATTTTAGAGGATAACGCATGTTAGGTCTTGATTAGGCCTGGGATTTGCCCTCATCAGGGTCATACTTTCGCATATCTCTTATACTTGATGGCCAGATCCTGGGCTTTTTCTGGATTGGATCACGTAGTAATGTGGTACCACACTGAAACATTCAATTAAACCTGGTCTTGATAAATATTTTAGAGGATAACGCATTTTAGGTCTGGGATAGGTCTGGGATTTGCCCTCATCAGGCTCATAGTTTCGCGTTTTTCACATACTTGTTCAACAGATCCAGGGTTTTTTCTGGTTTGGATCACGTAGTAATGTGGTACCACACTGAAACAGTCCATTAAACTTGGTTTCCATCAATATTTTAGAGGACAACGCAAGTTAGGTCTGGGATAGGTCTGGGATTT
This sequence comes from Colletes latitarsis, assembly GCF_051014445.1. Classification (NCBI taxonomy): domain Eukaryota; kingdom Metazoa; phylum Arthropoda; class Insecta; order Hymenoptera; family Colletidae; genus Colletes; species Colletes latitarsis. The sequence goes on from NW_027488365.1 coordinate 14,044,232, forward strand.
GCCCTCATCAGGGTCATGCTTTCGCACTTTTAACATACTTGTTGAACAGATCCTGGGTTATTCTGGTTTGGATCACGTAGTAATGTGGTACCACACTGAAACAGTCCATTAAACCTAGTTTCGATCAATATTTTAGAGGATAACTCATGCTAGGTCTAGGTTGGGCCTGCGATTTGCCCTCGTCAGACTCATACTTGCGCATTCTTCACATACTTGTTGAACAGATCCTGGGTTTTTTCTGGTTTGGATCACGTAGTAAAGTGGTACCACACTGAAACAGTCGCTTAATCCTGGTCTCGACAATATTTTAGAGGAGAACGCAAGTTAGGTCTGGGATAAGTCCGGGATTTGCTCTCATCAGGATCGTATTTTCGCATTTTTCCCAAACTTGATGAACAGATCCCTGGCGTTTTCTGGTTTGGATCACGTAGTAATGTGGTACCACACTGAAACAGTCAATCAAACCTGGTTTCGATCAATATTTTAGAGGATAACGCATGTTATGTCTAGGTTGGTCCTGGGATTTGCCCTCATCAGACACGTACATTCGCATATTTCTCATACTTGACGGCCAGATTCTGGGCTTTTTCTGGATTGGATCCCGTAGTAATGTGCTACCACACTGAAACGGACCATTAAACCTGGTGTCGATCAATATTTTAGAGGATAACTCATGCTAGGTCTAGGTTAGGCCTGAGATTTGCCCTCATCAGACCCATACTTTCGCATTCTTCACATACTTGTTGAACAGATCCTGGGTTATTTCTGGTTTGGATCACCTAGTAAAGTGGTACCACACTGAAACAGTCGATTAATCCTGGTCACGATCAACATTTTAGAGGATAACGCCGGTTAGGACTCGGTTAGGTCTGGGATTTGCCCTTATCAGGCTCATACTTTCGCATATTCGTCATACTTGATGGCCATATTCTGGGCTTTTTCTGGTTTGGATCACGTAGTAAAGTGGTGCCACACGGAAACAGTCCATGAAACCTAGTCTCGGTTAATATTTTAAAGGATATCGCATGTTAGGTCCGGGTTAGGTCTAGGATTTGCCCTCTTCAGACCCATACTTTCGCATTCTTCACATACTTATTGTACAGATCCTGGGTTTTTTTCTGGTTTGCATCACGTAGTAATGTGGTACCACACTGAAACAGTCCATCAAAACCTGGTTTCGATCAATATTTTAGCGGATAACGCATGTTATGTCTAGGTTAGGCCTGGGATTTGCCCTCATTAGGCTCATACTTTCGCATATTTCTCATACTTGATGGCTAGATCCTGGGCTTTTTCTGGATTGGATCACGTACTAATGTGGTACCACACTGAAACAGTCCATTAGACCTGGTTTCGATCAATATTTTAGAGAATAACGCATGTTATGTCTTGGTTGGGCCTGGGATTTGCCCTCGTCAGACTCATACTTGCGCATTCTTCACATACTTGTTGAACAGATCCTGGGTTTTTTCTGGTTTGGATCACGTAGTAATGTGGTACCACACTGAAAAAGTGCATTAAACCTGGTTTCGATCAATATTTTAGCGGATAACGCATGTTATGTCTAGGTTAGGCCTGGGATTTGCCCTCATCAGGCTCATACTTTCGCGTTTTTCACATACTTGTTGAACAAATCCCTGGCTTATTCTGGTTTGGATCATGTACTAATGTGGTACCACACTGAAACAGTCCATTAAACCTGGTTTGGATCATTATTTTTGAGAATAACGCATGTTATGTCTAGGTTGGGCCTGGGATTTGCCCACATCAGACTCATACTTGCGCATTCTTCACATACTTGTTGAACAGATTCTGGGCTTTTTCTGGTTTGATCCCGTAGTAATGTGGTACCACACTGAAACGGTCCATTAAACCTGGTGTCGATCAATATTTTAGAGGATAACGCATGTTATGTCTAGGTTAGGTCTGGGATTTGCCCTCATCAGACTCATACTTTCGCATATTTCTCAAACTTGTTGGCCAGATTCTGTGCTTTCACTGGTTTGGTCACGTAGTAATGTGGTACCACACTGAAACAGTCGATTAAACCTGGTTTCCATCAATATTTTGGAGGACAACGCAAGTTAGGTCTGGGATAGGTCTGGGATTTGCTCTCATCAGGGTCATGCTTTCGCATTTTTAACATACTTGTTGAACAGATCCAGGGTTTTTCTGGTTTGGATCACGTAGTAAAGTGGTACCACACTGAAACAGTCGATTAATCCTGGTCTCGAACAATATTTTAGAGGATGACTCATGCTAGGTCTAGGCTAGGCCGGGGATTTGCCCTCATCAGACCCATACTTTCGCATTCTTCACATACTTGTTGAACAGATCCAGGGTTTTTCTGGTTTGGATCACGTAGTAAAGTGGTACCACACTGAAACAGTCGATTAATCCTGGTCTCGATCAATATTTTAGAGGGTAACTCATGCTAGGTCTAGGTTAGGCCTGTGATTTGCCCTCATCAGTCTCATACTTTCGCATATTTCTCATACTTGTTGGCCAGATTCTGTGCTTTCACTGGTTTGGACACGTAGTAATGTGGTACCACACTGAAACAGTCGATTAAACCTGGTTTCGATCAATATTTTAGAGGATAACGCAAGTTATGTCTGGGATAGGTCTGGGAATTGCCCACATCAGGCTCATAGTTTCGCGTTTTTCACATACTTGTTGAACAGGTCCTGGGTTATTTCTGGTTTGGATCAGGTAGTAATGTGGTACCACACAGAGACAGACGATTAAACCTGGTTTCGATCAATATTGTAGAGGATAGCTCATGTTAGGCCTAGGTTAAGCCTGGGATTTGCCCTCATCAGACCCATACTTTCGGATTCATCACATACTTGTTGAACAGATCCTGGGTTATTTCTGGTTTGGATCACGTGGTAAAGTGGTACCACACTGAAACAGTCAGTTAAACCTGGATACAACCAATATTTCAGAGAATAACGCATGTTAGGTCTGCGTTAGGTCTAGGATTTGCCCTCATCTGGCTCATACCTTCGCATTCTTCACATGCTTGTTGAACAGATCCTAGGTTTTTCTGGTTTGGATCACGTAGTAATGTGGTACCACACTGAAACAGTCAGTTAAACTTGGTTTCGATCAATATTTTTGATGATAACGCATGTTAGGTTTGGGTTAGGGCTAGGATTTGCCCTCATCAGACCCATACTTTCGCATTCTTCACATACGTGTTGAACAGATCCTGTATTATTTCTGGTTTGGATCACGTAGTAAAGTGGTACCACACTGAAACAGTCGATTAATCCTGGACTCGAACAATATTTTAGAGGATGACTCATGCTAGGTCTAGGTTAGGCCTGGGATTTGCCCTCATCAGACCCATACTTTCGCATTCATCACATACTTGTTGAACAGGTCCTGGGTTATTTCTGGTTTGGATCAGGTAGTAATGTGGTACCACACAGAGACAGACGATTAAACCTGGTTTCGATCAATATTGTAGAGGATAGCTCATGTTTGGCCTAGGTTAGGCCCCGGATTTGCCCCCATCAGACCCATACTTTCGCATTCATCACATACTTGTTGAACAGGTCCTGGGTTATTTCTGGTTTGGATCACGTAGTAAAGTGGTACCACACTGAAACAGTCGCTTAATCCTGGTCTCGACAATATTTTAGAGGAGAACGCAAGTTAGGTCTGGGATAAGTCCGGGATTTGCTCTCATCAGGATCGTATTTTCGCATTTTTCCCATACTTGTTTAACAGATCCCTGGCGTTTTCTGGTTTGGATCACGTAGTAATGTGGTACCACACTGAAACAGTCAATCAAACCTGGTTTCGATCAATATTTTGGAGGATAACGCATGTTATGTCTAGGTTGGGCCTGGGATTTGCCCTCATCAGACTCGTACTTTCGCATATTTCTCATACTTGACGGCCAGATTCTGGGCTTTTTCTGGATTGGATCCCGTAGTAATGTGCTACCACACTGAAACGGACCATTAAACCTGGTGTCGATCAATATTTTAGAGGATAACGCATGTTATGTCTAGGTTAGGCCTGGGATTTTCCCTCATCAGACACATACTTTCGCATTCTCCACATACTTGTTGAACAGATCCAGGGTTTTTTCTGGTTTGGATCACGTAGTAATGTGGTACCACACTGAAACAGTTGATTAATCCTGGTTTGGATCATTAGTTTAGAGCATAACTCATGTTAGGTCTGGGTTAGGTCTAGGATTTGCCCCCAGCAGGCTCATACTTTCGCATATTTCTCATATTTGTTGAACAGATCCCTGGCTTTTTCTGGTTTGGATCACGTAGTGAAGAGGTACCACACTGAAACAGACGATTAATCCTGGTCTCGGTCAATATTTTATAGGATAACGCAAGTTCGGTCTGGGATAGGTCTGGGATTTGCTCTCATCAGGGTCATGCTTTCGCATTTTTAACATACTTGTTGAACAGATCCAGGGTTTCTCTGGTTTGGATCACGTAGTAAAGTGGTACCACACTGAAACAGTCGATTAATCCTATTTTCGATCAATATTTTAGAGGATAACTCATGCTAGGTCTAGGTTAGGCCTGAGATTTGCCCTCATCAGACCCATACTTTCGCATTCTTCACATACTTGTTGAACAGATCCTGGGTTATTTCTGGTTTGGATCACCTAGTAAAGTGGTACCACACTGAAACAGTCGATTAATCCTCGTCTCGAACAATATTTTAGAGGATGACTCATGCTAGGTCTAGGCTAGGCCTGGGATTTGCCCTCATCAGACCCATACTTTCGCATTCTTCACATACTTGTGGAACAGATCCTGGGTTATTTCTGGTTTGGATCACGTAGTAAAGTGGTACCACACTGAAACAGTCGATTAATCCTGGTCTCGAACAATATTTTAGAGGATGACTCATGCTAGGTCTAGGTTAGGCCTGGGATTTGCCCTCATCAGACCCATACTTTCGCATTTTTAACATACTTGTTGAACAGATCCAGGGTTTCTCTGGTTTGGATCACGTAGTAATGTGGTACCACACTGAAACAGTCAATCAAACCTGGTTTCGATCAATATTTTAGAGGATAACGCATGTTATGTCTAGGTTGGGCCTGGGATTTGGCCTCATCAGACTCGTACTTTCGCATATTTCTCATACTTGACGGCCAGATTCTGGGCTTTTTCTGGATTGGATCCCGTAGTAATGTGCTACCACACTGAAACGGACCATTAAACCTGGTGTCGATCAATATTTTAGAGGAGAACGCAAGTTAGGTCTGGGATAAGTCCGGGATTTGCTCTCATCAGGATCGTATTTTCGCATTTTTCCCATACTTGTTGAACAGATCCCTGGCGTTTTCTGGTTTGGATCCCGTAGTAATGTGCTACCACACTGAAACGGACCATTAAACCTGGTGTCGATCAATATTTTAGAGGATAACGCATGTTATGTCTAGGTTAGGCCTGGGATTTGCCCTCATCAGACACATACTTTCGCATTCTCCACATACTTGTTGAACAGATCCTGGGTTTTTTCTGGTTTGGATCACGTAGTAATGTGGTACCACACTGAAACAGTTGATTAATCCTGGTTTGGATCATTAGTTTAGAGCATAACTCATGTTAGGTCTGGGTTAGGTCTAGGATTTGCCCCCAGCAGGCTCATACTTTCGCATATTTCTCATATTTGTTCAACAGATCCCTGGCTTTTTCTGGTTTGGATCACGTAGTGAAGAGGTACCACACTGAAACAGACGATTAATCCTGGTCTCGGTCAATATTTTATAGGATAACGCAAGTTCGGCCTGGGATAGGTCTGGGATTTGCCCTCATCAGGTCGTATTTTCGCATATTTCTCATACTTGTTGAACAGATCCAGGGTTTTTCTGGTTTGGATCACGTAGTAAAGTGGTACCACACTGAAACAGTCGATTAATCCTATTTTCGATCAATATTTTAGAGGATAACTCATGCTAGGTCTAGGTTAGGCCTGAGATTTGCCCTCATCAGACCCATACTTTCGCATTCTTCACATACTTGTTGAACAGATCCTGGGTTATTTCTGGTTTGGATCACCTAGTAAAGTGGTACCACACTGAAACAGTCGATTAATCCTGGTCACGATCAACATTTTAGAGGATAACGCCGGTTAGGACTCGGTTAGGTCTGGGATTTGCCCTTATCAGGCTCATACTTTCGCATATTCCTCATACTTGATGGCCATATTCTGGGCTTTTTCTGGTTTGGATCAAGTAGTAAAGTGGTGCCACACGGAAACAGTCCATGAAACCTAGTCTCGGTTAATATTTTAAAGGATATCGCATGTTAGGTCCGGGTTAGGTCTAGGATTTGCCCTCTTCAGACCCATACTTTCGGATTCTTCACATACTTGTTGTACAGATCCTGGGTTATTTCTGGTTTGGATCACCTAGTAAAGTGGTACCACACTGAAACAGTCGATTAATCCTGGTCACGATCAACATTTTAGAGGATAACGCCGGTTAGGACTCGGTTAGGTCTGGGATTTGCCCTTATCAGGCTCATACTTTCGCATATTCCTCATACTTGATGGCCATATTCTGGGCTTTTTCTGGTTTGGATCAAGTAGTAAAGTGGTGCCACACGGAAACAGTCCATGAAACCTAGTCTCGGTTAATATTTTAAAGGATATCGCATGTTAGGTCCGGGTTAGGTCTAGGATTTGCCCTCTTCAGACCCATACTTTCGGATTCTTCACAAACTTGTTGTACAGATCCTGGGTTTTTTTCTGGTTTGCATCACGTAGTAATGTGGTACCACACTGAAACAGTCCATCAAAACCTGGTTTCGATCAATATTTTAGCGGATAACGCATGTTATGTCTAGGTTAGGCCTGGGATTTGCCCTCATTAGGCTCATACTTTCGCATATTTCTCATACTTGATGGCTAGATCCTGGGCTTTTTCTGGATTGGATCACGAACTAATGTGGTACCACACTGAAACAGTCCATTAGACCTGGTTTCGATCAATATTTTAGAGAATAACGCATGTTATGTCTAGGTTGGGCCTGGGATTTGCCCTCATCAGACTCATACTTGCGCATTCTTCACATACTTGTTGAACAGATTCTGGGCTTTTTCTGGTTTGATCCCGTAGTAATGTGGTACCACACTGAAACGGTCCATTAAACCTGGTGACGATCAATATTTTAGAGGATAACGCATGTTATGTCTAGGTTAGGTCTGGGATTTGCCCTCATCAGACTCATACTTTCGCATATTTCTCAAACTTGTTGGCCAGATTCTGTGCTTTCACTGGTTTGGACACGCAGTAATGAGGTACCACACTGAAACAGTCGATTAAACCTGGTTTCGATCAATATTTTAGAGGATAACGCAAGTTATGCCTGGGATAGGTCTGGGAATTGCCCACATCAGGCTCATAGTTTCGCGTTTTTCACATACTTGTTGAACAGGTCCTGGGTTATTTCTGGTTTGGATCAGGTAGTAATGTGGTACCACACTGAAACAGTCAATTAAACCTGGTCACGATCAACATTTTAGAGGATAACGCCGGTTAGGACTCGGTTAGGTCTGGGATTTGCCTTCATCAGGGTCATGCTTTCGCATTTTTAACATACTTGTTGAACAGATCCAGGGTTTTTCTGGTTTGGATCACGTAGTAAAGTGGTACCACACTCAAACTGTCGATTAATCCTGGTCTCGAACAATATTTTAGAGGATGACTCATGCTAGGTCTAGGCTAGGCCTGGGATTTGCCCTCATCAGACCCATACTTTCGCATTCTTCACATACTTGTTGAACAGATCCCTGGCGTTTTCTGGTTTGGATCACGTAGTAATGTGGTACCACACTGAAACAGTCAATCAAACCTGGTTTCGATCAATATTTTAGAGGATAACGCATGTTAGGTCTAGGTTGGGCCTGGGATTTGCCCTCATCAGACTCGTACTTTCGCATATTTCTCATACTTGACGGCCAGATTCTGGGCTTTTTCTGGATTGGATCCCGTAGTAATGTGCTACCACACTGAAACGGACCATTAAACCTGGTGTCGATCAATATTTTAGAGGAGAACGCAAGTTAGGTCTGGGATAAGTCCGGGATTTGCTCTCATCAGGATCGTATTTTCGCATTTTTCCCATACTTGTTGCACAGATCCCTGGCGTTTTCTGGTTTGGATCACGTAGTAATGTGGTACCACACTGAAACAGTCAATCAAACCTGGTTTCGATCAATATTTTAGAGGATAACGCATGTTATGTCTAGGTTGGGCCTGGGATTTGCCCTCATCAGACTCGTACTTTCGCATATTTCTCATACTTGACGGCCAGATTCTGGGCTTTTTCTGGATTGGATCCCGTAGTAATGTGCTACCACACTGAAACGGACCATTAAACCTGGTGTCGATCAATATTTTAGAGGATAACGCATGTTATGTCTAGGTTAGGCCTGGGATTTGCCCTCATCAGACACATACTTTCGCATTCTCCACATACTTGTTGAACAGATCCTGGGTTTTTTCTGGTTTGGATCACGTAGTAATGTGGTACCACACTGAAACAGTTGATTAATCCTGGTTTGGATCATTAGTTTAGAGCATAACTCATGTTAGGTCTGGGTTAGGTCTGGGATTTGCCCCCAGCAGGCTCATACTTTCGCATATTTCTCATATTTGTTGAACAGATCCCTGGCTTTTTCTGGTTTGGATCACGTAGTGAAGAGGTACCACACTGAAACAGACGATTAATCCTGGTCTCGGTCAATATTTTATAGGATAACGCAAGTTCGGTCTGGGATAGGTCTGGGATTTGCCCTCATCAGGTCGTATTTTCGCATATTTCTCATACTTGTTGAACAGATCCTGGGTTTTTTTCTGGTTTGGATCACGTAGCAATGTGGCACCACACTGAAACAGTCCATTAAACCTGGTTTCCATCAATATTTTGGAGGACAACGCAAGTTAGGTCTGGGATAGGTCTGGGATTTGCCGTCATCAGGGTCATGCTTTCGCATTTTTAACATACTTGTTGAACAGATCCAGGGTTTTTCTGGTTTGGATCACGTAGTAAAGTGGTACCACACTGAAACAGTCGATTAATCCTATTTTCGATCAATATTTTAGAGGATAACTCATGCTAGGTCTAGGTTAGGCCTGAGATTTGCCCTCATCAGACCCATACTTTCGCATTCTTCACATACTTGTTGAACAGATCCTGGGTTATTTCTGGTTTGGATCACCTAGTAAAGTGGTACCACACTGAAACAGTCGATTAATCCTGGTCACGATCAACATTTTAGAGGACAACGCAAGTTAGGTCTGGTATAGGCCTGGGATTTGCCCTCATTAGGCTCATACTTTCGCATATTTCTCATACTTGATGGCTAGATCCTGGGCTTTTTCTGGATTGGATCACGAACTAATGTGGTACCACACTGAAACAGTCCATTAGACCTGGTTTCGATCAATATTTTAGAGAATAACGCATGTTATATCTAGGTTGGGCCTGGGATTTGCCCTCATCAGACTCATACTTGCGCATTCTTCACATACTTGTTGAACAGATTCTGGGCTTTTTCTGGTTTGATCCCGTAGTAATGTGGTACCACACAGAAACGGTCCATTAAACCTGGTGACGATCAATATTTTAGAGGATAACGCATGTTATGTCTAGGTTAGGTCTGGGATTTGCCCTCATCAGACTCATACTTTCGCATATTTCTCAAACTTGTTGGCCAGATTCTGTGCTTTCACTGGTTTGGACACGCAGTAATGAGGTACCACACTGAAACAGTCGATTAAACCTGGTTTCGATCAATATTTTAGAGGATAACGCAAGTTATGCCTGGGATAGGTCTGGGAATTGCCCACATCAGGCTCATAGTTTCGCGTTTTTCACATACTTGTAGAACAGATCCTGGGTTTTTTCTGGTTTGGATCACGTAGTAATGTGGTACGACACTGAAACAGTCCATTAAACCTGGTTTCCATCAATATTTTGGAGGACAACGCAAGTTAGGTCTGGGATAGGTCTGGGATTTGCCTTCATCAGGGTCATGCTTTCGCATTTTTAACATACTTGTTGAACAGATCCAGGGTTTTTCTGGTTTGGATCACGTAGTAAAGCGGTACCACACTGAAACAGTCGATTAATCCTGGTCTCGAACAATATTTTAGAGGATGACTCATGCTAGGTCTAGGCTAGGCCTGGGATTTGCCCTCATCAGACCCATACTTTCGCATTCTTCACATACTTGTTGAACAGATCCAGGGTTTTTCTGGTTTGGATCACGTAGTAAAGTGGTACCACACTGAAACAGTCAATTAAACCTGGTCACGATCAACATTTTAGAGGATAACGCAAGTTATGTCTGGGATAGGTCTGGGAATTGCCCACATCAGGCTCATAGTTTCGCGTTTTTCACATACTTGTTGAACAGGTCCTGGGTTATTTCTGGTTTGGATCAGGTAGTAATGTGGTACCACACTGAAACAGTCAATTAAACCTGGTCACGATCAACATTTTAGAGGATAACGCCGGTTAGGACTCGGTTAGGTCTGGGATTTGCCTTCATCAGGGTCATGCTTTCGCATTCTTCACATACTTGTTGAACAGATCCTGTATTATTTCTGGTTTGGATCAGGTAGTAATGTGGTACCACACTGAAACTGTCGCTTAATCCTGGTCTCGAACAATATGTTAGAGGATAACTCATGCTAGGTCTAGGTTAGGCCTGGGATTTGCCCTCATCAGACCCATACTTTCGCATTCATCACATACTTGTTGAACAGGTCCTGGGTTATTTCTGGTTTGGATCACGTAGTAAAGTGGTACCACACTGAAACTGTCGCTTAGTCCTGGTCTCGAACAATGTTTTAGAGGATAACTCATGCTAGGTCTAGGTTAGGCCTGGGATTTGCCCTCATCAGACCCATACTTTCGCATTCATCACATACTTGTTCAACAGATCCTGGGTTATTTCTGGTTTGGATCAGGTAGTAATGTGGTACCACACTGAAACAGTCAATTAAACCTGGTCACGAACAATGTTTTAGAGGATAACTCATGCTAGGTCTAGGTTAGGCCTGGGATTTGCCCTCATCAGACCCATACTTTCGCATTCATCACATACTTGTTCAACAGATCCTGGGTTATTTCTGGTTTGGATCAGGCAGTAATGTGGTACCACACTGAAACAGTCGACTAATCCTGGTCTCGAACAATATGTTAGAGGATAACTCATGCTAGGTCTAGCTTAAGCCTGGGATTTGCCCTCATCAGACCCATACTTTCGCATTCATCACATACTTGTTGAACAGGTCCTGGGTTATTTCTGGTTTGGATCACGTAGTAAAGTGGTACCACACTGAAACTGTCGCTTAATCCTGGTCTCGAACAATGTTTTAGAGGATAACTCATGCTAGGTCTAAGTTAGGCCTGGGATTTGCCCTCATCAGACCCATACTTTCGCATTCATCACATACTTGTTCAACAGATCCTGGGTTATTTCTGGGTTGGATCAGGTAGTAATGTGGTACCACACAGAGACAGACGATTAAACCTGGTTTCGATCAATATTGTAGAGGATAACTCATGTTTGGCCTAGGTTAGGCCTGGGATTTGCCCCCATCAGACCCATACTTTCGCATTCATCACATACTTGTTGAACAGGTCCTGGGTTACTTCTGGATTGGAACACGTAGTAATGTGGTACCACGCTGAAACAGTCCATTAAACCTAGTTTCGATCAATATTTTAGAGGATAACGCATGTTAGGTCTTGATTAGGCCTGGGATTTGCCCTCATCAGGGTCATACTTTCGCATATCTCTTATACTTGATGGCCAGATCCTGGGCTTTTTCTGGATTGGATCACGTAGTAATGTGGTACCACACTGAAACATTCAATTAAACCTGGTCTTGATAAATATTTTAGAGGATAACGCATTTTAGGTCTGGGATAGGTCTGGGATTTGCCCTCATCAGGCTCATAGTTTCGCGTTTTTCACATACTTGTTCAACAGATCCAGGGTTTTTTCTGGTTTGGATCACGTAGTAATGTGGTACCACACTGAAACAGTCCATTAAACTTGGTTTCCATCAATATTTTAGAGGACAACGCAAGTTAGGTCTGGGATAGGTCTGGGATTTGCCCTCATCAGGGTCATGCTTTCGCACTTTTAACATACTTGTTGAACAGATCCTGGGTTATTCTGGTTTGGATCACGTAGTAATGTGGTACCACACTGAAACAGTCCATTAAACCTAGTTTCGATCAATATTTTAGAGGATAACGCATGTTATGTCTAGGTTGGGCCTGCGATTTGCCCTCGTCAGACTCATACTTGCGCATTCTTCACATACTTGTTGAACAGATCCTGGGTTTTTTCTGGTTTGGATCACGTAGTAAAGTGGTACCACACTGAAACAGTCGCTTAATCCTGGTCTCGACAATATTTTAGAGGAGAACGCAAGTTAGGTCTGGGATAAGTCCGGGATTTGCTCTCATCAGGATCGTATTTTCGCATTTTTCCCAAACTTGATGAACAGATCCCTGGCGTTTTCTGGTTTGGATCACGTAGTAATGTGGTACCACACTGAAACAGTCAATCAAACCTGGTTTCGATCAATATTTTAGAGGATAACGCATGTTATGTCTAGGTTGGTCCTGGGATTTGCCCTCATCAGACACGTACATTCGCATATTTCTCATACTTGACGGCCAGATTCTGGGCTTTTTCTGGATTGGATCCCGTAGTAATGTGCTACCACACTGAAACGGACCATTAAACCTGGTGTCGATCAATATTTTAGAGGATAACTCATGCTAGGTCTAGGTTAGGCCTGAGATTTGCCCTCATCAGACCCATACTTTCGCATTCTTCACATACTTGTTGAACAGATCCTGGGTTATTTCTGGTTTGGATCACCTAGTAAAGTGGTACCACACTAAAACAGTCGATTAATCCTGGTCACGATCAACATTTTAGAGGATAACGCCGGTTAGGACTCGGTTAGGTCTGGGATTTGCCCTTATCAGGCTCATACTTTCGCATATTCGTCATACTTGATGGCCATATTCTGGGCTTTTTCTGGTTTGGATCACGTAGTAAAGTGGTGCCACACGGAAACAGTCCATGAAACCTAGTCTCGGTTAATATTTTAAAGGATATCGCATGTTAGGTCCGGGTTAGGTCTAGGATTTGCCCTCTTCAGACCCATACTTTCGCATTCTTCACATACTTATTGTACAGATCCTGGGTTTTTTTCTGGTTTGAATCACGTAGTAATGTGGTACCACACTGAAACAGTCCATCAAAACCTGGTTTCGATCAATATTTTAGCGGATAACGCATGTTATGTCTTGGTTGGGCCTGGGATTTGCCCTCGTCAGACTCATACTTGCGCATTCTTCACATACTTGTTGAACAGATCCTGGGTTTTTTCTGGTTTGGATCACGTAGTAATGTGGTACCACACTGAAAAAGTGCATTAAACCTGGTTTCGATCAATATTTTAGCGGATAACGCATGTTATGTCTAGGTTAGGCCTGGGATTTGCCCTCATCAGGCTCATACTTTCGCGTTTTTCACATACTTGTTGAACAAATCCCTGGCTTATTCTGGTTTGGATCATGTACTAATGTGGTACCACACTGAAACAGTCCATTAAACCTGGTTTGGATCATTATTTTTGAGAATAACGCATGTTATGTCTAGGTTGGGCCTGGGATTTGCCCACATCAGACTCATACTTGCGCATTCTTCACATACTTGTTGAACAGATTCTGGGCTTTTTCTGGTTTGATCCCGTAGTAATGTGGTACCACACTGAAACGGTCCATTAAACCTGGTGTCGATCAATATTTTAGAGGATAACGCATGTTATGTCTAGGTTAGGTCTGGGATTTGCCCTCATCAGACTCATACTTTCGCATATTTCTCAAACTTGTTGGCCAGATTCTGTGCTTTCACTGGTTTGGTCACGTAGTAATGTGGTACCACACTGAAACAGTCGATTAAACCTGGTTTCCATCAATATTTTGGAGGACAACGCAAGTTAGGTCTGGGATAGGTCTGGGATTTGCTCTCATCAGGGTCATGCTTTCGCATTTTTAACATACTTGTTGAACAGATCCAGGGTTTTTCTGGTTTGGATCACGTAGTAAAGTGGTACCACACTGAAACAGTCGATTAATCCTGGTCTCGAACAATATTTTAGAGGATGACTCATGCTAGGTCTAGGCTAGGCCGGGGATTTGCCCTCATCAGACCCATACTTTCGCATTCTTCACATACTTGTTGAACAGATCCAGGGTTTTTCTGGTTTGGATCACGTAGTAAAGTGGTACCACACTGAAACAGTCGATTAATCCTGGTCTCGATCAATATTTTAGAGGGTAACTCATGCTAGGTCTAGGTTAGGCCTGTGATTTGCCCTCATCAGTCTCATACTTTCGCATATTTCTCATACTTGTTGGCCAGATTCTGTGCTTTCACTGGTTTGGACACGTAGTAATGTGGTACCACACTGAAACAGTCGATTAAACCTGGTTTCGATCAATATTTTAGAGGATAACGCAAGTTATGTCTGGGATAGGTCTGGGAATTGCCCACATCAGGCTCATAGTTTCGCGTTTTTCACATACTTGTTGAACAGGTCCTGGGTTATTTCTGGTTTGGATCAGGTAGTAATGTGGTACCACACAGAGACAGACGATTAAACCTGGTTTCGATCAATATTGTAGAGGATAGCTCATGTTAGGCCTAGGTTAAGCCTGGGATTTGCCCTCATCAGACCCATACTTTCGGATTCATCACATACTTGTTGAACAGATCCTGGGTTATTTCTGGTTTGGATCACGTGGTAAAGTGGTACCACACTGAAACAGTCAGTTAAACCTGGATACAACCAATATTTCAGAGAATAACGCATGTTAGGTCTGCGTTAGGTCTAGGATTTGCCCTCATCTGGCTCATACCTTCGCATTCTTCACATGCTTGTTGAACAGATCCTAGGTTTTTCTGGTTTGGATCACGTAGTAATGTGGTACCACACTGAAACAGTCAGTTAAACTTGGTTTCGATCAATATTTTTGATGATAACGCATGTTAGGTTTGGGTTAGGGCTAGGATTTGCCCTCATCAGACCCATACTTTCGCATTCTTCACATACGTGTTGAACAGATCCTGTATTATTTCTGGTTTGGATCACGTAGTAAAGTGGTACCACACTGAAACAGTCGATTAATCCTGGTCTCGAACAATATGTTAGAGGATAACTCATGCTAGGTCTAGGTTAGGCCTGGGATTTGCCCTCATCAGACCCATACTTTCGCATCCATCACATACTTGTTGAACAGGTCCTGGGTTATTTCTGGTTTGGATCACGTAGTAATGTGGTACCACACTGAAACTGTCGCTTAGTCCTGGTCTCGAACAATGTTTTAGAGGATAACTCATGCTAGGTCTAGGTTAGGCCTGGGATTTGCCCTCATCAGACCCATACTTTCGCATTCATCACATACTTGTTCAACAGATCCTGGGTTATTTCTGGTTTGGATCAGGTAGTAATGTGGTACCACACAGAGACAGACGATTAAACCTGGTTTCGATCAATATTGTAGAGGATCGCTCATGTTTGTCCTAGGTTAGGCCCCGGATTTGCCCCCATCAGACCCATACTTTCGCATTCATCACATACTTGTTGAACAGGTCCTGGGTTATTTCTGGTTTGGATCACGTAGTAAAGTGGTACCACACTGAAACAGTCGCTTAATCCTGGTCTCGACAATATTTTAGAGGAGAACGCAAGTTAGGTCTGGGATAAGTCCGGGATTTGCTCTGATCAGGATCGTATTTTCGCATTTTTCCCATACTTGTTTAACAGATCCCTGGCGTTTTCTGGTTTGGATCACGTAGTAATGTGGTACCACACTGAAACAGTCAATCAAACCTGGTTTCGATCAATATTTTGGAGGATAACGCATGTTATGTCTAGGTTGGGCCTGGGATTTGCCCTCATCAGACTCGTACTTTCGCATATTTCTCATACTTGACGGCCAGATTCTGGGCTTTTTCTGGATTGGATCCCGTAGTAATGTGCTACCACACTGAAACGGACCATTAAACCTGGTGTCGATCAATATTTTAGAGGATAACGCATGTTATGTCTAGGTTAGGCCTGGGATTTTCCCTCATCAGACACATACTTTCGCATTCTCCACATACTTGTTGAACAGATCCAGGGTTTTTTCTGGTTTGGATCACGTAGTAATGTGGTACCACACTGAAACAGTTGATTAATCCTGGTTTGGATCATTAGTTTAGAGCATAACTCATGTTAGGTCTGGGTTAGGTCTAGGATTTGCCCCCAGCAGGCTCATACTTTCGCATATTTCTCATATTTGTTGAACAGATCCCTGGCTTTTTCTGGTTTGGATCACGTAGTGAAGAGGTACCACACTGAAACAGACGATTAATCCTGGTCTCGGTCAATATTTTATAGGATAACGCAAGTTCGGTCTGGGATAGGTCTGGGATTTGCTCTCATCAGGGTCATGCTTTCGCATTTTTAACATACTTGTTGAACAGATCCAGGGTTTCTCTGGTTTGGATCACGTAGTAAAGTGGTACCACACTGAAACAGTCGATTAATCCTATTTTCGATCAATATTTTAGAGGATAACTCATGCTAGGTCTAGGTTAGGCCTGAGATTTGCCCTCATCAGACCCATACTTTCGCATTCTTCACATACTTGTTGAACAGATCCTGGGTTATTTCTGGTTTGGATCACCTAGTAAAGTGGTACCACACTGAAACAGTCGATTAATCCTCGTCTCGAACAATATTTTAGAGGATGACTCATGCTAGGTCTAGGCTAGGCCTGGGATTTGCCCTCATCAGACCCATACTTTCGCATTCATCACATACTTGTTGAACAGGTCCTGGGTTATTTCTGGTTTGGATCACGTAGTAAAGTGGTACCACACTGAAACTGTCGCTTAATCCTGGTCTCGAACAATGTTTTAGAGGATAACTCATGCTAGGTCTAAGTTAGGCCTGGGATTTGCCCTCATCAGACCCATACTTTCGCAATCATCACATACTTGTTCAACAGATCCTGGGTTATTTCTGGTTTGGATCAGGTAGTAATGTGGTACCACACAGAGACAGACGATTAAACCTGGTTTCGATCAATATTGTAGAGGATAACTCATGTTTGGCCTAGGTTAGGCCTGGGATTTGCCCCCATCAGACCCATACTTTCGCATTCATCACATACCTCTTGAACAGGTCCTGGGTTACTTCTGGTTTGGATCACGTAGTAAAGTGGTACCACACTGAAACAGTCGCTTAATCCTGGTCTCGAACAATGTTTTAGAGGATAACTCATGCTAGGTCTAGGTTAGGCCTGGGACTTGCCCTCATCAGACCCATACTTTCGCATTCATCACATACTTGTTGAACAGATCCTGGGTTATTCCTGGTTTGGATCAGGTAGTAATGTGGTACCACACTGAAACAGTCAATTAAACCTGGTCACGATCAACATTTTAGAGGATAACGCCGGTTAGGACCCGGTTAGGTGTGGGATTTGCCCTCATCAGGCTCATACTTTCGCATATTTCTCATACTTGATAGCAAGATCCGTTGCTTTTTCTGGATTGGATCACATAGTGATGTAGTACCACACTGAATCAGTCAATTATACCTGGTCTCGATCTATATTTTAGAGGATAACGCATGTTAGGTCTGGGTTCGGTCCAGGATTTGCCCGCATCAGGCTTATACTTTCGCATATCTCTCATACTTGTTGGCCAGCTCTTGGGCTTTTACTGGTTTGGATCACGTAGTAAAGTGGTACCACACTGAAACAGTCGCTTAATCCTGGTCTCGAACAATGTTTTAGAGGATAACTCATGCTAGGTCTAGGTTAGGCCTGGGATTTGCCCCCATCAGACCCATACTTTCGCATTCATCACATACTTGTTCAACAGATCCTGGGTTATTTCTGGTTTGGATCAGGTAGTAATGTGGTACCACACTGAAACAGTCAATTAAACCTGGTCACGAACAATGTTTTAGAGGATAACTCATGCTAGGTCTAGGTTAGGCCTGGGATTTGCCCTCATCAGACCCATACTTTCGCATTCATCACATACTTGTTCAACAGATCCTGGGTTATTTCTTGTTTGGATCAGGTAGTAATGTGGTACCACACTGAAACAGTCGACTAATCCTGGTCTCGAACAATATGTTAGAGGATAACTCATGCTAGGTCTAGGTTAGGTCTGGGCTTTGCTCTTATCAGGCTCATTCTTTCGCATATTTCTCATACTTGATGGCTAGATCCTGCGCTTTTTCTGGATTGCATCACGTAGTAATGAAGTACAACACTGAAACAGTCGATTAAACCTGGTTTCCATCAATATCTTAGAGGACAACGCAAGTTAGGTCTTGGATAGGTCTGGGATTTGCCCTCATCAGGCTCATACTTTCGCGTTTTTCACATACTTGTTGAACAGATCCTGGGTTATTTTCTGGTTTGGATCACATAGTAATGTGGTACCACACTGAAACAGACGATTAAACCAGGTTTCGATGAATATTTTTGAGGATAACGCATGTTAGGTCTAGGTTAGGCCGGGGTTTTTCACGCATCACACTCATACTTTCGCATTCGTCACATACCTGTTGAACGGATCCTGGGTTTTTACTAGTTTGGATCACGTAGTAATGAAGTGCAACACTGAAACAGTCAATTAAACCTGGTTTCCATCAATATTTTAGAGGACAACGCATGTTAGGTCTAGGTTAGGCCTGGGATTTGCCCACATCAGGGTCATACTTTCGCAGTTTTAACATATATGTTGACCTGATCGAGGGTTTTTTCTGCTTTGGATCACGCAGTAAAGTGGTACCACACTGAAACAGTCCATTAAACCTGGCTTGGATCAATATTTTAGAGGATAACGCATGTTAGGTCTAGGTTAGCCCTGGGATTTTCACTCATCAGACTCATAGTTTAGCATTCTTCACATACTTGTTGAACAGATACAGGGTTTTTTCTGGTTTGGTTCACGTAGTAATGTGGTACCACACTGAGACATTCAATTAAACCTGGTCTTGATAAATATTTTAGAGGATAACGCATGTTAGGTTTGGGTTAGGTATTGGATTTGCCCTCATGAGGCTCATACTTTCGCATTCTTCACATACTTGTTGAACGGATCCTGGGTTTTTTCTCGTTTGGATCACGTAGTAATATGGGACCACACTGAGACAGTCCATTAAACGTGGTTTCGATCAATATTTTAGAGGATAACGAATGTTAGGTCTGGGTTAGGTCTGGGATTCGCCCCCATCAGGCTCATACATTCGCATATTTCTCATACTTGATGGCTAGATCCTGGGTTTTTTCCGGTTTGGGTCACGTAGTAGTGTGGTACCACACTGAAACAGTCGATTAAACCTGGTTTCGAACAATATTTTTCAGGATAACGCATGTTAGGTCTAGGTTAGGCCGGGGATTTTCACTCATCAGACTCATACTTTCGCAATCTTCATATACTTGTTGAACGGATCCTGGGTTTTTACTGGTTTGGATCACGTAGTAATGTGGTACCACACTGAAACAGTCATTTAATCCTCGTCTCGAACAATATTTTAGAGGATGACTCATGCTAGGTCTAGGCTAGGTCTGGGATTTGCCCTCATCAGACCCATACTTTCGCATTCTTCACATGCTTGTTGAACAGATCCTAGGTTTTTCTGGTTTGGATCACGTAGTAATGTGGTACCACACTGAAACAGTCAGTTAAACCTGGTTTCGATCAATATTTTTGATGATAACGCATGTTAGGTTTGGGTTAGGGCTAGGATTTGCCCTCATCAGACTCATACTTGCGCATTCTTCACATACTTGTTGAACAGATTCTGGGCTTTTTCTGGTTTGATCCCGTAGTAATGTGGTACCACACTGAAACGGTCCATTAAACCTGGTGTCGATCAATATTTTAGAGGATAACGCATGTTAGGTCTGGGTTCGGTCCAGGATTTGCCCGCATCAGGCTTATACTTTCGCATATCTCTCATACTTGTTGGCCAGCTCCTGGGTTTTTTCTGGATTGGATCACGTAGTTGTGTGGTATCACACTGAAACAGTCAGTTAAACCTGGATACAACCAATATTTCAGAGGATAACGCATGTTAGGTCTGCGTTAGGTCTAGGATTTGCCCTCATCTGGCTCATACCTTCGCATTCTTCACATGCTTGTTGAACAGATCCTAGGTTTTTCTAGTTTGGATCACGTAGTAATGTGGTACCACACTGAAACAGTCGATTAATCCTGGTCTCGAACAATATTTTAGAGGATGACTCATGCTAGGTCTAGGCTAGGCCTGGGATTTGCCCTCATCAGACCCATACTTTCGCATTCTTCACATACTTGTTGAACAGATCCTGGGTTTTTTCTGGTTTGGATCACGTAGTAGTGTCGTACCACACTGAAACAATCAATTAAACCTGGTCATGATAAATATTTTAGAGAATAATTCATGTTAGGTCTAGGTTAGGTCTGGGATTTGCTCTCATCAGACTCATACTTTCGCATTCCTCACATACTTTTTGAACGGATCCTGGGTTTTTTCTGGTTTGGATCACGTAGTAATGTGGGACCACACTGAAACAGTCAATTAAAACTGGTTTCGATCAATATTTTAGAGGATAACGCAAGTTAGGTCTGGGATAGGTCTGGGATTCGCCCTCATCAGGCTCATACTTTCGCGTTTTTCACATACTTGTTGAACTGATCCTGGGTTTTTTCTGGTTTGGATCACGTAGCAATGTGGTACCACACTGAAACAGTCGATTAAACCTGGTTTCGATCAATATTTTAGAGGATAACGCAAGTTTGGTCTGGGATAGGTCTGGGATTTGCCCTCATCAGGCTCATACTTTCGCGTTTTTCACATACTTGTTGAACAGATCCTGGGTTTTTTCTGGTTTGGATCACGTAGTAATGTGGGACCACACTGAAACAATCAATTAAACCTGGTCATGATAAATATTTTAGAGAATAATTCATGTTAGGTCTAGGTTAGGTCTGGGATTTGCTCTCATCAGGCTCATTCTTTCGCATATCTCTCATACTTGATGGCTAGATCCTGGGCTTTTTCTGGATTGCATCACGTAGTAATGAAGTACAACACTGAAACAGTCAATTAAACCTGGTTTCCATCAATATCTTTGAGGACAACGCAAGTTAGGTCTGGGAGAGGTCTGGAATTTGCTCTCGTCGGGCTCATACTTTCGCGTTTTTCACATACTTGTTGAACAGATCCTGGGTTTCTTCTGGTTTGGATCACGTAGTAATGTGGGACCACACTGAAACAATCAATTAAACCTGGTCATGATAAATATTTTAGAGAATAATTCATGTTAGGTCTAGGTTAGGTCTGGGATTTGCTCTCATCAGACTCATACTTTCGCATTCCTCACATACTTTTTGAACGGATCCTGGGTTTTTTCTGGTTTGGTTCACGTAGTAATGTGGGACCACACTGAAACAGTCAATTAAAACTGGTTTCGATCAATATTTTAGAGGATAACGCAAGTTAGGTCTGGGATAGGTCTGGGATTCGCCCTCATCAGGCTCATACTTTCGCGTTTTTCACATGCTTGTTGAACAGATCCTGGGTTTCTTCTGGTTTGGATCACGTAGCAATGTGGTACCACACTGAAACAGTCGATTAAACCTGGTTTCGATCAATATTTTAGAGGATAACGCAAGTTTGGTCTGGGATAGGTCTGGGATTTGCTCTCATCAGGCTCATTCTTTCGCATTCTTCACATACTTTTTGAACGGATCCTGGGATTTTTCTGGCTTGGGTCACGTAGTAATGTGGGATCACACTGAAACAATCAATTAATCCTGGTATTGATAAATATTTTAGAGGATAACGCATTTTAGGTCTGGGATAGGTCTGGGATTTGCCCTCATTAGACTCATACTTTCGCACACTTCACATACTCGTTGAACAGATCCTGGGTTTCTTCTGGTTTGGATCACGTAGTAATGTGGGACCACACTGAAACAATCAATTAAACCTGGTCATGATAAATATTTTAGAGGATAACGCATGTTAGGTCTAGGTTAGGTCTGGGATTTTCACTCATCAGACTCATACTTTCGCATTCTTCACATACTTTTTGAACGGATCCTGGGATTTTTCTGGCTTGGGTCACGTAGTAATGTGGGATCACACTGAAACAATCAATTAAACCTGGTCATGATAAATATTTTAGAGGATAACGCATGTTAGGTCTAGGTTAGGTCTGGGATTTTCACTCATCAGACTCATACTTTCGCATTCTTCACATACTTTTTGAACGGATCCTGGGATTTTTCTGGCTTGGGTCACGTAGTAATGTGGGATCACACTGAAACAATCAATTAATCCTGGTATTGATAAATATTTTAGAGGATAACGCATTTTAGGTCTGGGATAGGTCTGGGATTTGCCCTCATTAGACTCATACTTTCGCACACTTCACATACTCGTTGAACAGATCCTGGGTTATTTTCTGGTTTGGATCACATAGTAATGTGGTACCACACTGAAACAGTCGATTAAACCAGGTTTCGATCAATAATTTTGAGGATAACGCATGTTAGGTCTAGGTTAGGCCGGGGTTTTTCACTCATCAGACTCATACTTTCGCATTCTTCACATACTTGTTGAACGGATCCTGGGTTTTTACTGGTTTGGATCACGTAGTAATGTGGTACCACGCTGAAACAGTCAATTAAAACTGGTTTCGATCAATATTTTAGAGGATAACGCAAGTTTGGTCTGGGATAGGCCTGGGATTTGCCCTCATCAGGGTCATACTTCCGCAGTTTTAACATACATGTTGACCTGATCGAGGGTTTTTTCTGCTTTGGATCACGTAGTAAAGTGGTACCACACTGAAACAGTCCATTAAACCAGGTTTGGAGCAATATTTTAGAGGATAACGCATGTTAGGTCTAGGTTAGGCCTGGGATTTGCTCTCATCAGGCTCATTCTTTCGCATATTTCTCATACTTGATGGCTAGATCCTGGGCTTTTTCTGGATTGCATCACGTAGTAATGTGGGACCACACTGAAACAATCAATTAAACCTGGTTTTGATAAATATTTTAGAGGACAACGCATGTTAGGTCTGGGTTAGGTCTAGGATTTGCCCTCATCAGGCTCATACTTTCGCATATTTCTCATACTTCATGGCTAGATCCTGGGCTGTTTCTGGATTGCATCACGTGGTAATGAAGTACAACACTGAAACAGTCAATTAAACCTGGTTTCCATCAATATCTTAGAGGACAACGCAAGTTAGGTCTGGGATAGGTCTGGGATTTGCCCTCATCAGGCTCATACTTTCGCGTTTTTCACATACTTGTTGAACAGATCCTGGGTTTTTTCTGGTTTGGATCACGTAGTAATGTGGGACCACACTGAAACAATCAATTAAACCTGGTATTGATAATTATTTTAGAGGATGACGCATGTTAGGTCTGGGATAGGTCTGGGATTTGCCCTCATCAGACTCATACTTTCGCACACTTCACATACCCGTTGAACAGATCCTGGGTTATTTTCTGGTTTGTATCACGTAGTAAAGTGGTACCACACTGAAACATTCCATTAAACCTGGTTTGGATCAATATTTTAGAGAATAATTCATGTTATGTTTAGGTAAGGTCTGGGATTTGCTCTCATCAGGCTCATTCTTTCGCATATTTCTCATACTTGATGGCTAGATCCTGGGCTTTTTCTGGATTGCATCACGTAGTAATGTGGTACCACACTGAAACAGTCGCTTAAACCAGGTTGCGATCAGTATTTTTGAGGATAACGCATGTTAGGCCTAGGCTAGGCCTGGGATCTGCCCTCATCAGGTTCATATTTTCGCGTTCTTCACATACTTGTTGATCGGATCCTGGGTTTTTTCTGGTTTGGAACACGTAGTAATGTGGGACCACACTGAAACAATCAATTAAACCTGCTCATGATAACTATTTTAGAGGATAACGCATGTTAGGTTTGGGTTAGGTTTAGGATTTGCCCTCATCAGGCTCATACTTTCGCATATTTCTCATACTTCATGGCTAGATCCTGGGCTGTTTCTGGATTGTATCACGTAGTAATGTGGTACCACGCTGAAACAGTCAATTAAGCCTGATTTCGATCAATATTTTAGAGGATAACGCAAGTTAGGTCTGGGATAGGTCTGGGATTCGCCCACATCAGGCTCATACTTTCGCATATTTCTCATACTTCGTGGCTAGATCCTGGGCTTTTTCTGGATTGCATCACGTAGTAATGAAGTACAACACTGAAACAGTCAATTAAACCTGGTTTCCATCAATATCTTTGAGGACAACGCAAGTTAGGTCTGGGAGAGGTCTGGGATTTGCTCTCATCGGGCTCATACTTTCGCGTTTTTCACATACTTGTTGAACGGATCCTGGGTTTTTTCTGGTTTGGATCACGTAGTAATGTGGGACCACACTGAAACAATCAATTAAACCTGGTCATGATAAATATTTTAGAGGATAACGCATGTTAGGTCTGGGTTAGGTCTAGGATTTGCCCTCATCTGGCTCATACTTTCGCATATTTGTCATACTTCATGACTAGATCCTGGGCTGTTTCTGGATTGTATCACGTAGTGATGTGGTACCACGCTGAAACAGTCAATTAAAACTGGTTTCGATCAATATTTTAGAGGATAACGCAAGTTAGGTCTGGGATAGGTCTGGGATTCGCCCTCATCAGGCTCATACTTTCGCGTTTTTCACATACTTGTTGAGCTGATCCTGGGTTTTTTCTGGTTTGGATCACGTAGCAATGTGGTACCACACTGAAACAGTCGATTAAACCTGGTTTCGATCAATATTTTAGAGGATAACGCAAGTTTGGTCTGGGATAGGTCTGGGATTTGTCCTCATCAGGCTCATACTTTCGCGTTTTTCACATACTTGTTGAACAGATCCTGGGTTTTTTCTGGTTTGGATCACGTAGTAAAGTGGGACCACACTGAAACAATCAATTAAACCTGGTATTGATAAATATTTTAGAGGATAACGCATGTTAGGTCTGGGTTAGGTCTAGGATTTGCCCTCATCAGGCTCATTCTTTCGCATATTTCTCATACTTGATGGCTAGATCCTGGACTTTTTCTGGATTGCATCACGTAGTAATGAAGTACAACACTGAAACAGTCAATTAAACCTGGTTTCCATCAATATTTTAGAGGACAACGCATGTTAGGTCCAGGTTAGGCCTGGGATTTGCCCTCATCAGGGTCATACTTCCGCAGTTTTAACATACATGTTGACCTGATCGAGGGTTTTTTCTGCTTTGGATCACGTAGTAAAGTGGTACCACACTGAAACAATCAATTAAACCTGGTTTCCATCAATATCTTAGAGGACAACGCAAGTTAGGTCTGGGATAGGTCTGGGATTTGCCCTCATCAGGCTCATACTTTCGCGTTTTTCACATACTTGTTGAACAGATCCTGGGTTTTTTCTGGTTTGGATCACGTAGTAGTGTGGTACCACACTGAAACAATCAATTAAACCTGGTCATGATAAATATTTTAGAGAATAATTCATGTTAGGTCTAGGTTAGGTCTGGGATTTGCTCTCATCAGACTCATACTTTCGCATTCCTCACATACTTTTTGAACGGATCCTGGGTTTTTTCTGGTTTGGATCACGTAGTAATGTGGGACCACACTGAAACAGTCAATTAAAACTGGTTTCGATCAATATTTTAGAGGATAACGCAAGTTAGGTCTGGGATAGGTCTGGGATTCGCCCTCATCAGGCTCATACTTTCGCGTTTTTCACATACTTGTTGAACTGATCCTGGGTTTTTTCTGGTTTGGATCACGTAGCAATGTGGTACCACACTGAAACAGTCGATTACACCTGGTTTCGATCAATATTTTAGAGGATAACGCAAGTTTGGTCTGGGATAGGTCTGGGATTTGCCCTCATCAGGCTCATACTTTCGCGTTTTTCACATACTTGTTGAACAGATCCTGGGTTTTTTCTGGTTTGGATCACGTAGTAATGTGGGACCACACTGAAACAATCAATTAAACCTGGTCATGATAAATATTTTAGAGAATAATTCATGTTAGGTCTAGGTTAGGTCTGGGATTTGCTCTCATCAGGCTCATTCTTTCGCATATCTCTCATACTTGATGGCTAGATCCTGGGCTTTTTCTGGATTGCATCACGTAGTAATGAAGTACAACACTGAAACAGTCAATTAAACCTGGTTTCCATCAATATCTTTGAGGACAACGCAAGTTAGGTCTGGGAGAGGTCTGGGATTTGCTCTCATCGGGCTCATACATTCGCGTTTTTCACATACTTGTTGAACAGATCCTGGGTTTCTTCTGGTTTGGATCACGTAGTAATGTGGGACCACACTGAAACAATCAATTAAACCTGGTCATGATAAATATTTTAGAGGATAACGCATGTTAGGTCTAGGTTAGGTCTGGGATTTTCACTCATCAGACTCATACTTTCGCATTCTTCACATACTTTTTGAACGGATCCTGGGATTTTTCTGGCTTGGATCACGTAGTAATGTGGGATCTCACTGAAACAATCAATTAATCCTGGTATTGATAAATATTATAGAGGATAACGCATTTTAGGTCTGGGATAGGTCTGGGATTTGCCCTCATCAGGCTCATACTTTCCGCGTTTTTCACATACTTGTTGAACAGATCCTGGGTTTTTTCTGGTTTGGATCACGTAGTAGTGTGGGACCACACTGAAACAATCAATTAAACCTGATCTTGATAAATATTTTAGAGGATAACGCATGTTAGGTCTGGGATAGTTCTGGGATTTGCCCTCATCAGACTCATACTTTCGCACAGTTCACATACTCGTTGAACAGATCCTGGGTTATTTTCTGGTTTGGATCACATAGTAATGTGGTACCACACTGAAACAGTCGATTAAACCTGGTTGCGATCAATATTTTAGAGGATAACGCATGTTAGGTCTAGGTTAGCCCTGGGATTTTCACTCATCAGACTCATACTTTCGCATATTTCTCATACTTCATGGCCAGATCCTGGGCTGTTTCTGGATTGTATCACGTAGTAATGTGGTACCACACTGAAACAGTCAATTAAACCTGGTATCCATCAATATTTTAGAGGAAAACGCATGTTAGGTCTAGGTTAGGCCTGGGATTTGCCCTCATCAGGGTCATACTTTCGCAGTTCTAACATACATGTTGACCTGATCGAGTGTTTTTTCTGCTTTGGATCACGTAGTATAGTGGTACCGCACTGAAACAGTCCATTAAACCTGGTTTGGATCAATATTTTAGAGGATAACGCATGTTAGGTCTAGGTTAGGTCTGGGATTTTCAGTCATCAGACTCATACTTTCGCATTCATCACATACTTGTTTACGGATCCTGGGTTTTTTCTGGTTTGGATCACGTAGTAATGTGGGACCACACAGAAACAATCAATTAAACCTGGTCTTGATAAATATTTTAGAGGATAACGCATGTCAGGTCTGGGATAGGTCTGGGATTTGACCTCATCAGGGTCATACTTTCGCAGTTTTAACATGCATGTTGACCTCATCGAGGGTTTTTTCTGCTTTGGATCACGTAGTAAAGTGGTACCACAACTAAAACAGTCAATTAAACCTGGTTTCGATCATTATTTTAGAGGATAACGCAAGTTAGGTCTGGGATAGGTCTGGGATTAGCCCTCATCAGACTCATACTTTCGCATTCTTCACATACTAGTTGAACGGATCCTGGGTTTTTTCCGGTTTGGGTCAAGTAGTAGTGTGGTACCACACTGAAACAGTCGATTAAACCTGGTTTCGATCAATATTTTTGAGGATAACGCATGTTAGGTCTAGGTTAGGCCGGGGATTTTCACTCAGCAGACTCATACTTTCGCATTCTTCACATACTTGTTGAACGGATCCTGGGTTTTTACTGGTTTGGATCACGTTGTGATGTGGTACCACACTGAAACATTCCATTAAACCTGGTTTTGATCAATATTTTAGAGAATAATTCATGTTAGGTCTAGGTTAGGTCTGGTGTTTGCTCTCATCAGGCTCATTCTTTCGCAGTTTTAACATACATGTTGACGTGATCGAGGGTTTTTTCTGCTTTGGATCACGTAGTAAAGTGGTACCACAATGAAACAGTCCATTAAACCTGGTTTCCATCAATATTTTAGAGGACAACGCATGTTAGGTCTAGGTAAGACCTGGGATTTGCCCTCATCAGGGTTATACTTTCGCAGTTTTAACATGCATGTTGACCTCATCGAGGGTTTTTTCTGCTTTGGATCACGTAGTAAAGTGGTACCACAACTAAAACAGTCAATTGAACCTGGTTTCGATCATTATTTTAGAGGATAACGCAAGTTAGGTCTGGGATAGGTCTGGGATTAGCCCTCATCAGACTCATACTTTCGCATTCTTCACATACTTGTTGACCTGATCGAGTGTTTTTTCTGCTTTGGATCACGTAGTAAAGTGGTACCACACTGAAACAGTCCATTAAACCTGGTTTGGATCAATATTTTAGAGAATAACGCATGTTAGGTCTAGGTTAGGTCTGGGATTTTCACTCATCAGACTCATACTTTCGCATTCTTCACATACTTGTTGAACGGATCCTGGGTTTTTACTGGTTTGGATCACGTAGTAATGTGGTACCACACTAAAACAGTCAATTATACCTGGATTCGATCAATACTTTGGAGAGTAATTCATGTTAGGTCTAGGTTAGGTCTGGGATTTGCTCTCATCTGGCTCATTCTTTCGCATATTTCACATACTTGATGTCTAGCTCCTGGGCTTTTTCTGGATTGCATCACGTAGTAATGAAGTACAACACTGAAACAGTCAATTAAACCTGGTTTCCATCAATATTTTACAGGACAACGCATGTTAGGTCTAGGTTAGGCCTGGGATTTGCCCTCATCAGGGTCATACTTTCGCAGTTTTAACATACACGTTGACCTGATCGAGGGTTTTTTCCGCTTTGGATCACGTAGAAAAGTGGTACCACACTGAAGCAATCCATTAAACCCGGTTTGGATCAATATTTTAGAGGATAACGCATGTTAGGTTTGGGTTAGGTCTAGGATTTGCCCTCATCAGGCTCATACTTTCGCATATTTCTCATACTTCACGGCTAGATCCTGGGCTTTTTCTGGATTGTTTCACGTAGTAATGTGGTACCACGCTGAAACAGTCAATTAAACCTGGTTTCGATCAATATTTTAGAGGATAACGCAAGTTAGGTCTGGGATAGGTCTGGGATTCGCCCTCATCAGGCTCATACTTTCGCGTTTTTCACATACTTGTTGAACAGATCCTGGGTTTTTTCTGGTTTGAGTTACGTAGTAATGTGGTACCACACTGAAACAGTCGATTAAACCAGGTTTCGATCAATATTTTTGAGGATAACGCATGTTAGGTCCAGGTTAGGCCTGGGATTTTCACTCATCAGACTCATACTTTCGCATTCTTCACATACTTGTTGAACGGATCCTGGGCTTTTTCTGGATTGCATCACGTAGTAATGAAGTACAACACTGAAACAGACAATTAAACCTGGTTTCCATCAATATCTTAGAGGACAACGCAAGTTAGGTCTGGGATAGGTCTGGGATTTGCCCTCATCAGACTCATACTTTCGCATTCTTCACATACCTGTTGAACGGATCGAGGGTTTTTTCTGCTTTGGATCACGTAGTAAAGTGGTACCACACTAAAACAGTCCACTAAACCTGGTTTGGATCAATATTTTAGAGGATAACGCATGTTAGGTCTGGGTTAGGTCTAGGATTTGCTCTCGTCAGGCTCGTACTTTCGCATATTTCTCATACTTGATGGCTAGATCCTGGGCTTTTTCTGGATTGCATCACGTAGTAATGAAGTACAACACTGAAACAGTCAATTAAACCTGGTTTCTATCAATATCTTAGAGGACAACGCAAGTTAGGTTTGGGTTAGGTCTAGGATTAGCCCCCATCAGGCTCATACTTTCGCATATTTCTCATACTTGTTGACCAGATCCTGGGTTTTTTCTGGTATGGATCACGCAGTAATGTGGTACCACCCTGAAACGTTCAGTTAAACCTGGTCTTGATAAATATTTTTGAGGATAACGCATGTTAGGTCTGGATTAGGTCTAGGATTTGCCCTCATCAGGCTCATACTTTCGCACATTTCTTATACTTCATGGATAGATCCTGGGCTATTTTCTGGTTTGGATCACATAGTAATGTGGTACCACACTGAAACAGTCGATTAAACCAGGTTTCGATCAATATTCTTGAGGATAACGCATGTTAGGTCTAGGTAAGGCCTGGGATTTTCACTCATCAGACTCATTCTTTCGCATTCTTCACATACCTGTTGAACGTATCCTGGGTTTTTTCTGGTTTGGATCACGTAGTAATGTGGGACCACACTGAAACAATCAATTAAACCTGGTCTTGATAAATATTTTAGCGGATAACGCATGTTAGGTCTAGGTTAGGTCTGGGATTTTCACTCATCAGACTCATACTTTCGCATTCTTCACATACTTGTTGAACGGATCCTGGGTTTTTTCTGGTTTGGATCACGTAGTAATGTGGTACCACACTGAAACAGTCGATTAAACCTGGTTTCGATCAATATTTTAGAGGATAACGCAAGTTAAGTCTGGGATTGGTCTGGGATTTGACCTCATCAGACTCACACTTTCGCACACTTCACATACTCGTTGAACAGATCCTGGGTATTTTCTGGTTTGGATCACGTAGTGATGTGGTACCACACTGAAACAGTCGATTAAACCAGGTCTCGATCAATATTTTTGAGGATAACGCATGTTAGGTCTAGGTTAGGTCTGGGACTTGCTCTCATCAGGCTCATTCTTTCGCATATTTCTCATACTTGATGGCTAGATCCTGGGCTTTTTCTGGATTGCATCACGTAGTAATGTAGTACCACACTGAAACAGTCAATGAAACCTGG
Organism: Colletes latitarsis; assembly: GCF_051014445.1. NCBI lineage: Eukaryota > Metazoa > Arthropoda > Insecta > Hymenoptera > Colletidae > Colletes > Colletes latitarsis. Next base: position 14,075,306 of record NW_027488365.1, read on the forward strand.
TTTTCATCAATATTTTACAGGACAACGCAAGTTAGGTCTAGGTAAGGCCTGAGATTTTCACTGATCAGACTCATACTTTCGCAATCTTCACATACTTGTTGAACGGATCCTGGGTTTTTTCTGGTTTGGATCAGGTAGTAATGTGGTACCACACTGAAACAGTCGATTAAACCTGGTTTCGATCAATATTTTAGAGGATAACGCAAGTTAAGTCTGGGATTGGTCTGGGATTTGCCCTCATTAGGCTCATACTTTCCGCGTTTTTCACATACTTGTTGAACAGATCCTGGGTTTTTTCTGGTTTGGATCACGTAGTAGTGTGGGACCACACTGAAACAATCAATTAAACCTGATCTTGATAAATATTTTAGAGGATAACGCATGTTAGGTCTGGGATAGTTCTGGGATTTGCCCTCATCAGACTCATACTTTCGCACAGTTCACATACTCGTTGAACAGATCCTGGGTTATTTTCTGGTTTGGATCACATAGTAATGTGGTACCACACTGAAACAGTCGATGAAACCTGGTTGCGATCAATATTTTAGAGGATAACGCATGTTAGGTCTAGGTTAGCCCTGGGATTTTAACTCATCAGACTCATACTTTCGCATATTTCTCATACTTCATGGCCAGATCCTGGGCTGTTTCTGGATTGTATCACGTAGTAATGTGGTACCACACTGAAACAGTCAATTAAACCTGGTTTCCATCAATATTTTAGAGGAAAACGCATGTTAGGTCTAGGTTAGGCCTGGGATTTGCCCTCATCAGGGTCATACTTTCGCAGTTCTAACATACATGTTGACCTGATCGAGTGTTTTTTCTGCTTTGGATCACGTAGTATAGTGGTACCACACTGAAACAGTCCATTAAACCTGGTTTGGATCAATGTTTTAGAGGATAACGCATGTTAGGTCTAGGTTAGGTCTGGGATTTTCAGTCATCAGACTCATACTTTCGCATTCATCACATACTTGTTTACGGATCCTGGGTTTTTTCTGGTTTGGATCACGTAGTAATGTGGGACCACACAGAAACAAACAATTAAACCTGGTCTTGATAAATATTTTAGAGGATAACGCATGTTAGGTCTGGGATAGGTCTGGGATTTGACCTCATCAGGGTCATACTTTCGCAGTTTTAACATGCATGTTGACCTCATCGAGGGTTTTTTCTGCTTTGGATCACGTAGTAAAGTGGTACCACAACTAAAACAGTCAATTAAACCTGGTTTCGATCATTATTTTAGAGGATAACGCAAGTTAGGTCTGGGATAGATCTGGGTTTAGCCCTCATCAGACTCATACTTTCGCATTCTTCACATACTAGTTGAACGGATCCTGGGTTTTTTCCGGTTTGGGTCAAGTAGTAGTGTGGTACCACACTGAAACAGTCGATTAAACCTGGTTTCGATCAATATTTTTGAGGATAACGCATGTTAGGTCTAGGTTAGGCCGGGGATTTTCACTCAGCAGACTCATACTTTCGCATTCTTCACATACTTGTTGAACGGATCCTGGGTTTTTACTGGTTTGGATCACGTTGTGATGTGGTACCACACTGAAACATTCCATTAAACCTGGTTTTGATCAATATTTTAGAGAATAATTCATGTTAGGTCTAGGTTAGGTCTGGTGTTTGCTCTCATCAGGCTCATTCTTTCGCAGTTTTAACATACATGTTGACGTGATCGAGGGTTTTTTCTGCTTTGGATCACGTAGTAAAGTGGTACCACACTGAAACAGTCCATTAAACCTGGTTTCCATCAATATTTTAGAGGACAACGCATGTTAGGTCTAGGTAAGACCTGGGATTTGCCCTCATCAGGGTCATACTTTCGCAGTTTTAACATGCATGTTGACCTCATCGAGGGTTTTTTCTGCTTTGGATCACGTAGTAAAGTGGTACCACAACTAAAACAGTCAATTGAACCTGGTTTCGATCATTATTTTAGAGGATAACGCAAGTTAGATCTGGGATAGGTCTGGGATTAGCCCTCATCAGACTCATACTTTCGCATTCTTCACATACTTGTTGACCTGATCGAGTGTTTTTTCTGCTTTGGATCACGTAGTAAAGTGGTACCACACTGAAACAGTCCATTAAACCTGGTTTGGATCAATATTTTAGAGAATAACGCATGTTAGGTCTAGGTTAGGTCTGGGATTTTCACTCATCAGACTCATACTTTCGCATTCTTCACATACTTGTTGAACGGATCCTGGGTTTTTACTGGTTTGGATCACGTAGTAATGTGGTACCACACTAAAACAGTCAATTAAACCTGGATTCGATCAATACTTTGGAGAGTAATTCATGTTAGGTCTAGGTTAGGTCTGGGATTTGCTCTCATCTGGCTCATTCTTTCGCATATTTCACATACTTGATGTCTAGATCCTGGGCTTTTTCTGGATTGCATCACGTAGTAATGAAGTACAACACTGAAACAGTCAATTAAACCTGGTTTCCATCAATATTTTACAGGACAACGCATGTTAGGTCTAGGTTAGGCCTGGGATTTGCCCTCATCAGGGTCATACTTTCGCAGTTTTAACATACACGTTGACCTGATCGAGGGTTTTTTCCGCTTTGGATCACGTAGAAAAGTGGTACCACACTGAAGCAATCCATTAAACCCGGTTTGGATCAATATTTTAGAGGATAACGCATGTTAGGTTTGGGTTAGGTCTAGGATTTGCCCTCATCAGGCTCATACTTTCGCATATTTCTCATACTTCACGGCTAGATCCTGGGCTTTTTCTGGATTGCATCACGTAGTAATGAAGTACAACACTGAAACAGACAATTAAACCTGGTTTCCATCAATATCTTAGAGGACAACGCAAGTTAGGTCTGGGATAGGTCTGGGATTTGCCCTCATCAGACTCATACTTTCGCATTCTTCACATACCTGTTGAACGGATCGAGGGTTTTTTCTGCTTTGGATCACGTAGTAAAGTGGTACCACACTAAAACAGTCCACTAAACCTGGTTTGGATCAATATTTTAGAGGATAATGCATGTTAGGTCTAGGTTAGCCCTGGGATTTTCACTCATCAGACTCATTCTCTCGCATTCTTCACATACCTGTTGAACGGATCCTGGGTTTTTTCTGGTTTGGATCACGTAGTAATGTGGGACCACACTGAAGCAATCAATTAAACCTGGTCTTGATAAATATTTTAGAGGATAACGCATGTTAGGTCTGGGTTAGGTCTAGGATTTGCTCTCGTCAGGCTCGTACTTTCGCATATTTCTCATACTTGATGGCTAGATCCTGGGCTTTTTCTGGATTGCATCACGTAGTAATGAAGTACAACACTGAAACAGTCAATTAAACCTGGTTTCCATCAATATCTTAGAGAACAACGCAAGTTAGGTTTGGGTTAGGTCTAGGATTTGCCCCCATCAGGCTCATACTTTCGCATATTTCTCATACTTGTTGAACAGATCCTGGGTTTTTTCTGGTATGGATCACGCAGTAATGTGGTACCACCCTGAAACGTTCAGTTAAACCTGGTCTTGATAAATATTTTTGAGGATAACGCATGTTAGGTCTGGATTAGGTCTAGGATTTGCCCTCATCAGGCTCATACTTTCGCACATTTCTTATACTTCATGGATAGATCCTGGGCTATTTTCTGGTTTGGATCACATAGTAATGTGGTACCACACTGAAACAGTCGATTAAACCAGGTTTCGATCAATATTCTTGAGGATAACGCATGTTAGGTCTAGGTAAGGCCTGGGATTTTCACTCATCAGACTCATTCTTTCGCATTCTTCACATACCTGTTGAACGGATCCTGGGTTTTTTCTGGTTTGGATCACGTAGTAATGTGGGACCACACAGAAACAATCAATTAAACCTGGTCTTGATAAATATTTTAGAGGATAACAGATGTTAGATCTGGGTTAGGTCTAGGATATGCTCTCGTCAGGCTCATACTTTCGCATATTTCTCATACTTGATGGCTAGATCCTGGGCTCTTTCTGGATTGCATCACGTAGTAATGAAGTACAACACTGAAACAGTCAATTAAACCTGGTTTCCATCAATATCTTAGAGGACAACGCAAGTTAGGTCTGGGATAGGTCTGGGATTTGCCCTCATCAGACTCATACTTTCGCATTCTTCACATACTTGTTGAACGGATCCTGGGTTTTTTCTGGTTTGGATCACGTAGTAATGTGGTACCACGCTGAAACAGTCAATTAAACCTGGTCTGGATAAATATTTTAGAGGATAACGCATCTTAGGTCTGTGTTAGGTCTAAGATTTGCCCTCCTCAGGCTCACAGTTTCGCGTTTTTCGCATACTTGTTGAACAGATCCTGGGTTTTTTCTGGGTTGGATCACGTAGTAATGTGGGACCACACTGAAGCAATCAATTAAACCTGGTCTTGATAAATATTTTAGAGGATAACGCATGTTAGGTCTGGGTTAGGTCTAGGATTTGCTCTCGTCAGGCTCATACTTTCGCATATTTCTCATACTTGTTGAACAGATCCTGGGTTTTTTCTGGATTGGATCACGTAGTAATGTGGTACCACACTGAAACAGTCAATTAAACCTGGTTTCCATCAATATTTTAGAGGATAACGCAAGTTAGGCCTGGGATAGGTCTAGGATTTGCCCACATCAGGCTCATGCTTTCGCATATTTCTCATACTTCATGGCTAGATCCTGGGCTGTTTCTGGATTGTATCACGTAGTAATGTGGTACCACGCTGAAACAGTCAATTAAACCTGGTGTGGATAAATATTTTAGAGGATAACGCATCTTAGGTCTGTGTTAGGTCTAAGATTTGCCCTCCTCAGGCTCACAGTTTCGCGTTTTTCGCATACTTGTTGAACAGATCCTGGGCTTTTTCTGGATTGCATCACGTAGTATTGTGGTACCACACTGAAACAGTCGATTAAACCAAGTTTCGATCAATATTTTTGAGGACAACGCATGTTAGGTCTAGGTTAAGCCTGGGATTTTCACTCATCAGACTCATACTTTCGCATTCTTCACATACTTGTTGAACGGATCATGGGTTTTTTCTGGTGTGGATCACGTAGTAATGTGGCACCACACTGATACAATCAATTAAACCTGGTCTTGATAAATATTTTAGAGGATAACGCATGTTAGGTCTGGGTTAGGTCTAGGATTTGCCCTCATCAGGCTCATACTTTCGCATATTTCTCATACTTCATGGCTGGATCCTGGACTATTACTGGTTTGGATCACGTAGTAATGTGGTACCACACTGAAACAGTCAATTAAACCTGGTTTCGATCAATATTTTAGAGAATAATTCATGTAAGGTCTGGGTTAGGTCTGGGATTTGCTCTCATCAGGCTCATTCTTTCGCATATTTCTCATACTTGATGGCTAGATCCGGGGCTTTTTCTGGATTGCATCACGTAGTAATGAAGTACAACACTGAAACAGTCAATTAAACCTGGTTTCGATAAATATTTTACAGAACAATTCATGTTAGGTCTAGGTTAGGCCTGGGATTTGCCCTCATCAGGGTCATACTTTCGCAGTTCTAACATACATGTTGACCTGATCGAGGGTTTTTTCTGCTTTGGATCAGGTAGTAAAGTGGTACCACACTGAAACAGTCCACTGAACCTGGTTTGGATCAATATTTTAGAGGATAATGCATGTTAGGTCTAGGTTAGCCCTGAGATTTTCACTCATCAGACACATTCTTTCGCATTCTTCACATACCTGTTGAACGGATCCTGGGTTTTTTCTGGTTTGGATCACGTAGCAATGTGGGACCACACTGAAGCAATCAATTAAACCTGGTCTTGATAAATATTTTAGAGGATAACGCATGTTAGGTCTCGGTTAGGTCTAGGATTTGCTCTCGTCAGGCTCATACTTTCGCATATTTCTCATACTTGTTGAACAGATCCTGGGTTTTTTCTGGATTGGATCACGTAGTAATGTGGTACCACACTGAAACAGTCAACTAAACCTGGTTTCCATCAATATTTTAGAGGACAATGCAAGTTAGGTCTGGGATAGGTCTGGGATTTGCCCACATCAGGGTCATACGATCGCATTTTTCACATACTTGTTGAACAGATCCTGGGTTTTTTCTGGTATGGATCACGCAGTAATGTGGTACCACACTGAAACATTCAGTTAAACCTGGTCTTGATAAATATTTTTGAGGATAACGCATGTTAGGTATGGGTTAGGTCTGGGATTTGCCCTCATCAGCCTCATACTTTCGCATATTTCTTATACTTCATGGATAGATCCTGGGCTATTTTCTGGTTTGGATCACATAGTAATGAGGTACCACACTGAAACAGTTGATTAAACCAGGTTTCGATCAATATTCACGAGGATAAAGCATGTTAGGTCTAGGTAAGGCCTGGGATTTTCACTCATCAGACTCATTCTTTCGCATTCTTCACATACCTGTTGAACGGATCCTGGGTTTTTTCTGGTTTGGATCACGTAGTAATGTGGGACTACACTGAAGCAATCAATTAAACCTGGTCTTGATAAATATTTTTGAGGATAACGCATGTTAGGTCTGGGTTAGGTCTAGTATTTGCCCTCATCACGCTCATACTTTCGCATATTTCTCATACTTCATGGCTAGATCCTGGGCTATTTCTGGATTGGATCACGTAGTAATGTGGTGCCACACTGAAACAGCCCACTAAACCTGGTTCCGATCAATATTTTAGAGAATAACGAAAGTTATGTCTAGGTTAGGCCTGGGATTTGCTCTCATCAGACTCATGCTTTCGCATTTTTCACATACTTGTGGAACAAATCCTGGGTTTTTTCTGGTATGGATCACGTAGTAATGTGGTGCCACACTGAAACATTTAGTTAAACCTGGTCTTGATAAATATTTTAGAGGATAACGCATGTTAGGTTTGGGTTAGGTCTAGGATTTGCTCTCGTCAGGCTCATACTTTCGCATATTTCTCTTACTTGATGGCTAGATCCTGGGCTTTTTCTGGATTGCATCACGTAGTAATGAAGTACAACACTGAAACAGTCAATTAAACCTGGTTTCTATCAATATCTTAGAGGACAACGCAAGTTAGGTCTGGGATAGGTCTGGGATTTGCCCTCATCAGACTCATACTTTCGCGTTTTTCACATACTTGTTGAACGGATCCTGGGTTTTTTCTGGTTTGGATCACGTAGTAATGTGGTACCACACTGAAACATTCAAATAAACCTGGTCTTGATAAATATTTTAGAGGATAACGCATGTTAGGTTTGGGTTAGGTCTAGGATTTGCCCACATCAGGCTCATACTTTCGCAAATTTCTCATACTTCCTGGGCTGTTTCTGGATTGTATCACGTAGTAATGTGGTACCACGCTGAAACAGTCAATTAAACCTTGTTTCGATCAATATTTTAGAGGATAACGCAAGTTAGGTCTGGGATAGGTCTGGGATTCGCCCTCATCAGGCTCATACTTTCGCACACTTCACACACTCGTTTAACAGATCCTGGGTTTTTTCTGGTTTGGTTCACGTAGTAATGTGGTACCAAACTGAAACATTCAATTAAACCTGGTCTTGATCAATATTTTAGAGGATAACGCATGTTAGGTTTGGGTTAGGTCTAGGATTTGCCCACATCAGGCTCATTCTTTCGCATTTTTCACAGACTTGTTGAACAGAACCTGGGATTTTTCTGGTAGGGATCACGTAGTAATGTGGTACCATACTGAAACATTCAGTTAAACCTGGTCTTGATAAATATTTTTGAGGATAACGCATGTTAGGTCTGGGTTAGGTCTAGGATTTGCCCTCATCAGGGTCATACTTTCGCAGTTCTCACATACACGTTGACCTGATCGAGGGTTTTTTCTGCTTTGGATCACGTAGTAATGTGGTACCACATTGAAACAGTCAATTAAACATGGTTTCGATCAATATTTTAGAGGTCAATGCAAGTTAGGTCTGGGATAGGTCTGGGATTTGCCCACATCAGGGTCATACTTTCGCATTTTTCACATACTTGTTGATCAGATCCTGGGTTTTTTCTGGTTTAGATCGGGCAGTAATGTGGTACCACACTGAAACAGCCCACTAAACCTGGTTTCGATCAATATTTTAGAGGATAACGAAAGTTACGTCTAGGTTACGCCTGGGATTTGCTCCCATCAAACTCGTGCTTTCGCATTTTTCACATACTTGTTGAACAGATCCTGGGTTTTTTCTGGTATGGATCACGTAGTAATGTGGTACCACACTGAAACATTCAGTTAAACCTGGTCTTGATAAATATTTTTGAGGATAACGCATGTTAGGTCTGGGTTAGGTCTAGGATTTGCCCTCGTCAGGCTCATACTTTCGCATATTTCTTATACTTCATGGATAGATCCTGGGCTATTTTCTGGTTTGGATCACATAGTAATGTGGTACCACACTGAAACAGTCGATTAAACCAGGTTTCGATCAATATTTTTGAGGATAACGCATGTTAGGTCTAGGTTAGGCCTGGGATTTTCACTCATCAGACTCATTCTTTCGCATTCTTCACATACTTGTTGAACGGATCCTGGGTTTTTTCTGGTTTGGATCACGTAGTAATGTGGGACAACACTGAAACAATCAATTCAACCTGGTCTTGATAAATATTTTAGAGGATAACGCATGTTAGGTCTGGGTTAGGCCTGGGATTTGCCCTCATCAGGGTCATACTTTCGCAGTTCTAACATACATGTTGACCTGATCGAGGGTTTTTTCTGCTTTGGATCACGTAGTAAAGTGGTACCACACTGAAACAGTCCACTAAACCTGGTTTGGATCAATATTTTAGAGGATAATGCATGTTAGGTCTAGGTTAGCCCTGAGATTTTCACTCATCAGACTCATACTTTCGCATTCTTCAGATACCTGTTGAACGGATCCTGGGTTTTTTCTGTTATGGTTCACGTTGTAATGTGGTACCATACTGAAACATTCTGTTAAACCTGGTCTTGATAAGTATTTTTGAGGATAACGCATGTTAGGTCTGGGTTAGGTCTAGGATTTGCCCTCATCAGGCTCATACTTTCGCATATTTCTCATACTTCATGGCTAGATCCTGGGATATTTCTGGATTGGATCACGTAGTAATGTGGTACCACACTGAAACAGTCAATTAAACCTGGTTTCGATCAATATTATTGAGGATAACGCACGTTAGGTCTAGGGTGGCCTGGGATTTTCACTCATCAGACTCATACTTTCGCATTCTTCACATATTTGTTGAACGGATTTTGGGTTTTTTCTGGTGTGGATCACGTAGTAATGTGGTACCACACTGAAACAATCAATTAAACCTGATCTTGATAAATATTTTACAGGATAACGCATGTTAGGTCTGGGTTAGGTCTAGGATTTGCCCTCATCAGGCTCATACTTTCGCATATTTCTCATACTTGACGGCTAGATCCTGGGCTTTTTCTGGATTGCATCAGGCAGTAATGAAGTACAACACTGAAACAGTCAATTAAACCTGGTTTCGATCAATATTTTAGAGAATAATTCATGTTAGGTCTAGGTTAGGTCTGGGATTTGCTCTCATCAGGCTCATTCTTTCGCATATTTCTCATACTTGACGGCTAGATCCTGGGCTTTCTCTGGATTGCATCACGTAGTGATGAAGTACAACACTGAAACAATCAATTAAACCTGGTTTCCATCAATATTTTAGAGGACAGCGCATGTTAGGTCCAGGTTAGGCCTGGGATTTGCTCTCATCAGGGTCATACTTTCGCAGTTTTAACATACATGTTGACCTGATCGAGAGTTTTTTCTGCTTTGGATCACGTAGTAAAGTGGTACCACACTGAAACAGTCCATTAAACCTGGTTTGGATCAATATTTTTGAGGATAACGCATGTTAGGTCTAGGTTAGGCCGGGGAATTTCACTCATCAGGCTCATACTTTCGCATATTTCTCATACTTCATGGCTAGATCCTGGGCTGTTTCTGGATTGTATCACATAGTAATGTGGTACCACGCTGAAACAGTCGATTAAACCTGGTTTCGATCAATATTTTTGAGGATAACGCATGTTAGATCTAGGTTAGGCCGGGGAATTTCACTCATCAGGCTCATACTTTCGCATATTTCTCATACTTGACGGCTAGATCCTGGGCTTTTTCTGGATTGCATCAGGCAGTAATGAAGTACAACACTGAAACAGTCAATTAAACCTGGTTTCGATCAATATTTTAGAGAATAATTCATGTTAGGTCTAGGTTAGGTCTGGGATTTGCTCTCATCAGGCTCATTCTTTCGCATATTTCTCATACTTGACGGCTAGATCCTGGGCTTTCTCTGGATTGCATCACGTAGTGATGAAGTACAACACTGAAACAATCAATTAAACCTGGTTTCCATCAATATTTTAGAGGACAGCGCATGTTAGGTCCAGGTTAGGCCTGGGATTTGCTCTCATCAGGGTCATACTTTCGCAGTTTTAACATACATGTTGACCTGATCGAGAGTTTTTTCTGCTTTGGATCACGTAGTAAAGTGGTACCACACTGAAACAGTCCATTTAACCTGGTTTGGATCAATATTTTAGAGGATAACGCATGTTAGGTCTAGGTTAGCCCTGGGATATTCACTCATCAGACTCATACTTTCGCATTCTTCACATACTTGTTGAACGGATCCTGGGTTTTTTCTGGTTTCGTTCACGTAGTAATGTGGTACCACACTGAAACATTCAATTAAACCTGATCTTGATAAATATTTGAGAGGATAACGCATGTTAGGTCTGGGATATGTCTGGGATTTGCCCTCATCAGACTCATACTTTCGCACACTACTCATACTCGTTGAACAGATCCTGGGTTTTTTCTGGTTTGGATCACGTAGTAATGTGGTACCACACTGAAACAGTCGATTAAACCAGGTTTCGATCAATATTATTGAGGATAACGCACGTTAGGTCTAGGGTGGCCTGGGATTCGCCCTCATCAGACTCATTCTTTCGCATATTTCTCATACTTGATGGCTAGATGCTGGGCTTTTTCTGGATTGCATCACGTAGTAATGAAGTACAACACTGAAACAGTCAATTAAACCTGGTTTCCATCAATATCTTAGAGGACAACGCAAGTTAGGTCTGGGATAGGTCTGGGATTTGCCCTCATCAGGCTCATACTTTCCGGGTTTTTCACATGCTTGTTGAACAGATCCTGGGTTTTTTCTGGTTTGGATCACGTAGTAGTGTGGGACCACACTGAAACAATCAATTAAACCTGGTCTTGATAAATATTTTAGAGGATAACGCATGTTAGGTCTGGGATAGGTCTGGGATTTGCCCTCATCAGACTCATACTTTCGCACACTTCACATACTCGTTGAACAGATCCTGGGTTATTTTCTGGTTTGGATCACGTAGTAGTGTGGTACCACACTGAAACAGTCCATTAAACCTGGTTTGGATCAATATTTTAGAGCATAACGCATGTTAGGTCTAGGTTAGGTCTGGGATTTTCACTCATCAGACTCATACTTTCGCATTCTTCACATACTTGTTGAACGGATCCTGGGTTTTTTCTGGTTTGGATCACGTAGTAATGTGTGTCCACACTGAAACAATCAATTAAACCTGGCCTTGATAAATATTTTAGAGGATAACGCATTTTAGGTCTGGGATATGTCTGGGATTTGCCCTCATCAGACTCATACTTTCGCACACTACACATACTCGTTGAACAGATCCTGGGTTTTTTCTGGTTTGGATCACGTAGTAATGTGGTACCACACTGAAACAGTCGATTAAACCAGGTTTCGATCAATATTTTTGAGGATAACGCATGTTAGGTCTAGGTTAGGCCTGGGGTCTTCACTCATCAGGCTCATACTTTCGCATTCTTCACATACTTGTTGAACGGATCCTGGGTTTTTTCTGGTTTGGATCACGTAGTAATGTGGGACCACACTGAAACAAGCAATTAAACCTGATCTTGATAAATATTTTAGAGGATAACGCATGTTAGGTCTGGGATTGGTCTGGGATTTGACCTCATCAGACTCACACTTTCGCACACTACACATACTCGTTGAACAGATCCTGGGTATTTTCTGGTTTGGATCACGTAGTGATGTGGTACCACAATGAAACAGTCGATTAAACCTGGTTGCGATCAATATTTTAGAGGATAACGCATGTTAGGTCTAGGTTAGCCCTGGGATTTTCACTCATCAGACTCATACTTTCGCATTCTTCACATACTTGTTGAACGGATCCTGGGTTTTTTCTGGTTTGGATCACGTAGTAATGTGGGACCACACTGAAACAGTCAATTAAACCTGGTTTCGATCAATATTTTAGAGAATAATTCATGTTAGGTCTAGGTTAGGTCTGGGATTTGCTCTCATCAGGCTCATTCTTTCGCATATTTCTCATACTTGATGGCTAGATCCTGGGCTTTTTCTGGATTGCATCACGTAGTAATGAAGTACAACACTGAAACAGTCAATTAAACCTAGGTTCCATCAATATCTTAGAGGACAACGCAAGTTAGGTCTGGGATAGGTCTGGGATTCGCCCTCATCAGGCTCATACTTTCGCACACTTCACAGACTCGTTTAACAGATCCTGGGTTTTTTCTGGTTTGGTTCACGTAGTAATGTGGTACCACACTGAAACATTCAATTAAACCTGGTCTTGATCAATATTTTAGAGGATAACGCATGTTAGGTTTGGGTTAGGTCTATGATTTGCCCACATCAGGCTCATACTTTCGCATTTTTCACATACTTGTTGAACAGATCCTGGCTTTTTCTGGTTTGGATCGCGCAGTAATGTGGTACCACACTGAAACAGCCCACTAAACCTGGTCTTGATAAATATTATTGAGGATAACGCATGTTAGGTCTGGGTTAGGTCTAGGATTTGCCCTCATCAGGCTCATACTTTCGCATATTTCACATACTTCATGGCTAGATCCTGGGCTATTTCTGGATTGGATCACGTAGTAATGTGGTACCACACTGAAACAGTCGATTAAACCAGGTTTCGATCAATATTCTTGAGGATAACGCATGTTAGGTCTAGGTAAGGCCTGGGATTTTCACTCATCAGACTCATTCTTTCGCATTCTTCACATACCTGTTGAACGGATCCTGGATTTTTTCTGGTTTGGATCACGTAGTAATGTGGGACCACACTGAAGCAATCAATTAATCCTGGTCTTGATAAATATTTTAGAGGATAACGCATGTTAGGTCTGGGTTAGGTCTAGGATTTGCCCTCATCAGGCTCATACTTTCGCATATTTCACATACTTCATGGCTAGATCCTGGGCTATTTCTGGATTGGATCACGTAGTAATGTGGTACCACACTGAAACAGTCGATTAAACCAGGTTTCGATCAATATTCTTGAGGATAACGCATGTTAGGTCTAGGTAAGGCCTGGGATTTTCACTCATCAGACTCATTCTTTCGCATTCTTCACATACCTGTTGAACGGATCCTGGGTTTTTTCTGGTTTGGATCACGTAGTAATGTGGGACCACACTGAAGCAATCAATTAATCCTGGTCTTGATAAATATTTTAGAGGATAACGCATGTTAGGTCTGGGTTAGGTCTAGGATTTGCTCTCGTCAGGCTCATACTTTCGTATATTTCTCATACTTGATGGCTAGATCCTGGGCTTTTTCTGGATTGCATCACGTAGTAATGAAGTACAACACTGAAACAGTCAATTAAACCTGGTTTCCATCAATATCTTAGAGGACAACGCAAGTTAGGTCTGCGTTAGGTCTGGGATTTGCCCTCATCAGACTCATACGTTCGCGTTTTTCACATACTTGTTGAACGGATCCTGGGTTTTTTCTGGTTTGGATCACGTAGTAATGTGGTACCACACTGAAACATTCAAATAAACCAGGTCTTGATAAATATTTTAGATGATAACACATGTTAGGTCTGGGTTAGGTCTAGGATTTGCCCTCATCAGGCTCATACTTTCGCATATTTCTCATACTTCATCGCTAGATCCTGGGCTATTTCTGGATTGGATCACGTAGTAATGTGGTACCACACTGAAACAGTCAAATAAACCTGGTTTCGATCAATATTTTAGAGGACAATGCAAGTTAGGTCTGGGATAGGTCTGGGATTTGCCCACATCAGGGTCATACTTTCGCATTTTTCACATACTTGTTGAACAGATCCTGGGTTTTTTCTGGTTTGGATCGCGCAGTAATGTGGTACCACACTGAAACAGCCCACTAAACCTGGTTTCGATCAATATTTTAGAGGATAACGAAAGTTATGTCTAGGTTAGGCCTGGGATTTGCTCTCATGAGACTCATGCTTTCGCATTTTTCACATACTTGTTGAACAGATCCTGGGTTTTTTCTGGTATGGATCACGCAGTAATGTGGTACCACACTGAAACATTCAGTTAAACCTGGTCTTGATAAATATTTTTGAGGATAACGCATGTTAGGTCTGGGTGAGGTCTAGGATTTGCCTTCATCAGGCTCATACTTTCGCATATTTCTTATACTTCATGGATAGATCCTGGACTATTTTCTGGTTTGGATCACATAGTAATGTGGTACCACACTGAAACAGTCCACTAAACCTGGTTTGGATCAATATCTTAGAGGATAATGCATGTTAGGTCTAGGTTAGCCCTGAGATTTTCACACATCAGAATCATACTTTCGCATTCTTCAGATACTTGTTGAATGGATCCTGGGTTTTTTCTGGTATGGTTCACGTAGTAATGTGGTACCACACTGAAACAGTCGATTAAACCAGGTTTCGATCAATATTCTTGAGGATAACGCATGTTAGGCCTAGGTAAGGCCTGGGATTTTCACTCATCACACTCATTCTTTCGCATTCTTCACATACCTGTTGAACGGATCCTGGGTTTTTTCTGGTTTGGATCACGTAGTAATGTGGGACCACACTGAAACATTCAGTTAAACCTGGTCTTGATAAATATTTTTGAGGATAACGCATGTTAGGTCTGGGTTAGGTCTAGGATTTGCCCTCATCAGGCTCATACTTTCGCATATTTCTCAAACTTGATGGCTAGATCCTGGGCTTTTTCTGGATTGCATCACGTAGTAATGAAGTACAACACTGAAACAGTCAATTAAACCTGGTTTCCATCAATATCTTAGAGGACAACGCAAGTTAGGTCTGGGATAGGTCTGGGATTTGCCCTCATCAGACTCATGCTTTCGCATTTTTCACATACTTGTTGAACAGATCATGGGTTTTTTCTGGTATGGATCACGTAGTAATGTGGTACCATACTGAAACATTCAGTTAAACCTGGTCTTGATAAATATTTTTGAGGATAACGCATGTTAGGTCTGGGTTAGGTCTAGGATTTGCCCTCGTCAGGCTCATACTTTCGCATATTTCTTATACTTCATGGATAGATCCTGGGCTATTTTCTGGTTTGGATCACATAGTAATGTGGTACCACACTGAAACAGTCGATTAAACCAGGTTTCGATCAATATTTTTGAGGATAACGCATGTTAGGTCTAGGTTAGGCCTGGGATTTTCACTCATCAGACTCATTCTTTCGCATTCTTCACATACTTGTTGAACGGATCCTGGGTTTTTTCTGGTTTGGATCACGTAGTAATGTGGGACAACACTGAAACAATCAATTCAACCTGGTCTTGATAAATATTTTAGAGGATAACGCATGTTAGGTCTGGGTTAGGCCTGGGATTTGCCCTCATCAGGGTCATACTTTCGCAGTTCTAACATACATGTTGACCTGATCGAGGGTTTTTTCTGCTTTGGATCACGTAGTAAAGTGGTACCACACTGAAACAGTCCACTAAACCTGGTTTGGATCAATATTTTAGAGGATAATGCATGTTAGGTCTAGGTTAGCCCTGAGAATTTCACTCATCAGACTCATACTTTCGCATTCTTCAGATACCTGTTGAACGGATCCTGGGTTTTTTCTGTTATGGTTCACGTTGTAATGTGGTACCATACTGAAACATTCTGTTAAACCTGGTCTTGATAAGTATTTTTGAGGATAACGCATGTTAGGTCTGGGTTAGGTCTAGGATTTGCCCTCATCAGGCTCATACTTTCGCATATTTCTCATACTTCATGGCTAGATCCTGGGATATTTCTGGATTGGATCACGTAGTAATGTGGTACCACACTGAAACAGTCAATTAAACCTGGTTTCAATCAATATTTTAGAGGACAATGCAAGTTAGGTCTGGGATAGGTCTGGGATTTGCCCACATCAGGGTCATACTTTCGCATTTTTCACATACTTGTTGAACAGATCCTGGGGGTTTTCTGGTTTGGATCGCGCAGTAATGTGGTACCACACTGAAACAGTCAATTAAACCTGGTTTTGATCAATATTTTAGAGAATAATTCATGTTAGGTCTAGGTTCGGTCACGGATTTGCTCTCATCAGGCACATTCTTTCGCATATTTCTCATACTTGATGGCTAGATCCTGGGCATTTTCTGGATTGCTTCACGTAGTAATGAAGCACAACACTGAAACAGTCAATTAAACCTGGTTTCCATCAATATTTTAGAGGACAACGCATGTCAGGTCTAGGTTAGGTCTGGGATTTGCTCTCATAAGGGTCATACTGTCGCAGTTTTAACTTACTTGTTGAACGGATCCTGGGTTTTTTCTGGTTTGGTTCACGTAGTAATGTGGTACCACACTGAAACATTCAATTAAACCTGGTCTTGATAAATATTTTAGAGGATAACGCATGTTAGGTTTGGGTTAGGTCTAGGATTTGCGCTCATCAGGCTCATACTTTCGCATATCTCTCATACTTCATGGCTAGATCGTGGGCTGTTTCTGGATTGTATCACATAGTAATGTGGTACCACGCTGAGACAGTCGATTAAACCTGGTTTCGATCAATATTTTAGAGGATAACGCAAGTTAAGTCTGGGATAGGTCTGGGATTTGACCTCATCAGACTCATACTTTCGCATTTTTCACATACTTGTTGAACAGATCCTGGGTTTTTTCTGGTTTGGATCACGTAGTAGTGTGGTACCACACTGAAACAGTCTATTAAACCTGGTTTTGATCAATATTTTAGAGAATAATTCATGTTAGGTCTAGGTTAGGTCTGCGATTTGCTCCCATCAGGCTCATTCTTTCGCATATTTCTCATACTTGATGGCTAGATCCTGGGCTTTTTCTGGATTGCATCACGTAGCAATGAAGTACAACACTGAAACAGTCAATTAAACCAGGTTTCGATCAAAATTTTAGAGAATAATTCATGTTAGGTCTAGGTTAGGTCTGGGATTTGCTCCCATCAGGCTCATTCTTTCGCATATTTGTCATACTTGATGGCTAGATCCTGGGCTTTTTCTGGATTGCATCACGTAGTAATGAAGTACAACACTGAAACAGTCAATTAAACCTAGTTTCCATCAATATCTTAGAGGACAACGCAAGTTAGGTCTGGGATACGTCTGGGATTAGCCCACATCAGGCTCATACTTTCGCGTTTTTCACATACTTGTTGAACAGATCCTGGCTTTTTTCTGGATTAGGTCACGTAGTAGTGTGGTACCACACTGAAACAGTCAATTAAACCTGGTTTTGATGAATATTTTAGAGAATAATTCATGTTAGGTCTAGGTTAGGTCAGGGATTTGCTCTCATCAGGCTCATTCTTTCACATATTTCTCATACTAGATGGCTAGATCCTGGGCTTTTTCTGGATTGCATCACGTAGTAATGAAGTACAACACTGAAACACTCAATTAAACCTGGTTTCGATCAATATTATTGAGGATAACGCACGTTAGGTCTAGGGTGGCCTGGGATTTTCACTCATCAGACTCATACTTTCGCATTCTTCACATATTTGTTGAACGGATTTTGGGTTTTTTCTGGTGTGGATCACGTAGTAATGTGGTACCACACTGAAACAATCAATTAAACCTGATCTTGATAAATATTTTACAGGATAACGCATGTTAGGTCTGGGTTAGGTCTAGGATTTGCCCTCATCAGGCTCATACTTTCGCATATTTCTCATACTTGACGGCTAGATCCTGGGCTTTTTCTGGATTGCATCAGGCAGTAATGAAGTACAACACTGAAACAGTCAATTAAACCTGGTTTCGATCAATATTTTAGAGAATAATTCATGTTAGGTCTAGGTTAGGTCTGGGATTTGCTCTCATCAGGCTCATTCTTTCGCATATTTCTCATACTTGACGGCTAGATCCTGGGCTTTCTCTGGATTGCATCACGTAGTGATGAAGTACAACACTGAAACAATCAATTAAACCTGGTTTCCATCAATATTTTAGAGGACAGCGCATGTTAGGTCCAGGTTAGGCCTGGGATTTGCTCTCATCAGGGTCATACTTTCGCAGTTTTAACATACATGTTGACCTGATCGAGAGTTTTTTCTGCTTTGGATCACGTAGTAAAGTGGTGCCACACTGAAACAGTCCATTAAACCTGGTTTGGATCAATATTTTTGAGGATAACGCATGTTAGGTCTAGGTTAGGCCGGGGAATTTCACTCATCAGGCTCATACTTTCGCATATTTCTCATACTTCATGGCTAGATCCTGGGCTGTTTCTGGATTGTATCACATAGTAATGTGGTACCACGCTGAAACAGTCGATTAAACCTGGTTTCGATCAATATTTTTGAGGATAACGCATGTTAGATCTAGGTTAGGCCGGGGAATTTCACTCATCAGGCTCATACTTTCGCATATTTCTCATACTTGACGGCTAGATCCTGGGCTTTTTCTGGATTGCATCAGGCAGTAATGAAGTACAACACTGAAACAGTCAATTAAACCTGGTTTCGATCAATATTTTAGAGAATAATTCATGTTAGGTCTAGGTTAGGTCTGGGATTTGCTCTCATCAGGCTCATTCTTTCGCATATTTCTCATACTTGACGGCTAGATCCTGGGCTTTCTCTGGATTGCATCACGTAGTGATGAAGTACAACACTGAAACAATCAATTAAACCTGGTTTCCATCAATATTTTAGAGGACAGCGCATGTTAGGTCCAGGTTAGGCCTGGGATTTGCTCTCATCAGGGTCATACTTTCGCAGTTTTAACATACATGTTGACCTGATCGAGAGTTTTTTCTGCTTTGGATCACGTAGTAAAGTGGTACCACACTGAAACAGTCCATTTAACCTGGTTTGGATCAATATTTTAGAGGATAACGCATGTTAGGTCTAGGTTAGCCCTGGGATATTCACTCATCAGACTCATACTTTCGCATTCTTCACATACTTGTTGAACGGATCCTGGGTTTTTTCTGGTTTCGTTCACGTAGTAATGTGGTACCACACTGAAACATTCAATTAAACCTGATCTTGATAAATATTTGAGAGGATAACGCATGTTAGGTCTGGGATATGTCTGGGATTTGCCCTCATCAGACTCATACTTTCGCACACTACTCATACTCGTTGAACAGATCCTGGGTTTTTTCTGGTTTGGATCACGTAGTAATGTGGTACCACACTGAAACAGTCGATTAAACCAGGTTTCGATCAATATTATTGAGGATAACGCACGTTAGGTCTAGGGTGGCCTGGGATTCGCCCTCATCAGACTCATACTTTCGCGTTTTTCACATACTTGTTGAACTGATCCTGGGCTTTTTCTGGTTTGGATCACGTAGTAATGTGGAACCACACTGAAACAGTCAATTAAGCCTGGTTTCGATCAATATTTTAGAGAATAATTCATGTTAGGTTTAGGTTAGGTTTGGGATTTGCTCTCATCAGGCTCATACTTTCACACACTTCACATACTCGTTTGACAGATCCTGGTTTATTTTCTGGTTTGGATCACGTAGTAATGTGGGACCACATTGAAACAGTCAATTAAACCTGGTTTCGATCAATATTTTAGAGAATAATTCATGTTAGGTCTAGGTTAGGTCTGGGATTTGCTCTCATCAGGCTCATTCTTTCGCATATTTCTCATACTTGATGGCTAGATGCTGGGCTTTTTCTGGATTGCATCACGTAGTAATGAAGTACAACACTGAAACAGTCAATTAAACCTGGTTTCCATCAATATCTTAGAGGACAACGCAAGTTAGGTCAGGGATAGGTCTGGGATTTGCCCTCATCAGGCTCATACTTTCCGGGTTTTTCACATGCTTGTTGAACAGATCCTGGGTTTTTTCTGGTTTGGATCACGTAGTAGTGTGGGACCACACTGAAACAATCAATTAAACCTGGTCTTGATAAATATTTTAGAGGATAACGCATGTTAGGTCTGGGATAGGTCTGGGATTTGCCCTCATCAGACTCATACTTTCGCACACTTCACATACTCGTTGAACAGATCCTGGGTTATTTTCTGGTTTGGATCACGTAGTAGTGTGGTACCACACTGAAACAGTCCATTAAACCTGGTTTGGATCAATATTTTAGAGCATAACGCATGTTAGGTCCAGGTTAGGTCTGGGATTTTCACTCATCAGACTCATACTTTCGCATTCTTCACATCCTTGTTGAACGGATCCTGGGTTTTTTCTGGTTTGGATCACGTAGTAATGTGTGTCCACACTGAAACAATCAATTAAACCTGGCCTTGATAAATATTTTAGAGGATAACGCATTTTAGGTCTGGGATATGTCTGGGATTTGCCCTCATCAGACTCATACTTTCGCACACTACACATACTCGTTGAACAGATCCTGGGTTTTTTCTGGTTTGGATCACGTAGTAATGTGGTACCACACTGAAACAGTCGATTAAACCAGGTTTCGATCAATATTTTTGAGGATAACGCATGTTAGGTCTAGGTTAGGCCTGGGGTCTTCACTCATCAGGCTCATACTTTCGCATTCTTCACATACCTGTTGAACGGATCCTGGGTTTTTTCTGGTTTGGATCACGTAGTAATGTGGGACCACACTGAAACAAGCAATTAAACCTGATCTTGATAAATATTTTAGAGGATAACGCATGTTAGGTCTGGGATTGGTCTGGGATTTGACCTCATCAGACTCACACTTTCGCACACTACACATACTCGTTGAACAGATCCTGGGTATTTTCTGGTTTGGATCACGTAGTGATGTGGTACCACACTGAAACAGTCGATTAATCCTGGTTGCGATCAATATTTTAGAGGATAACGCATGTTAGGTCTAGGTTAGCCCTGGGATTTTCACTCATCAGACTCATACTTTCGCACACTTCACATACTTGTTGAACAGATCCTGGGTTCTTTCTGGTTTGGATCACGTAGTAATGTGGAACCACACTGAAACAATCAATTAAACCTGGACTTGATAAATATTTTAGAGGATAACGCATGTTAGGTCTGGGTAAGGTCTAGGATTTGCCCTCGTCAGGCTCATACTTTCGCATATTTCTCATACTTCATGGCTAGATCCTGGGCTATTTCTGGATTAGATCACGTAGTAATGTGGTACCACTCTGAAACTGTCAATTAAACTTGGTTTCCATCAAGATCTTAAAGGACAACGCAAGTTAGGTCTGGGATAGGTCTTGGATTTGCCCTCATCAGGCACATACTTTCACGTTTTTCACATACTTGTTGAACGGATCATGGGTTTTTTCTGGTTTGGATCACGTAGTAGTATGGTACCACACTGAAACAGTCCATTGAACCTGGTTTGGATCAATATTTTAGAGGATAACGCAAGTTAAGTCTGGGATTGGTCTGGGATTTGACCTCATCAGACTCACACTTTCGCACACTTCACATACTCGTTGAACAGATCCTGGGTATTTTCTGGTTTGGATCACGTAGTGATGTGGTACCACACTGAAACAGTCGATTAAACCTGGCTGCGATCAATATTTTAGAGGATAACGCATGTTAGTTCTAGGTTAGCCCTGGGATTTTCACTCATCACACTCATACTTTCGCATATTTCTCATACTTCATGGCTAGATCCTGGGCTGTTTCTGGATTATATCACGTAGTAGTTTGGTACCACGCTGAAACAGTCAATTAAACCAGGTTTCGATCAATATTTTTGAGGATAACGCACGTTAGGTCTTGGTTAGTTTTGGGATTTTCACTCATCAGACTCATACTTTCGCATTCTTCACATACTTGTTGAACGGATCATGGGTTTTTTCTGGTTTGGATCACGTAGTAATGTGGGACCACACTGAAACAATCAATTAAACCTGGTCTTGATAAATATTTTAGAGGATAACGCATGTTAGGTCTGGGATAGGTCTAGGATTTGCCCTCATCAGGCTCATACTTTCGCATATTTCTCATACTTCATGGCTAGATCCTGGGCTGTTTCTGGATTATATCACGTAGTAGTTTGGTACCACGCTGAAACAGTCAATTAAACCAGGTTTCGATCAATATTTTTGAGGATATCGCATGTTAGGTCTTGGTTAGTTTTGGGATTTTCACTCATCAGACTCATACTTTCGCATTCTTCACATACTTGTTGAACGGATCATGGGTTTTTTCTGGTTTGGATCACGTAGTAATGTGGGACCACACTGAAACAATCAATTAAACCTGGTCTTGATAAATATTTTAGAGGATAACGCATGTTAGGTCTGGGATAGGTCTAGGATTTGCCCTCATCAGGCTCATACTTTCGCATATTTCTCATACTTCATGGCTAGATCCTGGGCTATTTCTGGATTGGATCACGTAGTAATGTGGTACCACACTGAAACAGTCAACTAAACCTGGTCTTGATAAATATTTTAGAGGATAACGCATGTTAGGTCTGGGATAGGTCTAGGATTTGCCCTCGTCAGGCTCATACTTTCGCATATTTCTCATACTTCATGGCTAGATCCTGGGCTATTTCTGGATTAGATCACGTAGTAATGTGGTACCACACTGAAACAGTCAATTAAACTTGGTTTCCATCAATATCTTAAAGGACAACGCAAGTTAGGTCTGGGATAGGTCTTGGATTTGCCCTCATCAGGCTCATACTTTCGCGTTTTTCACATACTTTTTGAACTGATCCTGGGTTTTTTCTGGTTTGGATCACGTAGTTGTATGGTACCACACTGAAACAGTCCATTGAACCTGGTTTGGATCAATATTTTAGAGGATAACGCATGTTAGGTCTAGGTTAGGTCTGGGATTTGCCCTCATCAGGCTCATACTTTCGCATATCTCTCACACTTCATGGCTAGATCCTGGGCTGTTTCTGGATTGTATCACATAGTAATGTGGTACCACGCTGAAACAGTCGATTAAACCTGGTTTGGATCAATATTTTAGAGGATAACGCATGTTAGATCTAGGTTAGCCCTGGGATTTTCACTCATCAGACTCATACTTTCGCATTCTTCACATACTTGTTGAACTGATCCTGGGTTTTTTCCGGTTTGGATCACGTAGTAATGTGGTACCACACTGAAACAGTCGATTAAACCTTGTTTCAATCAATATTTTAGAGGATAACGCAAGTTAGGTCTGGGATAGGTCTGGGATTTGACCCCATCAGACTCATACTTTCGCACACTTCACATACTCGTTGAACAGATCCTGGGTTATTTTCTGGTTTGGATCACATAGTAATGTGGTACCACACTGAAACAGTCGACTAAACCAGGTTTCGATCAATATTTTAGAGAATAATTCATGTGATGTCTAGGTTAGGTCTGGGATTTGCTCTCATCAGGCTCATTCTTTCGCATATTTCTCATAAATGTTGAACAGATCCTGGGTTTTTTCTGGTTTGGATCACTTAGTAATGTGGGACCACACTGAAACAATCAATTAAACCTGGTCTTGATAAATATTTTAGAGGATAACGCATGTTAGGTCTGGGTTAGGTCTAGGATTTGCCCTCATCAGGCTCATACTTTCGCATATTTCTCATACTTCATGGCTAGATCCTGGGCTGTTTCTGGATTGTATCACGTAGTAATGTGGTACCACGCTGAAACAGTCAATTAAACCTGGTTTCAATCAATATTTTAGAGGATAACGCATGTTAGGCCTCGTTTAGGTCTGGGATTTGCTCTTATCAGGCTCATTCTTTCGCATATTTCTCATACTTGATGGCTAGATCCTGGGCTTTTTCTGGATTGCATCACGTAGTAGTGAAGTACAACACTGAAACAGTCAATTAAACCTGGTTTCCATCAATATCTTAGAGGACAACGCAAGTTAGGTCTGGGATAGTTCTGGGATTTGCCCTCATCAGGCTCATACTTTCGCGTTTTTCACATACTTGTTGAACAGATCCTGGGTTTTTTCTGGTTTGTATCACGTAGTAGTATGGTACCACACTGAAAGAGTCCATTAAACCTGGTTTGGATCAATATTTTAGAGGATAACGCAAGTTAGGTCTGGGATAGGTCTGGGATTTGACCCCATCAGACTCATACTTTCGCACACTTCACATACTCGTTGAACAGATCCTGGGTTATTTTCTGGTTTGGATAACATAGTAATGTGGTACCACACTGAAACAGTCGATTAAACCTGGTCTTGATAAATATTTTAGAGGATAACGCATGTTAGGTCTGGGTTAGGTCTAGGATTTGCCCTCATCAGGCTCATACTTTCGCATATTTCTCATACTTCATGGCTAGATCCTGGGCTGTTTCTGGATTGTATCACGTAGTAATGTGGAACCACGCTGAAACAGTCAATTAAACCTGGTTTCAATCAATGTTTTAGAGGATAACGCATGTTAGGCCTCGGTTAGGTCTGGGATTTTCACTCATCAGACTCATACTTTCGCATCCTTCACATACTTGTTGAACTGATCCTGGGTTTTTTCTGGCTTGGATCACGTAGTAATGTGGGACCACACTGAAACAGTTCATTAAACCTGGTTTCGCTCAATATTTTAGAGGATAACGCATGTTAGGTCTAGGTTAGGTCTGGGATTTGCTCTCATCAGGCTCATTATTTCGCATATTTCTCATACTTGATGGCAAGATCCTGGGCTTTTTCTGGATTGCATCACGTAGTAATGTAGTACCACACTGAAACAGTCAATGAAACCTGGTTTTCATCAATATCTTAGAGGACAACGCAAGTTAGGTCTAGGTAAGGCCTGAGATTTTCACTGATCAGACTCATACTTTCGCATTCTTCACATACTTGTTGAACGGGTCCTGGGTTTTTTCTGGTTTGGATCACGTAGTAATGTGGTACCACATTGAAACAGTCGATTAAACCTGGTTTCGATCAATATTTTAGAGGATAACGCATGTTAGGTCTAGGTTACGCCTGGGATTTTCACTCGTCAGGCTCATACTTTCGCATTCTTCACATACTTGTTGAACGGATCCTGGGTTTTTTCTGGTTTGGATCACGTAGTAATGTGGGACCACACTGAAACAGTCAATTAAACCAGGTTTCGATCAATATCTTTGAGGATAACGCATGTTAGGTCTAGGTTACGCCTGGGATTTTCACTCGTCAGGCTCATACTTTCGCATTCTTCACATACTTGTTGAACGGATCCTGGGTTTTTTCTGGTTTGGATCACGTAGTAATGTGGGACCACACTGAAACAGTCAATTAAACCTGGTTTCGATCAATATTTTAGAGAATAATTCATGTTATGTCTAGGTTAGGTCTGGGATTTGCTCTCATCAGGCTCATTCTTTCGCATATTTCTCATACTTGATGGCTAGATGCTGGGCTTTTTCTGGATTGCATCACGTAGTAATGAAGTACAACACTGAAACAGTCAATTAAACCTGGTTTCCATCATTATCTTAGAGGATAACGCAAGTTAGGTCTGGGATAGGTCTGGGATTTGCCCTCATCAGGCTCATACTTTCCGCGTTTTTCACATACCTGTTGAACAGATCCTGGGTTTTTTCTGGATTGGATCACGTAGTAGTGTGGGACCACACTGAAACAATCAATTAAACCTTGTCTTGATAAATATTTTAGAGAATAACGCATGTTAGGTCTGGGTTAGGTCTAGGATTTGCCCTCATCAGGCTCATACTTTCGCATATTTCTCATACTTCATGGCTAGATCCTGGGCTTTTTCTGGATTGCATCACGTAGTTATGAAGTACAACACTGAAACAGTCAATTGAACCTGGTCTCCATCAATATCTTAGAGGACAACGCAAGTTAGGTCTGGGATAGGTCTGGGATTTGCCCTCATCAGGCTCATACTTTCCGCGTTTTTCACATACCTGTTGAACAGATCCTGGGTTTTTTCTGGTTTGGATCACGTAGTAGTGTGGGACCACACTGAAACAATCAATTAAACCTTGTCTTGATAAATATTTTAGAGAATAACGCATGTTAGGTCTGGGTTGGGTCTAGGATTTGCCCTCATCAGGCTCATTCTTTCGCATATTTCTCATACTTGATGGCTAGATCCTGTGCTTTTTCTGGATTGCATCACGTAGTAATGTAGTACCACACTGAAACAGTCAATGAAACCTAGTTTCCATCAATATTTTAGAGGACAACGCAAGTTAGGTCTAGGTAAGGCCTGAGATTTTCACTGATCAGACTCATACTTTCGCATTCTTCACATACTTGTTGAACGGATCCTGGGTTTTTTCTGGTTTTGATCACGTAGTAATGTGGTACCACACTGAAACATTCAATTAAATCTTGTCTTGATAAATATTTTAGAGAATAACGCATGTTAGGTCTGGGTTAGGTCTAGGATTTGCTCTCATCAGGCTCATACTTTCGCATATCTCTCATACTTCATGGCTGGATCCTGGGCTATTTCTGGATTGGATCATGTAGTAATGTGGCACCACACTGAAACAGTCAATTAAACCTGGTTTTGATCAATATTTTAGAGAATAATTCATGTTAGGTCTAGGTTAGGTCAGGGATTTGCTCTCATCAGGCTCATTCTTTCGCATATTTCTCATACTTGATGGCTAGATCCTGGGCTTTTTCTGGATTGCACCACGTAGTAATGAAGTACAACACTGAAACAGTCCATTAAACCTGGTTGCGATCAATATTTTACAGGATAACACATGTTAGGTCTGGGTTAGGTCTAGTATTTGCCCTCATCAGGCCCATTCTTTCGCATATTTCTCAAGCTTGATGGCTAGATCCTGGGCTTTTTCTGGATTGCATCACGTAGTAATGTAGTACCACACTGAAACATTCAATTAAACCTGGTCTTGATAAATATTTCAGAGGATAACGCATGTTAGGTCTGGGTTAGGTCTAGGATTTGCACTCATCAGGCTCATACTTTCGCATATTTCTCATACTTCATGGCTAGATCCTGGGCTTTTTCTGGATTGCATCACGTAGTAATGAAGTACAACACTGAAACAGTCAATTGAACCTGGTCTCCATCAATATCTTAGAGGACAACGCAAGTTAGGCCTGGGATAGGTCTTGGATTTGCCCTCATCAGGCTCATACTTTCGCATATTTCTCATACTTCATGGCTAGATCCTGGGCTATTTCTGGATTGGATCACGTAGCAAAGTGGTACCACACTGAAACATTCAATGAAACCTGGTCTGGATAAATATTTTAGAGGATAACGCATGTTAGGTCTGGGTTAGGTCTAGGATTTGCCCTCATCAGGCTCATTCTTTCGCATATTTCTCATACTTGATGGCTAGATCCTGGGCTTTTTCTGGATTGCATCACGTAGTTATGAAGTACAACACTGAAACAGTCAATTGAACCTGGTCTCCATCAATATCTTAGAGGACAACGCAAGTTAGGTCTGGGATAGGTCTGGGATTTGCCCTCATCAGGCTCATACTTTCCGCGTTTTTCACATACCTGTTGAACAGATCCTGGGTTTTTTCTGGTTTGGATCACGTAGTAGTGTGGGACCACACTGAAACAATCAATTAAACCTTGTCTTGATAAATATTTTAGAGAATAACGCATGTTAGGTCTGGGTTGGGTCTAGGATTTGCCCTCATCAGGCTCATTCTTTCGCATATTTCTCATACTTGATGGCTAGATCCTGTGCTTTTTCTGGATTGCATCACGTAGTAATGTAGTACCACACTGAAACAGTCAATTAAACCTTGTCTTGATAAATATTTTAGAGAATAACGCATGTTAGGTCTGGGTTAGGTCTAGGATTTGCTCTCATCAGGCTCATACTTTCGCATATCTCTCATACTTCATGGCTGGATCCTGGGCTATTTCTGGATTGGATCATGTAGTAATGTGGCACCACACTGAAACAGTCAATTAAACCTGGTTTTGATCAATATTTTAGAGAATAATTCATGTTAGGTCTAGGTTAGGTCAGGGATTTGCTCTCATCAGGCTCATTCTTTCGCATATTTCTCATACTTGATGGCTAGATCCTGGGCTTTTTCTGGATTGCACCACGTAGTAATGAAGTACATCACTGAAACAGTCCATTAAACCTGGTTGCGATCAATATTTTACAGGATAACACATGTTAGGTCTGGGTTAGGTCCAGTATTTGCCCTCATCAGGCCCATTCTTTCGCATATTTCTCAAACTTGATGGCTAGATCCTGGGCTTTTTCTGGATTGCATCACGTAGTAATGTAGTACCACACTGAAACATTCAATTAAACCTGGTCTTGATAAATATTTCAGAGGATAACGCATGTTAGGTCTGGGTTAGGTCTAGGATTTGCACTCATCAGGCTCATACTTTCGCATATTTCTCATACTTCATGGCTAGATCCTGGGCTTTTTCTGGATTGCATCACGTAGTAATGAAGTACAACACTGAAACAGTCAATTGAACCTGGTCTCCATCAATATCTTAGAGGACAACGCAAGTTAGGCCTGGGATAGGTCTTGGATTTGCCCTCATCAGGCTCATACTTTCGCATATTTCTCATACTTCATGGCTAGATCCTGGGCTATTTCTGGATTGGATCACGTAGCAAAGTGGTACCACACTGAAACATTCAATGAAACCTGGTCTGGATAAATATTTTAGAGGATAACGCATGTTAGGTCTGGGTTAGGTCTAGGATTTGCCCTCATCAGGCTCATTCTTTCGCATATTTCTCATACTTGATGGCTAGATCCTGGGCTTTTTCTGGATTGCATCACGTAGTAATGTGGTACCACGCTGAAACAGTCAACTAAACCTGGTTTCGATGTATATGTTAGAGGATAACGCAAGTTAGGTATGGGATAGGTCTAGGATTTGCCCTCATCAGGCTCTTACTTTCGCATATTTCTCATACTTCATGGCTAGATCCTGGGCTTTTTCTGGATTGCATCACGTAGTAATGAAGTACAACACTGAAACAGTCAATTAAACCTGGTTTCCATCAATATTTTAGAGGACAACGCATGTTAGGTCTAGGTTAGGCCTGGGATTTGCCCTCATCAGGGTCATACTGTCGCAGTTTTAACATACTTGTTGAACGGATCCTGGGTTTTTTCTGGTTTGGATCACATAGTAATGTGGTACCACACTGAAACAGTCGATTAAAACTGCTTTTGATCAATATTTTAGAGAATAATTCATGTTAGGTCTAGGTTAGGTCAGGGATTTGCTCACATCAGGCTCTTACTTTCGCATATTTCTCATACTTCATGGCTAGATCCTGGGCTTTTTCTGGATTGCATCACGTAGTAATGAAGTACAACACTGAAACAGTCAATTAAACCTGGTTTCGATCAATATTTTTGAGGATAACGCATGTTAGGTTTGGGTTAGGTCTAGGATTTGCCCTCATCAGGCTCATTCTTTCGCATATTTCTCATACTTGATGGCTAGATCCTGGGCTTTTTCTGGATTGCATCACGTAGTAATGTGGTACCACGCTGAAACAGTCAATTAAACCTGGTTTCGATCAATATGTTAGAGGATAACGCAAGTTAGGTATGGGATAGGTCTATGATTTGCCCTCATCAGGCTCTTACTTTCGCATATTTCTCATACTTCATGGCTAGATCCTGGGCTTTTTCTGGATTGCATCACGTAGTAATGAAGTACAACACTGAAACTGTCAATTAAACCTGGTTTCCATCAATATTTTAGAGGACAACGCATGTTAGGTCTAGGTTAGGCCTGGGATTTGCCCTCATCAGGGTCATACTGTCGCAGTTTTAACATACTTGTTGAACGGATCCTGGGTTTTTCTGGTTTGGATCACGTAGTAGTGTGGTACCACACTGAAACAGTCCATTAAACCTGTTTGCGATCAATATTATAGAGGATAACGCATGTTAGGTCTGGGTTAGGTCTAGTATTTGCCCTCATCAGGCTCATTCTTTCGCATATTTCTCAAACTTGATGGCTAGATCCTGGGCTTTTTCTGGATTGCGTCACGTAGTAATGTGGTACCACACTGAAACATTCA
Source organism: Colletes latitarsis (assembly GCF_051014445.1). Taxonomy (NCBI): domain Eukaryota; kingdom Metazoa; phylum Arthropoda; class Insecta; order Hymenoptera; family Colletidae; genus Colletes; species Colletes latitarsis. Next base: position 14,105,568 of record NW_027488365.1, read on the forward strand.
ATTAAACCTGGTCTTGATAAATATTTTAGAAGATAACGCATGTTAGGTCTGGGTTAGGTCTAGGATTTGCCCTCATCAGGCTCATACTTTCGCATATTTCTCATACTTCATGGCTAGATCCTGGGCTATTTCTGGATTGGATCTCGTAGTAAAGTGGTACCACACTGAAACATTCAATGGAACCTGGTCTGGATAAATATTTTAGAGGATAACGCATGTTAGGTCTGGGTTAGGTCTAGGAATTGCCCTCATCAGGCTTATTCTTTCGCATATGTCTCATACATGATGGCTAGATCCTGGGCATTTTCTTGATCGCATCACGTAGTAATGAAGTACAACACTGAAACAGTCACTTAAACCTGGTTTCCATCAATATCTTAGAGGACAACGCAAGTTAGGTCTGGGATAGGTCTGAAATTTGCCCTCATCATGCTCATGCTTTCGCGTTTTTCACATACTTGTTGAACAGATCCTGGGTTTTTTCTGGTTTGGATCACGTAGTAATGTGGTACCACGCTGAAACAGTTGGTTAGACCCGGTTTCGATCAATATTTTAGAGGATAACGCAAGTTAAGTCTGGGATAGGTCTGGAATTTGACCTCATCAGACTCATACTTTCGCGTTTTTCACATACTTGTTGAACAGATCCTGGGTTTTTTCTGGTTTGGATCAGGTAGTAGTGTGGTACCACACTGAAACAGTCCATGAAACCTGGTTGCGGTCAATATTTTAGAGGATAACGCATGTTAGGTCTGGGTTAGCTCTAGGATTTGCCCTCATCAGGCTCATTCTTTCACATATATCTCAAACTTCATGGCTAGATACTGGGCTTTTTCTGGATTGCATCACGTAGTAATGTGGTACCACACTGAAACATTCAATTAAACCTGGTCTTGATAAATATTTTAGAGGATAACGCATGTTAGGTCTGGGTTAGGTCTAGGATTTGCTCTCATCAGACTCATACTTTCGCATTCTTCACATACTTGTTGAACGGAGCCTGGGTTTTTTCTGGTTTGCATCATGTAGTAATGTGGGACCACACTGAAACAGTCAATTAAATCTGGTTTCGATCAATATTTTAGAGGATAACGCATGTTAGGTCTGGGATTGGTCTGGGATTTGACCTCATCAGACTCACACTTTCGCACACTACACATACTCGTTGAACAGATCCTGGGTATTTTCTGGTTTGGATCACGTAGTGATGTGGTACCACACTGAAACAGTCGATTAATCCTGGTTGCGATCAATATTTTAGAGGATAACGCATGTTAGGTCTAGGTTAGCCCTGGGATTTTCACTCATCAGACTCATACTTTCGCACACTTCACATACTTGTTGAACAGATCCTGGGTTTTTTCTGGTTTGGATCACGTAGTAATGTGGAACCACACTGAAACAATCAATTAAACCTGGACTTGATAAATATTTTAGAGGATAACGCATGTTAGGTCTGGGTAAGGTCTAGGATTTGCCCTCGTCAGGCTCATACTTTCGCATATTTCTCATACTTCATGGCTAGATCCTGGGCTATTTCTGGATTAGATCACGTAGTAATGTGGTACCACTCTGAAACTGTCAATTAAACTTGGTTTCCATCAAGATCTTAAAGGACAACGCAAGTTAGGTCTGGGATAGGTCTTGGATTTGCCCTCATCAGGCACATACTTTCACGTTTTTCACATACTTGTTGAACGGATCATGGGTTTTTTCTGGTTTGGATCACGTAGTAGTATGGTACCACACTGAAACAGTCCATTGAACCTGGTTTGGATCAATATTTTAGAGGATAACGCAAGTTAAGTCTGGGATTGGTCTGGGATTTGACCTCATCAGACTCACACTTTCGCACACTTCACATACTCGTTGAACAGATCCTGGGTATTTTCTGGTTTGGATCACGTAGTGATGTGGTACCACACTGAAACAGTCGATTAAACCTGGCTGCGATCAATATTTTAGAGGATAACGCATGTTAGTTCTAGGTTAGCCCTGGGATTTTCACTCATCACACTCATACTTTCGCATATTTCTCATACTTCATGGCTAGATCCTGGGCTGTTTCTGGATTATATCACGTAGTAGTTTGGTACCACGCTGAAACAGTCAATTAAACCAGGTTTCGATCAATATTTTTGAGGATAACGCATGTTAGGTCTTGGTTAGTTTTGGGATTTTCACTCATCAGACTCATACTTTCGCATTCTTCACATACTTGTTGAACTGATCATGGGTTTTTTCTGGTTTGGATCACGTAGTAATGTGGGACCACACTGAAACAATCAATTAAACCTGGTCTTGATAAATATTTTAGAGGATAACGCATGTTAGGTCTGGGATAGGTCTAGGATTTGCCCTCATCAGGCTCATACTTTCGCATATTTCTCATACTTCATGGCTAGATCCTGGGCTATTTCTGGATTGGATCACGTAGTAATGTGGTACCACTCTGAAACAGTCAATTAAACTTGGTTTCCATCAAGATCTTAAAGGACAACGCAAGTTAGGTCTGGGATAGGTCTTGGATTTGCCCTCATCAGGCTCATACTTTCACGTTTTTCACATACTTGTTGAACGGATCATGGGTTTTTTGTGGTTTGGATCACGTAGTAGTATGGTACCACACTGAAACAGTCCATTGAACCTGGTTTGGATCAATATTTTAGAGGATAACGCAAGTTAAGTCTGGGATTGGTCTGGGATTTGACCTCATCAGACTCACACTTTCGCACACTTCACATACTCGTTGAAAAGATCCTGGGTATTTTCTGGTTTGGATCACGTAGTGATGTGGTACCACACTGAAACAGTCGATTAAACCTGGTTGCGATCAATATTTTAGAGGATAACGCATGTTAGTTCTAGGTTAGCCCTGGGATTTTCACTCATCACACTCATACTTTCGCATATTTCTCATACTTCATGGCTAGATCCTGGGCTGTTTCTGGATTATATCACGTAGTAGTTTGGTACCACGCTGAAACAGTCAATTAAACCAGGTTTCGATCAATATTTTTGAGGATATCGCATGTTAGGTCTTGGTTAGTTTTGGGATTTTCACTCATCAGACTCATACTTTCGCATTCTTCACATACTTGTTGAACGGATCATGGGTTTTTTCTGGTTTGGATCACGTAGTAATGTGGGACCACACTGAAACAATCAATTAAACCTGGTCTTGATAAATATTTTAGAGGATAACGCATGTTAGGTCTGGGATAGGTCTAGGATTTGCCCTCATCAGGCTCATACTTTCGCATATTTCTCATACTTCATGGCTAGATCCTGGGCTATTTCTGGTTTGGATCACGTAGTAATGTGGTACCACACTGAAACAGTCGATTAAACCAGGTTTCGATCAATATTATTGAGGATAACGCACGTTAGGTCTAGGGTGGCCTGGGATTCGCCCTCATCAGACTCATACTTTCGCGTTTTTCACATACTTGTTGAACTGATCCTGGGCTTTTTCTGGTTTGGATCACGTAGTAATGTGGAACCACACTGAAACAGTCAATTAAGCCTGGTTTCGATCAATATTTTAGAGAATAATTCATGTTAGGTTTAGGTTAGGTTTGGGATTTGCTCTCATCAGGCTCATACTTTCACACACTTCACATACTCGTTTGACAGATCCTGGTTTATTTTCTGGTTTGGATCACGTAGTAATGTGGGACCACATTGAAACAGTCAATTAAACCTGGTTTCGATCAATATTTTAGAGAATAATTCATGTTAGGTCTAGGTTAGGTCTGGGATTTGCTCTCATCAGGCTCATTCTTTCGCATATTTCTCATACTTGATGGCTAGATGCTGGGCTTTTTCTGGATTGCATCACGTAGTAATGAAGTACAACACTGAAACAGTCAATTAAACCTGGTTTCCATCAATATCTTAGAGGACAACGCAAGTTAGGTCTGGGATAGGTCTGGGATTTGCCCTCATCAGGCTCATACTTTCCGGGTTTTTCACATGCTTGTTGAACAGATCCTGGGTTTTTTCTGGTTTGGATCACGTAGTAGTGTGGGACCACACTGAAACAATCAATTAAACCTGGTCTTGATAAATATTTTAGAGGATAACGCAAGTTAGGTCTGGGATAGGTCTGGGATTTGCCCTCATCAGACTCATACTTTCGCACACTTCACATACTCGTTGAACAGATCCTGGGTTATTTTCTGGTTTGGATCACGTAGTAGTGTGGTACCACACTGAAACAGTCCATTAAACCTGGTTTGGATCAATATTTTAGAGCATAACGCATGTTAGGTCCAGGTTAGGTCTGGGATTTTCACTCATCAGACTCATACTTTCGCATTCTTCACATCCTTGTTGAACGGATCCTGGGTTTTTTCTGGTTTGGATCACGTAGTAATGTGTGTCCACACTGAAACAATCAATTAAACCTGGCCTTGATAAATATTTTAGAGGATAACGCATTTTAGGTCTGGGATATGTCTGGGATTTGCCCTCATCAGACTCATACTTTCGCACACTACACATACTCGTTGAACAGATCCTGGGTTTTTTCTGGTTTGGATCACGTAGTAATGTGGTACCACACTGAAACAGTCGATTAAACCAGGTTTCGATCAATATTTTTGAGGATAACGCATGTTAGGTCTAGGTTAGGCCTGGGGTCTTCACTCATCAGGCTCATACTTTCGCATTCTTCACATACTTGTTGAACGGATCCTGGGTTTTTTCTGGTTTGGATCACGTAGTAATGTGGGACCACACTGAAACAAGCAATTAAACCTGATCTTGATAAATATTTTAGAGGATAACGCATGTTAGGTCTGGGATTGGTCTGGGATTTGACCTCATCAGACTCACACTTTCGCACACTACACATACTCGTTGAACAGATCCTGGGTATTTTCTGGTTTGGATCACGTAGTGATGTGGTACCACACTGAAACAGTCGATTAATCCTGGTTGCGATCAATATTTTAGAGGATAACGCATGTTAGGTCTAGGTTAGCCCTGGGATTTTCACTCATCAGACTCATACTTTCGCACACTTCACATACTTGTTGAACAGATCCTGGGTTCTTTCTGGTTTGGATCACGTAGTAATGTGGAACCACACTGAAACAATCAATTAAACCTGGACTTGATAAATATTTTAGAGGATAACGCATGTTAGGTCTGGGTAAGGTCTAGGATTTGCCCTCGTCAGGCTCATACTTTCGCATATTTCTCATACTTCATGGCTAGATCCTGGGCTATTTCTGGATTAGATCACGTAGTAATGTGGTACCACTCTGAAACTGTCAATTAAACTTGGTTTCCATCAAGATCTTAAAGGACAACGCAAGTTAGGTCTGGGATAGGTCTTGGATTTGCCCTCATCAGGCACATACTTTCACGTTTTTCACATACTTGTTGAACGGATCATGGGTTTTTTCTGGTTTGGATCACGTAGTGGTATGGTACCACACTGAAACAGTCCATTGAACCTGGTTTGGATCAATATTTTAGAGGATAACGCAAGTTAAGTCTGGGATTGGTCTGGGATTTGACCTCATCAGACTCACACTTTCGCACACTTCACATACTCGTTGAACAGATCCTGGGTAATTTCTGGTTTGGATCACGTAGTGATGTGGTACCACACTGAAACAGTCGATTAAACCTGGCTGCGATCAATATTTTAGAGGATAACGCATGTTAGTTCTAGGTTAGCCCTGGGATTTTCACTCATCACACTCATACTTTCGCATATTTCTCATACTTCATGGCTAGATCCTGGGCTGTTTCTGGATTATATCACGTAGTAGTTTGGTACCACGCTGAAACAGTCAATTAAACCAGGTTTCGATCAATATTTTTGAGGATAACGCACGTTAGGTCTTGGTTAGTTTTGGGATTTTCACTCATCAGACTCATACTTTCGCATTCTTCACATACTTGTTGAACGGATCATGGGTTTTTTCTGGTTTGGATCACGTAGTAATGTGGGACCACACTGAAACAATCAATTAAACCTGGTCTTGATAAATATTTTAGAGGATAACGCATGTTAGGTCTGGGATAGGTCTAGGATTTGCCCTCATCAGGCTCATACTTTCGCATATTTCTCATACTTCATGGCTAGATCCTGGGCTATTTCTGGATTGGATCACGTAGTAATGTGGTACCACTCTGAAACAGTCAATTAAACTTGGTTTCCATCAAGATCTTAAAGGACAACGCAAGTTAGGTCTGGGATAGGTCTTGGATTTGCCCTCATCAGGCTCATACTTTCACGTTTTTCACATACTTGTTGAACGGATCATGGGTTTTTTGTGGTTTGGATCACGTAGTAGTATGGTACCACACTGAAACAGTCCATTGAACCTGGTTTGGATCAATATTTTAGAGGATAACGCAAGTTAAGTATGGGATTGGTCTGGGATTTGACCTCATCAGACTCACACTTTCGCACACTTCACATACTCGTTGAAAAGATCCTGGGTATTTTCTGGTTTGGATCACGTAGTGATGTGGTACCACACTGAAACAGTCGATTAAACCTGGTTGCGATCAATATTTTAGAGGATAACGCATGTTAGTTCTAGGTTAGCCCTGGGATTTTCACTCATCACACTCATACTTTCGCATATTTCTCATACTTCATGGCTAGATCCTGGGCTGTTTCTGGATTATATCACGTAGTAGTTTGGTACCACGCTGAAACAGTCAATTAAACCAGGTTTCGATCAATATTTTTGAGGATATCGCATGTTAGGTCTTGGTTAGTTTTGGGATTTTCACTCATCAGACTCATACTTTCGCATTCTTCACATACTTGTTGAACGGATCATGGGTTTTTTCTGGTTTGGATCACGTAGTAATGTGGGACCACACTGAAACAATCAATTAAACCTGGTCTTGATAAATATTTTAGAGGATAACGCATGTTAGGTCTGGGATAGGTCTAGGATTTGCCCTCATCAGGCTCATACTTTCGCATATTTCTCATACTTCATGGCTAGATCCTGGGCTATTTCTGGATTGGATCACGTAGTAATGTGGTACCACACTGAAACAGTCAACTAAACCTGGTCTTGATAAATATTTTAGAGGATAACGCATGTTAGGTCTGGGTAAGGTCTAGGATTTGCCCTCGTCAGGCTCATACTTTCGCATATTTCTCATACTTCATGGCTAGATCCTGGGCTATTTCTGGATTAGATCACGTAGTAATGTGGTACCACACTGAAACAGTCAATTAAACTTGGTTTCCATCAATATCTTAAAGGACAACGCAAGTTAGGTCTGGGATAGGTCTTGGATTTGCCCTCATCAGGCTCATACTTTCGCATATTTCTCATACTTCATGGCTAGATCCTGGGCTATTTCTGGATTGGATGACGCAGTAATGTGGTACCACACTGAAACAGTCAACTAAACCTGGTCTTGATAAATATTTTAGAGGATAACGCATGTTAGGTCTGGGTAAGGTCTAGGATTTGCCCTCGTCAGGCTCATACTTTCGCATATTTCTCATACTTCATGGCTAGATCCTGGGCTGTTTCTGGATTGTATCACATAGTAATGTGGTACCACGCTGAAACAGTCGATTAAACCTGGTTTGGATCAATATTTTAGAGGATAACGCATGTTAGATCTAGGTTAGCCCTGGGATTTTCACTCATCAGACTCATACTTTCGCATTCTTCACATACTTGTTGAACTGATCCTGGGTTTTTTCCGGTTTGGATCACGTAGTAATGTGGTACCACACTGAAACAGTCGATTAAACCTTGTTTCAATCAATATTTTAGAGGATAACGCAAGTTAGGTCTGGGATAGGTCTGGGATTTGACCCCATCAGACTCATACTTTCGCATTCTTCACATACTTGTTGAACTGATCCTGGGTTTTTTCCGGTTTGGATCACGTAGTAATGTGGTACCACACTGAAACAGTCGATTAAACCTTGTTTCAATCAATATTTTAGAGGATAACGCAAGTTAGGTCTAGGTTAGGCCTGGGATTTGCCCTCATCAGGGTCATACTGTCGCAGTTTTAACATACTTGTTGAACGGATCCTGGGTTTTTCTGGTTTGGATCACGTAGTAGTGTGGTACCACACTGAAACAGTCCATTAAACCTGTTTGCGATCAATATTATAGAGGATAACGCATGTTAGGTCTGGGTTAGGTCTAGTATTTGCCCTCATCAGGCTCATTCTTTCGCATATTTCTCAAACTTGATGGCTAGATCCTGGGCTTTTTCTGGATTGCGTCACGTAGTAATGTGGTACCACACTGAAACATTCAATTAAACCTGGTCTTGATAAATATTTTAGAAGATAACGCATGTTAGGTCTGGGTTAGGTCTAGGATTTGCCCTCATCAGGCTCATACTTTCGCATATTTCTCATACTTCATGGCTAGATCCTGGGCTATTTCTGGATTGGATCTCGTAGTAAAGTGGTACCACACTGAAACATTCAATGGAACCTGGTCTGGATAAATATTTTAGAGGATAACGCATGTTAGGTCTGGGTTAGGTCTAGGAATTGCCCTCATCAGGCTTATTCTTTCGCATATGTCTCATTCATGATGGCTAGATCCTGGGCATTTTCTTGATCGCATCACGTAGTAATGAAGTACAACACTGAAACAGTCACTTAAACCTGGTTTCCATCAATATCTTAGAGGACAACGCAAGTTAGGTCTGGGATAGGTCTGAAATTTGCCCTCATCATGCTCATGCTTTCGCGTTTTTCACATACTTGTTGAACAGATCCTGGGTTTTTTCTGGTTTGGATCACGTAGTAATGTGGTACCACGCTGAAACAGTTGGTTAGACCCGGTTTCGATCAATATTTTAGAGGATAACGCAAGTTAAGTCTGGGATAGGTCTGGAATTTGACCTCATCAGACTCATACTTTCGCGTTTTTCACATACTTGTTGAACAGATCCTGGGTTTTTTCTGGTTTGGATCAGGTAGTAGTGTGGTACCACACTGAAACAGTCCATGAAACCTGGTTGCGGTCAATATTTTAGAGGATAACGCATGTTAGGTCTGGGTTAGCTCTAGGATTTGCCCTCATCAGGCTCATTCTTTCACATATATCTCAAACTTCATGGCTAGATACTGGGCTTTTTCTGGATTGCATCACGTAGTAATGTGGTACCACACTGAAACATTCAATTAAACCTGGTCTTGATAAATATTTTAGAGGATAACGCATGTTAGGTCTGGGTTAGGTCTAGGATTTGCTCTCATCAGACTCATACTTTCGCATTCTTCACATACTTGTTGAACGGAGCCTGGGTTTTTTCTGGTTTGCATCATGTAGTAATGTGGGACCACACTGAAACAGTCAATTAAATCTGGTTTCGATCAATATTTTAGAGGATAACGCATGTTAGGTCTGGGATTGGTCTGGGATTTGACCTCATCAGACTCACACTTTCGCACACTACACATACTCGTTGAACAGATCCTGGGTATTTTCTGGTTTGGATCACGTAGTGATGTGGTACCACACTGAAACAGTCGATTAATCCTGGTTGCGATCAATATTTTAGAGGATAACGCATGTTAGGTCTAGGTTAGCCCTGGGATTTTCACTCATCAGACTCATACTTTCGCACACTTCACATACTTGTTGAACAGATCCTGGGTTTTTTCTGGTTTGGATCACGTAGTAATGTGGTACCACTCTGAAACAGTCAATTAAACTTGGTTTCCATCAAGATCTTAAAGGACAACGCAAGTTAGGTCTGGGATAGGTCTTGGATTTGCCCTCATCAGGCTCATACTTTCACGTTTTTCACATACTTGTTGAACGGATCATGGGTTTTTTGTGGTTTGGATCACGTAGTAGTATGGTACCACACTGAAACAGTCCATTGAACCTGGTTTGGATCAATATTTTAGAGGATAACGCAAGTTAAGTCTGGGATTGGTCTGGGATTTGACCTCATCAGACTCACACTTTCGCACACTTCACATACTCGTTGAAAAGATCCTGGGTATTTTCTGGTTTGGATCACGTAGTGATGTGGTACCACACTGAAACAGTCGATTAAACCTGGTTGCGATCAATATTTTAGAGGATAACGCATGTTAGTTCTAGGTTAGCCCTGGGATTTTCACTCATCACACTCATACTTTCGCATATTTCTCATACTTCATGGCTAGATCCTGGGCTGTTTCTGGATTATATCACGTAGTAGTTTGGTACCACGCTGAAACAGTCAATTAAACCAGGTTTCGATCAATATTTTTGAGGATATCGCATGTTAGGTCTTGGTTAGTTTTGGGATTTTCACTCATCAGACTCATACTTTCGCATTCTTCACATACTTGTTGAACGGATCATGGGTTTTTTCTGGTTTGGATCACGTAGTAATGTGGGACCACACTGAAACAATCAATTAAACCTGGTCTTGATAAATATTTTAGAGGATAACGCATGTTAGGTCTGGGATAGGTCTAGGATTTGCCCTCATCAGGCTCATACTTTCGCATATTTCTCATACTTCATGGCTAGATCCTGGGCTATTTCTGGTTTGGATCACGTAGTAATGTGGTACCACACTGAAACAGTCGATTAAACCAGGTTTCGATCAATATTATTGAGGATAACGCACGTTAGGTCTAGGGTGGCCTGGGATTCGCCCTCATCAGACTCATACTTTCGCGTTTTTCACATACTTGTTGAACTGATCCTGGGCTTTTTCTGGTTTGGATCACGTAGTAATGTGGAACCACACTGAAACAGTCAATTAAGCCTGGTTTCGATCAATATTTTAGAGAATAATTCATGTTAGGTTTAGGTTAGGTTTGGGATTTGCTCTCATCAGGCTCATACTTTCACACACTTCACATACTCGTTTGACAGATCCTGGTTTATTTTCTGGTTTGGATCACGTAGTAATGTGGGACCACATTGAAACAGTCAATTAAACCTGGTTTCGATCAATATTTTAGAGAATAATTCATGTTAGGTCTAGGTTAGGTCTGGGATTTGCTCTCATCAGGCTCATTCTTTCGCATATTTCTCATACTTGATGGCTAGATGCTGGGCTTTTTCTGGATTGCATCACGTAGTAATGAAGTACAACACTGAAACAGTCAATTAAACCTGGTTTCCATCAATATCTTAGAGGACAACGCAAGTTAGGTCTGGGATAGGTCTGGGATTTGCCCTCATCAGGCTCATACTTTCCGGGTTTTTCACATGCTTGTTGAACAGATCCTGGGTTTTTTCTGGTTTGGATCACGTAGTAGTGTGGGACCACACTGAAACAATCAATTAAACCTGGTCTTGATAAATATTTTAGAGGATAACGCATGTTAGGTCTGGGATAGGTCTGGGATTTGCCCTCATCAGACTCATACTTTCGCACACTTCACATACTCGTTGAACAGATCCTGGGTTATTTTCTGGTTTGGATCACGTAGTAGTGTGGTACCACACTGAAACAGTCCATTAAACCTGGTTTGGATCAATATTTTAGAGCATAACGCATGTTAGGTCCAGGTTAGGTCTGGGATTTTCACTCATCAGACTCATACTTTCGCATTCTTCACATCCTTGTTGAACGGATCCTGGGTTTTTTCTGGTTTGGATCACGTAGTAATGTGTGTCCACACTGAAACAATCAATTAAACCTGGCCTTGATAAATATTTTAGAGGATAACGCATTTTAGGTCTGGGATATGTCTGGGATTTGCCCTCATCAGACTCATACTTTCGCACACTACACATACTCGTTGAACAGATCCTGGGTTTTTTCTGGTTTGGATCACGTAGTAATGTGGTACCACACTGAAACAGTCGATTAAACCAGGTTTCGATCAATATTTTTGAGGATAACGCATGTTAGGTCTAGGTTAGGCCTGGGGTCTTCACTCATCAGGCTCATACTTTCGCATTCTTCACATACTTGTTGAACGGATCCTGGGTTTTTTCTGGTTTGGATCACGTAGTAATGTGGTACCACTCTGAAACTGTCAATTAAACTTGGTTTCCATCAAGATCTTAAAGGACAACGCAAGTTAGGTCTGGGATAGGTCTTGGATTTGCCCTCATCAGGCACATACTTTCACGTTTTTCACATACTTGTTGAACGGATCATGGGTTTTTTCTGGTTTGGATCACGTAGTGGTATGGTACCACACTGAAACAGTCCATTGAACCTGGTTTGGATCAATATTTTAGAGGATAACGCAAGTTAAGTCTGGGATTGGTCTGGGATTTGACCTCATCAGACTCACACTTTCGCACACTTCACATACTCGTTGAACAGATCCTGGGTATTTTCTGGTTTGGATCACGTAGTGATGTGGTACCACACTGAAACAGTCGATTAAACCTGGCTGCGATCAATATTTTAGAGGATAAAGCATGTTAGTTCTAGGTTAGCCCTGGGATTTTCACTCATCACACTCATACTTTCGCATATTTCTCATACTTCATGGCTAGATCCTGGGCTGTTTCTGGATTATATCACGTAGTAGTTTGGTACCACGCTGAAACAGTCAATTAAACCAGGTTTCGATCAATATTTTTGAGGATAACGCACGTTAGGTCTTGGTTAGTTTTGGGATTTTCACTCATCAGACTCATACTTTCGCATTCTTCACATACTTGTTGAACGGATCATGGGTTTTTTCTGGTTTGGATCACGTAGTAATGTGGGACCACACTGAAACAATCAATTAAACCTGGTCTTGATAAATATTTTAGAGGATAACGCATGTTAGGTCTGGGATAGGTCTAGGATTTGCCCTCATCAGGCTCATACTTTCGCATATTTCTCATACTTCATGGCTAGATCCTGGGCTATTTCTGGATTGGATCACGTAGTAATGTGGTACCACTCTGAAACAGTCAATTAAACTTGGTTTCCATCAAGATCTTAAAGGACAACGCAAGTTAGGTCTGGGATAGGTCTTGGATTTGCCCTCATCAGGCTCATACTTTCACGTTTTTCACATACTTGTTGAACGGATCATGGGTTTTTTGTGGTTTGGATCACGTAGTAGTATGGTACCACACTGAAACAGTCCATTGAACCTGGTTTGGATCAATATTTTAGAGGATAACGCAAGTTAAGTATGGGATTGGTCTGGGATTTGACCTCATCAGACTCACACTTTCGCACACTTCACATACTCGTTGAAAAGATCCTGGGTATTTTCTGGTTTGGATCACGTAGTGATGTGGTACCACACTGAAACAGTCGATTAAACCTGGTTGCGATCAATATTTTAGAGGATAACGCATGTTAGTTCTAGGTTAGCCCTGGGATTTTCACTCATCACACTCATACTTTCGCATATTTCTCATACTTCATGGCTAGATCCTGGGCTGTTTCTGGATTATATCACGTAGTAGTTTGGTACCACGCTGAAACAGTCAATTAAACCAGGTTTCGATCAATATTTTTGAGGATATCGCATGTTAGGTCTTGGTTAGTTTTGGGATTTTCACTCATCAGACTCATACTTTCGCATTCTTCACATACTTGTTGAACGGATCATGGGTTTTTTCTGGTTTGGATCACGTAGTAATGTGGGACCACACTGAAACAATCAATTAAACCTGGTCTTGATAAATATTTTAGAGGATAACGCATGTTAGGTCTGGGATAGGTCTAGGATTTGCCCTCATCAGGCTCATACTTTCGCATATTTCTCATACTTCATGGCTAGATCCTGGGCTATTTCTGGATTGGATCACGTAGTAATGTGGTACCACACTGAAACAGTCAACTAAACCTGGTCTTGATAAATATTTTAGAGGATAACGCATGTTAGGTCTGGGTAAGGTCTAGGATTTGCCCTCGTCAGGCTCATACTTTCGCATATTTCTCATACTTCATGGCTAGATCCTGGGCTATTTCTGGATTAGATCACGTAGTAATGTGGTACCACACTGAAACAGTCAATTAAACTTGGTTTCCATCAATATCTTAAAGGACAACGCAAGTTAGGTCTGGGATAGGTCTTGGATTTGCCCTCATCAGGCTCATACTTTCGCATATTTCTCATACTTCATGGCTAGATCCTGGGCTATTTCTGGATTGGATCACGTAGTAATGTGGTACCACACTGAAACAGTCAACTAAACCTGGTCTTGATAAATATTTTAGAGGATAACGCATGTTAGGTCTGGGTAAGGTCTAGGATTTGCCCTCGTCAGGCTCATACTTTCGCATATTTCTCATACTTCATGGCTAGATCCTGGGCTGTTTCTGGATTGTATCACATAGTAATGTGGTACCACGCTGAAACAGTCGATTAAACCTGGTTTGGATCAATATTTTAGAGGATAACGCATGTTAGATCTAGGTTAGCCCTGGGATTTTCACTCATCAGACTCATACTTTCGCATTCTTCACATACTTGTTGAACTGATCCTGGGTTTTTTCCGGTTTGGATCACGTAGTAATGTGGTACCACACTGAAACAGTCGATTAAACCTTGTTTCAATCAATATTTTAGAGGATAACGCAAGTTAGGTCTGGGATAGGTCTGGGATTTGACCCCATCAGACTCATACTTTCGCACACTTCACATACTCGTTGAACAGATCCTGGGTTATTTTCTGGTTTGGATCACATAGTAATGTGGTACCACACTGAAACAGTCGACTAAACCAGGTTTCGATCAATATTTTAGAGAATAATTCATGTGATGTCTAGGTTAGGTCTGGGATTTGCTCTCATCAGGCTCATTCTTTCGCATATTTCTCATAAATGTTGAACAGATCCTGGGTTTTTTCTGGTTTGGATCACTTAGTAATGTGGGACCACACTGAAACAATCAATTAAACCTGGTCTTGATAAATATTTTAGAGGATAACGCATGTTAGGTCTGGGTTAGGTCTAGGATTTGCCCTCATCAGGCTCATACTTTCGCATATTTCTCATACTTCATGGCTAGATCCTGGGCTGTTTCTGGATTGTATCACGTAGTAATGTGGTACCACGCTGAAACAGTCAATTAAACCTGGTTTCAATCAATATTTTAGAGGATAACGCATGTTAGGCCTCGTTTAGGTCTGGGATTTGCTCTTATCAGGCTCATTCTTTCGCATATTTCTCATACTTGATGGCTAGATCCTGGGCTTTTTCTGGATTGCATCACGTAGTAGTGAAGTACAACACTGAAACAGTCAATTAAACCTGGTTTCCATCAATATCTTAGAGGACAACGCAAGTTAGGTCTGGGATAGTTCTGGGATTTGCCCTCATCAGGCTCATACTTTCGCGTTTTTCACATACTTGTTGAACAGATCCTGGGTTTTTTCTGGTTTGTATCACGTAGTAGTATGGTACCACACTGAAAGAGTCCATTAAACCTGGTTTGGATCAATATTTTAGAGGATAACGCAAGTTAGGTCTGGGATAGGTCTGGGATTTGACCCCATCAGACTCATACTTTCGCACACTTCACATACTCGTTGAACAGATCCTGGGATATTTTCTGGTTTGGATAACATAGTAATGTGGTACCACACTGAAACAGTCGATTAAACCTGGTCTTGATAAATATTTTAGAGGATAACGCATGTTAGGTCTGGGTTAGGTCTAGGATTTGCCCTCATCAGGCTCATACTTTCGCATATTTCTCATACTTCATGGCTAGATCCTGGGCTGTTTCTGGATTGTATCACGTAGTAATGTGGAACCACGCTGAAACAGTCAATTAAACCTGGTTTCAATCAATGTTTTAGAGGATAACGCATGTTAGGCCTCGGTTAGGTCTGGGATTTTCACTCATCAGACTCATACTTTCGCATCCTTCACATACTTGTTGAACTGATCCTGGGTTTTTTCTGGCTTGGATCACGTAGTAATGTGGGACCACACTGAAACAGTTCATTAAACCTGGTTTCGCTCAATATTTTAGAGGATAACGCATGTTAGGTCTAGGTTAGGTCTGGGATTTGCTCTCATCAGGCTCATTCTTTCGCATATCTCTCATACTTGATGGCAAGATCCTGGGCTTTTTCTGGATTGCATCACGTAGTAATGTAGTACCACACTGAAACAGTCAATGAAACCTGGTTTTCATCAATATTTTAGAGGACAACGCAAGTTAGGTCTAGGTAAGGCCTGAGATTTTCACTGATCAGACTCATACTTTCGCATTCTTCACATACTTGTTGAACGGGTCCTGGGTTTTTTCTGGTTTGGATCACGTAGTAATGTGGTACCACATTGAAACAGTCGATTAAACCTGGTTTCGATCAATATTTTAGAGGATAACGCATGTTAGGTCTAGGTTACGCCTGGGATTTTCACTCGTCAGGCTCATACTTTCGCATTCTTCACATACTTGTTGAACGGATCCTGGGTTTTTTCTGGTTTGGATCACGTAGTAATGTGGGACCACACTGAAACAGTCAATTAAACCAGGTTTCGATCTATATCTTTGAGGATAACGCATGTTAGGTCTAGGTTACGCCTGGGATTTTCACTCGTCAGGCTCATACTTTCGCATTCTTCACATACTTGTTGAACGGATCCTGGGTTTTTTCTGGTTTGGATCACGTAGTAATGTGGGACCACACTGAAACAGTCAATTAAACCTGGTTTCGATCAATATTTTAGAGAATAATTCATGTTATGTCTAGGTTAGGTCTGGGATTTGCTCTCATCAGGCTCATTCTTTCGCATATTTCTCATACTTGATGGCTAGATGCTGGGCTTTTTCTGGATTGCATCACGTAGTAATGAAGTACAACACTGAAACAGTCAATTAAACCTGGTTTCCATCATTATCTTAGAGGACAACGCAAGTTAGGTCTGGGATAGGTCTGGGATTTGCCCTCATCAGGCTCATACTTTCCGCGTTTTTCACATACCTGTTGAACAGATCCTGGGTTTTTTCTGGATTGGATCACGTAGTAGTGTGGGACCACACTGAAACAATCAATTAAACCTTGTCTTGATAAATATTTTAGAGAATAACGCATGTTAGGTCTGGGTTAGGTCTAGGATTTGCCCTCATCAGGCTCATACTTTCGCATATTTCTCATACTTCATGGCTAGATCCTGGGCTTTTTCTGGATTGCATCACGTAGTTATGAAGTACAACACTGAAACAGTCAATTGAACCTGGTCTCCATCAATATCTTAGAGGACAACGCAAGTTAGGTCTGGGATAGGTCTGGGATTTGCCCTCATCAGGCTCATACTTTCCGCGTTTTTCACATACCTGTTGAACAGATCCTGGGTTTTTTCTGGTTTGGATCACGTAGTAGTGTGGGACCACACTGAAACAATCAATTAAACCTTGTCTTGATAAATATTTTAGAGAATAACGCATGTTAGGTCTGGGTTGGGTCTAGGATTTGCCCTCATCAGGCTCATTCTTTCGCATATTTCTCATACTTGATGGCTAGATCCTGTGCTTTTTCCGGATTGCATCACGTAGTAATGTAGTACCACACTGAAACAGTCAATGAAACCTAGTTTCCATCAATATTTTAGAGGACAACGCAAGTTAGGTCTAGGTAAGGCCTGAGATTTTCACTGATCAGACTCATACTTTCGCATTCTTCACATACTTGTTGAACGGATCCTGGGTTTTTTCTGGTTTTGATCACGTAGTAATGTGGTACCACACTGAAACATTCAATTAAATCTTGTCTTGATAAATATTTTAGAGAATAACGCATGTTAGGTCTGGGTTAGGTCTAGGATTTGCTCTCATCAGGCTCATACTTTCGCATATCTCTCATACTTCATGGCTGGATCCTGGGCTATTTCTGGATTGGATCATGTAGTAATGTGGCACCACACTGAAACAGTCAATTAAACCTGGTTTTGATCAATATTTTAGAGAATAATTCATGTTAGGTCTAGGTTAGGTCAGGGATTTGCTCTCATCAGGCTCATTCTTTCGCATATTTCTCATACTTGATGGCTAGATCCTGGGCTTTTTCTGGATTGCACCACGTAGTAATGAAGTACAACACTGAAACAGTCCATTAAACCTGGTTGCGATCAATATTTTACAGGATAACACATGTTAGGTCTGGGTTAGGTCTAGTATTTGCCCTCATCAGGCCCATTCTTTCGCATATTTCTCAAGCTTGATGGCTAGATCCTGGGCTTTTTCTGGATTGCATCCCGTAGTAATGTAGTACCACACTGAAACATTCAATTAAACCTGGTCTTGATAAATATTTCAGAGGATAACGCATGTTAGGTCTGGGTTAGGTCTAGGATTTGCACTCATCAGGCTCATACTTTCGCATATTTCTCATACTTCATGGCTGGATCCTGGGCTTTTTCTGGATTGCATCACGTAGTAATGAAGTACAACACTGAAACAGTCAATTGAACCTGGTCTCCATCAATATCTTAGAGGACAACGCAAGTTAGGCCTGGGATAGGTCTTGGATTTGCCCTCATCAGGCTCATACTTTCGCATATTTCTCATACTTCATGGCTAGATCCTGGGCTATTTCTGGATTGGATCACGTAGCAAAGTGGTACCACACTGAAACATTCAATGAAACCTGGTCTGGATAAATATTTTAGAGGATAACGCATGTTAGGTCTGGGTTAGGTCTAGGATTTGCCCTCATCAGGCTCATTCTTTCGCATATTTCTCATACTTGATGGCTAGATCCTGGGCTTTTTCTGGATTGCATCACGTAGTTATGAAGTACAACACTGAAACAGTCAATTGAACCTGGTCTCCATCAATATCTTAGAGGACAACGCAAGTTAGGTCTGGGATAGGTCTGGGATTTGCCCTCATCAGGCTCATACTTTCCGCGTTTTTCACATACCTGTTGAACAGATCCTGGGTTTTTTCTGGTTTGGATCACGTAGTAGTGTGGGACCACACTGAAACAATCAATTAAACCTTGTCTTGATAAATATTTTAGAGAATAACGCATGTTAGGTCTGGGTTGGGTCTAGGATTTGCCCTCATCAGGCTCATTCTTTCGCATATTTCTCATACTTGATGGCTAGATCCTGTGCTTTTTCTGGATTGCATCACGTAGTAATGTAGTACCACACTGAAACAGTCAATGAAACCTAGTTTCCTACAATATTTTAGAGGACAACGCAAGTTAGGTCTAGGTAAGGCCTGAGATTTTCACTGATCAGACTCATACTTTCGCATTCTTCACATACTTGTTGAACGGATCCTGGGTTTTTTCTGGTTTTGATCACGTAGTAATGTGGTACCACACTGAAACATTCAATTAAACCTTGTCTTGATAAATATTTTAGAGAATAACGCATGTTAGGTCTGGGTTAGGTCTAGGATTTGCTCTCATCAGGCTCATACTTTCGCATATCTCTCATACTTCATGGCTGGATCCTGGGCTATTTCTGGATTGGATCATGTAGTAATGTGGCACCACACTGAAACAGTCAATTAAACCTGGTTTTGATCAATATTTTAGAGAATAACTCATGTTAGGTCTAGGTTAGGTCAGGGATTTGCTCTCATCAGGCTCATTCTTTCGCATATTTCTCATACTTGATGGCTAGATCCTGGGCTTTTTCTGGATTGCACCACGTAGTAATGAAGTACATCACTGAAACAGTCCATTAAACCTGGTTGCGATCAATATTTTACAGGATAACACATGTTAGGTCTGGGTTAGGTCTAGTATTTGCCCTCATCAGGCCCATTCTTTCGCATATTTCTCAAACTTGATGGCTAGATCCTGGGCTTTTTCTGGATTGCATCACGTAGTAATGTAGTACCACACTGAAACATTCAATTAAACCTGGTCTTGATAAATATTTCAGAGGATAACGCATGTTAGGTCTGGGTTAGGTCTAGGATTTGCACTCATCAGGCTCATACTTTCGCATATTTCTCATACTTCATGGCTAGATCCTGGGCTTTTTCTGGATTGCATCACGTAGTAATGAAGTACAACACTGAAACAGTCAATTGAACCTGGTCTCCATCAATATCTTAGAGGACAACGCAAGTTAGGCCTGGGATAGGTCTTGGATTTGCCCTCATCAGGCTCATACTTTCGCATATTTCTCATACTTCATGGCTAGATCCTGGGCTATTTCTGGATTGGATCACGTAGCAAAGTGGTACCACACTGAAACATTCAATGAAACCTGGTCTGGATAAATATTTTAGAGGATAACGCATGTTAGGTCTGGGTTAGGTCTAGGATTTGCCCTCATCAGGCTCATTCTTTCGCATATTTCTCATACTTGATGGCTAGATCCTGGGCTTTTTCTGGATTGCATCACGTAGTAATGTGGTACCACGCTGAAACAGTCAACTAAACCTGGTTTCGATGTATATGTTAGAGGATAACGCAAGTTAGGTATGGGATAGGTCTAGGATTTGCCCTCATCAGGCTCTTACTTTCGCATATTTCTCATACTTCATGGCTAGATCCTGGGCTTTTTCTGGATTGCATCACGTAGTAATGAAGTACAACACTGAAACAGTCAATTAAACCTGGTTTCCATCAATATTTTAGAGGACAACGCATGTTAGGTCTAGGTTAGGCCTGGGATTTGCCCTCATCAGGGTCATACTGTCGCAGTTTTAACATACTTGTTGAGCGGATCCTGGGTTTTTTCTGGTTTGGATCACATAGTAATGTGGTACCACACTGAAACAGTCGATTAAAACTGCTTTTGATCAATATTTTAGAGAATAATTCATGTTAGGTCTAGGTTAGGTCAGGGATTTGCTCACATCAGGCTCTTACTTTCGCATATTTCTCATACTTCATGGCTAGATCCTGGGCTTTTTCTGGATTGCATCACGTAGTAATGAAGTACAACACTGAAACAGTCAATTAAACCTGGTTTCGATCAATATTTTTGAGGATAACGCATGTTAGGTTTGGGTTAGGTCTAGGATTTGCCCTCATCAGGCTCATTCTTTCGCATATTTCTCATACTTGATGGCTAGATCCTGGGCTTTTTCTGGATTGCATCACGTAGTAATGTGGTACCACGCTGAAACAGTCAATTAAACCTGGTTTCGATCAATATGTTAGAGGATAACGCAAGTTAGGTATGGGATAGGTCTATGATTTGCCCTCATCAGGCTCTTACTTTCGCATATTTCTCATACTTCATGGCTAGATCCTGGGCTTTTTCTGGATTGCATCACGTAGTAATGAAGTACAACACTGAAACTGTCAATTAAACCTGGTTTCCATCAATATTTTAGAGGACAACGCATGTTAGGTCTAGGTTAGGCCTGGGATTTGCCCTCATCAGGGTCATACTGTCGCAGTTTTAACATACTTGTTGAACGGATCCTGGGTTTTTCTGGTTTGGATCACGTAGTAGTGTGGTACCACACTGAAACAGTCCATTAAACCTGGTTGCGATCAATATTATAGAGGATAACGCATGTTAGGTCTGGGTTAGGTCTAGTATTTGCCCTCATCAGGCTCATTCTTTCGCATATTTCTCAAACTTGATGGCTAGATCCTGGGCTTTTTCTGGATTGCGTCACGTAGTAATGTGGTACCACACTGAAACATTCAATTAAACCTGGTCTTGATAAATATTTTAGAAGATAACGCATGTTAGGTCTGGGTTAGGTCTAGGATTTGCCCTCATCAGGCTCATACTTTCGCATATTTCTCATACTTCATGGCTAGATCCTGGGCTATTTCTGGATTGGATCTCGTAGTAAAGTGGTACCACACTGAAACATTCAATGGAACCTGGTCTGGATAAATATTTTAGAGGATAACGCATGTTAGGTCTGGGTTAGGTCTAGGAATTGCCCTCATCAGGCTTATTCTTTCGCATATGTCTCATACATGATGGCTAGATCCTGGGCATTTTCTTGATCGCATCACGTAGTAATGAAGTACAACACTGAAACAGTCACTTAAACCTGGTTTCCATCAATATCTTAGAGGACAACGCAAGTTAGGTCTGGGATAGGTCTGAAATTTGCCCTCATCATGCTCATGCTTTCGCGTTTTTCACATACTTGTTGAACAGATCCTGGGTTTTTTCTGGTTTGGATCACGTAGTAATGTGGTACCACGCTGAAACAGTTGGTTAGACCCGGTTTCGATCAATATTTTAGAGGATAACGCAAGTTAAGTCTGGGATAGGTCTGGAATTTGACCTCATCAGACTCATACTTTCGCGTTTTTCACATACTTGTTGAACAGATCCTGGGTTTTTTCTGGTTTGGATCAGGTAGTAGTGTGGTACCACACTGAAACAGTCCATGAAACCTGGTTGCGGTCAATATTTTAGAGGATAACGCATGTTAGGTCTGGGTTAGCTCTAGGATTTGCCCTCATCAGGCTCATTCTTTCACATATATCTCAAACTTCATGGCTAGATACTGGGCTTTTTCTGGATTGCATCACGTAGTAATGTGGTACCACACTGAAACATTCAATTAAACCTGGTCTTGATAAATATTTTAGAGGATAACGCATGTTAGGTCTGGGTTAGGTCTAGGATTTGCTCTCATCAGACTCATACTTTCGCATTCTTCACATACTTGTTGAACGGAGCCTGGGTTTTTTCTGGTTTGCATCATGTAGTAATGTGGGACCACACTGAAACAGTCAATTAAATCTGGTTTCGATCAATATTTTAGAGAATAATTCATGTTAGGTCTAGGTTAGGCCTGGGATTTTCACTCATCAGACTCATACTTTCGCATTCTTCACATACTTGTTGAACGGATCCTGGGTTTTTTCTGGTTTGGATCACGTAGTAATGTGGGACCACACTGAAACAATCAATTAAACCTGGTCTTGATAAATATTTTGGAGGATAACGCATGTTAGGTCTGGGTTAGGTCTAGGATTTGCCCTCATCAGGCTCATACTTTCGCATATTTCTCATACTTCATGGCTAGATCCTGGGCTGTTTCTGGATTGTATCACGTAGTAATGTGGTACCACGCTGAAACAGTCAATTAAACCTGGTTTCGATCAATATTTTTGAGGATAACGCATGTTAGGTTTGGGTTAGGTCTAGGATTTGCCCTCATCAGGCTCATTCTTTCGCATATTTCTCATACTTGATGGCTAGATCCTGGGCTTTTTCTGGATTGCATCACGTAGTAATGTGGTACCACGCTGAAACAGTCAATTAAACCTGGTTTCGATCAATATGTTAGAGGATAACGCAAGTTAGGTATGGGATAGGTCTATGATTTGCCCTCATCAGGCTCTTACTTTCGCATATTTCTCATACTTCATGGCTAGATCCTGGGCTGTTTCTGGATTGTATCACGTAGTAATGTGGTACCACGCTGAAACAGTCAATTAAACCTGGTTTCGATCAATATTTTGGAGGATAACGCAAGTTAGGTCTGGGATAGGCCTAGGATTTGCCCTCATCAGGCTCATTCTTTCGCATATTTCTCATAGTTGATGGCCAGATCCTGGGCTTTTTCTGGATTGCATCACGTAGTAATGTGGTACCACACTGAAACAGTCAATTAAACCTAGTTTCCATCAATATTTTAGAGGACAACGCAAGTTAGGTCTAGGTAAGGCCTGAGATTTTCACTGATCAGACTCATACTTTCGCATTCTTCACATACTTGTTGAACGGATCCTGGGTTTTTTCTGGTTGGGATCACGTAGTAATGTCGTACCACACTGAAACAGTCGATTAAACCTGGTTTCGATCAATATTTTTGAGGATAACGCATGTTAGGTCTAGGTTAGGCCTGGGATTTTCACTCATCAGACTCATACTTTCGCATTCTTCACATACTTGTTGAACGGATCCTGGGTTTTTTCTGGTTTGGATCACGTAGTAATGTGGGACCACACTGAAACAGTCAATTAAACCTAGTTTCGACCAATATTTTAGAGAATAATTCATGTTAGGTCTAGGTTAGGTCTGGGATTTGCTCTCATCAGGCTCATACTTTCGCACACTTCACATACTCGTTTGACAGATCCTGGGTTATTTTCTGGTTTGGATCACGTAGTAATGTGGGACCACACTGAAACAGTCAATTAAACCTGGTTTCGATCAATATTTTAGAGAATAATTCATGTTATGTCTAGGTTAGGTCTGGGATTTGCTCTGATCAGGCTCATTCTTTCGCATATTTCTCATACTTGATGGCTAGATGCTGGGCTTTTTCTGGATTGCATCACGTAGTAATGAAGTACAACACTGAAACAGTCAATTAAACCTGGTTTCCATCATTATCTTAGAGGACAACGCAAGTTAGGTCTGGGATAGGTCTGGGATTTGCCCCCATCAGGCTCATACTTTCCGCGTTTTTCACATACCTGTTGAACAGATCCTGGGTTTTTTCTGGTTTGGATCACGTAGTAGTGTGGGACCACACTGAAACAATCAATTAAACCTTGTCTTGATAAATATTTTAGAGAATAACGCATGTTAGGTCTGGGTTAGGTCTAGGATTTGCCCTCATCAGGCTCATACTTTCGCATATTTCTCATACTTCATGGCTAGATCCTGGGCTATTTCTGGATTGGATCACGTAGTAATGTGGCACCACACTGAAACAGTCAATTAAACCTGGTTTTGATCAATATATTAGAGGATAATTCATGTTAGGTCTAGGTTAGGTCAGGGATTTGCTCTCATCAGGCTCATTCTTTCGCATATTTCTCATACTTGATGGCTAGATCCTGGGCTTTTTCTGGATTGCATCACGTAGTAATGAAGTACAACACTGAAACAGTCCATTAAACCTGGTTGCGATCAATATTTTAGAGGATAACACATGTTAGGTCTGGGTTTGGTCTAGTATTTGCCCTCATCAGGCCCATTCTTTCGCATATTTCTCAAACTTGAGGGCTAGATCCTGGGCTTTTTCTGGATTGCATCACGTAGTAATGTAGTACCACACTGAAACATTCAATTAAACCTGGTCTTGATAAATATTTCAGAGGATAACGCATGTTAGGTCTGGGTTAGGTCTAGGATTTGCACTCATCAGGCTCATACTTTCGCATATTTCTCATACTTCATGGCTAGATCCTGGGCTTTTTCTGGATTGCATCACGTAGTAATGAAGTACAACACTGAAACAGTCAATTGAACATGGTCTCCATCAATATCTTAGAGGACAACGCAAGTTAGGCCTGGGATAGGTCTTGGATTTGCCCTCATCAGGCTCATACTTTCGCATATTTCTCATACTTCATGGCTAGATCCTGGGCTATTTCTGGATTGGATCACGTAGTAAAGTGGTACCACACTGAAACATTCAATGAAACCTGGTCTGGATAAATATTTTAGAGGATAACGCATGTTAGGTCTGGGTTAGGTCTAGGATTTGCCCTCATCAGGCTCATTCTTTCGCATATTTCTCATACTTGATGGCTAGATCCTGGGCTTTTTCTGGATTGCATCACGTAGTAATGTGGTACCACGCTGAAACAGTCAACTAAACCTGGTTTCGATCAATATGTTAGAGGATAACGTAAGTTAGGTATGGGATAGGTCTAGGATTTGCCCTCATCAGGCTCTTACTTTCGCATATTTCTCATACTTCATGGCTAGATCCTGGGCTTTTTCTGGATTGCATCACGTAGTAATGAAGTACAACCCTGAAACAGTCAATTAAACCTGGTTCCATCAATATTTTAGAGGACAACGCATGTTAGGTCTAGGTTAGGCCTGGGATTTGCCCTCATCAGGGTCATACTGTCGCAGTTTTAACATACTTGTTGAACGGATCCTGGGTTTTTTCTGGTTTGGATCACATAGTAATGTGGTACCACACTGAAACTGTCGATTAAAACTGCTTTTGATCAATATTTTAGAGAATAATTCATGTTAGGTCTAGGTTAGGTCAGGGATTTGCTCACATCAGGCTCATTCTTTCGCATATTTCTCATACTTGATGGCTAGATCTTGTACTTTTTCTGGATTGCATCACGTAGTAATGAAGTACAACACTGAAACAGTCAATTAAACCTGGTTTCGATCAATATTTTAGAGAATAACGCATGTTAGGTCTGGGTTAGGTCTAGGATTTGCCCTCATCAGGCTCTTACTTTCGCATATTTCTCATACTTCATGGCTAGATCCTGGGCTTTTTCTGGATTGCATCACGTAGTAATGAAGTACAACACTGAAACTGTCAATTAAACCTGGTTTCCATCAATATTTTAGAGGACAACGCATGTTAGGTCTAGGTTAGGCCTGGGATTTGCCCTCATCAGGGTCATACTGTCGCAGTTTTAACATACTTGTTGAACGGATCCTGGGTTTTTCTGGTTTGGATCACGTAGTAGTGTGGTACCACACTGAAACAGTCCATTAAACCTGGTTGCGATCAATATTATAGAGGATAACGCATGTTAGGTCTGGGTTAGGTCTAGTATTTGCCCTCATCAGGCTCATTCTTTCGCATATTTCTCAAACGTGATGGCTAGATCCTGGGCTTTTTCTGGATTGCATCACGTAGTAATGTGGTACCACACTGAAACATTCAATTAAACCTGGTCTTGATAAATATTTTAGAAGATAACGCATGTTAGGTCTGGGTTAGGTCTAGGATTTGCCCTCATCAGGCTCATACTTTCGCATATTTCTCATACTTCATGGCTAGATCCTGGGCTATTTCTGGATTGGATCTCGTAGTAAAGTGGTACCACACTGAAACATTCAATGGAACCTGGTCTGGATAAATATTTTAGAGGATAA
This sequence comes from Colletes latitarsis, assembly GCF_051014445.1. Taxonomy (NCBI): domain Eukaryota; kingdom Metazoa; phylum Arthropoda; class Insecta; order Hymenoptera; family Colletidae; genus Colletes; species Colletes latitarsis. The sequence goes on from NW_027488365.1 coordinate 14,132,187, forward strand.
CGCATGTTAGGTCTGGGTTAGGTCTAGGAATTGCCCTCATCAGGCTTATTCTTTCGCATATGTCTCATACATGATGGCTAGATCCTGGGCATTTTCTTGATCGCATCACGTAGTAATGAAGTACAACACTGAAACAGTCACTTAAACCTGGTTTCCATCAATATCTTAGAGGACAACGCAAGTTAGGTCTGGGATAGGTCTGAAATTTGCCCTCATCATGCTCATGCTTTCGCCTTTTTCACATACTTGTTGAACAGATCCTGGGTTTTTTCTGGTTTGGATCACGTAGTAATATGGTACCACGCTGAAACAGTTGATTAGACCCGGTTTCGATCAATATTTTAGAGGATAACGCAAGTTAAGTCTGGGATAGACCTGGAATTTGACCTCATCAGACTCATACTTTCGCGTTTTTCACATACTTGTTGAACAGATCCTGGGTTTTTTCTGGTTTGGATCAGGTAGTAGTGTGGTACCACACTGAAACAGTCCATGAAACCTGGTTGCGGTCAATATTTTAGAGGATAACGCATGTTAGGTCTGGGTTAGCTCTAGGATTTGCCCTCATCAGGCTCATTCTTTCACATATATCTCAAACTTCATGGCTAGATCCTGGGCTTTTTCTGGATTGCATCACGTAGTAATGTGGTACCACACTGAAACATTCAATTAAACCTGGTCTTGATAAATATTTTAGAGGATAACGCATGTTAGGTCTGGGTTAGGTCTAGGATTTGCTCTCATCAGACTCATACTTTCGCATTCTTCACATACTTGTTGAACGGAGCCTGGGTTTTTTCTGGTTTGCATCATGTAGTAATGTGGGACAACACTGAAACAGTCAATTAAATCTGGTTTCGATCAATATTTTAGAGAATAATTCATGTTAGGTCTAGGTTAGGCCTGGGATTTTCACTCATCAGACTCATACTTTCGCATTCTTCACATACTTGCTGAACGGATCCTGGGTTTTTTCTGGTTTGGATCACGTAGTAATGTGGGACCACACTGAAACAATCAATTAAACCTGGTCTTGATAAATATTTTGGAGGATAACGCATGTTAGGTCTGGGTTAGGTCTAGGATTTGCCCTCATCAGGCTCATACTTTCGCATATTTCTCATACTTCATGGCTAGATCCTGGGCTGTTTCTGGATTGCATCACGTAGTAATGTGGTACCACGCTGAAACAGTCAATTAAACCTGGTTTCGATCAATATTTTGGGGGATAACGCAAGTTAGGTCTGGGATAGGCCTAGGATTTGCCCTCATCAGGCTCATTCTTTCGCATATTTCTCATACTTGATGGCTAGATCCTGGGCTTTTTCTGGATTGCATCACGTAGTAATGTGGTACCACACTGAAACAGTCAATTAAATCTAGTTTCCATCAATATTTTAGAGGACAACGCTAGTTAGGTCTAGGTAAGGCCTGAGATTTTCACTGATCAGACTCATACTTTCGCATTCTTCACATACTTGTTGAACGGATCCTGGGTTTTTTCTGGTTGGGATCACGTAGTAATGTCGTACCACACTGAAACAGTCGATTAAACCTGGTTTCGATCAATATTTTTGAGGATAACGCATGTTAGGTCTTGGTTAGGCCTGGGATTTTCACTCATCAGACTCATACTTTCGCATTCTTCACATACTTGTTGAACGGATCCTGGGTTTTTTCTGGTTTGGATCACGTAGTAATGTGGGACCACACTGAAACAGTCAATTAAACCTAGTTTCGACCAATATTTTAGAGAATAATTCATGTTAGGTCTAGGTTAGGTCTGGGATTTGCTCTCATCAGGCTCATACTTTCGCACACTTCACATACTCGTTTGACAGATCCTGGGTTATTTTCTGGTTTGGATCACGCAGTAATGTGGGACCACACTGAAACAGTCAATTAAACCTGGTTTCGATCAATATTTTAGAGAATAATTCATGTTATGTCTAGGTTAGGTCTGGGATTTGCTCTGATCAGGCTCATTCTTTCGCATATTTCTCATACTTGATGGCTAGATGCTGGGCTTTTTCTGGATTGCATCACGTAGTAATGAAGTACAACACTGAAACAGTCAATTAAACCTGGTTTCCATCATTATCTTAGAGGACAACGCAAGTTAGGTCTGGGATAGGTCTGGGATTTGCCCTCATCAGGCTCATACTTTCCGCGTTTTTCACATACCTGTTGAACAGATCCTGGGTTTTTTCTGGTTTGGATCACGTAGTAGTGTGGGACCACACTGAAACAATCAATTAAACCTTGTCTTGATAAATATTTTAGAGAATAACGCATGTTAGGTCTGGGTTAGGTCTAGGATTTGCCCTCATCAGGCTCATACTTTCGCATATTTCTCATACTTCATGGCTAGATCCTGGGCTATTTCTGGATTGGATCACGTAGTAATGTGGCACCACACTGAAACAGTCAATTAAACCTGGTTTTGATCAATATTTTAGAGGATAATTCATGTTAGGTCTAGGTTAGGTCAGGGATTTGCTCTCATCAGGCTCATTCTTTCGCATATTTCTCATACGTGATGGCTAGATCCTGGGCTTTTTCTGGATTTCATCACGTAGTAATGAAGTACAACACTGAAACAGTCAATTAAACTTGGTATCCATCAATATTTTAGAGGACAACGCATGTTAGGTCTAGGTTAGGCCTGGGATTTGCCCTCATCAGGGTCATACTGCCGCAGTTTTAACATACTTGTTGAACGGATCCTGGGTTTTTTCTGGTTTGGTTCACGTAGTAATGTGGTACCACACTGAAACATTCAATTAAACCTTGTCTTGATAAATATTTTAGAGAATAACGCATGTTAGGTCTGGGTTAGGTCTAGGATTTGCTCTCATCAGGCTCATACTTTCGCATATCTCTCATACTTCATGGCTGGATCCTGGGCTATTTCTGGATTGGATCATGTAGTAATGTGGCACCACACTGAAACAGTCAATTAAACCTGGTTTTGATCAATATTTTAGAGAATAATTCATGTTAGGTCTAGGTTAGGTCAGGGATTTGCTCTCATCAGGCTCATTCTTTCGCATATTTCTCATACTTGATGGCTAGATCTTGTACTTTTTCTGGATTGCATCACGTAGTAATGAAGTACAACACTGAAACAGTCAATTAAACCTGGTTTCGATCAATATTTTAGAGAATAACGCATGTTAGGTCTGGGTTAGGCCTGGGATTTGCCCTCATCAGGGTCATACTGTCGCAGTTTTAACATACTTGTTCAACGGATCCTGGGTTTTTTCTGGTTTGGTTCACGTAGTAATGTGGTACCACGCTGAAACAGTCAATTAAACTTGGTTTCCATCAATATTTTAGAGGACAACGCATGTTAGGTCTAGGTTAGGCCTGGGATTTGCCCTCATCAGGGTCATACTGTCGCAGTTTTAACATACTTGTTCAACGGATCCTGGGTTTTTTCTGGTTTGGTTCACGTAGTAATGTGGTACCACGCTGAAACAGTCAATTAAACCTGGTTTCGATCAATATGTTAGAGGATAACGCAAGTTAGGTATGGGATAGGTCTAGGATTTGCCCTCATCAGGCTCTTACTTTCGCATATTTCTCATACTTCATGGCTAGATCCTGGGCTTTTTCCGGATTGCATCACGTAGTAATGAAGTACAACACTGAAACTGTCAATTAAACCTGGTTTCCATCAATATTTTAGAGGACAACGCATGTTAGGTCTAGGTTAGGCCAGGGATTTGCCCTCATCAGGGTCATACTGTCGCAGTTTTAACATACTTGTTGAACGGATCCTGGGTTTTTCTGGTTTGGATCACGTAGTAGTGTGGTACCACACTGAAACAGTCCATTAAACCTGGTTGCGATCAATATTATAGAGGATAACGCATGTTAGGTCTGGGTTAAGTCTAGTATTTGCCCTCATCAGGCTCATTCTTTCGCATATTTCTCAAACTTGATGGCTAGATCCTGGGCTTTTTCTGGATTGCATCACGTAGTAATGTGGTACCACACTGAAACATTCAATTAAACCTGGTCTTGATAAATATTTTAGAAGATAACGCATGTTAGGTCTGGGTTAGGTCTAGGATTTGCCCTCATCAGGCTCATACTTTCGTATATTTCTCATACTTCATGACTAGATCCTGGGCTATTTCTGGATTGGATCTCGTAGTAAAGTGGTACCACACTGAAACATTCAATGGAACCTGGTCTGGATAAATATTTTAGAGGATAACGCATGTTAGGTCTGGGTTAGGTCTAGGAATTGCCCTCATCAGGCTTATTCTTTCGCATATGTCTCATACATGATGGCTAGATCCTGGGCATTTTCTTGATCGCATCACGTAGTAATGAAGTACAACACTGAAACAGTCACTTAAACCTGGTTTCCATCAATATCTTAGAGGACAACGCAAGTTAGGTCTGGGATAGGTCTGAAATTTGCCCTCATCATGCTCATGCTTTCGCGTTTTTCACATACTTGTTGAACAGATCCTGGGTTTTTTCTGGTTTGGATCACGTAGTAATGTGGTACCACGCTGAAACAGTTGATTAGACCCGGTTTCGATCAATATTTTAGAGGATAACGCAAGTTAAGTCTGGGATAGGTCTGGAATTTGACCTCATCAGACTCATACTTTCGCGTTTTTCACATACTTGTTGAACAGATCCTGGGTTTTTTCTGGTTTGGATCAGGTAGTAGTGTGGTGCCACACTGAAACAGTCCATGAAACCTGGTTGCGGTCAATATTTTAGAGGATAACGCATGTTAGGTCTGGGTTAGCTCTAGGATTTGCCCTCATCAGGCTCATTCTTTCACATATTTCTCAAACTTCATGGCTAGATCCTGGGCTTTTTCTGGATTGCATCACGTAGTAATGTGGTACCACACTGAAACATTCAATTAAACCTGGTCTTGATAAATATTTTAGAGGATAACGCATGTTAGGTCAGGGTTAGGTCTAGGATTTGCTCTCATCAGACTCATACTTTCGCATTCTTCACATACTTGTTGAACGGAGCCTGGGTTTTTTCTGGTTTGCATCACGTAGTAATGTGGGACCACACTGAAACAGACAATTAAATCTGGTTTCGATCAATATTTTAGAGAATAATTCATGTTAGGCCTGGGATTTTCACTCATCAGACTCATACTTTCGCATTCTTCACATACTTGTTGAACGGATCCTGGATTTTTTCTGGTTTGGATCACGTAGTAATGTGGGACCACACTGAAACAATCAATTAAACCTGGTCTTGATAAATATTTTGGAGGATAACGCATGTTAGGTCTGGGTTAGGTCTAGGATTTGCCCTCATCAGGCTCATACTTTCGCATATTTCTCATACTTCATGGCTAGATCCTGGGCTGTTTCTGGATTGTATCACGTAGTAATGTGGTACCACGCTGAAACAGTCAATTAAACCTGGTTTCGATCAATATTTTGGAGGATAACGCATGTTAGGTCTAGGTTAGGCCTGGGATTTGCCCTCATCAGGGTCATACTGTCGCAGTTTTAACATACTTGTTGAACGGATCCTGGGTTTTTTCTGGTTTGGTTCACGTAGTAATGTGGTACCACACTGAAACATTCAATTAAACCTGGTCTTGATAAATATTTTAGAGGATAACGCAAGTTAAGTCTGGGATAGATCTGGGATTTGACCTCATCAGACTCATACTTTCGCGTTTTTCACATACTTGTTGAACAGATCCAGGGTTTTATCTGGTTTGGATCACGTAGTAGTGTGGTACCACACTGAAACAGTCCATTAAACCTGGTTGCGATCAATATTATAGAGGATAACGCATGTTAGGTCTGGGATAGGTCTAGGATTTGCCCTCATCAGGCTCTTACTTTCGCATATTTCTCATACTTCATGGCTAGATCCTGGGCTATTTCTGGATTGGATCACGTAGTAAAGTGGTACCACACTGAAACATTCAATGAAACCTGGTCTGGATAAATATTTTAGAGGATAATGCATCTTAGGTCTAGGTTAGGTCTGGGATTTTCACTCATCAGACTCATACTTTCGCATTCTTCACATACTTGTTGAACGGATCCAGGGTTTTTTCTGGTTTGGATCACGTAGTAATGTGGGACCACAATGAAACAATCAATTAAACCTGGTCTTGATAAATATTTTAGAGGATAACGCATGTTAGGTCTAGGTTAGGCCTGGGATTTGCCCTCATCAGGGTCATACTGTCGCAGTTTTAACATACTTGTTGAACGGATCCTGGGTTTTTTCTGGTTTGGTTCACGTAGTAATGTGGTACCACACTGAAACATTCAATTAAACCTGGTCTTGATAAATATTTTAGAGGATAACGCAAGTTAAGTCTGGGTTAGATCTGGGATTTGACCTCATCAGACTCATACTTTCGCGTTTTTCACATACTTGTTGAACAGATCCAGGGTTTTATCTGGTTTGGATCACGTAGTAGTGTGGTACCACACTGAAACAGTCCATTAAACCTGGTTGCGATCAATATTATAGAGGATAACGCATGTTAGGTCTGGGTTAGGTCTAGTATTTGCCCTCATCAGGCTCATTCTTTCGCATATTTCTCAAACTTGATGGCTAGATCCTGGGCTTTTTCTGGATTGCATCACGTAGTAATGTGGTACCACACTGAAACATTCAATTAAACCTGGTCTTGATAAATATTTTAGAAGATAACGCATGTTAGGTCTGGGTTAGGTCTAGGATTTGCCCTCATCAGGCTCATACTTTCGCATATTTCTCATACTTCATGGCTAGATCCTGGGCTATTTCTGGATTGGATCTCGTAGTAAAGTGGTACCACACTGAAACATTCAATGGAACCCGGTCTGGATAAATATTTTAGAGGATAACGCATGTTAGGTCTGGGTTAGGTCTAGGAATTGCCCTCATCAGGCTTATTCTTTCGCATATGTCTCATACATGATGGCTAGATCCTGGGCTTTTTCTTGATCGCATCACGTAGTAATGAAGTACAACACTGAAACAGTCACTTAAACCTGGTTTCCATCAATATCTTAGAGGACAACGCAAGTTAGGTCTGGGATAGGTCTGAAATTTGCCCTCATCAGGCTCATACTTTCGCGTTTTTCACATACTTGTTGAACAGATCCTGGGTTTTTTCTGGTTTGGATCACGTAGTAATGTGGTACCACGCTGAAACAGTTGATTAGACCCGGTTTCGATCAATATTTTAGAGGATAACGCAAGTTAAGTCTGGGATAGGTCTGGAATTTGACCTCATCAGACTCATACTTTCGCGTTTTTCACATACTTGTTGAACAGATCCTGGGTTTTTTCTGGTTTGGATCACGTAGTAGTGTGGTACCACACTGAAACAGTCCATGAAACCTGGTTGCGGTCAATATTTTAGAGGATAACGCATGTTAGGTCTGGGTTAGCTCTAGGATTTGCCCTAATCAGGCTCATTCTTTCGCATATTTCTCAAACTTCATGGCTAGATCCTGGGCTTTTTCTGGATTGCATCACGTAGTAATGTGGTACCACACTGAAACATTCAATTAAACCTGGTCTTGATAAATATTTTAGAGGATAACGCATGTTAGGTCTGGGTTAGGTCTAGGATTTGCTCTCATCAGACTCATACTTTCGCATTCTTCACATACTTGTTGAACGGATCCTGGGTTTTTTCTGGTTTGGATCACGTAGTAATGTGGAACCACACTGAAACAGTTAATTAAACCTGGTTTCGATCAATATTTTAGAGAATAATTCATGGTAGGTCTAGGTTAGGTCTGGGATTTGCTCTTATCAGGCTCATTCTTTCGCATATTTCTCATACTTGATGGCTAGATCCTGGGCTTTTTCTGGATTGCATAACGTAGTAATGAAGTACAACACTGAAACAGTCAATTAAACCTGGTTTCCATCAATATCTTAGAGGACAACGCAAGTTAGGTCTGGGATAGGTCTGGGATTCGCCCTAATCAGGCTCATACTTTCGCGTTTTTCACATACTTGTTGAACAGATCCTGGGTTTTTTCTGATTTGGATCACGTAGTAATGTGGTACCACACTGAAACAGTCGATTAAACCTGGTTTCGATCAATATTTTAGAGGATAACGCATGTTAGGTCTGGAATAGGTCTGGGATTTGACCTCGTCAGACTCATACTTTCGCACCCTTCACATACTCGTTGATCAGATCCTGGGTTTTTTCTGGTTTGCATCACGTAGTAATGTGGGACCACACGGAAACAGTCAATTAAATCTGGTTTCGTTCAATATTTTAGAGAATAATTCATGTTGGGTCTAGGTTAGGCCTGGGATATTCACTCATCAGACTCATACTTTCGCATTCTTCACATACTTGTTGAACGGATCCTGGGTTTTTTCTGGTTTGGATCACGTAGTAATGTGGGACCACACTGAAACAATCAATTATACCTGGTCTTGATAAATATTTTGGAGGATAACGCATGTTAGGTCTGGGTTAGGTCTAGGATTTGCCCTCGTCAGGCTCATACTTTCGCATATTTCTCATACTTCATGGCTAGATCCTGGGCTATTTCTGGATTGGATAACGTAGTAATGTGGTACCACACTGAAACAGTCAATTAAACCTGGTTTCCATCAATATTTTAGAGGACAACGCATGTTAGGTCTAGGTTAGGCCTGGGATTTGCCCTCATCAGGGTCATACTGTCGCAGTTTTAACATACTTGTTGAACGGATCCTGGGTTTTTTCTGGTTTGGTTCACGTAGTAATGTGGTACCACACTGAAACATTCAATGAAACCTGGTTGCGATCAATATTTTAGAGGATAACGCATGTTAGGTCTGGGTTAGGTCTAGTATTTGCCCTCATCAGGCTCATTCTTTCGCATATTTCTCAAACTTGATGGCTAGATCCTGGGCTTTTTCTGGATTGCATCACGTAGTAATGTGGTACCACACTGAAACATTCAATTAAACCTGGTCTTGATAAATATTTTAGAAGATAACGCATGTTAGGTATGGGTTAGGCCTAGGATTTGCCCTCATCAGGCTCATACTTTCGCATATTTCTCATACTTCTTGGCTTGATCCTGGGCTTTTTCTGGATTGCATCACGTAGTAATGTGGTACCACGCTGAAACAGTCAATTAAACCTGGTTTCGATCAATATTTTGGAGGGTAACGCAAGTTAGGTCTGGGATAGGCCTAGGATTTGCCCTCATCAGGCTCTTACTTTCGCATATTTCTCATACTTCATGGCTAGATCCTGGGCTATTTCTGGATTGGATCACGTAGTAAAGTGGTACCACACTGACACATTCAATGAAACCTGGTCTGGATAAATATTTTAGAGGATAATGCATCTTAGGTCTAGGTTAGGTCTGGGATTTTCACTCATCAGACTCATACTTTCGCATTCTTCACATACTTGATGGCTAGATCCTGGGCTTTTTCTGGATTGCATAACGTAGTAATGAAGTACAACACTGAAACAGTCAATTAAACCTGGTTTCCATCAATATCTTAGAGGACAACGCAAGTTAGGTCTGGGATAGGTCTGGGATTCGCCCTAATCAGGCTCATACTTTCGCGTTTTTCACATACTTGTTGAACAGATCCTGGGTTTTTTCTGATTTGGATCACGTAGTAATGTGGTACCACACTGAAACAGTCGATTAAACCTGGTTTCGATCAATATTTTAGAGGATAACGCATGTTAGGTCTGGAATAGGTCTGGGATTTGACCTCGTCAGACTCATACTTTCGCACCCTTCACATACTCGTTGATCAGATCCTGGGTTTTTTCTGGTTTGCATCACGTAGTAATGTGGGACCACACGGAAACAGTCAATTAAATCTGGTTTCGTTCAATATTTTAGAGAATAATTCATGTTGGGTCTAGGTTAGGCCTGGGATATTCACTCATCAGACTCATACTTTCGCATTCTTCACATACTTGTTGAACGGATCCTGGGTTTTTTCTGGTTTGGATCACGTAGTAATGTGGGACCACACTGAAACAATCAATTATACCTGGTCTTGATAAATATTTTGGAGGATAACGCATGTTAGGTCTGGGTTAGGTCTAGGATTTGCCCTCGTCAGGCTCATACTTTCGCATATTTCTCATACTTCATGGCTAGATCCTGGGCTATTTCTGGATTGGATAACGTAGTAATGTGGTACCACACTGAAACAGTCAATTAAACCTGGTTTCCATCAATATTTTAGAGGACAACGCATGTTAGGTCTAGGTTAGGCCTGGGATTTGCCCTCATCAGGGTCATACTGTCGCAGTTTTAACATACTTGTTGAACGGATCCTGGGTTTTTTCTGGTTTGGTTCACGTAGTAATGTGGTACCACACTGAAACATTCAATGAAACCTGGTTGCGATCAATATTTTAGAGGATAACGCATGTTAGGTCTGGGTTAGGTCTAGTATTTGCCCTCATCAGGCTCATTCTTTCGCATATTTCTCAAACTTGATGGCTAGATCCTGGGCTTTTTCTGGATTGCATCACGTAGTAATGTGGTACCACACTGAAACATTCAATTAAACCTGGTCTTGATAAATATTTTAGAAGATAACGCATGTTAGGTATGGGTTAGGCCTAGGATTTGCCCTCATCAGGCTCATACTTTCGCATATTTCTCATACTTCTTGGCTTGATCCTGGGCTTTTTCTGGATTGCATCACGTAGTAATGTGGTACCACGCTGAAACAGTCAATTAAACCTGGTTTCGATCAATATTTTGGAGGGTAACGCAAGTTAGGTCTGGGATAGGCCTAGGATTTGCCCTCATCAGGCTCTTACTTTCGCATATTTCTCATACTTCATGGCTAGATCCTGGGCTATTTCTGGATTGGATCACGTAGTAAAGTGGTACCACACTGACACATTCAATGAAACCTGGTCTGGATAAATATTTTAGAGGATAATGCATCTTAGGTCTAGGTTAGGTCTGGGATTTTCACTCATCAGACTCATACTTTCGCATTCTTCACATACTTGTTGAACGGATCCTGGGTTTTTTCTGGTTTTGATCACGTAGTAATGTGGTACCACACAGAAACATTCAATTAAACCTTGTCTTGATAAATATTTTAGAGAATAACGCATGTTAGGTCTGGGTTAGGTCTAGGATTTGCCCTCATCAGGCTCATACTTTCGCATATCTCTCATACTTCATGGCTAGATCCTGGGCTGTTTCTGGTTTGTATCACGTAGTAATGTGGTACCACGCTGAAACAGTCAATTAAACCTGGTTTCGATCAATATTTTGGAGGATAACGCAAGTTAGGTCTGGGATAGGCCTAGGATTTGCCCTCATCAGGCTCTTACTTTCGCATATTTCTCATACTTCATGGCTAGATCCTGGGCTATTTCTGGATTGGATCACGTAGTAAAGTGGTACCACACTGAAACATTCAATGAAACCTGGTCTGGATAAATATTTTAGAGGATAATGCATCTTAGGTCTAGGTTAGGTCTGGGATTTTCACTCATCAGACTCATACTTTCGCATTCTTCACATACTTGTTGAACGGATCCTGGGTTTTTTCTGGTTTGGATCACGTAGTAATGTGGGACCACAATGAAACAATCAATTAAACCTGGTCTTGATAAATATTTTAGAGGATAACGCATGTTAGGATGGGTTAGGTCTAGGATTTGCCCTCGTCAGGCTCATACTTTCGCATATTTCTCATACTCCATGGCTAGATCCTGGGCTATTTCTGGATTGGATAACGTAGTAATGTGGTACCACACTGAAACAGTCAATTAAACCTGGTTTCGATCAATATTTTAGAGAATAATTCATGTTAGGTCTAGGTTAGGTCTGGGATTTGCTCCCATCAGGCTCATTCCTTCGCATATTTCTCATACTTGATGGCTAGATCCTGGGCTTTTTCTGGTTTGGTTCACGTAGTAATGTGGTACCACACTGAAACATTCAATGAAACCTGGTTGCGATCAATATTTTAGAGGATAACGCATGTTAGGTCTGGGTTAGGCCTAGGATTTGCCCTCATCAGGCTCATACTTTCGCATATTTCTCATACTTCATGGCTTGATCCTGGGCTTTTTCTGGATTGCATCACGTAGTAATGTGGTACCACGCTGGAACAGTCAATTAAACCTGGTTTCGATCAATATGTTAGAGGATAACGCAAGTTAGGTATGGGATAGGTCTAGGATTTGCCCTGATCAGGCTCTTACTTTCGCATATTTCTCATACTTCATGGCTAGATCCTGGGCTATTTCTGGATTGGATAACGTAGTAATGTGGTACCACGCTGAAACAGTCAATTAAACCTGGTTTCGATCAATATGTTAGAGGATAACGCAAGTTAGGTATGGGATAGGTCTAGGATTTGCCCTCATCAGGCTCTTACTTTCGCATATTTCTCATACTTCATGGCTAGATCCTGGGCTTTTTCTGGATTGCATCACGTAGTAATGAAGTACAACACTGAAACAGTCAATTAAACCTGGTTTCCATCAATATTTTAGAGGACAACGCATGTTAGGTCTAGGTTAGGCCTGGGATTTGCCCTCATCAGGGTCATACTGTCGCAGTTTTAACATACTTGTTGAACGGATCCTGGGTTTTTTCTGGTTTGGTTCACGTAGTAATGTGGTACCACACTGAAACATTCAATGAAACCTGGTTGCGATCAATATTTTAGAGGATAACGCATGTTAGGTCTGGGTTAGGTCTAGTATTTGCCCTCATCAGGCTCATTCTTTCGCATATTTCTCAAACTTGATGGCTAGATCCTGGGCTTTTTCTGGATTGCATCACGTAGTAATGTGGTACCACACTGAAACATTCAATTAAACCTGGTCTTGATAAATATTTTAGAAGATAACGCATGTTAGGTATGGGTTAGGCCTAGGATTTGCCCTCATCAGGCTCATACTTTCGCATATTTCTCATACTTCTTGGCTTGATCCTGGGCTTTTTCTGGATTGCATCACGTAGTAATGTGGTACCACGCTGAAACAGTCAATTAAACCTGGTTTCGATCAATATTTTGGAGGGTAACGCAAGTTAGGTCTGGGATAGGCCTAGGATTTGCCCTCATCAGGCTCTTACTTTCGCATATTTCTCATACTTCATGGCTAGATCCTGGGCTATTTCTGGATTGGATCACGTAGTAAAGTGGTACCACACTGACACATTCAATGAAACCTGGTCTGGATAAATATTTTAGAGGATAATGCATCTTAGGTCTAGGTTAGGTCTGGGATTTTCACTCATCAGACTCATACTTTCGCATTCTTCACATACTTGATGGCTAGATCCTGGGCTTTTTCTGGATTGCATAACGTAGTAATGAAGTACAACACTGAAACAGTCAATTAAACCTGGTTTCCATCAATATCTTAGAGGACAACGCAAGTTAGGTCTGGGATAGGTCTGGGATTCGCCCTAATCAGGCTCATACTTTCGCGTTTTTCACATACTTGTTGAACAGATCCTGGGTTTTTTCTGATTTGGATCACGTAGTAATGTGGTACCACACTGAAACAGTCGATTAAACCTGGTTTCGATCAATATTTTAGAGGATAACGCATGTTAGGTCTGGAATAGGTCTGGGATTTGACCTCGTCAGACTCATACTTTCGCACCCTTCACATACTCGTTGATCAGATCCTGGGTTTTTTCTGGTTTGCATCACGTAGTAATGTGGGACCACACGGAAACAGTCAATTAAATCTGGTTTCGTTCAATATTTTAGAGAATAATTCATGTTGGGTCTAGGTTAGGCCTGGGATATTCACTCATCAGACTCATACTTTCGCATTCTTCACATACTTGTTGAACGGATCCTGGGTTTTTTCTGGTTTGGATCACGTAGTAATGTGGGACCACACTGAAACAATCAATTATACCTGGTCTTGATAAATATTTTGGAGGATAACGCATGTTAGGTCTGGGTTAGGTCTAGGATTTGCCCTCGTCAGGCTCATACTTTCGCATATTTCTCATACTTCATGGCTAGATCCTGGGCTATTTCTGGATTGGATAACGTAGTAATGTGGTACCACACTGAAACAGTCAATTAAACCTGGTTTCCATCAATATTTTAGAGGACAACGCATGTTAGGTCTAGGTTAGGCCTGGGATTTGCCCTCATCAGGGTCATACTGTCGCAGTTTTAACATACTTGTTGAACGGATCCTGGGTTTTTTCTGGTTTGGTTCACGTAGTAATGTGGTACCACACTGAAACATTCAATGAAACCTGGTTGCGATCAATATTTTAGAGGATAACGCATGTTAGGTCTGGGTTAGGTCTAGTATTTGCCCTCATCAGGCTCATTCTTTCGCATATTTCTCAAACTTGATGGCTAGATCCTGGGCTTTTTCTGGATTGCATCACGTAGTAATGTGGTACCACACTGAAACATTCAATTAAACCTGGTCTTGATAAATATTTTAGAAGATAACGCATGTTAGGTATGGGTTAGGCCTAGGATTTGCCCTCATCAGGCTCATACTTTCGCATATTTCTCATACTTCTTGGCTTGATCCTGGGCTTTTTCTGGATTGCATCACGTAGTAATGTGGTACCACGCTGAAACAGTCAATTAAACCTGGTTTCGATCAATATTTTGGAGGGTAACGCAAGTTAGGTCTGGGATAGGCCTAGGATTTGCCCTCATCAGGCTCTTACTTTCGCATATTTCTCATACTTCATGGCTAGATCCTGGGCTATTTCTGGATTGGATCACGTAGTAAAGTGGTACCACACTGACACATTCAATGAAACCTGGTCTGGATAAATATTTTAGAGGATAATGCATCTTAGGTCTAGGTTAGGTCTGGGATTTTCACTCATCAGACTCATACTTTCGCATTCTTCACATACTTGTTGAACGGATCCTGGGTTTTTTCTGGTTTTGATCACGTAGTAATGTGGTACCACACAGAAACATTCAATTAAACCTTGTCTTGATAAATATTTTAGAGAATAACGCATGTTAGGTCTGGGTTAGGTCTAGGATTTGCCCTCATCAGGCTCATACTTTCGCATATCTCTCATACTTCATGGCTAGATCCTGGGCTGTTTCTGGTTTGTATCACGTAGTAATGTGGTACCACGCTGAAACAGTCAATTAAACCTGGTTTCGATCAATATTTTGGAGGATAACGCAAGTTAGGTCTGGGATAGGCCTAGGATTTGCCCTCATCAGGCTCTTACTTTCGCATATTTCTCATACTTCATGGCTAGATCCTGGGCTATTTCTGGATTGGATCACGTAGTAAAGTGGTACCACACTGAAACATTCAATGAAACCTGGTCTGGATAAATATTTTAGAGGATAATGCATCTTAGGTCTAGGTTAGGTCTGGGATTTTCACTCATCAGACTCATACTTTCGCATTCTTCACATACTTGTTGAACGGATCCTGGGTTTTTTCTGGTTTGGATCACGTAGTAATGTGGGACCACAATGAAACAATCAATTAAACCTGGTCTTGATAAATATTTTAGAGGATAACGCATGTTAGGATGGGTTAGGTCTAGGATTTGCCCTCGTCAGGCTCATACTTTCGCATATTTCTCATACTCCATGGCTAGATCCTGGGCTATTTCTGGATTGGATAACGTAGTAATGTGGTACCACACTGAAACAGTCAATTAAACCTGGTTTCGATCAATATTTTAGAGAATAATTCATGTTAGGTCTAGGTTAGGTCTGGGATTTGCTCCCATCAGGCTCATTCCTTCGCATATTTCTCATACTTGATGGCTAGATCCTGGGCTTTTTCTGGTTTGGTTCACGTAGTAATGTGGTACCACACTGAAACATTCAATGAAACCTGGTTGCGATCAATATTTTAGAGGATAACGCATGTTAGGTCTGGGTTAGGCCTAGGATTTGCCCTCATCAGGCTCATACTTTCGCATATTTCTCATACTTCATGGCTTGATCCTGGGCTTTTTCTGGATTGCATCACGTAGTAATGTGGTACCACGCTGGAACAGTCAATTAAACCTGGTTTCGATCAATATGTTAGAGGATAACGCAAGTTAGGTATGGGATAGGTCTAGGATTTGCCCTGATCAGGCTCTTACTTTCGCATATTTCTCATACTTCATGGCTAGATCCTGGGCTATTTCTGGATTGGATAACGTAGTAATGTGGTACCACGCTGAAACAGTCAATTAAACCTGGTTTCGATCAATATGTTAGAGGATAACGCAAGTTAGGTATGGGATAGGTCTAGGATTTGCCCTCATCAGGCTCTTACTTTCGCATATTTCTCATACTTCATGGCTAGATCCTGGGCTTTTTCTGGATTGCATCTCGTAGTAATGAAGTACAACACTGAAACAGTCAATTAAACCTGGTTTCCATCAATATTTTAGAGGACAACGCATGTTAGGTCTAGGTTAGGCCTGGGATTTGCCCTCATCAGGGTCATACTGTCGCAGTTTTAACATACTTGTTGAACGGATCCTGGGTTTTTTCTGGTTTGGTTCACGTAGTAATGTGGTACCACACTGAAACATTCAATGAAACCTGGTCTGGATAAATATTTTAGAGGATAATGCATCTTAGGTCTAGGTTAGGTCTGGGATTTTCACTCATCAGACTCATACTTTCGCATTCTTCACATACTTGTTGAACGGATCCTGGGTTTTTTCTGGTTTGGATCACGTAGTAATGTGGGACCACAATGAAACAATCAATTAAACCTGGTCTTGATAAATATTTTAGAGGATAACGCATGTTAGGATGGGTTAGGTCTAGGATTTGCCCTCGTCAGGCTCATACTTTCGCATATTTCTCATACTTCATGGCTAGATCCTGGGCTATTTCTGGATTGGATAACGTAGTAATGTGGTACCACACTGAAACAGTCAATTAAACCTGGTTTCGATCAATATTTTAGAGAATAATTCATGTTAGGTCTAGGTTAGGTCTGGGATTTGCTCTCATCAGCCTCATTCCTTCGCATATTTCTCATACTTGATGGCTAGATCCTGGGCTTTTTCTGGATCGCATCACGTAGTAATGAAGTACAACACTGAAACAGTCAATTAAACCTGGTTGCGATCAATATTTTAGAGGATAACGCATGTTAGGTCTGGGTTAGGTCTAGTATTTGCCCTCATCAGGCTCATTCTTTCGCATATTCCTCAAACTTGATGGCTAGATCCTGGGCTTTTTCTGGATTGCATCACGTAGTAATGTGGTACCACACTGAAACATTCAATTAAACCTGGTCTTGATAAATATTTCAGAAGATAACGCATGTTAGGTCTGGGTTAGGTCTAGTATTTGCCCTCATCAGGCTCATTCTTTCGCATATTTCTCAAACTTGATGGCTAGATCCTGGGCTTTTTCTGGATTGCATCACGTAGTAATGTGGTACCACACTGAAACATTCAATTAAACCTGGTCTTGATAAATATTTTTGAAGATAACGCATGTTAGGTCTGGGTTAGGCCTAGGATTTGCCCCCATCAGGCTCATACTTTCGCATATTTCTCATACTTCATGGCTTGATCCTGGGCTTTTTCTGGATTGCATCACGTAGTAATGTGGTACCACGCTGAAACAGTCAATTAAACCTGGTTTCGATCAATATGTTAGAGGATAACGCAAGTTAGGTATGGGATAGGTCTAGGACTTGCCCTCATCAGGCTCTTACTTTCGCATATTTCTCATACTTCATGGCTAGATCCTGGGCTTTTTCTGGATTGCATCACGTAGTAATGAAGTACAACACTGAAACAGTCAATTAAGCCTGGTTTCCATCAATATTTTAGAGGACAACGCATGTTAGGTCTAGGTTAGGCCTGGGATTTGCCCTCATCAGGGTCATACTGTCGCAGTTTTAACATACTTGTTGAACGGATCCTGGGTTTTTTCTGGTTTGGTTCACGTAGTAATGTGGTACCACACTGAAACATTCAATGAAACCTGGTCTGGATAAATATTTTAGAGGATAATGCATCTTAGGTCTAGGTTAGGTCTGGGATTTTCACTCATCAGACTCATACTTTCGCATTCTTCACATACTTGTTGAACGGATCCTGGGTTTTTTCTGGTTTGGATCACGTAGTAATGTGGGACCACAGTGAAACAATCAATTAAACCTGGTCTTGATAAATATTTTAGAGGATAACGCATGTTAGGATGGGTTAGGTCTAGGATTTGCCCTCGTCAGGCTCATACTTTCGCATATTTCTCATACTTCATGGCTAGATCCTGGGCTATTTCTGGATTGGATAACGTAGTAATGTGGTACCACACTGAAACAGTCAATTAAACCTGGTTTCGATCAATATTTTAGAGAATAATTCATGTTAGGTCTAGGTTAGGTCTGGGATTTGCTCCCATCAGGCTCATTCCTTCGCATATTTCTCATACTTGATGGCTAGATCCTGGGCTTTTTCTGGATCGCATCACGTAGTAATGAAGTACAACACTGAAACAGTCAATTAAACCTGGTTGCGATCAATATTTTAGAGGATAACGCATGTTAGGTCTGGGTTAGGTCTAGTATTTGCCCTCATCAGGCTCATTCTTTCGCATATTTCTCAAACTTGATGGCTAGATCCTGGGCTTTTTCTGGATTGCATCACGTAGTAATGTGGTACCACACTGAAACATTCAATTAAACCTGGTCTTGATAAATATTTTAGAAGATAACGCATGTTAGGTCTGGGTTAGGTCTAGGATTTGCCCTCATCAGGCTCATACTTTCGCATATTTCTCATACTTCATGGCTTGATCCTGGGCTTTTTCTGGATTGCATCACGTAGTAATGTGGTACCACGCTGAAACAGTCAATTAAACCTGGTTTCGATCAATATGTTAGAGGATAACGCAAGTTAGGTATGGGATAGGTCTAGGATTTGCCCTCATCAGGCTCTTACTTTCGCATATTTCTCATACTTTATGGCTAGATCCTGGGCTTTTTCTGGATTGCATCACGTAGTAATGAAGTACAACACTGAATCAGTCAATTAAACCTGGTTTCCATCAATATTTTAGAGGACAACGCATGTTAGGTCTAGGTTAGGCCTGGGATTTGCCCTCATCAGGGTCATACTGTCGCAGTTTTAACATACTTGTTGAACGGATCCTGGGTTTTTTCTGGTTTGGTTCACGTAGTAGTGTGGTACCACACTGAAACAGTCCATTAAACCTGGTTGCGATCAATATTATAGAGGATAACGCATGTTAGGTCTGGGTTAGGTCTAGTATTTGCCCTCATCAGGCTCATTCTTTCGCATATTTCTCAAACTTGATGGCTAGATCCTGGGCTTTTTCTGGATTGCATCACGTAGTAATGTGGTACCACACTGAAACATTCAATTAAACCTGGTCTTGATAAATATTTCAGAAGATAACGCATGTTAGGTCTGGGTTAGGTCTAGGATTTGCCCTCATCAGGCTCATACTTTCGCATATTTCTCATACTTCATGGCTAGATCCTGGGCTATTTCTGGATTGGATCTCGTAGTAAAGTGGTACCACACTGAAACATTCAATGGAACCTGGTCTGGATAAATATTTTAGAGGATAACGCATGTTAGGTCTGGGTTAGGTCTAGGAATTGCCCTCATCAGGCTTATTCTTTCGCATATGTCTCATACATGATGGCTAGATCCTGGGCTTTTTCTTGATCGCATCACGTAGTAATGAAGTACAACACTGAAACAGTCACTTAAACCTGGTTTCCATCAATATCTTAGAGGACAACGCAAGTTAGGTCTGGGATAGTTCTGAAATTTGCCCTCATCAGGCTCATACTTTCGCGTTTTTCACATACTTGTTGAACAGATCCTGGGTTTTTTCTGGTTTGGATCACGTAGTAATGTGGTACCACGCTGAAACAGTTGATTAGACCCGGTTTCGATCAATATTTTAGAGGATAACGCAAGTTAAGTCTGGGGTAGGTCTGTAATTTGACCTCATCGGACTCATACTTTCGCGTTTTTCACATACTTGTTGAACAGATCCTGGGTTTTTTCTGGTTTGGATCACGTAGTAGTGTGGTACCACACTGAAACAGTCCATGAAACCTGGTTGCGGTCAATATTTTAAAGGATAACGCATGTTAGGTCTGGGTTAGCTCTAGGATTTGCCCTCATCAGGCTCATTCTTTCGCATATTTCTCAAACTTCATGGCTAGATCCTGGGCTTTTTCTGGATTCCATCACGTAGTAATGTGGTACCACACTGAAACATTCAATTAAACCTGATCTTGATAAATATTTTAGAGGATAACGCATGTTAGGTCTGGGTTAGGTCTAGGATTTGCCCTCATCAGGCTCATACTTTCGCATATTTCTCATACTTCATGGCTAGATCCTGGGCTGTTTCTGGATTGTATCACGTAGTAATGAAGTACAACACTGAAACAGTCAATTAAACCTGGTTTCCATCAATATTTTAGAGGACAACGCAAGTTAGGTCTGGGATAGATCTGGGATTCGCCCTAATCTGGCTCATACTTTCGCGTTTTTCACATACTTGTTGAACAGATCCTGGGTTTTTTCTGATTTGGATCACGTAGTAATGTGGTACCACTCTGAAACAGTCGATTAAACCTGGTTTCGATCAATATTTTAGAGGATAACGCATGTTAGGTCTGGAATAGGTCTGGGATTTGACCTCGTCAGACTCATACTTTCGCACCCTTCACATACTCGTTGATCAGATCCTGGGTTTTTTCTGGTTTGCATCACGTAGTAATGTGGGACCACACTGAAACAGTCAATTAAATCTGGTTTCGATCAATATTTTAGAGAATAATTCATGTTGGGTCTAGGTTAGGCCTGGGATTTTCACTCATCAGACTCATACTTTCGCATTCTTCACATACTTGTTGAACGGATCCTGGGTTTTTTCTGGTTTGGATCACGTAGTAATGTGGGACCACACTGAAACAATCAATTAAACCTGGTCTTGATAAATATTTTGGAGGATAACGCATGTTAGGTCTGGGTTAGGTCTAGGATTTGCCCTCATCAGGCTCATACTTTCGCATATTTCTCATACTTCATGGCTAGATCCTGGGCTGTTTCTGGATTGTATCACGTAGTAATGTGGTACCACGCTGAAACAGTCAATTAAACCTGGTTTCGATCAATATTTTGGAGGATAACGCAAGTTAGGTCTGGGATAGGTCTAGGATTTGCCCTCATCAGGCTCTTACTTTCGCATATTTCTCATACTTCATGGCTAGATCCTGGGCTATTTCTGGATTGGATCACGTAGTAAAGTGGTACCACACTGAAACATTCAATGAAACCTGGTCTGGATAAATATTTTAGAGGATAATGCATCTTAGGTCTAGGTTAGGTCCGGGATTTTCACTCATCAGACTCATACTTTCGCATTCTTCATATACTTGTTGAACGGATCCTGGGTTTTTTCTGGTTTGGATCACGTAGTAATGTGGGACCACAATGAAACAATCAATTAAACCTGGTCTTGATAAATATTTTAGAGGATAACGCATGTTAGGTTTGGGTTAGGTCTAGGATTTGCCCTCGTCAGGCTCATACTTTCGCATATTTCTCATACTTCATGGCTAGATCCTGGGCTAGTTCTGGATTGGATCACGTAGTAATGTGGTACCACACTGAAACAGTCAATTAAACCTGGTTTCGATCAATATTTTAGAGAATAATTCATGATAGGTCTAGGTTAGGTCTGGGATTTGCTCTCATCAGACTCATACTTTCGCATTCTTCACATACTTGTTGAACGGATCCTGGGTTTTTTCTGGTTTTGATCACGTAGTAATGTGGTACCACACAGAAACATTCAATTGAACTTGGTTTCCATCAATATTTTAGAGGACAACGCATGTTAGGTCTAGGTTAGGCCTGGGATTTGCCCTCATCAGGGTCATACTGTCGCAGTTTTAACATACTTGTTCAACGGATCCTGGGTTTTTTCTGGTTTGGTTCACGTAGTAATGTGGTACCACACTGAAACATTCAATTAAACCTGGTCTTGATAAATATTTTAGAGGATAACGCATGTTAGGTTTGGGTTAGGTCTAGTATTTGCCCTCATCAGGCTCATTCTTTCGCATATTTCTCAAACTTGATGGCTAGATCCTGGGCTTTTTCTGGATTGCATCACGTAGTAATGTGGTACCACACTGAAACATTCAATTAAACCTGGTCTTGATAAATATTTCAGAAGATAACGCATGTTAGGTCTGGGTTAGGTCTAGGATTTGCCCTCATCAGGCTCATACTTTCGCATATTTCTCATACTTCATGGCTAGATCCTGGGCTATTTCTGGATTGGATCTCGTAGTAAAGTGGTACCACACTGAAACATTCAATGGAACCTGGTCTGGATAAATATTTTAGAGGATAACGCATGTTAGGTCTGGGTTAGGTCTAGGAATTGCCCTCATCAGGCTTATTCTTTCGCATATGTCTCATACATGATGGCTAGATCCTGGGCTTTTTCTTGATCGCATCACGTAGTAATGAAGTACAACACTGAAACAGTCACTTAAACCTGGTTTCCATCAATATCTTAGAGGACAACGCAAGTTAGGTCTGGGATAGTTCTGAAATTTGCCCTCATCAGGCTCATACTTTCGCGTTTTTCACATACTTGTTGAACAGATCCTGGGTTTTTTCTGGTTTGGATCACGTAGTAATGTGGTACCACGCTGAAACAGTTGATTAGACCCGGTTTCGATCAATATTTTAGAGGATAACGCAAGTTAAGTCTGGGATAGGTCTGGAATTTGACCTCATCAGACTCATACTTTCGCGTTTTTCACATACTTGTTGGACAGATCCTGGGTTTTTTCTGGTTTGGATCACGTAGTAGTGTGGTACCACACTGAAACAGTCCATGAAACCTGGTTGCGGTCAATATTTTAAAGGATAACGCATGTTAGGTCTGGGTTAGCTCTAGGATTTGCCCTCATCAGGCTCATTCTTTCGCATATTTCTCAAACTTCATGGCTAGATCCTGGGCTTTTTCTGGATTCCATCACGTAGTAATGTGGTACCACACTGAAACATTCAATTAAACCTGGTCTTGATAAATATTTTAGAGGATAACGCATGTTAGGTCTGGGTTAGGTCTAGGATTTGCCCTCATCAGGCTCATACTTTCGCATATTTCTCATACTTCATGGCTAGATCCTGGGCTGTTTCTGGATTGTATCACGTAGTAATGAAGTACAACACTGAAACAGTCAATTAAACCTGGTTTCCATCAATATTTTAGAGGACAACGCAAGTTAGGTCTGGGATAGATCTGGGATTCGCCCTAATCTGGCTCATACTTTCGCGTTTTTCACATACTTGTTGAACAGATCCTGGGTTTTTTCTGATTTGGATCACGTAGTAATGTGGTACCACTCTGAAACAGTCGATTAAACCTGGTTTCGATCAATATTTTAGAGGATAACGCATGTTAGGTCTGGAATAGGTCTGGGATTTGACCTCGTCAGACTCATACTTTCGCACCCTTCACATACTCGTTGATCAGATCCTGGGTTTTTTCTGGTTTGCATCACGTAGTAATGTGGGACCACACTGAAACAGTCAATTAAATCTGGTTTCGATCAATATTTTAGAGAATAATTCATGTTGGGTCTACGTTAGGCCTGGGATTTTCACTCATCAGACTCATACTTTCGCATTCTTCACATACTTGTTGAACGGATCCTGGGTTTTTTCTGGTTTGGATCACGTAGTAATGTGGGACCACACTGAAACAATCAATTAAACCTGGTCTTGATAAATATTTTGGAGGATAACGCATGTTAGGTCTGGGTTAGGTCTAGGATTTGCCCTCATCAGGCTCATACTTTCGCATATTTCTCATACTTCATGGCTAGATCCTGGGCTGTTTCTGGATTGTATCACGTAGTAATGTGGTACCACGCTGAAACAGTCAATTAAACCTGGTTTCGATCAATATTTTGGAGGATAACGCAAGTTAGGTCTGGGATAGGTCTAGGATTTGCCCTCATCAGGCTCTTACTTTCGCATATTTCTCATACTTCATGGCTAGATCCTGGGCTATTTCTGGATTGGATCACGTAGTAAAGTGGTACCACACAGAAACATTCAATTAAACCTTGTCTTGATAAATATTTTAGAGAATAACGCATGTTAGGTCTGGGCTAGGTCTAGGATTTGCCCTCATCAGGCTCATACTTTCGCATATCTCTCATACTTCATGGCTAGATCCTGGGCCATTTCTGGATTGGATCATGTAGTAATGTGGCACCACACTGAAACAGTCAATTAAACCTGCTTTTAATCAATATTTTAGAGAATAATTCATGTTAGGTCTAGGTTAGGTCAGGGATTTACTCTCATCAGGCTCATTCTTTCGCATATTTCTCATACTTGATGGCTAGATCCTGGGCTTTTTCTGGATTGCATCACGTAGTAATGAAGTACAACACTGAAACAGTCAATTGAACTTGGTTTCCATCAATATTTTAGAGGACAACGCATGTTAGGTCTAGGTTAGGCCTGGGATTTGCCCTCATCAGGGTCATACTGTCGCAGTTTTAACATACTTGTTCAACGGATCCTGGGTTTTTTCTGGTTTGGTTCACGTAGTAATGTGGTACCACACTGAAACATTCAATTAAACCTGGTCTTGATAAATATTTTAGAGGATAACGCATGTTAGGTTTGGGTTAGGTCTAGGATTTGCCCTTATCAGGCTCATACTTTCGCATATTTCTCATACTTCATGGCTTGATCCTGGGCTTTTTCTGGATTGCATCACGTAGTAATGTGGTACCACGCTGAAACAGTCCATTAAACCTGGTTTCGATCAATATGTTAGAGGATAACGCAAGTTAGGTATGGGATAGGTCTAGGACTTGCCCTCATCAGGCTCTTACTTTCGCATATTTCTCATACTTCATGGCTAGATCCTGGGCTTTTTCTGGATTGCATCACGTAGTAATGAAGTACAACACTGAAACAGTCAATTAAACCTGGTTTCCATCAATATTTTAGAGGACAACGCATGTTAGGTCTAGGTTAGGCCTGGGATTTGCCCTCATCAGGGTCATACTGTCGCAGTTTTAACATACTTGTTGAACGGATCCTGGGTTTTTTCTGGTTTGGTTCACGTAGTAATGTGGTACCACACTGAAACATTCAATGAAACCTGGTCTGGATAAATATTTTAGAGGATAATGCATCTTAGGTCTAGGTTAGGTCTGGGATTTTCACTCATCAGACTCATACTTTCGCATTCTTCACATACTTGTTGAACGGATCCTGGGTTTTTTCTGGTTTGGATCACGTAGTAATGTGGGACCACAGTGAAACAATCAATTAAACCTGGTCTTGATAAATATTTTAGAGGATAACGCATGTTAGGATGGGTTAGGTCTAGGATTTGCCCTCGTCAGGCTCATACTTTCGCATATTTCTCATACTTCATGGCTAGATCCTGGGCTATTTCTGGATTGGATAACGTAGTAATGTGGTACCACACTGAAACAGTCAATTAAACCTGGTTTCGATCAATATTTTAGAGAATAATTCATGTTAGGTCTAGGTTAGGTCTGGGATTTGCTCCCATCAGGCTCATTCCTTCGCATATTTCTCATACTTGATGGCTAGATCCTGGGCTTTTTCTGGATCGCATCACGTAGTAATGAAGTACAACACTGAAACAGTCAATTAAACCTGGTTGCGATCAATATTTTAGAGGATAACGCATGTTAGGTCTGGGTTAGGTCTAGTATTTGCCCTCATCAGGCTCATTCTTTCGCATATTTCTCAAACTTGATGGCTAGATCCTGGGCTTTTTCTGGATTGCATCACGTAGTAATGTGGTACCACACTGAAACATTCAATTAAACCTGGTCTTGATAAATATTTTAGAAGATAACGCATGTTAGGTCTGGGTTAGGCCTAGGATTTGCCCTCATCAGGCTCATACTTTCGCATATTTCTCATACTTCATGGCTTGATCCTGGGCTTTTTCTGGATTGCATCACGTAGTAATGTGGTACCACGCTGAAACAGTCAATTAAACCTGGTTTCGATCAATATGTTAGAGGATAACGCAAGTTAGGTATGGGATAGGTCTAGGATTTGCCCTCATCAGGCTCTTACTTTCGCATATTTCTCATACTTTATGGCTAGATCCTGGGCTTTTTCTGGATTGCATCACGTAGTAATGAAGTACAACACTGAAACAGTCAATTAAACCTGGTTTCCATCAATATTTTAGAGGACAACGCATGTTAGGTCTAGGTTAGGCCTGGGATTTGCCCTCATCAGGGTCATACTGTCGCAGTTTTAACATACTTGTTGAACGGATCCTGGGTTTTTTCTGGTTTGGTTCACGTAGTAGTGTGGTACCACACTGAAACAGTCCATTAAACCTGGTTGCGATCAATATTATAGAGGATAACGCATGTTAGGTCTGGGTTAGGTCTAGTATTTGCCCTCATCAGGCTCATTCTTTCGCATATTTCTCAAACTTGATGGCTAGATCCTGGGCTTTTTCTGGATTGCATCACGTAGTAATGTGGTACCACACTGAAACATTCAATTAAACCTGGTCTTGATAAATATTTTAGAGAATAACGCATGTTAGGTCTGGGCTAGGTCTAGGATTTGCCCTCATCAGGCTCATACTTTCGCATATCTCTCATACTTCATGGCTAGATCCTGGGCCATTTCTGGATTGGATCATGTAGTAATGTGGCACCACACTGAAACAGTCAATTAAACCTGCTTTTAATCAATATTTTAGAGAATAATTCATGTTAGGTCTAGGTTAGGTCAGGGATTTACTCTCATCAGGCTCATTCTTTCGCATATTTCTCATACTTGATGGCTAGATCCTGGGCTTTTTCTGGATTGCATCACGTAGTAATGAAGTACAACACTGAAACAGTCAATTGAACTTGGTTTCCATCAATATTTTAGAGGACAACGCATGTTAGGTCTAGGTTAGGCCTGGGATTTGCCCTCATCAGGGTCATACTGTCGCAGTTTTAACATACTTGTTCAACGGATCCTGGGTTTTTTCTGGTTTGGTTCACGTAGTAATGTGGTACCACACTGAAACATTCAATTAAACCTGGTCTTGATAAATATTTTAGAGGATAACGCATGTTAGGTTTGGGTTAGGTCTAGGATTTGCCCTTATCAGGCTCATACTTTCGCATATTTCTCATACTTCATGGCTTGATCCTGGGCTTTTTCTGGATTGCATCACGTAGTAATGTGGTACCACGCTGAAACAGTCCATTAAACCTGGTTTCGATCAATATGTTAGAGGATAACGCAAGTTAGGTATGGGATAGGTCTAGGACTTGCCCTCATCAGGCTCTTACTTTCGCATATTTCTCATACTTCATGGCTAGATCCTGGGCTTTTTCTGGATTGCATCACGTAGTAATGAAGTACAACACTGAAACAGTCAATTAAACCTGGTTTCCATCAATATTTTAGAGGACAACGCATGTTAGGTCTAGGTTAGGCCTGGGATTTGCCCTCATCAGGGTCATACTGTCGCAGTTTTAACATACTTGTTGAACGGATCCTGGGTTTTTTCTGGTTTGGTTCACGTAGTAATGTGGTACCACACTGAAACATTTAATGAAACCTGGTCTGGATAAATATTTTAGAGGATAATGCATCTTAGGTCTAGGTTAGGTCTGGGATTTTCACTCATCAGACTCATACTTTCGCATTCTTCACATACTTGTTGAACGGATCCTGGGTTTTTTCTGGTTTGGATCACGTAGTAATGTGGGACCACAGTGAAACAATCAATTAAACCTGGTCTTGATAAATATTTTAGAGGATAACGCATGTTAGGATGGGTTAGGTCTAGGATTTGCCCTCGTCAGGCTCATACTTTCGCATATTTCTCATACTTCATGGCTAGATCCTGGGCTATTTCTGGATTGGATAACGTAGTAATGTGGTACCACACTGAAACAGTCAATTAAACCTGGTTTCGATCAATATTTTAGAGAATAATTCATGTTAGGTCTAGGTTAGGTCTGGGATTTGCTCCCATCAGGCTCATTCCTTCGCATATTTCTCATACTTGATGGCTAGATCCTGGGCTTTTTCTGGATCGCATCACGTAGTAATGAAGTACAACACTGAAACAGTCAATTAAACCTGGTTGCGATCAATATTTTAGAGGATAACGCATGTTAGGTCTGGGTTAGGTCTAGTATTTGCCCTCATCAGGCTCATTCTTTCGCATATTTCTCAAACTTGATGGCTAGATCCTGGGCTTTTTCTGGATTGCATCACGTAGTAATGTGGTACCACACTGAAACATTCAATTAAACCTGGTCTTGATAAATATTTTAGAAGATAACGCATGTTAGGTCTGGGTTAGGCCTAGGATTTGCCCTCATCAGGCTCATACTTTCGCATATTTCTCATACTTCATGGCTTGATCCTGGGCTTTTTCTGGATTGCATCACGTAGTAATGTGGTACCACGCTGAAACAGTCAATTAAACCTGGTTTCGATCAATATGTTAGAGGATAACGCAAGTTAGGTATGGGATAGGTCTAGGATTTGCCCTCATCAGGCTCTTACTTTCGCATATTTCTCATACTTTATGGCTAGATCCTGGGCTTTTTCTGGATTGCATCACGTAGTAATGAAGTACAACACTGAAACAGTCAATTAAACCTGGTTTCCATCAATATTTTAGAGGACAACGCATGTTAGGTCTAGGTTAGGCCTGGGATTTGCCCTCATCAGGGTCATACTGTCGCAGTTTTAACATACTTGTTGAACGGATCCTGGGTTTTTTCTGGTTTGGTTCACGTAGTAGTGTGGTACCACACTGAAACAGTCCATTAAACCTGGTTGCGATCAATATTATAGAGGATAACGCATGTTAGGTCTGGGTTAGGTCTAGTATTTGCCCTCATCAGGCTCATTCTTTCGCATATTTCTCAAACTTGATGGCTAGATCCTGGGCTTTTTCTGGATTGCATCACGTAGTAATGTGGTACCACACTGAAACATTCAATTAAACCTGGTCTTGATAAATATTTCAGAAGATAACGCATGTTAGGTCTGGGTTAGGTCTAGGATTTGCCCTCATCAGGCTCATACTTTCGCATATTTCTCATACTTCATGGCTAGATCCTGGGCTATTTCTGGATTGGATCTCGTAGTAAAGTGGTACCACACTGAAACATTCAATGGAACCTGGTCTGGATAAATATTTTAGAGGATAACGCATGTTAGGTCTGGGTTAGGTCTAGGAATTGCCCTCATCAGGCTTATTCTTTCGCATATGTCTCATACATGATGGCTAGATCCTGGGTTTTTCTTGATCGCATCACGTAGTAATGAAGTACAACACTGAAACAGTCACTTAAACCTGGTTTCCATCAATATTTTAGAGGACAACGCAAGTTAGGTCTGGGATAGATCTGGGATTCGCCCTAATCTGGCTCATACTTTCGCGTTTTTCACATACTTGTTGAACAGATCCTGGGTTTTTTCTGATTTGGATCACGTAGTAATGTGGTACCACTCTGAAACAGTCGATTAAACCTGGTTTCGATCAATATTTTAGAGGATAACGCATGTTAGGTCTGGAATAGGTCTGGGATTTGACCTCGTCAGACTCATACTTTCGCACCCTTCACATACTCGTTGATCAGATCCTGGGTTTTTTCTGGTTTGCATCACGTAGTAATGTGGGACCACACTGAAACAGTCAATTAAATCTGGTTTCGATCAATATTTTAGAGAATAATTCATGTTGGGTCTAGGTTAGGCCTGGGATTTTCACTCATCAGACTCATACTTTCGCATTCTTCACATACTTGTTGAACGGATCCTGGGTTTTTTCTGGTTTGGATCACGTAGTAATGTGGGACCACACTGAAACAATCAATTAAACCTGGTCTTGATAAATATTTTGGAGGATAACGCATGTTAGGTCTGGGTTAGGTCTAGGATTTGCCCTCATCAGGCTCATACTTTCGCATATTTCTCATACTTCATGGCTAGATCCTGGGCTGTTTCTGGATTGTATCACGTAGTAATGTGGTACCACGCTGAAACAGTCAATTAAACCTGGTTTCGATCAATATTTTGGAGGATAACGCAAGTTAGGTCTGGGATAGGTCTAGGATTTGCCCTCATCAGGCTCTTACTTTCGCATATTTCTCATACTTCATGGCTAGATCCTGGGCTATTTCTGGATTGGATCACGTAGTAAAGTGGTACCACACTGAAACATTCAATGAAACCTGGTCTGGATAAATATTTTAGAGGATAATGCATCTTAGGTCTAGGTTAGGTCCGGGATTTTCACTCATCAGACTCATACTTTCGCATTCTTCATATACTTGTTGAACGGATCCTGGGTTTTTTCTGGTTTGGATCACGTAGTAATGTGGGACCACAATGAAACAATCAATTAAACCTGGTCTTGATAAATATTTTAGAGGATAACGCATGTTAGGTTTGGGTTAGGTCTAGGATTTGCCCTCGTCAGGCTCATACTTTCGCATATTTCTCATACTTCATGGCTAGATCCTGGGCTAGTTCTGGATTGGATCACGTAGTAATGTGGTACCACACTGAAACATTCAATTAAACCTGGTCTTGATAAATATTTTAGAGGATAACGCATGTTAGGTTTGGGTTAGGTCTAGGATTTGCCCTCATCAGGCTCATACTTTCGCATATTTCTCATACTTCATGTCTAGATCCTGGGTTTTTTCTGGTTTGGATCACGTAGTAGTGTGGTACCACACTGAAACAGTCCATTAAACCTGGTTGCGATCTATATTTTAGAGGATAACGCAAGTTAGGTCTGGGATAGGTCTGGGATTCGCCCTAATCAGGCTCATACTTTCGCGTGTTTCACATACTTGTTGTACTGATCCAGGGTTTTTTCTGGTTTGGATCACGTAGTAATGTGGTACCACAACGGAAACAGTCGATTAAACCTGGTTTCGATCAATATTATTGAGGATAACGCATGTTAGGTCTGGGTTAGGCCTGAGATTTTCACTCATCAGACTCATACTTTCGCATTCTTCACACACTTGATGAACGGATCCTGGGTTTTTTCAGGTTTGGATCACGTAGTAATGTGGGACCACACTGAAACAGTCAATTAAACCTGGTTTCGATCAATATTTTAGAGAATAATTCATGTTAGGTCTAGGTTAGGTCTGGGATTTACTCCCATCAGGCTCATTCTTTCGCATATTTCTCATACTTGATGCCTAGATCCTGGGCTCTTTCTGGATTGGATCACGTAAAAATGTGGGACCACACTGAAACAGTGAATTAAACCTGGTTTCTATCAATATCTTAGAGGACAACGCAAGTTAGGTCTGGGATAGGTCTAGGATTTGCCCTCATCAGGCTCATACTTTCGCGTTTTTCACATACTTGTTGAACAGATCCTGGGTTTTTTCTGGTTTGGATCACGTAGTAGTGTGGTACCACACTGAAACAGTCCATTAAACCTGGTTTGGATCAATATTTTAGAGGATAGCGCATGTTAGGTCTAGGTTAGGTCTGGGATTTTCACTAATCAGACTCATACTTACGCATTCTTCACATACTTGTTGAACGGATCCTGGGTTTTTTCTGGTTTGGATCACGTAGTAATGTGGTACCACACTGAAACAGTCGATTAAACCTGGTTTCGATCAATATTTTAGAGGATAACGCATGTTAGGTCTGGGATAGGTCTGGGATTAGCCCCCATCAGACTCATACTTTCGCACACTTCACATACTCGTTGATCAGATCCTGGGTTTTTTTCTGGTTTGGATCACGTAGTAATGTGGTACCACACTGAAACAGTCGATTAAACCTGGTTTCGATCAATATTTTAGAGGATAACGCATGTTAGGTCTGGGATAGGTCTGGGATTTGCCCTCATCAGGCTCATACTTTCCCAGTTTTAACATGCATGTTGACCTGATCGAGGGTTTTTTCTGCTTTGGATCACGTAGTAAAGTGGTACCACAATAAAACATTCAATTAAACCTGGTTTCGATCAATATTTTAGAGGACATCGCAAGTTAGGTCTAGGATAGGTCTGGGATTTGCCCTCATCAGAGTCGTACTTTCGCACACTTGACATACTCGTTGATCAGATCCTGGGTTTTTTTCTGGTTTGGATCACGTAGTAATGTGGTACCACACTGAAACAGTCGATTAAACCTGGTTTCGATCAATATCATAGAGGATAACGCATGTTAGGTCTAGGTTAGGCCTGGGATTTTCACTCATCAGACTCATACTTTCGCATTCTTCACATACTTGTTGAACGGATCCTGGGTTTTTTCTGGTTTGGATCACGTAGTAATGTGGGACCACACTGAAACAGTCAATTAAACCTGGTTTCGACCAATATTTTAGAGAATAATTCATGTTAGGTCTAGGTTAGATCTGGGATTTGCTCTCATCAGGCTCATTCTTTCGCATATTTCTCATACTTGATGGCTAGATCCTGGGCTTTTTCTGGAGTGCATCACGTAGTAATGAAGTACAACACTGAAACAGTCAACTAAACCTGGTTTCCATCAATATTTTAGAGGACAACGCAAGTTAGGTCTGGGATAGGTCTGGGATATGCCCTCATCAGGTTCATACTTTCGCGTTTTTCACATACATGTTGAACAGATCCTTGGTTTTTTCTGGTTTGTATCACGTAGTAGTGTGGTACCACACTGAAACAGTTTATGAAACCTGGTTTTCATCAATATTTTAGAGGACAACGCAAGTTAGGTCTGGGATAGGTCTGGGATTTGCTCTCATCAGGATCATTCTTTCGCATATTTCTCATACTTGATGGCTAGATCCTGGGCTTTTTGTGGAGTGCATCACGTAGTAATGAAGTACAACACTGAAACAGTCAATTAAACCTGGTTTCCATCAATATTTTAGAGGACAACGCATGTTAGGTCCAGGTTAGGCCTGGGATTTGCTCTCATCAGGATCATTCTTTCGCATATTTCTCATACTTGATGGCTAGATCCTGGGCTTTTTGTGGATTGCATTACGTAGTAATGTAGTACCACACTGAAACAGTCAATGAAACCTGGTCTGGATAAATATTTTAGAGGATAACGCATCTTAGGTCTGGGTTAGGTCTAAGATTTGCCCTCATCAGGCTCACAGTTTCGTGTTTTTCACATACTTGTTGAACAGATCCTGGGTTTTTTCTGGTTTGGATCACGAAGTAGTGTGGTACCACACTGAAACGGTCCATTAAACCTGGTTTCGCTCAATATTTTAGAGGATAACGCATGTTAGGTCTAGGTTAGGTCTGGGATTTGCTCTCATCAGGCTCATTCTTTCACATATTTCTCATACTTGATGGCTAGATCCTGGGCTTTTTCTGGATTGCATCACGTAGTAATGTAGTACCACACTGAAACAGTTTATGAAACCTGGTTTTCATCAATATTTTAGAGGACAACGCAAGTTAGGTCTGGGATAGGTCTGGGATTTGATCTCATCAGACTCATACTTTCGCACCCTTCACATACTCGTTGAACAGATCCTGGGTTATTTTCTGGTTTGGATCACATAGTAATGTGGTACCACACTGAAACAGTCGATTAAACCAGGTGTCGATCAATATTTTTGAGTATAACGCGTGTTAGGTCTTGGTTAGGCCTGGGATTTTCACTCATCAGACTGATACTTTCGCATTCTTCACATACTTGTTGAACGGATCCTGGGTTTTTTCTGGTTTGGATCAGGTAGTAGAGTGGTACCACAATAAAACAGTCAATTAAACCTGGTTTCGATCAATATTTTAGAGGATATCGCAAGTTAGGTCTGGGATAGGTCTGGGATTTGCCCTCATCGGACTCATACTTTCGCACACTTGACATACTCGTTGATCAGATCTGGGGTTTTTTCTGGTTTGGATCACGTAGTAATGTCGTACCACACTGAAACAGTCGATTAAACCAGGTTTCGATCAATATTTTTGAGGATAACGCATGTTAGGTCTGGGTTAGGTCTAGGATTTGCTCTCGTCAGGCTCATACTTCCGCATGTTTCTCATACTTCAAGGCTAGATCCTGGGCTATTTCTGGATTGGACCACGTAGTAATGTGGTACCACACTGAAACAGTCAATGAAACCTGGTTTCGATCAATATTTTAGAGGATAACGCAAGTTAGGTCTGGGATAGGTCTGGGATTCGCCCTAATCAGGCTCATACCTTCGCGTGTTTCACATACTTGTTGAACAGATCCTTGGTTTTTTCTGGTTTGTATCACGTAGTAGTGTGGTACCACACTGAAACAGTCCATTAAACCTGGTTTGGATCAATATTTTAGAGGATAACGCATGTTAGGTCTAGGTTAGCCCTGGGATTTTCACTCATCGGACTCATACTTTCGCATTCTTCTCATACTTGTTGAACTGGTCCTGGGGTTTTTTTCTGGTTTGGATCACGTAGTAATGTGGGACCACACTGAAACAATCAATTAAACCTGGTCTTGATAAATATGTTAGAGGATAACGCATGTTAGGTCTGGGATAGGTCTAGGATTTGCCCTCGTCAGGCTCATACTTTCGCATATTTCTCATACTTGATGGCTAGATCCCGGGCTTTTTCTGGATTGCATCACGTAGTAATGAAGTACAACACTGAAACAGTCAATTAAACCTGGTTTCCATCAATATTTTAGAGGACAACGCAAGTTAGGTCTGGGATAGGTCTGGGATATGCCCTCATCAGGTTCATACTTTCGCCTTTTTCACATACTTGTTGAACAGATCCTGGGTTACTTTCTGGTTTGGATCATATAGTAATGTGGTACCACACTGAAACAGTCGATTAAACCAGGTTTCGATCAATATTTTTGAGGATAACGCATGTTAGGTCTAGGTTAGGCCTGGGATTTTCACTCATCAGACTCATACTTTCGCATTCTTCACATACTTGTTGAACGGATCCTGGGTTTTTTCTGGTTTGGATCACGTTGTAATGTGGGTCCACACTGAAACAGTCAATTAAACCTGGTTTCGACCAATATTTTAGAGAATAATTCATGTTAGGTCTGGGATTTGCTCTCATCAGGCTCATTCTTTCGCATATTTCTTATACTTGATGGCTAGATCCTGGTCTTTTTCTGGATTGCATCACGTAGTAATGTGGTACCACACTGAAACAGTCGATTAAACCTGGTTTCGATCAATATTATTGAGGATAACGCATGTTAGGTCTGGGTTAGGCCTGAGATTTTCACTCATCAGACTCATACTTTCGCATTCTTCACACACTTGATGAACGGATCCTGGGTTTTTTCAGGTTTGGATCACGTAGTAATGTGGGACCACACTGAAACAGTCAATTAAACCTGGTTTCGATCAATATTTTAGAGAATAATTCATGTTAGGTCTAGGTTAGGTCTGGGATTTACTCCCATCAGGCTCATTCTTTCGCATATTTCTCATACTTGATGGCTAGATCCCGGGCTTTTTCTGGATTGCATCACGTAGTAATGAAGTACAACACTGAAACAGTCAATTAAACCTGGTTTCCATCAATATTTTAGAGGACAACGCAAGTTAGGTCTGGGATAGGTCTGGGATATGCCCTCATCAGGTTCATACTTTCGCGTTTTTCACATACTTGTTGAACAGATCCTGGGTTACCTTCTGGTTTGGATCATATAGTAATGTGGTACCATACTGAAACAGTCGATTAAACCAGGTTTCGGTCAATATTTTTGAGGATAACGCATGTTAGGTCTAGGTTAGGCCTGGGATTTTCACTCATCAGACTCATACTTTCGCATTCTTCACATACTTGTTGAACGGATCCTGGGTTTTTTCTGGTTTGGATCACGTTGTAATGTGGGTCCACACTGAAACAGTCAATTAAACCTTGTTTCGACCAATATTTTAGAGAATAATTCATGTTAGGTCTGGGATTTGCTCTCATCAGGCTCATACTTTCGCATTCTTCACATACTTGTTGAACGGATCCTGGGTTTTTTCTGGTTTGGATCACGTAGTAATGTGGTACCACACTGAAACAGTCGATTAAGCCTGGTTTCGAACAATATTTTAGAGGATAACGCAAGTTAAGTCTGGGATTGGTCTGGGATTTGACCTCATCAGACTCATACTTTCGCACACTTCACATACTTGTTGAACAGATCCTGGGTTTTTTCTGGTATGGATCCCGTAGTAGTGTGCTACCACACTGAAACGGTCCATTAAACCTGGTTTCGCTCAATATTTTAGAGGATAACGCATGTTAGGTCTAGGTTAGGTCTGGGATTTGCTCTCATCAGGCTCATTCTTTCACATATTTCTCATACTTGATGGCTAGATCCTGGGCTTTTTCTGGATTGCATCACGTAGTAATGTAGTACCACACTGAAACAGTTTATGAAACCTGGTTTTCATCAATATTTTAGAGGACAACGCAAGTTAGGTCTGGGATAGGTCTGGGATTTGATCTCATCAGACTCATACTTTCGCACCCTTCACATACTCGTTGAACAGATCCTGGGTTATTTTCTGGTTTGGATCACATAGTAATGTGGTACCACACTGAAACAGTCGATTAAACCAGGTGTCGATCAATATTTTTGAGTATAACGCGTGTTAGGTCTTGGTTAGGCCTGGGATTTTCACTCATCAGACTGATACTTTCGCATTCTTCACATACTTGTTGAACGGATCCTGGGTTTTTTCTGGTTTGGATCACGTAGTAGAGTGGTACCACAATAAAACAGTCAATTAAACCTGGTTTCGATCAATATTTTAGAGGATATCGCAAGTTAGGTCTGGGATAGGTCTGGGATTTGCCCTCATCGGACTCATACTTTCGCACACTTGACATACTCGTTGATCAGATCTGGGGTTTTTTCTGGTTTGGATCACGTAGTAATGTCGTACCACACTGAAACAGTCGATTAAACCAGGTTTCGATCAATATTTTTGAGGATAACGCATGTTAGGTCTGGGTTAGGTCTAGGATTTGCTCTCGTCAGGCTCATACTTCCGTTTGTTTCTCATACTTCAAGGCTAGATCCTGGGCTATTTCTGGATTGGACCACGTAGTAATGTGGTACCACACTGAAACAGTCAATGAAACCTGGTTTCGATCAATATTTTAGAGGATAACGCAAGTTAGGTCTGGGATAGGTCTGGGATTCGCCCTAATCAGGCTCATACCTTCGCGTGTTTCACATACTTGTTGAACAGATCCTTGGTTTTTTCTGGTTTGTATCACGTAGTAGTGTGGTACCACACTGAAACAGTCCATTAAACCTGGTTTGGATCAATATTTTAGAGGATAACGCATGTTAGGTCTAGGTTAGCCCTGGGATTTTCACTCATCGGACTCATACTTTCGCATTCTTCTCATACTTGTTGAACTGGTCCTGGGGTTTTTTTCTGGTTTGGATCACGTAGTAATGTGGGACCACACTGAAACAGTCAATTAAACCTGGTTTCGATCAATATTTTAGAGAATAATTCATGTTAGGTCTAGGTTAGGTCTGGGGTTTACTCCCATCATGCTCATTCTTTCGCATATTACTCATACTTGATGGCTAGATCCTGGGCTCTTTCTGGATTGGATCACGTAGTAATGTGGTACCACACTGAAACAGTCAATTAAACCTGGTTTCGACCAATATTTTAGAGAATAATTCATGTTAGGTCTGGGATTTGCTCTCATCAGGC
The DNA here is from genome assembly GCF_051014445.1 of Colletes latitarsis. NCBI lineage: Eukaryota > Metazoa > Arthropoda > Insecta > Hymenoptera > Colletidae > Colletes > Colletes latitarsis. The sequence continues at coordinate 14,169,857 of NW_027488365.1, forward strand.
TCATTCTTTCGCATATTTCTTATACTTGATGGCTAGATCCTGGTCTTTTTCTGGATTGCATCACGTAGTAATGTGGTACCACACTGAAACAGTCGATTAAACCTTGGTTTCGATCAATATTATTGAGGATAACGCATGTTAGGTCTAGGTTAGGCCTGAGATTTTCACTCATCAGACTCATACTTTCGCATTCTTCACATACTTGTTGAACGGATCCTGGTTTTTTTCTGGTTTGGATCACGTAGTAATGTGGGTCCACACTGAGACAATCAATTAAACCTGGTTTCGATCAATAGTTTAGAGAATAATTCATGTTAGGTCTAGGTTTGGTCTGGGATTTGCTCTCATCAGGCTCATTCTTTCGCATATTTCTCATATTTGATGGCTAGATCCTGGCCTTTTCTGGATTGCATCACGTAGTAATGAAGTACGACACTGAAACAGTCAATTAAACCTGGTTTCCATCAATATCTTAGAGGACAACGCAAGTTAGGTCTGGCATAGGTCTGGGATTTGCTCTCATCAGGCTCATTCTTTCGCATATTTCTCATACTTGATGGCTAGATCCTGGGCTTTTTCTGGATTGCATCACGTAGTAATGTGGTACCACACTGAAACAGTCGATTAAACCTGGTTTCGATCAATATTTTAGAGGATAACGCAAGTTAAGTCCGGGATTGGTCTGGGATTTGACCTCATCAAACTCATACTTTCGCACACTTCACATACTTGTTGAACAGATCCTGCGTTTTTTCTGGTATGGATTCCGTAGTAGTGTGCTACCACACTGAAACAGTCCATTAAACCTGGTTTCGCTCAATATTTTTGAGGATAACGCATGTTAGGTCAAGGTTAGGTCTGGGATTTGCTCTCATCAGGCTCGTTCTTTCGCATATTTCTCATACTTGATGGCTAGATCCAGGGCTTTTTCTGGATTGCATCACGTAGTAATGAAGTACAACACTGAAACAGTCAATTAAACCTGGTTTCCATCAATATCTTAGAGGACAACGCATGTTAGGTCTGGGATAGGTCTGGGATTTGCCCTCATCAGACTCATACTTTCGCACACTTCACATACTCGTTGAACAGATCCTGGGTAATTTTCAGGATTGGATCACATAGTAATGTGATACCACACCGAAACAGTCGATTAAACCAGGTTTCGATCAATATTTTAGAGGATAACGGATGTTAGGTTTGGGTTAGGTCTAGGATTTGCCCTCATCAGGCTCATACTTTCGCATATTTCTCGTACTTCATGGCAAGATCCTGGGCTGTTTCTGGATTGTATCCCGTAGTAGTGTGCTACCACACTGAAACAGTCCATTAAACCTGGTTTCGCTCAATATTTTAGAGGATAACGCATGTTAGGTCAAGGTTAGGTCTAAGATTTGCCCTCATCAGGCTCACAGTTTCGCGTTTTTCACATACTTGTTGAACAGATCCTGGGTTATTTCTGGTTTGGCTCACGAAGTAGTGTGGTACCACACTGAAACAATCAATTAAACCTGGTCTTGATAAATATTTTAGAGGATAACGCATGTTAGGTTTGGGTTAGGTTTAGGATTTGCCCTCAGCAGGCTCATACTTTCGCATATCTCTCATACTTCATGGCTAGATCCTGGGCTGTTTCTGGATTGTATCACGTAGTAATGTGGTACCACGCTGAAACAGTCAATTAAACCTGGTTTCGATCAATATTTTAGAGAATAATTCATGTTAGGTCTAGGTTAGGTCTGGGATTTGCTCTCATCAGGCTCGTTCTTTCGCATATTTCTCATACTTGATGGCTAGATCCAGGGCTTTTTCTGGATTGCATCACGTAGTAATGAAGTACAACACTGAAACAGTCAATTAAACCTGGTTTCCATCAATATCTTCGAGGACAACGCATGTTAGGTCTGGGATAGGTCTGGGATTTGCCCTCATCAGGCTCATACTTTCGCGTTTTTCACATACTTGTTGAACAGATCCTGGGTTGTTTCTGGTTTGGATCACGTAGTACTGTGGTACCACACTGAAACAGTCCATTAAACCTGGTTTGGATCAATATTTTAGAGGATAACGCATGTTAGGTCTAGGTTAGGTCTGGGATTTTCACTCATCAGACTCATACTTTCGCATTCTTCACATACTTGTTGAGCGGATCCTGGGTTTTTTCTGGATTGGTTCACGTAGTAATGTGGTACCACACTGAAACAGTCGATTAAACCTGGTTTCGATCAATATTTTAGAGGATAACGCAAGTTAGGTCTGGGATAGGTCTGGGATTTGACATCATCAGACTCATACTTTCGCACTCTTCACATACTTGTTGAACGGATCCTGGGTCTTTTCTGGTTTGGATCACGTAGTAATGTGGGACCACACGGAAACAGTCAATTAAACCTGGTTTCGATCAATATTTTAGAGAATAATTCATGTTAGGTCTAGGTTAGGTCGGGGATTTGCTCTCATCAGGCTCATTCTGTCGCATATTTCTCATACATGTTGAACAGATCCTGGGCTTTTTCTGGATTGCATCACGTAGTAATGTAGTACCACACTGAAACAGTTAATGAAACCTGGTTTCCATCAATATTTTAGAGGACAACGCAAGTTAGGTCTAGGTAAGGCCTGAGATTTTCACTGATCAGACTCATACTTTCGCACCCTTCACATACTCGTTGAACAGATCCTGGGTTATTTTCTGGTTTGGATCACATAGTAATGTGGTACCACACTGAAACAGTCGATTAAACCAGGTGTCGATCAATATTTTTGAGTATAACGCGTGTTAGGTCTTGGTTAGGCCTGGGATTTTCACTCATCAGACTGATACTTTCGCATTCTTCACATACTTGTTGAACGGATCCTGGGTTTTTTCTGGTTTGGATCACGTAGTAGAGTGGTACCACAATAAAACAGTCAATTAAACCTGGTTTCGATCAATATTTTAGAGGATATCGCAAGTTAGGTCTGGGATAGGTCTGGGATTTGCCCTCATCGGACTCATACTTTCGCACACTTGACATACTCGTTGATCAGATCTGGGGTTTTTTCTGGTTTGGATCACGTAGTAATGTCGTACCACACTGAAACAGTCGATTAAACCAGGTTTCGATCAATATTTTTGAGGATAACGCATGTTAGGTCTGGGTTAGGTCTAGGATTTGCTCTCGTCAGGCTCATACTTCCGCATGTTTCTCATACTTCAAGGCTAGATCCTGGGCTATTTCTGGATTGGACCACGTAGTAATGTGGTACCACACTGAAACAGTCAATGAAACCTGGTTTCGATCAATATTTTAGAGAATAATTCATGTTAGGTCTAGGTTAGGTCTGGGGTTTACTCCCATCATGCTCATTCTTTCGCATATTACTCATACTTGATGGCTAGATCCTGGGCTCTTTCTGGATTGGATCACGTAGTAATGTGGTACCACACTGAAACAGTCAATTAAACCTGGTTTCGACCAATATTTTAGAGAATAATTCATGTTAGGTCTGGGATTTGCTCTCATCAGGCTCATTCTTTCGCATATTTCTTATACTTGATGGCTAGATCCTGGTCTTTTTCTGGATTGCATCACGTAGTAATGTGGTACCACACTGAAACAGTCGATTAAACCTGGTTTCGATCAATATTATTGAGGATAACGCATGTTAGGTCTAGGTTAGGCCTGAGATTTTCACTCATCAGACTCATACTTTCGCATTCTTCACATACTTGTTGAACGGATCCTGGTTTTTTTCTGGTTTGGATCACGTAGTAATGTGGGTCCACACTGAGACAATCAATTAAACCTGGTTTCGATCAATAGTTTAGAGAATAATTCATGTTAGGTCTAGGTTTGGTCTGGGATTTGCTCTCATCAGGCTCATTCTTTCGCATATTTCTCATATTTGATGGCTAGATCCTGGGCTTTTTCTGGATTGCATCACGTAGTAATGAAGTACGACACTGAAACAGTCAATTAAACCTGGTTTCCATCAATATCTTAGAGGACAACGCAAGTTAGGTCTGGCATAGGTCTGGGATTCGCCCTTATCAGGCTCATACTTTGGCGTTTTTCACATACTTGTTGAACAGATCCTGGGTTTTTTCTGGTTTGTATCACGTAGTAGTGTGGTACCACACTGAAACAGTCAATTAAACCTGGTTTCCATCAATATTTTAGAGGATAACGCAAGTTAGGTCTGGCATTGGTCTGGGATTTGCTCTCATCAGGCTCATTCTTTCGCATATTTCTCATACTTGATGGCTAGATCCTGGGCTTTTTCTGGATTGCATCACGTAGTAATGTGGTACCACACTGAAACAGTCGATTAAACCTGGTTTCGATCAATATTTTAGAGGATAACGCAAGTTAAGTCCGGGATTGGTCTGGGATTTGACCTCATCAAACTCATACTTTCGCACACTTCACATACTTGTTGAACAGATCCTGCGTTTTTTCTGGTATGGATTCCGTAGTAGTGTGCTACCACACTGAAACAGTCCATTAAACCTGGTTTCGCTCAATATTTTTGAGGATAACGCATGTTAGGTCAAGGTTAGGTCTGGGATTTGCTCTCATCAGGCTCGTTCTTTCGCATATTTCTCATACTTGATGGCTAGATCCAGGGCTTTTTCTGGATTGCATCACGTAGTAATGAAGTACAACACTGAAACAGTCAATTAAACCTGGTTTCCATCAATATCTTCGAGGACAACGCATGTTAGGTCTGGGATAGGTCTGGGATTTGCCCTCATCAGGCTCATACTTTCGCGTTTTTCACATACTTGTTGAACAGATCCTGGGTTGTTTCTGGTTTGGATCACGTAGTACTGTGGTACCACACTGAAACAGTCCATTAAACCTGGTTTGGATCAATATTTTAGAGGATAACGCATGTTAGGTCTAGGTTAGGTCTGGGATTTTCACTCATCAGACTCATACTTTCGCATTCTTCACATACTTGTTGAGCGGATCCTGGGTTTTTTCTGGATTGGTTCACGTAGTAATGTGGTACCACACTGAAACAGTCGATTAAACCTGGTTTCGATCAATATTTTAGAGGATAACGCAAGTTAGGTCTGGGATAGGTCTGGGATTTGACATCATCAGACTCATACTTTCGCACTCTTCACATACTTGTTGAACGGATCCTGGGTCTTTTCTGGTTTGGATCACGTAGTAATGTGGGACCACACGGAAACAGTCAATTAAACCTGGTTTCGATCAATATTTTAGAGAATAATTCATGTTAGGTCTAGGTTAGGTCGGGGATTTGCTCTCATCAAGCTCATTCTGTCGCATATTTCTCATACATGTTGAACAGATCCTGGGCTTTTTCTGGATTGCATCACGTAGTAATGTAGTACCACACTGAAACAGTTAATGAAACCTGGTTTCCATCAATATTTTAGAGGACAACGCAAGTTAGGTCTAGGTAAGGCCTGAGATTTTCACTGATCAGACTCATAATTTCGCATTCTTCACATACTTGTTGAACGGATCCTGGGTTTTTTCTGGTTTGGAACACGTAGTAATGTGGTAACACACTGAAACATTCAATTAAACCTGGTCTTGATAAATATTTTAGAGAATAACGCATGTTAGGTCTGGGTTAGGTCTAGGATTTGCCCTCATCAGGCTCATACTTTCGCATATTTCTCATACTTCATGGCTAGATCCTGGGCTGTTTCTGGATTGTATCACGTAGTAATGTGGGACCACACTGAAACAATCAATTAAACCTGGTCTTGATAAATATTATAGAGGATAATGCATGTTAGGTCTGGGATAGGTCTGGGATTTGCCCTCATCAGACTCATACTTTCGCACACTTCACATACTCGTTGAACAGATCCTGGGTTATTTACTGGTTTGGATCACATAGTAATGTGGTACCACACTGAAACAGTCAATTAAACCTGGTTTCGATCAATATTTTAGAGGATAACGCAAGTTAGGTCTGGGTTAGGTCTGGGATTAGCCCTCACCAGACTCATACTTTCGCAAACTTCACATACTCGTTGACGAGATCCTGTGTTTTTTTCTGGTTTGGATCACGTAGTAATGTGGTACCACACCGAAACAGTCGATTAAACCTGGTTTCGATCAATATTTTTGAGGATAGCGCATGTTAGGTCTGGGATAGGTCTGGGATTTGCCCTCATCAGGCTCATACTTTCCCAGTTGTAACATGCATGTTGACCTGATCGAGGGTTTTTTCTGCTTTGGATCACGTAGTAAAGTGGTACCACAATAAAACAGTCAATTAAACCTGGTTTCGATCAATATTTTAGAGGATATCGCAAGTTAGGTCTGGGATAGGTCTGGGATTTGCCCTCATCAGACTCATACTTTCGCACACTTGACATACCCGTTGATCAGATCCTGGGTTTTTTTCTGGTTTGGATCACGTAGTAATGTAGTACCACACTGAAGCAGTCAATTAAACCTGGTTTCCATCAATATTTTAGAGGACAACGCAAGTTAGGTCTGGGATAGGTCTGGGATTAGCCCTCATCAGACTCATACTTTCGTTTTCTTCACATACTCGTTTCACAGATCCTGGGTTTTTTTCTGGTTTGGATCACGTAGTAATGTAGTACCACACTGAAGCAGTCAATTAAACCTGGTTTCCATCAATATTTTAGAGGACAACGCAAGTTAGGTCTGGGATAGGTCTGGGATTTGCCCTCATCAGACTCATACTTTCGCACACTTCACATACTCGTTGAACAGATCCTGGGTTTCTTTCTGGTTTGGATCACGTAGTAATGTGGTAACACACTGAAACAGTCGATTAAACCTGGTTTCGATCAATATTATTGAGGATAACGCATGTTAGGTCTAGGTCAGGTCTATGATTTGCCCTCATCAGGCTCATACTTTCTCATATTTCTCCTACTTCATGGCTGGATCCTGGGCTATTTCTGGATTGGATCACGTAGTAATGTGGTACCACACTGAAACAGTCAATTAAACCTGGTTTCGATTAATATTTTAGAGAATAATTCATGTTAGGTCTGGGATTTGCTCTCATCAGGCTCATTCTTTCGCATATTTCTCATACTTGATGGCTAGATCCTGGTCTTTTTCTGGATTGCATCACGTAGTAATGTGGTACCACACTGAAACATTCAATAAAACCTGGTCTTGATAAATATTTTAGAGGATAACGCATGTTACGTCTGGGTCAGGTCTAGAATTTGCCCACATCATGCTCATATTTTCGCATCTTTCTCATACATCATGGCTAGATCCTGGGCTATTTCTGGATTGTATCACGTAGTAATGTGGTACCACGCTGAAACAGTCAATTAAACCTGGTTTCGATCAATATTTTTGAGGATAACGCAAGTTAGGTCTGGGATAGGTCTGGGATTCGCCCTCATCAGGCTCATACTTTCGCGTTTTTCACATACTTGTTGAACTGATCCTGGGTTTTTTCTGGTTTGGGTCACGTAGTAATGTGGTACCACACTGAAACAGTCCATTAAACCTGGTTTCGATCAATATTTTATAGAATAATTCATGTTAGGTCTAGATTTGGTCTGGCATTTGCTCTCATCAGGCTCATTCTTTCGCATATTTCTCATACTTGATGGCTTGATCCTGGGCTTTTTCTGGATCGCATCACGTAGTAATGTAGTACCACACTGAAATAGTCGATTAAACCTGGTTTCGAACAACATTTTAGAGGATAACGCAAGTTAAGTCTGGGATTGGTCTGGGATTTGACCTCATCAGACTCATACTTTCGCACACTTCACATACTTGTTGAACAGATCCTGGGTTTTTTCTGGTATGGATCCCGTAGTAGTGTGCTACCACACTGAAACGGTCCATTAAACCTGGTTTCGCTCAATATTTTAGAGGATAACGCATGTTAGGTCAAGGTTAGGTCTAAGATTTGCCCTCACCAGGCACACAGTTACGCGTTTTTCACATACTTGTTGAACAGATCCTGGGTTTTTTCTGGTTTGGATCACGAAGTAGTGTGCTACCACACTGAAACGGTCCATTAAACCTGGTTTCGCTCAATATTTTAGAGGATAACGCATGTTAGGTCAAGGTTAGATCCAAGATTTGCCCACACCAGGCACACAGTTACGCGTTTTTCACATACTTGTTGAACAGATCCTGGGTTTTTTCTGGTTTGGATCACGAAGTAGTGTGGTACCACACTGAAACAGTCCATTAAACCTGGTTTCGATCAATATTTTATAGAATAATTCATGTTAGGTCTAGATTTGGTCTGGCATTTGCTCTCATCAGGCTCATTCTTTCGCATATTTCTCATACTTGATGGCTTGATCCTGGGCTTTTTCTGGATCGCATCACGTAGTAATGTAGTACCACACTGAAATAGTCGATTAAACCTGGTTTCGAACAACATTTTAGAGGATAACGCAAGTTAGGTCTGGGATAGGTCTGGGATTAGCCCTCATCAGACTCATACTTTCGCACACTTCACATACTCGTTGACAAGATCCTGGGTTTTTTTCTGGTTTGCATCACGTAGTAATGTGGTACCACACTGAAACAGTCGATTAAACCTGGTTTCGATCAATATTTTTGAGGATAACGCATGTTAGGTCTGGGATAGGTCTGGGATTTGCCCTCATCAGGCTCATACTTTCCCAGTTTTAACATGCATGTTGACCTGATCGAGGGTTTTTTCTGCTTTGGATCACGTAGTAAAGTGGTACCGCAATAAAACATTCAATTAAACCTGGTTTCGATCAATATTTTAGAGGATATCGCAAGTTAGGTCTGGGATAGGTCTGGGATTTGCCCTCATCAGGCTCATACTTTCGCACACTTCACATACTCGTTGAACAGATCCTGGGTTACTTTCTGGTTTGGATCATATAGTAATGTGGTACCACACTGAAACAGTCGATTAAACAAGGTTTCGATCAATATTTTTGAGGATAACGCATGTTAGGTCTAGGTTAGGCCTGGGATTTTCACTCATCAGACTCATACTTTCGCATTCTTCACATACTTGTTGAACGGATCCTGGGTTTTTTCTGGTTTGGATCACGTAGTAATGTGGGACCACACTGAAACAGTCAATTAAACCTGGTTTCGACCAACATTTTAGAGAATAATTCATGTTAGGTCTAGGTTAGGTCTGGGATTTACTCTCATCAGGCTCATTCTTTCGCATATTTCTCATACTTGATGGCTAGATCCTGGGCTTTTTCTGGAGTGCATCACGTAGTAATGAAGTACAACAGTGAAACAGTCAATTAAACCTGGTTTCCATCAATATTTTAGAGGACAACGCAAGTTAGGTCTGGGATAGGTCTGCGATATGCCCTCATCAGGTTCGTACTTTCGCGTTTTTCACATAATTGTTGAACAGATCCTGGGTTTTTTCTGGTTTGGATCCCGTAGTAGTGTGGTACCACACTGAAACAGTCCATTAAACCTGGTTTCGCTCAATATTTTAGAGGATAACGCATGTTAGGTCTGGGATAGGTCTGGGATTTGCCCTCATCAGACTCATACTTTCGCACACTTCACATACTCGTTGAACAGATCCTGGGTTATTTTCAGGTTTGGATCACATAGTAATGTGATACCACACCGAAACAGTCGATTAAACCAGGTTTCGATCAATATTTTAGAGGATAACGGATGTTAGGTTTGGGTTAGGTCTAGGATTTGCCCTCATCAGGCTCATACTTTCGCATATTTCTCGTACTTCATGGCAAGATCCTGGGCTGTTTCTGGATTGTATCACGTAGTAATGTGGTACCACGCTGAAACAGTCAATTAAACCTGGTTTCGATCAATATTTTAGAGGATAACGCAAGTTAGGTCTGGCATAGGTCTGGGATTCGCCCTCATCAGGCTCATACTTTCGCATTCCTCTCATACTTGTTGAACTGATCCTGGGCTTTTTCTGGTTTGGATCACGTTGTTATGTGGGGCCACACTGAAACAATCAATTAAACCTGGTCTTGATAAATATTTTAGAGGATAACGCATGTTAGGTTTGGGTTAGTTTTAGTATTTGCCCTCAGCAGGCTCATACTTTCGCATATCTCTCATACTTCATGGCTAGATCCTGGGCTGTTTCTGGATTGTATCTCGTAGTAATGTGGTACCACGCTGAAACAGTCAATTAAACCTGGTTTCGATCAATATTTTAGAGAATAGTTCATGTTAGGTCTAGGTTAGGTCTGGGATTTGCTCTCATCAGGCTCGTTGTTTCGCATATTTCTCATACTTGATGGCTAGATCCAGGGCTTTTTCTGGATTGCATCACGTAGTAATGAAGTACAACACTGAAACAGTCAATTAACCCTGGTTTGGATCAATATTTTAGAGGATAACGCATGTTAGGTCTCGGTTAGCCCAGGAATTTTCACTCATCAGATTCATACTTTCGCATTCCTCTCATACTTGTTGAACTGATCCTGGGTTTTTTCTGGTTTGGATCACGTAGTAATGTGGTACCACACTGAAACAGTCGATTAAACCTGGTTTCGATCAATATTTTAGATGATAACGCAAGTTAAGTCTGGGATTGGTCTGGGATTGGCCCTCATCAGGCTCATACTTTCGCGTTTTTCACATACTTGTTGAACAGATCCTGGGCTTTTTCTGGATTGCATCACGTAGTAATGTGGTACCACACTGAAACAGTCGATAAAACCTGGTTTCGATCAATATTTTAGAGGATAACGCAAGTTAAGTCCGGGATTGGTCTGGGATTTGACCTCATCAAACTCATACTTTCGCACACTTCACATACTTTTGGAACAGATCCTGCGTTTTTTCTGGTATGGATTCCGTAGTTGTGTGCTACCACACTGAAACAGTCCATTAAACCTGGTTTCGCTCAATATTTTTGAGGATAACGCATGTTAGGTCAAGGTTAGGTCTAAGATTTGCCCTCATCAGGCTCACAGTTTCGCGTTTTTCACATACTTGTTGAACAGATCCTGGGTTTTTTCTGGTTTGGATCACGAAGTAGTGTGGTACCACACTGAAACAGTCCATTAAACCTGGTTTCGCTCAATATTTTAGAGGATAACGCATGCTAGGTTTGGGTTAGGTCTAGGATTTGCCCTCATCAGGCTCATACTTTCGCATATTTCTCGTACTTCATGGCAAGATCCTGGGCTGTTTCTGGATTGTATCCCGTAGTAGTGTGCTACCACACTGAAACAGTCCGTTAAACGTGGTTTCGCTCAATATTTTAGAGGATAACGCATGTTAGGTCAAGGTTAGGTCTAAGATTTGCCCTCATCAGGCTCACAGTTTCGCGTTTTTCACATACTTGTTGAACAGATCCTGGGTTTTTTCTGGTTTGGCTCACGAAGTAGTGTGGTACCACACTGAAACAATCAATTAAACCTGGTCTTGATAAATATTTTAGAGGATAACGCATGTTAGGTTTGGGTTAGGTTTAGGATTTGCCCTCAGCAGGCTCATACTTTCGCATATCTCTCATACTTCATGGCTAGATCCTGGGCTGTTTCTGGATTGTATCACGTAGTAATGTGGTACCACGCTGAAACAGTCAATTAAACCTGGTTTCGATCAATATTTTAGAGAATAATTCATGTTAGGTCTAGGTTAGGTCTGGGATTTGCTCTCATCAGGCTCGTTCTTTCGCATATTTCTCATACTTGATGGCTAGATCCAGGGCTTTTTCTGGATTGCATCACGTAGTAATGAAGTACAACACTGAAACAGTCAATTAAACCTGGTTTCCATCAATATCTTAGAGGACAACGCATGTTAGGTCTGGGATAGGTCTGGGATTTGCCCTCATCAGGCTCATACTTTCGCGTTTTTCACATACTTGTTGAACAGATCCTGGGTTTTTTCTGGTTTGGATCACGTAGTACTGTGGTACCACACTGAAACAGTCCATTAAACCTGGTTTGGATCAATATTTTAGAGGATAGCGCATGTTAGGTCTAGGTTAGGTCTGGGATTTTCACTCATCAGACTCATACTTTCGCATTCTTCACATACTTGTTGAGCGGATCCTGGGTTTTTTCTGGATTGGTTCACGTAGTAATGTGGTACCACACTGAAACAGTCGATTAAACCAGGTTTCGATCAATATTTTAGAGGATAACGGATGTTAGGTATGGGTTAGGTCTAGGATTTGCCCTCATCAGGCTCATACTTTCGCATATTTCTCGTACTTCATGGCAAGATCCTGGGCTGTTTCTGGATTGTATCCCGTAGTAGTGTGCTACCACACTGAAACAGTCCATTAAACCTGGTTTCGCTCAATATTTTAGAGGATAACGCATGTTAGGTCAAGGTTAGGTCTAAGATTTGCCCTCATCAGGCTCACAGTTTCGCGTTTTTCACATGCTTGTTGAACAGATCCTGGGTTTTTTCTGGTTTGGCTCACGAAGTAGTGTGGTACCACACTGAAGCAATCAATTAAACCTGGTCTTGATAAATATTTTAGAGGATAACGCATGTTAGGTTTGGGTTAGGTTTAGGATTTGCCCTCAGCAGGCTCATACTTTCGCATATCTCTCATACTTCATGGCTAGATCCTGGGCTGTTTCTGGATTGTATCACGTAGTAATGTGGTACCACGCTGAAACAGTCAATTAAACCTGGTTTCGATCAATATTTTAGAGAATAATTCATGTTAGGTCTAGGTTAGGTCTGGGATTTGCTCTCATCAGGCTCGTTCTTTCGCATATTTCTCATACTTGATGGCTAGATCCAGGGCTTTTTCTGGATTGCATCACGTAGTAATGAAGTACAACACTGAAACAGTCAATTAAACCTGGTTTCCATCAATATCTTAGAGGACAACGCATGTTAGGTCTGGGATAGGTCTGGGATTTGCCCTCATCAGGCTCATACTTTCGCGTTTTTCACATACTTGTTGAACAGATCCTGGGTTTTTTCTGGTTTGGATCACGTAGTACTGTGGTACCACACTGAAACAGTCCATTAAACCTGGTTTGGATCAATAGTTTAGAGGATAACGCATGTTAGGTCTAGGTTAGGTCTGGGATTTTCACTCATCAGACTCATACTTTCGCATTCTTCACATACTTGTTGAGCGGATCCTGGGTTTTTTCTGGATTGGTTCACGTAGTAATGTGGTACCACACTGAAACAGTCGATTAAACCTGGTTTCGATCAATATTTTAGAGGATAACGCAAGTTAGGTCTGGGATAGGTCTGGGATTTGACCTCATCAGACTCATACTTTCGCACTCTTCACATACTTGTTGAACGGATGCTGGGTTTTTTCTGGTTTGGATCACGTAGTAATGTGGGACCACACGGAAACAGTCAATTAAACCTGGTTTCGATCAATATTTTAGAGAATAATTCATGTTAGGTCTAGGTTAGGTCGGGGATTTGCTCTCATCAGGCTCATTCTGTCGCATATTTCTCATACATGTTGAACAGATCCTGGGCTTTTTCTGGATTGCATCACGTAGTAATGTAGTACCACACTGAAACAGTTAATGAAACCTGGTTTCCATCAATATTTTAGTGGACAACGCAAGTTAGGTCTAGGTAAGGCCTGAGATTTTCACTGATCAGACTCATACTTTCGCATTCTTCACATACTTGTTGAACGGATCCTGGGTTTTTTCTGGTTTGGAACACGTAGTAATGTGGTAACACACTGAAACATTCAATTAAACCTGGTCTTGATAAATATTTTAGAGAATAACGCATGTTAGGTCTGGGTTAGGTCTAGGATTTGCCCTCATCAGGCTCATACTTTCGCGTATTTCTCATACTTCATGGCTAGATCCTGGGCTGTTTCTGGATTGTATCACGTAGTAATGTGGGACCACACTGAAACAATCAATTAAACCTGGTCTTGATAAATATTATAGAGGATAATGCATGTTAGGTCTGGGATAGGTCTGGGATTAGCCCTCATCAGACTCATACTTTCGTTTTCTTCACATACTCGTTTCACAGATCCTGGGTTATTTTCTGGTTTGGATCACATAGTAATGTGGTACCACACTGAAACATTCAATGAAACCTGGTCTGGATAAATATTTTAGAGGATAACGCAAGTTAGGTCTGGGATAGGTCTGGGATTAGCCCTCATCAGACTCATACTTTCGCACACTTCACGTACTCGTTGAACAGATCCTGGGTTTTTTTCTGGTTTGGATTACGTAGTAATGTGGTAACACACTGAAACAGTCGATTAAACCTGGTTTCGATCAATATTATTGAGGATAACGCATGTTAGGTCTAGGTCAGGTCTATGATTTGCCCTCATCAGGCTCATACTTTCTCATATTTCTCATACTTCATGGCTGGATCCTGGGCTATTTCTGGATTGGATCACGTAGTAATGTGGTACCACACTGAAACAGTCAATTAAACCTGGTTTCGATTAATATTTTAGAGAATAATTCATGTTATGTCTGGGTTACGTCTGGGATTTGCTCTCATCAGGCTCATTCTTTCGCATATTTCTCATACTTGATGGCTAGATCCTGGGCTTTTTCTGGTTTGGTTCACGTAGTAATGTGGTACCACACTGAAACATTCAATAAAACCTGGTCTTGATAAATATTTTAGAGGATAACGCATGTTACGTCTGGGTCAGGTCTAGAATTTGCCCACATCATGCTCATACCTTCGCATCTTTCTCATACATCATGGCTAGATCCTGGGCTATTTCTGGATTGTATCACGTAGTAATGTGGTACCACGCTGAAACAGTCCATTAAACCTGGTTTCGATCAATATTTTATAGAATAATTCATGTTAGGTCTAGATGTGGTCTGGCATTTGCTCTCATCAGGCTCATTCTTTCGCATATTTCTCATACTTGATGGCTTGATCCTGGGCTTTTTCTGGATTGCATCACGTAGTAATGTAGTAACACACTGAAATAGTCTATTAAACCTGGTTTCCATCAATATTTTAGAGGACAACGCAACTTAGGTCTGGGATAGGTCTGGGATTCGCCCTCATCAGGCTCATACTTTCGCGTTTTTCACATACTTGTTGAACTGATCCTGGGTTTTTTCTGGTTTGGGTCACGTAGTAATGTGGTACCACACTGAAACAGTCCATTAAACCTGGTTTCGATCAATATTTTATAGAATAATTCATGTTAGGTCTAGATTTGGTCTGGCATTTGCTCTCATCAGGCTCATTCTTTCGCATATTTCTCATACTTGATGGCTTGATCCTGGGCTTTTTCTGGATTGCATCACGTAGTAATGTAGTACCACACTGAAACAGTCCAGTAAACCTGGTTTCGATCAATATTTTTGAGGATAACACATGTTAGGTCTAGGTTAGGTCTGGGATTTGCTCTCATCAGGCTCATCCTTACGCATATTTCTCATACTTGATGGCTAGATCCTGAGCTTTTTCTGGATTGGATCACGTAGTAATGTAGAACCACACTGAAACAGTCAATTAACTCTGGTTTCGATCACTATTTTAGAGGATAACGCATGTTAGGTCTGGGATAGGTCTGGGATTTTCTCTCATCAGACTCATACTTTCGCATTCCTCTCATACTTGTTGAACGGATCCTGTGTTCTTTCTGGTTTGGATCACGTAGTGATGTGGTACCACACTGAAACAGTCCATTAAACCTGGTTTCGATCAATATTTTAGAGGATAATGCATGTTAGGTCTAGGTTAGGCCTGGGATTTGCGCTCATCAGGCTCATACTTTCGCATATTTCTCATAATTCATGGCTAGATCCTGGGCTATTTCTGGATTGCATCACGTAGTAATGTGGTACCACACTGAAACAGTCAATTAAACCTGGTTTCCATCAATATTTTAGAGGACAACGCAAGTTAGGTCTGCGATAGGTCTGGGATTTTCACTCATCGGACTCATACTTTCGCATTTTTCACATACTTGCTGAACAGATCCTGGGTTTTTTCTGGTTTGGGTCACGTAGTAATGTGGTACCACACTGAAACAGTCCATTAAACCGGGTTTCGATCAATATTTTAGAGGACAGCGCATGTTAGGTCTAGGTTAGCCCTGGGATTTTCACTCATCAGACTCATACTTTCGCATTCTTCACATACTTGTTGAACTGATCCTGGGTTTTTTCTGGTTTGGTTCACGTAGTAATGTGTTACCACACTGAAACGTTCAATTAAACCTGGTTTTGATAAATATTTTAGAGGATAACGCATGTTAGGTCTGGGTTAGGTCTAGGATTTGCCGCCATCAGGCTCATACTTTCGCAGTTTTAACATACATGTTGACCTCATCGAGGGTTTTTTCTGCTTGGGATCACATAGTGATGTGGTACCACACTGAAACAGTCCATTGAACCTGGTTTCGATCAATATTTTAGAGGATAACGCATGTCAGGTCTAGGTTAGGCCTGGGATTTGCCCTCATCAGGGTCATACTTTCGCGTTTTTCACATACTTGTTGAACAGATCCTGGGTTTTTTCTAGTTTGGATCACGTAGTAATGTGGTACCACACTGAAACAGTCGATTAACCTTGGTTTCGATCAATATTTTAGAGGATAACGCATGTTAGGTCTAGGTTAGGCCTGGGATATGCCCTCATCAGGGTCATACTTTCGCAGTTTTAACATACATGTTGACCTCATCGAGGGTTTTTTCTGCTTTGGATCACATAGTGATGTGGTACCACACTGAAACAGTCCATTGAACCTGGTTTCGATCAATATTTTAGAGGATAACGCATGTCAGGTCTAGGTTAGGCCTGGGATTTGCCCTCATCAGGGTCATACTTTCGCGTTTTTCATATACTTGTTGAACAGATCCTGGGTTTTTTCTAGTTTGGATCACGTAGTAATGTGGTACCACACTGAAACAGTCGATTAACCTTGGTTTCGATCAATATTTTAGAGGATAACGCATGTTAGGTCTAGGTTAGGCCTGGGATATGCCCTCATCAGGGTCATACTTTCGCAGTTTTAACATACATGTTGACCTCATCGAGGGTTTTTTCTGCTTTGGATCACACAGTGATGTGGTACCACACTGAAACAGTCCATTGAACCTGGTTTCGATCAATATTTTAGAGGATAACGCATGTCAGGTCTAGGTTAGGCCTGGGATTTGCCCTCATCAGGGTCATACTTTCGCGTTTTTCACATACTTGTTGAACAGATCCTGGGTTTTTTCTAGTTTGGATCACGTAGTAATGTGGTACCACACTGAAACGGTCCATTAAACCTGGTTTCGATCAATATTTTAGAGGATAATGCATGTTAGGTCTAGGTTAGGCCTGGGATTTGCGCTCATCAGGCTCATACTTTCGCATATTTCTCATACTTCATGGCTAGATCCTGGGCTATTTCTGGATTGCATCACGTAGTAATGTGGTACCACACTGAAACATTCAATTAAACCTGGTCTTGATAAATATTTTAGAGGATAACGCATGTTAGGTCTGGGTTAGGTCTAGGATTTGCTCTCATCAGACTCATACTTTCGCATTCTTCACATACTTGTTGAACGGATCCTGGGCTATTTCTGGATTGGATCACGTAGTAAAGTGGTACCACACTGAAACATTCAATGAAATCTGGTCTGGATAAATATTTTAGAGGATAACGCATGTTGGGTCTGGGTTAGGTCTAGGATTTGCCCTCATCAGGCTCATTCTTTCGCATATTTCTCATACTTGATGGCTAGATCCTGGGCTTCTTCTGGATTGCATCACGTAGTAATGTAGTACCACACTGAAACAGTCAATGAATCCTAGTTTCCATCAATATCTTAGAGGACAACGCAAGTTAGGTCTAGGTAAGGCCTGAGATTTTCACTGATCAGACTCATACTTTTTTTTTTTTTTTTTTTTTTTTTGTCGTGGGGAAAATCTTCGAAAGACTCCCTCCCACCTCCTTGGGGAGAGGTGGGAGGGGTGTGTGGGATTCCCCGCGCCCGTACAACGACAGGCGCGGGACCTACCCACTAAAAACCCCACGGTGACCCTTCGGCGCGCTTTGGGAGGATACCGGGAATCGCTCGAAGCATTCTTCCGGTATCCTCCCCGTGCCCGCGCTTTCGCGCCCATCCCCCGGGGGGACAATCGGTCCCCCCAGTAGACACACTGCCTCATAGCGGCGGGACGGGCCACTCCATCCCGCCGCTATCCGTCCCGGGGCCGCGTTTAGTGGCGGCTGCGAGCCCCAACTCGCAACCGCCCGCGACCCCGTTTCCACCCCTCGGCGGCCGGGCGTTCATGGCCGCACCAGACAGCCGAGGGTGCCTCCCCTTGCGTCGGACCGGTAGGGGGAGGCACTCCTACCCCCAACCGGTCCGACCCGGCGCCGCCTGGCGGGAGGAGGGTCCCCTCAGGACCCCCCTCCCAGCCTAGGTCATCCGCCACCGCACGAGCGCGAGCTTCTGCGCGCCGCTGAAGCTCGCGCTCCCTCCCCGCGGCCTCCTTCTGCAACATTACGTTCTCGCAGAAGGAGGCCACG
Source organism: Colletes latitarsis (assembly GCF_051014445.1). Lineage (NCBI taxonomy): Eukaryota > Metazoa > Arthropoda > Insecta > Hymenoptera > Colletidae > Colletes > Colletes latitarsis. Next base: position 14,188,274 of record NW_027488365.1, read on the forward strand.
GCCCTCCACTTCTCCTCGCTGCCGAGCATGGCGCGCACCACGCCCGGCAGCGAGACATCCCGCCCGACGACGCCGACCAGGACACGGCGCTCCCCCTCCCACGCGGGGCATACCTCCAGGGTATGATCCGCCGTGTCCTGCTCAGCGTCGCAGTGGCAGCAACGCGCCGTCGGCTCCTTCCCTATCCGGCACAGGTATCTTCCGAAGCTGCCATGCCCGGAAAATACCTGTGCCAGCCGGTAGGTGAGGCTGCCATGGCCTCTGTCCAGCCACTCCTTCAGGAGTGGCCGAACAGCCCCGACAGTCCGGTGCCCCGCGGTTGGCAGAGCCAGCCGCTCCTGCCACGCGAGCAACACGGACTGCCGGGCCTGGCGCTTCAAATCGCCCCAAGCAGGTTCCTGCCCGCCCGGGACCGCCCCCACCCCCGCGCGACGGTCGACGCGGTGCCGGTACATCACCGCGTGCGACCGCGCGAGCAGGTCCATGGGCGGCATCCCCGCTAGAACCGTCGCCGCCTCATGTGACATGGTCCGATACCCGCGGACGACCCTGAGCGCCATGCGCCTCTGCACCCGACGCAGAATAGTCATGCTGCGCCGGGAGGCAGCCAGGTCGTCCGCCCAGACGGGGGCCCCGTATAGGGCCACCGACTGGACCATTGCCACATAGAGGCGACGAACTCGGCCCGCCGGGCCCCCCAGGTTGGGCAGGATCCGGCCCAGAGCCGCAACCATACTTTCCAACCGGGGGACCAGGCAGCGGAAATGCTTCTCGAAACGCCAGTGGCTATCGAGGATCAGCCCCAGATACCTGATCTGGGGCTTCACCTCGATGTCAGCCCCACCCACCCGAATCAGAGGGGGTGGCGGATCCTGCCGAGGTGAATGAAACGCAATCACCTCGGTCTTATGGACCGCCACCGTCATCCCCATCCCCCTGATCCGGTCGACGACGCGTTGCGACCCCTCCTCCGCGCGACGCATGGCCCTCCCCCAGTGCGCCCCGACGGCCAGCACCAGTGTGTCATCCGCATAACACACCGTGCTGACGCCGTCGGGGAGGCCGGCCCGCAACACCGAGTCGTACGCGATGTTCCACAGGAGTGGCCCGAGGACCGACCCCTGCGGAACACCGCAGTACACCTCCCTCCGCATATCACCATCCCGGCCGGGATACTCGATCCACCTGCCGCGGAGATAATCCCCGACGACCGCCCTGAGACAAGGGGGGACTCGATGATATTCGAGCCTCCTCCTTATCTCTTCCCAGGGGAGGGTGTTAAAGGCATTGGCAATATCCTTGGATATTGCCAATGCCACCCCTCCCCGGGAGACGGCCGCCTCCGAGAGGGCCCTCACACGACGTATCGCGTCGATAGTCGATCGGCCCCCCCGGAAACCGAACTGGCAGTCGGCCAGACCGGGATCACCCCGCGACAGGTGCTCGACGAGGCGGGCAGCAATCACACGCTCGAAGAGCTTGCCCACCTCGTCGAGGAGACAAATGGGCCGGTATCCGGAGGGAGACACCGCGGGCCGACCCTCCTTCCGGAGGAGGACCATCCTCGCCACCTTCCAACTGGGGGGGAATCGCCCGTCCCTCAGGCAGCGGTCGAACAGCCGCCTGAGGTCGGCCCCAAGGACGCCCTGGGTCAAGACCCAAACCCGGCCGGGCACATCAGACTCATACTTTCGCATTCTTCACATACTTGTTGAACGGATCCTGGGTTTTTTCTGGTTTTGATCACGTAGTAATGTGGTACCACTCAGAAACATTCAATTAAACCTTGTCTTGATAAATATTTTAGAGAATAACGCATGTTAGGTCTGGGTCAGGTCTAGGATTTGCCCTCATCAGGCTCATACTTTCGCATATCTCTCAGACTTCATGGCTAGATCCTGGGCTATTTCTGGATTGGATCATGTAGTAATGTGGCACCACACTGAAACAGTCAATTAAACCTGGTTTTGATGAATATTTTAGAGAATAATTCATGTTAGGTCCAGGTTAGGTCAGGGATTTACTCTCATCAGGCTCATTCTTTCGCATATTTCTCATACTTGATGGCTAGATCCTGGGCTTTTTCTGGATTGCATCACGTAGTAATGAAGTACAACACTGAAACAGTCAATTAAACTTGGTTTCCATCAATATTTTAGAGGACAACGCATGTTAGGTCTAGGTTAGGCCTGGGATTTGCCCTCATCAGGGTCATACTGTCGCAGTTTTAACATACTTGTTCAACGGATCCTGGGTTTTTTCTGGTTTGGTTCACGTAGTAATGTGGTACCACGCTGAAACAGTCAATTAAACCTGGTTTCGATCAATATGTTAGAGGATAACGCAAGTTAGGTATGGGATAGGTCTAGGATTTGCCCTCATCAGGCTCTTACTTTCGCATATTTCTCATACTTCATGGCTAGATCCTGGGCTTTTTCCGGATTGCATCACGTAGTAATGAAGTACAACACTGAAACTGTCAATTAAACCTGGTTTCCATCAATATTTTAGAGGACAACGCATGTTAGGTCTAGGTTAGGCCAGGGATTTGCCCTCATCAGGGTCATACTGTCGCAGTTTTAACATACTTGTTGAACGGATCCTGGGTTTTTCTGGTTTGGATCACGTAGTAGTGTGGTACCACACTGAAACAGTCCATTAAACCTGGTTGCGATCAATATTATAGAGGATAACGCATGTTAGGTCTGGGTTAAGTCTAGTATTTGCCCTCATCAGGCTCATTCTTTCGCATATTTCTCAAACTTGATGGCTAGATCCTGGGCTTTTTCTGGATTGCATCACGTAGTAATGTGGTACCACACTGAAACATTCAATTAAACCTGGTCTTGATAAATATTTTAGAAGATAACGCATGTTAGGTCTAGGTTAGGCCTGGGATATGCCCTCATCAGGGTCATACTTTCGCAGTTTTAACATACATGTTGACCTCATCGAGGGTTTTTTCTGCTTTGGATCACACAGTGATGTGGTACCACACTGAAACAGTCCATTGAACCTGGTTTCGATCAATATTTTAGAGGATAACGCATGTCAGGTCTAGGTTAGGCCTGGGATTTGCCCTCATCAGGGTCATACTTTCGCGTTTTTCACATACTTGTTGAACAGATCCTGGGTTTTTTCTAGTTTGGATCACGTAGTAATGTGGTACCACACTGAAACGGTCCATTAAACCTGGTTTCGATCAATATTTTAGAGGATAATGCATGTTAGGTCTAGGTTAGGCCTGGGATTTGCGCTCATCAGGCTCATACTTTCGCATATTTCTCATACTTCATGGCTAGATCCTGGGCTATTTCTGGATTGCATCACGTAGTAATGTGGTACCACACTGAAACATTCAATTAAACCTGGTCTTGATAAATATTTTAGAGGATAACGCATGTTAGGTCTGGGTTAGGTCTAGGATTTGCTCTCATCAGACTCATACTTTCGCATTCTTCACATACTTGTTGAACGGATCCTGGGCTATTTCTGGATTGGATCACGTAGTAAAGTGGTACCACACTGAAACATTCAATGAAATCTGGTCTGGATAAATATTTTAGAGGATAACGCATGTTGGGTCTGGGTTAGGTCTAGGATTTGCCCTCATCAGGCTCATTCTTTCGCATATTTCTCATACTTGATGGCTAGATCCTGGGCTTCTTCTGGATTGCATCACGTAGTAATGTAGTACCACACTGAAACAGTCAATGAATCCTAGTTTCCATCAATATCTTAGAGGACAACGCAAGTTAGGTCTAGGTAAGGCCTGAGATTTTCACTGATCAGACTCATACTTTTTTTTTTTTTTTTTTTTTTTTTGTCGTGGGGAAAATCTTCGAAAGACTCCCTCCCACCTCCTTGGGGAGAGGTGGGAGGGGTGTGTGGGATTCCCCGCGCCCGTACAACGACAGGCGCGGGACCTACCCACTAAAAACCCCACGGTGACCCTTCGGCGCGCTTTGGGAGGATACCGGGAATCGCTCGAAGCATTCTTCCGGTATCCTCCCCGTGCCCGCGCTTTCGCGCCCATCCCCCGGGGGGACAATCGGTCCCCCCAGTAGACACACTGCCTCATAGCGGCGGGACGGGCCACTCCATCCCGCCGCTATCCGTCCCGGGGCCGCGTTTAGTGGCGGCTGCGAGCCCCAACTCGCAACCGCCCGCGACCCCGTTTCCACCCCTCGGCGGCCGGGCGTTCATGGCCGCACCAGACAGCCGAGGGTGCCTCCCCTTGCGTCGGACCGGTAGGGGGAGGCACTCCTACCCCCAACCGGTCCGACCCGGCGCCGCCTGGCGGGAGGAGGGTCCCCTCAGGACCCCCCTCCCAGCCTAGGTCATCCGCCACGCCGAGGCGGCCGCCCGCGACGCCTCGCGACCGGGCGACGACCTCGGGCCACCGCACGAGCGCGAGCTTCTGCGCGCCGCTGAAGCTCGCGCTCCCTCCCCGCGGCCTCCTTCTGCAACATTACGTTCTCGCAGAAGGAGGCCACGGCCCTCCACTTCTCCTCGCTGCCGAGCATGGCGCGCACCACGCCCGGCAGCGAGACATCCCGCCCGACGACGCCGACCAGGACACGGCGCTCCCCCTCCCACGCGGGGCATACCTCCAGGGTATGATCCGCCGTGTCCTGCTCAGCGTCGCAGTGGCAGCAACGCGCCGTCGGCTCCTTCCCTATCCGGCACAGGTATCTTCCGAAGCTGCCATGCCCGGAAAATACCTGTGCCAGCCGGTAGGTGAGGCTGCCATGGCCTCTGTCCAGCCACTCCTTCAGGAGTGGCCGAACAGCCCCGACAGTCCGGTGCCCCGCGGTTGGCAGAGCCAGCCGCTCCTGCCACGCGAGCAACACGGACTGCCGGGCCTGGCGCTTCAAATCGCCCCAAGCAGGTTCCTGCCCGCCCGGGACCGCCCCCACCCCCGCGCGACGGTCGACGCGGTGCCGGTACATCACCGCGTGCGACCGCGCGAGCAGGTCCATGGGCGGCATCCCCGCTAGAACCGTCGCCGCCTCATGTGACATGGTCCGATACCCGCGGACGACCCTGAGCGCCATGCGCCTCTGCACCCGACGCAGAATAGTCATGCTGCGCCGGGAGGCAGCCAGGTCGTCCGCCCAGACGGGGGCCCCGTATAGGGCCACCGACTGGACCATTGCCACATAGAGGCGACGAACTCGGCCCGCCGGGCCCCCCAGGTTGGGCAGGATCCGGCCCAGAGCCGCAACCATACTTTCCAACCGGGGGACCAGGCAGCGGAAATGCTTCTCGAAACGCCAGTGGCTATCGAGGATCAGCCCCAGATACCTGATCTGGGGCTTCACCTCGATGTCAGCCCCACCCACCCGAATCAGAGGGGGTGGCGGATCCTGCCGAGGTGAATGAAACGCAATCACCTCGGTCTTATGGACCGCCACCGTCATCCCCATCCCCCTGATCCGGTCGACGACGCGTTGCGACCCCTCCTCCGCGCGACGCATGGCCCTCCCCCAGTGCGCCCCGACGGCCAGCACCAGTGTGTCATCCGCATAACACACCGTGCTGACGCCGTCGGGGAGGCCGGCCCGCAACACCGAGTCGTACGCGATGTTCCACAGGAGTGGCCCGAGGACCGACCCCTGCGGAACACCGCAGTACACCTCCCTCCGCATATCACCATCCCGGCCGGGATACTCGATCCACCTGCCGCGGAGATAATCCCCGACGACCGCCCTGAGACAAGGGGGGACTCGATGATATTCGAGCCTCCTCCTTATCTCTTCCCAGGGGAGGGTGTTAAAGGCATTGGCAATATCCTTGGATATTGCCAATGCCACCCCTCCCCGGGAGACGGCCGCCTCCGAGAGGGCCCTCACACGACGTATCGCGTCGATAGTCGATCGGCCCCCCCGGAAACCGAACTGGCAGTCGGCCAGACCGGGATCACCCCGCGACAGGTGCTCGACGAGGCGGGCAGCAATCACACGCTCGAAGAGCTTGCCCACCTCGTCGAGGAGACAAATGGGCCGGTATCCGGAGGGAGACACCGCGGGCCGACCCTCCTTCCGGAGGAGGACCATCCTCGCCACCTTCCAACTGGGGGGGAATCGCCCGTCCCTCAGGCAGCGGTCGAACAGCCGCCTGAGGTCGGCCCCAAGGACGCCCTGGGTCAAGACCCAAACCCGGCCGGGCACATCAGACTCATACTTTCGCATTCTTCACATACTTGTTGAACGGATCCTGGGTTTTTTCTGGTTTTGATCACGTAGTAATGTGGTACCACTCAGAAACATTCAATTAAACCTTGTCTTGATAAATATTTTAGAGAATAACGCATGTTAGGTCTGGGTCAGGTCTAGGATTTGCCCTCATCAGGCTCATACTTTCGCATATCTCTCAGACTTCATGGCTAGATCCTGGGCTATTTCTGGATTGGATCATGTAGTAATGTGGCACCACACTGAAACAGTCAATTAAACCTGGTTTTGATGAATATTTTAGAGAATAATTCATGTTAGGTCCAGGTTAGGTCAGGGATTTACTCTCATCAGGCTCATTCTTTCGCATATTTCTCATACTTGATGGCTAGATCCTGGGCTTTTTCTGGATTGCATCACGTAGTAATGAAGTACAACACTGAAACAGTCAATTAAACTTGGTTTCCATCAATATTTTAGAGGACAACGCATGTTAGGTCTAGGTTAGGCCTGGGATTTGCCCTCATCAGGGTCATACTGTCGCAGTTTTAACATACTTGTTCAACGGATCCTGGGTTTTTTCTGGTTTGGTTCACGTAGTAATGTGGTACCACGCTGAAACAGTCAATTAAACCTGGTTTCGATCAATATGTTAGAGGATAACGCAAGTTAGGTATGGGATAGGTCTAGGATTTGCCCTCATCAGGCTCTTACTTTCGCATATTTCTCATACTTCATGGCTAGATCCTGGGCTTTTTCCGGATTGCATCACGTAGTAATGAAGTACAACACTGAAACTGTCAATTAAACCTGGTTTCCATCAATATTTTAGAGGACAACGCATGTTAGGTCTAGGTTAGGCCAGGGATTTGCCCTCATCAGGGTCATACTGTCGCAGTTTTAACATACTTGTTGAACGGATCCTGGGTTTTTCTGGTTTGGATCACGTAGTAGTGTGGTACCACACTGAAACAGTCCATTAAACCTGGTTGCGATCAATATTATAGAGGATAACGCATGTTAGGTCTGGGTTAAGTCTAGTATTTGCCCTCATCAGGCTCATTCTTTCGCATATTTCTCAAACTTGATGGCTAGATCCTGGGCTTTTTCTGGATTGCATCACGTAGTAATGTGGTACCACACTGAAACATTCAATTAAACCTGGTCTTGATAAATATTTTAGAAGATAACGCATGTTAGGTCTAGGTTAGGCCTGGGATATGCCCTCATCAGGGTCATACTTTCGCAGTTTTAACATACATGTTGACCTCATCGAGGGTTTTTTCTGCTTTGGATCACACAGTGATGTGGTACCACACTGAAACAGTCCATTGAACCTGGTTTCGATCAATATTTTAGAGGATAACGCATGTCAGGTCTAGGTTAGGCCTGGGATTTGCCCTCATCAGGGTCATACTTTCGCGTTTTTCACATACTTGTTGAACAGATCCTGGGTTTTTTCTAGTTTGGATCACGTAGTAATGTGGTACCACACTGAAACGGTCCATTAAACCTGGTTTCGATCAATATTTTAGAGGATAATGCATGTTAGGTCTAGGTTAGGCCTGGGATTTGCGCTCATCAGGCTCATACTTTCGCATATTTCTCATACTTCATGGCTAGATCCTGGGCTATTTCTGGATTGCATCACGTAGTAATGTGGTACCACACTGAAACATTCAATTAAACCTGGTCTTGATAAATATTTTAGAGGATAACGCATGTTAGGTCTGGGTTAGGTCTAGGATTTGCTCTCATCAGACTCATACTTTCGCATTCTTCACATACTTGTTGAACGGATCCTGGGCTATTTCTGGATTGGATCACGTAGTAAAGTGGTACCACACTGAAACATTCAATGAAATCTGGTCTGGATAAATATTTTAGAGGATAACGCATGTTGGGTCTGGGTTAGGTCTAGGATTTGCCCTCATCAGGCTCATTCTTTCGCATATTTCTCATACTTGATGGCTAGATCCTGGGCTTCTTCTGGATTGCATCACGTAGTAATGTAGTACCACACTGAAACAGTCAATGAATCCTAGTTTCCATCAATATCTTAGAGGACAACGCAAGTTAGGTCTAGGTAAGGCCTGAGATTTTCACTGATCAGACTCATACTTTTTTTTTTTTTTTTTTTTTTTTTGTCGTGGGGAAAATCTTCGAAAGACTCCCTCCCACCTCCTTGGGGAGAGGTGGGAGGGGTGTGTGGGATTCCCCGCGCCCGTACAACGACAGGCGCGGGACCTACCCACTAAAAACCCCACGGTGACCCTTCGGCGCGCTTTGGGAGGATACCGGGAATCGCTCGAAGCATTCTTCCGGTATCCTCCCCGTGCCCGCGCTTTCGCGCCCATCCCCCGGGGGGACAATCGGTCCCCCCAGTAGACACACTGCCTCATAGCGGCGGGACGGGCCACTCCATCCCGCCGCTATCCGTCCCGGGGCCGCGTTTAGTGGCGGCTGCGAGCCCCAACTCGCAACCGCCCGCGACCCCGTTTCCACCCCTCGGCGGCCGGGCGTTCATGGCCGCACCAGACAGCCGAGGGTGCCTCCCCTTGCGTCGGACCGGTAGGGGGAGGCACTCCTACCCCCAACCGGTCCGACCCGGCGCCGCCTGGCGGGAGGAGGGTCCCCTCAGGACCCCCCTCCCAGCCTAGGTCATCCGCCACGCCGAGGCGGCCGCCCGCGACGCCTCGCGACCGGGCGACGACCTCGGGCCACCGCACGAGCGCGAGCTTCTGCGCGCCGCTGAAGCTCGCGCTCCCTCCCCGCGGCCTCCTTCTGCAACATTACGTTCTCGCAGAAGGAGGCCACGGCCCTCCACTTCTCCTCGCTGCCGAGCATGGCGCGCACCACGCCCGGCAGCGAGACATCCCGCCCGACGACGCCGACCAGGACACGGCGCTCCCCCTCCCACGCGGGGCATACCTCCAGGGTATGATCCGCCGTGTCCTGCTCAGCGTCGCAGTGGCAGCAACGCGCCGTCGGCTCCTTCCCTATCCGGCACAGGTATCTTCCGAAGCTGCCATGCCCGGAAAATACCTGTGCCAGCCGGTAGGTGAGGCTGCCATGGCCTCTGTCCAGCCACTCCTTCAGGAGTGGCCGAACAGCCCCGACAGTCCGGTGCCCCGCGGTTGGCAGAGCCAGCCGCTCCTGCCACGCGAGCAACACGGACTGCCGGGCCTGGCGCTTCAAATCGCCCCAAGCAGGTTCCTGCCCGCCCGGGACCGCCCCCACCCCCGCGCGACGGTCGACGCGGTGCCGGTACATCACCGCGTGCGACCGCGCGAGCAGGTCCATGGGCGGCATCCCCGCTAGAACCGTCGCCGCCTCATGTGACATGGTCCGATACCCGCGGACGACCCTGAGCGCCATGCGCCTCTGCACCCGACGCAGAATAGTCATGCTGCGCCGGGAGGCAGCCAGGTCGTCCGCCCAGACGGGGGCCCCGTATAGGGCCACCGACTGGACCATTGCCACATAGAGGCGACGAACTCGGCCCGCCGGGCCCCCCAGGTTGGGCAGGATCCGGCCCAGAGCCGCAACCATACTTTCCAACCGGGGGACCAGGCAGCGGAAATGCTTCTCGAAACGCCAGTGGCTATCGAGGATCAGCCCCAGATACCTGATCTGGGGCTTCACCTCGATGTCAGCCCCACCCACCCGAATCAGAGGGGGTGGCGGATCCTGCCGAGGTGAATGAAACGCAATCACCTCGGTCTTATGGACCGCCACCGTCATCCCCATCCCCCTGATCCGGTCGACGACGCGTTGCGACCCCTCCTCCGCGCGACGCATGGCCCTCCCCCAGTGCGCCCCGACGGCCAGCACCAGTGTGTCATCCGCATAACACACCGTGCTGACGCCGTCGGGGAGGCCGGCCCGCAACACCGAGTCGTACGCGATGTTCCACAGGAGTGGCCCGAGGACCGACCCCTGCGGAACACCGCAGTACACCTCCCTCCGCATATCACCATCCCGGCCGGGATACTCGATCCACCTGCCGCGGAGATAATCCCCGACGACCGCCCTGAGACAAGGGGGGACTCGATGATATTCGAGCCTCCTCCTTATCTCTTCCCAGGGGAGGGTGTTAAAGGCATTGGCAATATCCTTGGATATTGCCAATGCCACCCCTCCCCGGGAGACGGCCGCCTCCGAGAGGGCCCTCACACGACGTATCGCGTCGATAGTCGATCGGCCCCCCCGGAAACCGAACTGGCAGTCGGCCAGACCGGGATCACCCCGCGACAGGTGCTCGACGAGGCGGGCAGCAATCACACGCTCGAAGAGCTTGCCCACCTCGTCGAGGAGACAAATGGGCCGGTATCCGGAGGGAGACACCGCGGGCCGACCCTCCTTCCGGAGGAGGACCATCCTCGCCACCTTCCAACTGGGGGGGAATCGCCCGTCCCTCAGGCAGCGGTCGAACAGCCGCCTGAGGTCGGCCCCAAGGACGCCCTGGGTCAAGACCCAAACCCGGCCGGGCACATCAGACTCATACTTTCGCATTCTTCACATACTTGTTGAACGGATCCTGGGTTTTTTCTGGTTTTGATCACGTAGTAATGTGGTACCACTCAGAAACATTCAATTAAACCTTGTCTTGATAAATATTTTAGAGAATAACGCATGTTAGGTCTGGGTCAGGTCTAGGATTTGCCCTCATCAGGCTCATACTTTCGCATATCTCTCAGACTTCATGGCTAGATCCTGGGCTATTTCTGGATTGGATCATGTAGTAATGTGGCACCACACTGAAACAGTCAATTAAACCTGGTTTTGATGAATATTTTAGAGAATAATTCATGTTAGGTCCAGGTTAGGTCAGGGATTTACTCTCATCAGGCTCATTCTTTCGCATATTTCTCATACTTGATGGCTAGATCCTGGGCTTTTTCTGGATTGCATCACGTAGTAATGAAGTACAACACTGAAACAGTCAATTAAACTTGGTTTCCATCAATATTTTAGAGGACAACGCATGTTAGGTCTAGGTTAGGCCTGGGATTTGCCCTCATCAGGGTCATACTGTCGCAGTTTTAACATACTTGTTCAACGGATCCTGGGTTTTTTCTGGTTTGGTTCACGTAGTAATGTGGTACCACGCTGAAACAGTCAATTAAACCTGGTTTCGATCAATATGTTAGAGGATAACGCAAGTTAGGTATGGGATAGGTCTAGGATTTGCCCTCATCAGGCTCTTACTTTCGCATATTTCTCATACTTCATGGCTAGATCCTGGGCTTTTTCCGGATTGCATCACGTAGTAATGAAGTACAACACTGAAACTGTCAATTAAACCTGGTTTCCATCAATATTTTAGAGGACAACGCATGTTAGGTCTAGGTTAGGCCAGGGATTTGCCCTCATCAGGGTCATACTGTCGCAGTTTTAACATACTTGTTGAACGGATCCTGGGTTTTTCTGGTTTGGATCACGTAGTAGTGTGGTACCACACTGAAACAGTCCATTAAACCTGGTTGCGATCAATATTATAGAGGATAACGCATGTTAGGTCTGGGTTAAGTCTAGTATTTGCCCTCATCAGGCTCATTCTTTCGCATATTTCTCAAACTTGATGGCTAGATCCTGGGCTTTTTCTGGATTGCATCACGTAGTAATGTGGTACCACACTGAAACATTCAATTAAACCTGGTCTTGATAAATATTTTAGAAGATAACGCATGTTAGGTCTGGGTTAGGTCTAGGATTTGCCCTCATCAGGCTCATACTTTCGTATATTTCTCATACTTCATGACTAGATCCTGGGCTATTTCTGGATTGGATCTCGTAGTAAAGTGGTACCACACTGAAACATTCAATGGAACCTGGTCTGGATAAATATTTTAGAGGATAACGCATGTTAGGTCTGGGTTAGGTCTAGGAATTGCCCTCATCAGGCTTATTCTTTCGCATATGTCTCATACATGATGGCTAGATCCTGGGCATTTTCTTGATCGCATCACGTAGTAATGAAGTACAACACTGAAACAGTCACTTAAACCTGGTTTCCATCAATATCTTAGAGGACAACGCAAGTTAGGTCTGGGATAGGTCTGAAATTTGCCCTCATCATGCTCATGCTTTCGCGTTTTTCACATACTTGTTGAACAGATCCTGGGTTTTTTCTGGTTTGGATCACGTAGTAATGTGGTACCACGCTGAAACAGTTGATTAGACCCGGTTTCGATCAATATTTTAGAGGATAACGCAAGTTAAGTCTGGGATAGGTCTGGAATTTGACCTCATCAGACTCATACTTTCGCGTTTTTCACATACTTGTTGAACAGATCCTGGGTTTTTTCTGGTTTGGATCAGGTAGTAGTGTGGTGCCACACTGAAACAGTCCATGAAACCTGGTTGCGGTCAATATTTTAGAGGATAACGCATGTTAGGTCTGGGTTAGGTCTAGGATTTGCTCTCATCAGACTCATACTTTCGCATTCTTCACATACTTGTTGAACGGAGCCTGGGTTTTTTCTGGTTTGCATCACGTAGTAATGTGGGACCACACTGAAACAGACAATTAAATCTGGTTTCGATCAATATTTTAGAGAATAATTCATGTTAGGCCTGGGATTTTCACTCATCAGACTCATACTTTCGCATTCTTCACATACTTGTTGAACGGATCCTGGATTTTTTCTGGTTTGGATCACGTAGTAATGTGGGACCACACTGAAACAATCAATTAAACCTGGTCTTGATAAATATTTTGGAGGATAACGCATGTTAGGTCTGGGTTAGGTCTAGGATTTGCCCTCATCAGGCTCATACTTTCGCATATTTCTCATACTTCATGGCTAGATCCTGGGCTGTTTCTGGATTGTATCACGTAGTAATGTGGTACCACGCTGAAACAGTCAATTAAACCTGGTTTCGATCAATATTTTGGAGGATAACGCATGTTAGGTCTAGGTTAGGCCTGGGATTTGCCCTCATCAGGGTCATACTGTCGCAGTTTTAACATACTTGTTGAACGGATCCTGGGTTTTTTCTGGCTTGGTTCACGTAGTAATGTGGTACCACACTGAAACATTCAATTAAACCTGGTCTTGATAAATATTTTAGAGGATAACGCAAGTTAAGTCTGGGATAGATCTGGGATTTGACCTCATCAGACTCATACTTTCGCGTTTTTCACATACTTGTTGAACAGATCCAGGGTTTTATCTGGTTTGGATCACGTAGTAGTGTGGTACCACACTGAAACAGTCCATTAAACCTGGTTGCGATCAATATTATAGAGGATAACGCATGTTAGGTCTGGGATAGGTCTAGGATTTGCCCTCATCAGGCTCTTACTTTCGCATATTTCTCATACTTCATGGCTAGATCCTGGGCTATTTCTGGATTGGATCACGTAGTAAAGTGGTACCACACTGAAACATTCAATGAAACCTGGTCTGGATAAATATTTTAGAGGATAATGCATCTTAGGTCTAGGTTAGGTCTGGGATTTTCACTCATCAGACTCATACTTTCGCATTCTTCACATACTTGTTGAACGGATCCAGGGTTTTTTCTGGTTTGGATCACGTAGTAATGTGGGACCACAATGAAACAATCAATTAAACCTGGTCTTGATAAATATTTTAGAGGATAACGCATGTTAGGTCTAGGTTAGTCCTGGGATTTGCCCTCATCAGGGTCATACTGTCGCAGTTTTAACATACTTGTTGAACGGATCCTGGGTTTTTTCTGGTTTGGTTCACGTAGTAATGTGGTACCACACTGAAACATTCAATTAAACCTGGTCTTGATAAATATTTTAGAGGATAACGCAAGTTAAGTCTGGGATAGATCTGGGATTTGACCTCATCAGACTCATACTTTCGCGTTTTTCACATACTTGTTGAACAGATCCAGGGTTTTATCTGGTTTGGATCACGTAGTAGTGTGGTACCACACTGAAACAGTCCATTAAACCTGGTTGCGATCAATATTATAGAGGATAACGCATGTTAGGTCTGGGTTAGGTCTAGTATTTGCCCTCATCAGGCTCATTCTTTCGCATATTTCTCAAACTTGATGGCTAGATCCTGGGCTTTTTCTGGATTGCATCACGTAGTAATGTGGTACCACACTGAAACATTCAATTAAACCTGGTCTTGATAAATATTTTAGAAGATAACGCATGTTAGGTCTGGGTTAGGTCTAGGATTTGCCCTCATCAGGCTCATACTTTCGCATATTTCTCATACTTCATGGCTAGATCCTGGGCTATTTCTGGATTGGATCTCGTAGTAAAGTGGTACCACACTGAAACATTCAATGGAACCCGGTCTGGATAAATATTTTAGAGGATAACGCATGTTAGGTCTGGGTTAGGTCTAGGAATTGCCCTCATCAGGCTTATTCTTTCGCATATGTCTCATACATGATGGCTAGATCCTGGGCTTTTTCTTGATCGCATCACGTAGTAATGAAGTACAACACTGAAACAGTCACTTAAACCTGGTTTCCATCAATATCTTAGAGGACAACGCAAGTTAGGTCTGGGATAGGTCTGAAATTTGCCCTCATCAGGCTCATACTTTCGCGTTTTTCGCATACTTGTTGAACAGATCCTGGGTTTTTTCTGGTTTGGATCACGTAGTAATGTGGTACCACGCTGAAACAGTTGATTAGACCCGGTTTCGATCAATATTTTAGAGGATAACGCAAGTTAAGTCTGGGATAGGTCTGGAATTTGACCTCATCAGACTCATACTTTCGCGTTTTTCACATACTTGTTGAACAGATCCTGGGTTTTTTCTGGTTTGGATCACGTAGTAGTGTGGTACCACACTGAAACAGTCCATGAAACCTGGTTGCGGTCAATATTTTAGAGGATAACGCATGTTAGGTCTGGGTTAGCTCTAGGATTTGCCCTAATCAGGCTCATTCTTTCGCATATTTCTCAAACTTCATGGCTAGATCCTGGGCTTTTTCTGGATTGCATCACGTAGTAATGTGGTACCACACTGAAACATTCAATTAAACCTGGTCTTGATAAATATTTTAGAGGATAACGCATGTTAGGTCTGGGTTAGGTCTAGGATTTGCTCTCATCAGACTCATACTTTCGCATTCTTCACATACTTGTTGAACGGATCCTGGGTTTTTTCTGGTTTGGATCACGTAGTAATGTGGAACCACACTGAAACAGTCAATTAAACCTGGTTTCGATCAATATTTTAGAGAATAATTCATGGTAGGTCTAGGTTAGGTCTGGGATTTGCTCTTATCAGGCTCATTCTTTCGCATATTTCTCATACTTGATGGCTAGATCCTGGGCTTTTTCTGGATTGCATAACGTAGTAATGAAGTACAACACTGAAACAGTCAATTAAACCTGGTTTCCATCAATATCTTAGAGGACAACGCAAGTTAGGTCTGGGATAGGTCTGGGATTCGCCCTAATCAGGCTCATACTTTCGCGTTTTTCACATACTTGTTGAACAGATCCTGGGTTTTTTCTGATTTGGATCACGTAGTAATGTGGTACCACACTGAAACAGTCGATTAAACCTGGTTTCGATCAATATTTTAGAGGATAACGCATGTTAGGTCTGGAATAGGTCTGGGATTTGACCTCGTCAGACTCATACTTTCGCACCCTTCACATACTCGTTGATCGGATCCTGGGTTTTTTCTGGTTTGCATCACGTAGTAATGTGGGACCACACTGAAACAGTCAATTAAATCTGGTTTCGTTCAATATTTTAGAGAATAATTCATGTTGGGTCTAGGTTAGGCCTGGGATATTCACTCATCAGACTCATACTTTCGCATTCTTCACATACTTGTTGATCGGATCCTGGGTTTTTTCTGGTTTGGATCACGTAGTAATGTGGGACCACACTGAAACAATCAATTAAACCTGGTCTTGATAAATATTTTGGAGGATAACGCATGTTAGGTCTGGGTTAGGTCTAGGATTTGCCCTCGTCAGGCTCATACTTTCGCATATTTCTCATACTTCATGGCTAGATCCTGGGCTATTTCTGGATTGGATAACGTAGTAATGTGGTACCACACTGAAACAGTCAATTAAACCTGGTTTCCATCAATATTTTAGAGGACAACGCATGTTAGGTCTAGGTTAGGCCTGGGATTTGCCCTCATCAGGGTCATACTGTCGCAGTTTTAACATACTTGTTGAACGGATCCTGGGTTTTTTCTGGTTTGGTTCACGTAGTAATGTGGTACCACACTGAAACATTCAATGAAACCTGGTTGCGATCAATATTTTAGAGGATAACGCATGTTAGGTATGGGTTAGGCCTAGGATTTGCCCTCATCAGGCTCATACTTTCGCATATTTCTCATACTTCTTGGCTTGATCCTGGGCTTTTTCTGGATTGCATCACGTAGTAATGTGGTACCACGCTGAAACAGTCAATTAAACCTGGTTTCGATCAATATTTTGGAGGGTAACGCAAGTTAGGTCTGGGATAGGCCTAGGATTTGCCCTCATCAGGCTCTTACTTTCGCATATTTCTCATACTTCATGGCTAGATCCTGGGCTATTTCTGGATTGGATCACGTAGTAAAGTGGTACCACACTGACACATTCAATGAAACCTGGTCTGGATAAATATTTTAGAGGATAATGCATCTTAGGTCTAGGTTAGGTCTGGGATTTTCACTCATCAGACTCATACTTTCGCATTCTTCACATACTTGTTGAACGGATCCTGGGTTTTTTCTGGTTTGGATCACGTAGTAATGTGGGACCACAATGAAACAATCAATTAAACCTGGTCTTGATAAATATTTTAGAGGATAACGCATGTTAGGTTTGGGTTAGGTCTAGGATTTGCCCTCGTCAGGCTCATACTTTCGCATATTTCTCATACTTCATGGCTAGATCCTGGGCTATTTCTGGATTGGATCACGTAGAAATGTGGTACCACACTGAAACAGTCAATTAAACCTGGTTTCGATCAATATTTTAGAGAATAATTCATGATAGGTCTAGGTTAGGTCTGGGATTTGCTCTCATCAGGCTCATACTTTCGCATTCTTCACATACTTGTTGAACGGATCCTGGGTTTTTTCTGGTTTTGATCACGTAGTAATGTGGTACCACACAGAAACATTCAATTAAACCTTGTCTTGATAAATATTTTAGAGAATAACGCATGTTAGGTCTGGGTTAGGTCTAGGATTTGCCCTCATCAGGCTCATACTTTCGCATATCTCTCATACTTCATGGCTAGATCCTGGGCTGTTTCTGGTTTGTATCACGTAGTAATGTGGTACCACGCTGAAACAGTCAATTAAACCTGGTTTCGATCAATATTTTGGAGGATAACGCAAGTTAGGTCTGGGATAGGCCTAGGATTTGCCCTCATCAGGCTCTTACTTTCGCATATTTCTCATACTTCATGGCTAGATCCTGGGCTATTTCTGGATTGGATCACGTAGTAAAGTGGTACCACACTGAAACATTCAATGAAACCTGGTCTGGATAAATATTTTAGAGGATAATGCATCTTAGGTCTAGGTTAGGTCTGGGATTTTCACTCATCAGACTCATACTTTCGCATTCTTCACATACTTGTTGAACGGATCCTGGGTTTTTTCTGGTTTGGATCACGTAGTAATGTGGGACCACAATGAAACAATCAATTAAACCTGGTCTTGATAAATATTTTAGAGGATAACGCATGTTAGGATGGGTTAGGTCTAGGATTTGCCCTCGTCAGGCTCATACTTTCGCATATTTCTCATACTCCATGGCTAGATCCTGGGCTATTTCTGGATTGGATAACGTAGTAATGTGGTACCACACTGAAACAGTCAATTAAACCTGGTTTCGATCAATATTTTATAGAATAATTCATGTTAGGTCTAGATTTGGTCTGGCATTTGCTCTCATCAGGCTCATTCTTTCGCATATTTCTCATACTTGATGGCTTGATCCTGGGCTTTTTCTGGATTGCATCACGTAGTAATGTAGTACCACACTGAAACAGTCCAGTAAACCTGGTTTCGATCAATATTTTTGAGGATAACACATGTTAGGTCTAGGTTAGGTCTGGGATTTGCTCTCATCAGGCTCATCCTTACGCATATTTCTCATACTTGATGGCTAGATCCTGAGCTTTTTCTGGATTGGATCACGTAGTAATGTAGAACCACACTGAAACAGTCAATTAACTCTGGTTTCGATCACTATTTTAGAGGATAACGCATGTTAGGTCTGGGATAGGTCTGGGATTTTCTCTCATCAGACTCATACTTTCGCATTCCTCTCATACTTGTTGAACGGATCCTGTGTTCTTTCTGGTTTGGATCACGTAGTGATGTGGTACCACACTGAAACAGTCCATTAAACCTGGTTTCGATCAATATTTTAGAGGATAATGCATGTTAGGTCTAGGTTAGGCCTGGGATTTGCGCTCATCAGGCTCATACTTTCGCATATTTCTCATAATTCATGGCTAGATCCTGGGCTATTTCTGGATTGCATCACGTAGTAATGTGGTACCACACTGAAACAGTCAATTAAACCTGGTTTCCATCAATATTTTAGAGGACAACGCAAGTTAGGTCTGCGATAGGTCTGGGATTTTCACTCATCGGACTCATACTTTCGCATTTTTCACATACTTGCTGAACAGATCCTGGGTTTTTTCTGGTTTGGGTCACGTAGTAATGTGGTACCACACTGAAACAGTCCATTAAACCTGGGTTCGATCAATATTTTATAGAATAATTCATGTTAGGTCTAGATTTGGTCTGGCATTTGCCCTCATCAGGCTCATTCTTTCGCATATTTCTCAAACTTGATGGCTAGATCCTGGGCTTTTTCTGGATTGCATCACGTAGTAATGTGGTACCACACTGAAACATTCAATTAAACCTGGTCTTGATAAATATTTTAGAAGATAACGCATGTTAGGTATGGGTTAGGCCTAGGATTTGCCCTCATCAGGCTCATACTTTCGCATATTTCTCATACTTCTTGGCTTGATCCTGGGCTTTTTCTGGATTGCATCACGTAGTAATGTGGTACCACACTGAAACAGTCGATTAAACCTGGTTTCGATCAATATTTTAGAGGATAATGCATCTTAGGTCTAGGTTAGGTCTGGGATTTTCACTCATCAGACTCATACTTTCGCATTCTTCACATACTTGTTGAACGGATCCTGGGTTTTTTCTGGTTTGGATCACGTAGTAATGTGGGACCACAATGAAACAATCAATTAAACCTGGTCTTGATAAATATTTTAGAGGATAACGCATGTTAGGTTTGGGTTAGGTCTAGGATTTGCCCTCGTCAGGCTCATACTTTCGCATATTTCTCATACTTCATGGCTAGATCCTGGGCTATTTCTGGATTGGATCACGTAGAAATGTGGTACCACACTGAAACAGTCAATTAAACCTGGTTTCGATCAATATTTTAGAGAATAATTCATGATAGGTCTAGGTTAGGTCTGGGATTTGCTCTCATCAGGCTCATACTTTCGCATTCTTCACATACTTGTTGAACGGATCCTGGGTTTTTTCTGGTTTTGATCACGTAGTAATGTGGTACCACACAGAAACATTCAATTAAACCTTGTCTTGATAAATATTTTAGAGAATAACGCATGTTAGGTCTGGGTTAGGTCTAGGATTTGCCCTCATCAGGCTCATACTTTCGCATATCTCTCATACTTCATGGCTAGATCCTGGGCTGTTTCTGGTTTGTATCACGTAGTAATGTGGTACCACGCTGAAACAGTCAATTAAACCTGGTTTCGATCAATATTTTGGAGGATAACGCAAGTTAGGTCTGGGATAGGCCTAGGATTTGCCCTCATCAGGCTCTTACTTTCGCATATTTCTCATACTTCATGGCTAGATCCTGGGCTATTTCTGGATTGGATCACGTAGTAAAGTGGTACCACACTGAAACATTCAATGAAACCTGGTCTGGATAAATATTTTAGAGGATAATGCATCTTAGGTCTAGGTTAGGTCTGGGATTTTCACTCATCAGACTCATACTTTCGCATTCTTCACATACTTGTTGAACGGATCCTGGGTTTTTTCTGGTTTGGATCACGTAGTAATGTGGGACCACAATGAAACAATCAATTAAACCTGGTCTTGATAAATATTTTAGAGGATAACGCATGTTAGGATGGGTTAGGTCTAGGATTTGCCCTCGTCAGGCTCATACTTTCGCATATTTCTCATACTCCATGGCTAGATCCTGGGCTATTTCTGGATTGGATAACGTAGTAATGTGGTACCACACTGAAACAGTCAATTAAACCTGGTTTCGATCAATATTTTATAGAATAATTCATGTTAGGTCTAGATTTGGTCTGGCATTTGCTCTCATCAGGCTCATTCTTTCGCATATTTCTCATACTTGATGGCTTGATCCTGGGCTTTTTCTGGATTGCATCACGTAGTAATGTAGTACCACACTGAAACAGTCCAGTAAACCTGGTTTCGATCAATATTTTTGAGGATAACACATGTTAGGTCTAGGTTAGGTCTGGGATTTGCTCTCATCAGGCTCATCCTTACGCATATTTCTCATACTTGATGGCTAGATCCTGAGCTTTTTCTGGATTGGATCACGTAGTAATGTAGAACCACACTGAAACAGTCAATTAACTCTGGTTTCGATCACTATTTTAGAGGATAACGCATGTTAGGTCTGGGATAGGTCTGGGATTTTCTCTCATCAGACTCATACTTTCGCATTCCTCTCATACTTGTTGAACGGATCCTGTGTTCTTTCTGGTTTGGATCACGTAGTGATGTGGTACCACACTGAAACAGTCCATTAAACCTGGTTTCGATCAATATTTTAGAGGATAATGCATGTTAGGTCTAGGTTAGGCCTGGGATTTGCGCTCATCAGGCTCATACTTTCGCATATTTCTCATAATTCATGGCTAGATCCTGGGCTATTTCTGGATTGCATCACGTAGTAATGTGGTACCACACTGAAACAGTCAATTAAACCTGGTTTCCATCAATATTTTAGAGGACAACGCAAGTTAGGTCTGCGATAGGTCTGGGATTTTCACTCATCGGACTCATACTTTCGCATTTTTCACATACTTGCTGAACAGATCCTGGGTTTTTTCTGGTTTGGGTCACGTAGTAATGTGGTACCACACTGAAACAGTCCATTGAACCTGGTTTCGATCAATATTTTAGAGGATAACGCATGTCAGGTCTAGGTTAGGCCTGGGATTTGCCCTCATCAGGGTCATACTTTCGCGTTTTTCATATACTTGTTGAACAGATCCTGGGTTTTTTCTAGTTTGGATCACGTAGTAATGTGGTACCACACTGAAACAGTCGATTAACCTTGGTTTCGATCAATATTTTAGAGGATAACGCATGTTAGGTCTAGGTTAGGCCTGGGATATGCCCTCATCAGGGTCATACTTTCGCAGTTTTAACATACATGTTGGCCTCATCGAGGGTTTTTTCTGCTTTGGATCACACAGTGATGTGGTACCACACTGAAACAGTCCATTGAACCTGGTTTCGATCAATATTTTAGAGGATAGCGCATGTCAGGTCTAGGTTAGGCCTGGGATTTGCCCTCATCAGGGTCATACTTTCGCGTTTTTCACATACTTGTTGAACAGATCCTGGGTTTTTTCTAGTTTGGATCACGTAGTAATGTGGTACCACACTGAAACGGTCCATTAAACCTGGTTTCGATCAATATTTTAGAGGATAATGCATGTTAGGTCTAGGTTAGGCCTGGGATTTGCGCTCATCAGGCTCATACTTTCGCATATTTCTCATACTTCATGGCTAGATCCTGGGCTATTTCTGGATTGCATCACGTAGTAATGTGGTACCACACTGAAACATTCAATTAAACCTGGTCTTGATAAATATTTTAGAGGATAACGCATGTTAGGTCTGGGTTAGGTCTAGGATTTGCTCTCATCAGACTCATACTTTCGCATTCTTCACATACTTGTTGAACGGATCCTGGGCTATTTCTGGATTGGATCACGTAGTAAAGTGGTACCACACTGAAACATTCAATGAAATCTGGTCTGGATAAATATTTTAGAGGATAACGCATGTTAGGTCTGGGTTAGGTCTAGGATTTGCCCTCATCAGGCTCATTCTTTCGCATATTTCTCATACTTGATGGCTAGATCCTGGGCTTCTTCTGGATTGCATCACGTAGTAATGTAGTACCACACTGAAACAGTCAATGAATCCTAGTTTCCATCAATATCTTAGAGGACAACGCAAGTTAGGTCTAGGTAAGGCCTGAGATTTTCACTGATCAGACTCATACTTTTTTTTTTTTTTTTTTTTTTTTTGTCGTGGGGAAAATCTTCGAAAGACTCCCTCCCACCTCCTTGGGGAGAGGTGGGAGGGGTGTGTGGGATTCCCCGCGCCCGTACAACGACAGGCGCGGGACCTACCCACTAAAAACCCCACGGTGACCCTTCGGCGCGCTTTGGGAGGATACCGGGAATCGCTCGAAGCATTCTTCCGGTATCCTCCCCGTGCCCGCGCTTTCGCGCCCATCCCCCGGGGGGACAATCGGTCCCCCCAGTAGACACACTGCCTCATAGCGGCGGGACGGGCCACTCCATCCCGCCGCTATCCGTCCCGGGGCCGCGTTTAGTGGCGGCTGCGAGCCCCAACTCGCAACCGCCCGCGACCCCGTTTCCACCCCTCGGCGGCCGGGCGTTCATGGCCGCACCAGACAGCCGAGGGTGCCTCCCCTTGCGTCGGACCGGTAGGGGGAGGCACTCCTACCCCCAACCGGTCCGACCCGGCGCCGCCTGGCGGGAGGAGGGTCCCCTCAGGACCCCCCTCCCAGCCTAGGTCATCCGCCACGCCGAGGCGGCCGCCCGCGACGCCTCGCGACCGGGCGACGACCTCGGGCCACCGCACGAGCGCGAGCTTCTGCGCGCCGCTGAAGCTCGCGCTCCCTCCCCGCGGCCTCCTTCTGCAACATTACGTTCTCGCAGAAGGAGACCACGGCCCTCCACTTCTCCTCGCTGCCGAGCATGGCGCGCACCACGCCCGGCAGCGAGACATCCCGCCCGACGACGCCGACCAGGACACGGCGCTCCCCCTCCCACGCGGGGCATACCTCCAGGGTATGATCCGCCGTGTCCTGCTCAGCGTCGCAGTGGCAGCAACGCGCCGTCGGCTCCTTCCCTATCCGGCACAGGTATCTTCCGAAGCTGCCATGCCCGGAAAATACCTGTGCCAGCCGGTAGGTGAGGCTGCCATGGCCTCTGTCCAGCCACTCCTTCAGGAGTGGCCGAACAGCCCCGACAGTCCGGTGCCCCGCGGTTGGCAGAGCCAGCCGCTCCTGCCACGCGAGCAACACGGACTGCCGGGCCTGGCGCTTCAAATCGCCCCAAGCAGGTTCCTGCCCGCCCGGGACCGCCCCCACCCCCGCGCGACGGTCGACGCGGTGCCGGTACATCACCGCGTGCGACCGCGCGAGCAGGTCCATGGGCGGCATCCCCGCTAGAACCGTCGCCGCCTCATGTGACATGGTCCGATACCCGCGGACGACCCTGAGCGCCATGCGCCTCTGCACCCGACGCAGAATAGTCATGCTGCGCCGGGAGGCAGCCAGGTCGTCCGCCCAGACGGGGGCCCCGTATAGGGCCACCGACTGGACCATTGCCACATAGAGGCGACGAACTCGGCCCGCCGGGCCCCCCAGGTTGGGCAGGATCCGGCCCAGAGCCGCAACCATACTTTCCAACCGGGGGACCAGGCAGCGGAAATGCTTCTCGAAACGCCAGTGGCTATCGAGGATCAGCCCCAGATACCTGATCTGGGGCTTCACCTCGATGTCAGCCCCACCCACCCGAATCAGAGGGGGTGGCGGATCCTGCCGAGGTGAATGAAACGCAATCACCTCGGTCTTATGGACCGCCACCGTCATCCCCATCCCCCTGATCCGGTCGACGACGCGTTGCGACCCCTCCTCCGCGCGACGCATGGCCCTCCCCCAGTGCGCCCCGACGGCCAGCACCAGTGTGTCATCCGCATAACACACCGTGCTGACGCCGTCGGGGAGGCCGGCCCGCAACACCGAGTCGTACGCGATGTTCCACAGGAGTGGCCCGAGGACCGACCCCTGCGGAACACCGCAGTACACCTCCCTCCGCATATCACCATCCCGGCCGGGATACTCGATCCACCTGCCGCGGAGATAATCCCCGACGACCGCCCTGAGACAAGGGGGGACTCGATGATATTCGAGCCTCCTCCTTATCTCTTCCCAGGGGAGGGTGTTAAAGGCATTGGCAATATCCTTGGATATTGCCAATGCCACCCCTCCCCGGGAGACGGCCGCCTCCGAGAGGGCCCTCACACGACGTATCGCGTCGATAGTCGATCGGCCCCCCCGGAAACCGAACTGGCAGTCGGCCAGACCGGGATCACCCCGCGACAGGTGCTCGACGAGGCGGGCAGCAATCACACGCTCGAAGAGCTTGCCCACCTCGTCGAGGAGACAAATGGGCCGGAATCCGGAGGGAGACACCGCGGGCCGACCCTCCTTCCGGAGGAGGACCATCCTCGCCACCTTCCAACTGGGGGGGAATCGCCCGTCCCTCAGGCAGCGGTCGAACAGCCGCCTGAGGTCGGCCCCAAGGACGCCCTGGGTCAAGACCCAAACCCGGCAGGGCACATCAGACTCATACTTTCGCATTCTTCACATACTTGTTGAACGGATCCTGGGTTTTTTCTGGTTTTGATCACGTAGTAATGTGGTACCACTCAGAAACATTCAATTAAACCTTGTCTTGATAAATATTTTAGAGAATAACGCATGTTAGGTCTGGGTCAGGTCTAGGATTTGCCCTCATCAGGCTCATACTTTCGCATATCTCTCAGACTTCATGGCTAGATCCTGGGCTATTTCTGGATTGGATCATGTAGTAATGTGGCACCACACTGAAACAGTCAATTAAACCTGGTTTTGATGAATATTTTAGAGAATAATTCATGTTAGGTCCAGGTTAGGTCAGGGATTTACTCTCATCAGGCTCATTCTTTCGCATATTTCTCATACTTGATGGCTAGATCCTGGGCTTTTTCTGGATTGCATCACGTAGTAATGAAGTACAACACTGAAACAGTCAATTAAACTTGGTTTCCATCAATATTTTAGAGGACAACGCATGTTAGGTCTAGGTTAGGCCTGGGATTTGCCCTCATCAGGGTCATACTGTCGCAGTTTTAACATACTTGTTCAACGGATCCTGGGTTTTTTCTGGTTTGGTTCACGTAGTAATGTGGTACCACGCTGAAACAGTCAATTAAACCTGGTTTCGATCAATATGTTAGAGGATAACGCAAGTTAGGTATGGGATAGGTCTAGGATTTGCCCTCATCAGGCTCTTACTTTCGCATATTTCTCATACTTCATGGCTAGATCCTGGGCTTTTTCCGGATTGCATCACGTAGTAATGAAGTACAACACTGAAACTGTCAATTAAACCTGGTTTCCATCAATATTTTAGAGGACAACGCATGTTAGGTCTAGGTTAGGCCAGGGATTTGCCCTCATCAGGGTCATACTGTCGCAGTTTTAACATACTTGTTGAACGGATCCTGGGTTTTTCTGGTTTGGATCACGTAGTAGTGTGGTACCACACTGAAACAGTCCATTAAACCTGGTTGCGATCAATATTATAGAGGATAACGCATGTTAGGTCTGGGTTAAGTCTAGTATTTGCCCTCATCAGGCTCATTCTTTCGCATATTTCTCAAACTTGATGGCTAGATCCTGGGCTTTTTCTGGATTGCATCACGTAGTAATGTGGTACCACACTGAAACATTCAATTAAACCTGGTCTTGATAAATATTTTAGAAGATAACGCATGTTAGGTCTGGGTTAGGTCTAGGATTTGCCCTCATCAGGCTCATACTTTCGTATATTTCTCATACTTCATGACTAGATCCTGGGCTATTTCTGGATTGGATCTCGTAGTAAAGTGGTACCACACTGAAACATTCAATGGAACCTGGTCTGGATAAATATTTTAGAGGATAACGCATGTTAGGTCTGGGTTAGGTCTAGGAATTGCCCTCATCAGGCTTATTCTTTCGCATATGTCTCATACATGATGGCTAGATCCTGGGCATTTTCTTGATCGCATCACGTAGTAATGAAGTACAACACTGAAACAGTCACTTAAACCTGGTTTCCATCAATATCTTAGAGGACAACGCAAGTTAGGTCTGGGATAGGTCTGAAATTTGCCCTCATCATGCTCATGCTTTCGCGTTTTTCACATACTTGTTGAACAGATCCTGGGTTTTTTCTGGTTTGGATCACGTAGTAATGTGGTACCACGCTGAAACAGTTGATTAGACCCGGTTTCGATCAATATTTTAGAGGATAACGCAAGTTAAGTCTGGGATAGGTCTGGAATTTGACCTCATCAGACTCATACTTTCGCGTTTTTCACATACTTGTTGAACAGATCCTGGGTTTTTTCTGGTTTGGATCAGGTAGTAGTGTGGTGCCACACTGAAACAGTCCATGAAACCTGGTTGCGGTCAATATTTTAGAGGATAACGCATGTTAGGTCTGGGTTAGGTCTAGGATTTGCTCTCATCAGACTCATACTTTCGCATTCTTCACATACTTGTTGAACGGAGCCTGGGTTTTTTCTGGTTTGCATCACGTAGTAATGTGGGACCACACTGAAACAGACAATTAAATCTGGTTTCGATCAATATTTTAGAGAATAATTCATGTTAGGCCTGGGATTTTCACTCATCAGACTCATACTTTCGCATTCTTCACATACTTGTTGAACGGATCCTGGATTTTTTCTGGTTTGGATCACGTAGTAATGTGGGACCACACTGAAACAATCAATTAAACCTGGTCTTGATAAATATTTTGGAGGATAACGCATGTTAGGTCTGGGTTAGGTCTAGGATTTGCCCTCATCAGGCTCATACTTTCGCATATTTCTCATACTTCATGGCTAGATCCTGGGCTGTTTCTGGATTGTATCACGTAGTAATGTGGTACCACGCTGAAACAGTCAATTAAACCTGGTTTCGATCAATATTTTGGAGGATAACGCATGTTAGGTCTAGGTTAGGCCTGGGATTTGCCCTCATCAGGGTCATACTGTCGCAGTTTTAACATACTTGTTGAACGGATCCTGGGTTTTTTCTGGTTTGGTTCACGTAGTAATGTGGTACCACACTGAAACATTCAATTAAACCTGGTCTTGATAAATATTTTAGAGGATAACGCAAGTTAAGTCTGGGATAGATCTGGGATTTGACCTCATCAGACTCATACTTT
Organism: Colletes latitarsis; assembly: GCF_051014445.1. NCBI lineage: Eukaryota > Metazoa > Arthropoda > Insecta > Hymenoptera > Colletidae > Colletes > Colletes latitarsis. Next base: position 14,215,752 of record NW_027488365.1, read on the forward strand.
CGCGTTTTTCACATACTTGTTGAACAGATCCAGGGTTTTATCTGGTTTGGATCACGTAGTAGTGTGGTACCACACTGAAACAGTCCATTAAACCTGGTTGCGATCAATATTATAGAGGATAACGCATGTTAGGTCTGGGATAGGTCTAGGATTTGCCCTCATCAGGCTCTTACTTTCGCATATTTCTCATACTTCATGGCTAGATCCTGGGCTATTTCTGGATTGGATCACGTAGTAAAGTGGTACCACACTGAAACATTCAATGAAACCTGGTCTGGATAAATATTTTAGAGGATAATGCATCTTAGGTCTAGGTTAGGTCTGGGATTTTCACTCATCAGACTCATACTTTCGCATTCTTCACATACTTGTTGAACGGATCCAGGGTTTTTTCTGGTTTGGATCACGTAGTAATGTGGGACCACAATGAAACAATCAATTAAACCTGGTCTTGATAAATATTTTAGAGGATAACGCATGTTAGGTCTAGGTTAGGCCTGGGATTTGCCCTCATCAGGGTCATACTGTCGCAGTTTTAACATACTTGTTGAACGGATCCTGGGTTTTTTCTGGTTTGGTTCACGTAGTAATGTGGTACCACACTGAAACATTCAATTAAACCTGGTCTTGATAAATATTTTAGAGGATAACGCAAGTTAAGTCTGGGATAGATCTGGGATTTGACCTCATCAGACTCATACTTTCGCGTTTTTCACATACTTGTTGAACAGATCCAGGGTTTTATCTGGTTTGGATCACGTAGTAGTGTGGTACCACACTGAAACAGTCCATTAAACCTGGTTGCGATCAATATTATAGAGGATAACGCATGTTAGGTCTGGGTTAGGTCTAGTATTTGCCCTCATCAGGCTCATTCTTTCGCATATTTCTCAAACTTGATGGCTAGATCCTGGGCTTTTTCTGGATTGCATCACGTAGTAATGTGGTACCACACTGAAACATTCAATTAAACCTGGTCTTGATAAATATTTTAGAAGATAACGCATGTTAGGTCTGGGTTAGGTCTAGGATTTGCCCTCATCAGGCTCATACTTTCGCATATTTCTCATACTTCATGGCTAGATCCTGGGCTATTTCTGGATTGGATCTCGTAGTAAAGTGGTACCACACTGAAACATACAATGGAACCCGGTCTGGATAAATATTTTAGAGGATAACGCATGTTAGGTCTGGGTTAGGTCTAGGAATTGCCCTCATCAGGCTTATTCTTTCGCATATGTCTCATACATGATGGCTAGATCCTGGGCTTTTTCTTGATCGCATCACGTAGTAATGAAGTACAACACTGAAACAGTCACTTAAACCTGGTTTCCATCAATATCTTAGAGGACAACGCAAGTTAGGTCTGGGATAGGTCTGAAATTTGCCCTCATCAGGCTCATACTTTCGCGTTTTTCACATACTTGTTGAACAGATCCTGGGTTTTTTCTGGTTTGGATCACGTAGTAATGTGGTACCACGCTGAAACAGTTGATTAGACCCGGTTTCGATCAATATTTTAGAGGATAACGCAAGTTAAGTCTGGGATAGGTCTGGAATTTGACCTCATCAGACTCATACTTTCGCGTTTTTCACATACTTGTTGAACAGATCCTGGGTTTTTTCTGGTTTGGATCACGTAGTAGTGTGGTACCACACTGAAACAGTCCATGAAACCTGGTTGCGGTCAATATTTTAGAGGATAACGCATGTTAGGTCTGGGTTAGCTCTAGGATTTGCTCTTATCAGGCTCATTCTTTCGCATATTTCTCATACTTGATGGCTAGATCCAGGGCTTTTTCTGGATTGCATAACGTAGTAATGAAGTACAACACTGAAACAGTCAATTAAACCTGGTTTCCATCAATATCTTAGAGGACAACGCAAGTTAGGTCTGGGATAGGTCTGGGATTCGCCCTAGTCAGGCTCATACTTTCGCGTTTTTCACATACTTGTTGAACAGATCCTGGGTTTTTTCTGATTTGGATCACGTAGTAATGTGGTACCACACTGAAACAGTCGATTAAACCTGGTTTCGATCAATATTTTAGAGGATAACGCATGTTAGGTCTGGAATAGGTCTGGGATTTGACCTCGTCAGACTCATACTTTCGCACCCTTCACATACTCGTTGATCAGATCCTGGGTTTTTTCTGGTTTGCATCACGTAGTAATGTGGGACCACACTGAAACAGTCAATTAAATCTGGTTTCGTTCAATATTTTAGAGAATAATTCATGTTGGGTCTAGGTTAGGCCTGGGATATTCACTCATCAGACTCATACTTTCGCATTCTTCACATACTTGTTGAACGGATCCTGGGTTTTTTCTGGTTTGGATCACGTAGTAATGTGGGACCACACTGAAACAATCAATTAAACCTGGTCTTGATAAATATTTTGGAGGATAACGCATGTTAGGTCTGGGTTAGGTCTAGGATTTGCCCTCGTCAGGCTCATACTTTCGCATATTTCTCATACTTCATGGCTAGATCCTGGGCTATTTCTGGATTGGATAACGTAGTAATGTGGTACCACACTGAAACAGTCAATTAAACCTGGTTTCCATCAATATTTTAGAGGACAACGCATGTTAGGTCTAGGTTAGGCCTGGGATTTGCCCTCATCAGGGTCATACTGTCGCAGTTTTAACATACTTGTTGAACGGATCCTGGGTTTTTTCTGGTTTGGTTCACGTAGTAATGTGGTACCACACTGAAACATTCAATGAAACCTGGTTGCGATCAATATTTTAGAGGATAACGCATGTTAGGTCTGGGTTAGGTCTAGTATTTGCCCTCATCAGGCTCATTCTTTCGCATATTTCTCAAACTTGATGGCTAGATCCTGGGCTTTTTCTGGATTGCATCACGTAGTAATGTGGTACCACACTGAAACATTCAATTAAACCTGGTCTTGATAAATATTTTAGAAGATAACGCATGTTAGGTATGGGTTAGGCCTAGGATTTGCCCTCATCAGGCTCATACTTTCGCATATTTCTCATACTTCTTGGCTTGATCCTGGGCTTTTTCTGGATTGCATCACGTAGTAATGTGGTACCACGCTGAAACAGTCAATTAAACCTGGTTTCGATCAATATTTTGGAGGGTAACGCAAGTTAGGTCTGGGATAGGCCTAGGATTTGCCCTCATCAGGCTCTTACTTTCGCATATTTCTCATACTTCATGGCTAGATCCTGGGCTATTTCTGGATTGGATCACGTAGTAAAGTGGTACCACACTGACACATTCAATGAAACCTGGTCTGGATAAATATTTTAGAGGATAATGCATCTTAGGTCTAGGTTAGGTCTGGGATTTTCACTCATCAGACTCATACTTTCGCATTCTTCACATACTTGTTGAACGGATCCTGGGTTTTTTCTGGTTTGGATCACGTAGTAATGTGGGACCACAATGAAACAATCAATTAAACCTGGTCTTGATAAATATTTTAGAGGATAACGCATGTTAGGTTTGGGTAAGGTCTAGGATTTGCCCTCGTCAGGCTCATACTTTCGCATATTTCTCATACTTCATGGCTAGATCCTGGGCTATTTCTGGATTGGATCACGTAGAAATGTGGTACCACACTGAAACAGTCAATTAAACCTGGTTTCGATCAATATTTTAGAGAATAATTCATGATAGGTCTAGGTTAGGTCTGGGATTTGCTCTCATCAGGCTCATACTTTCGCATTCTTCACATACTTGTTGAACGGATCCTGGGTTTTTTCTGGTTTTGATCACGTAGTAATGTGGTACCACACAGAAACATTCAATTAAACCTTGTCTTGATAAATATTTTAGAGAATAACGCATGTTAGGTCTGGGTTAGGTCTAGGATTTGCCCTCATCAGGCTCATACTTTCGCATATCTCTCATACTTCATGGCTAGATCCTGGGCTGTTTCTGGTTTGTATCACGTAGTAATGTGGTACCACGCTGAAACAGTCAATTAAACCTGGTTTCGATCAATATTTTGGAGGATAACGCAAGTTAGGTCTGGGATAGGCCTAGGATTTGCCCTCATCAGGCTCTTACTTTCGCATATTTCTCATACTTCATGGCTAGATCCTGGGCTATTTCTGGATTGGATCACGTAGTAAAGTGGTACCACACTGAAACATTCAATGAAACCTGGTCTGGATAAATATTTTAGAGGATAATGCATCTTAGGTCTAGGTTAGGTCTGGGATTTTCACTCATCAGACTCATACTTTCGCATTCTTCACATACTTGTTGAACGGATCCTGGGCTGTTTCTGGTTTGTATCACGTAGTAATGTGGTACCACGCTGAAACAGTCAATTAAACCTGGTTTCGATCAATATTTTGGAGGATAACGCAAGTTAGGTCTGGGATAGGCCTAGGATTTGCCCTCATCAGGCTCTTACTTTCGCATATTTCTCATACTTCATGGCTAGATCCTGGGCTATTTCTGGATTGGATCACGTAGTAAAGTGGTACCACACTGAAACATTCAATGAAACCTGGTCTGGATAAATATTTTAGAGGATAATGCATCTTAGGTCTAGGTTAGGTCTGGGATTTTCACTCATCAGACTCATACTTTCGCATTCTTCACATACTTGTTGAACGGATCCTGGGTTTTTTCTGGTTTGGATCACGTAGTAATGTGGGACCACAATGAAACAATCAATTAAACCTGGTCTTGATAAATATTTTAGAGGATAACGCATGTTAGGATGGGTTAGGTCTAGGATTTGCCCTCGTCAGGCTCATACTTTCGCATATTTCTCATACTCCATGGCTAGATCCTGGGCTATTTCTGGATTGGATAACGTAGTAATGTGGTACCACACTGAAACAGTCAATTAAACCTGGTTTCGATCAATATTTTAGAGAATAATTCATGTTAGGTCTAGGTTAGGTCTGGGATTTGCTCCCATCAGGCTCATTCCTTCGCATATTTCTCATACTTGATGGCTAGATCCTGGGCTTTTTCTGGTTTGGTTCACGTAGTAATGTGGTACCACACTGAAACATTCAATGAAACCTGGTCTGGATAAATATTTTAGAGGATAATGCATCTTAGGTCTAGGTTAGGTCTGGGATTTTCACTCATCAGACTCATACTTTCGCATTCTTCACATACTTGTTGAACGGATCCTGGGTTTTTTCTGGTTTGGATCACGTAGTAATGTGGGACCACAATGAAACAATCAATTAAACCTGGTCTTGATAAATATTTTAGAGGATAACGCATGTTAGGATGGGTTAGGTCTAGGATTTGCCCTCGTCAGGCTCATACTTTCGCATATTTCTCATGCTTCATGGCTAGATCCTGGGCTATTTCTGGATTGGATAACGTAGTAATGTGGTACCACACTGAAACAGTCAATTAAACCTGGTTTCGATCAATATTTTAGAGAATAATTCATGTTAGGTCTAGGTTAGGTCTGGGATTTGCTCTCATCAGCCTCATTCCTTCGCATATTTCTCATACTTGATGGCTAGATCCTGGGCTTTTTCTGGATCGCATCACGTAGTAATGAAGTACAACACTGAAACAGTCAATTAAACCTGGTTGCGATCAATATTTTAGAGGATAACGCATGTTAGGTCTGGGTTAGGTCTAGTATTTGCCCTCATCAGGCTCATTCTTTCGCATATTTCTCAAACTTGATGGCTAGATCCTGGGCTTTTTCTGGATTGCATCACGTAGTAATGTGGTACCACACTGAAACATTCAATTAAACCTGGTCTTGATAAATATTTCAGAAGATAACGCATGTTAGGTCTGGGTTAGGTCTAGTATTTGCCCTCATCAGGCTCATACTTTCGCATATTTCTCATACTTCATGGCTTGATCCTGGGCTTTTTCTGGATTGCATCACGTAGTAATGTGGTACCACGCTGAAACAGTCAATTAAACCTGGTTTCGATCAATATGTTAGAGGATAACGCAAGTTAGGTATGGGATAGGTCTAGGACTTGCCCTCATCAGGCTCTTACTTTCGCATATTTCTCATACTTCATGGCTAGATCCTGGGCTGTTTCTGGATTGCATCACGTAGTAATGAAGTACAACACTGAAACAGTCAATTAAACCTGGTTTCCATCAATATTTCAGAGGACAACGCATGTTAGGTCTAGGTTAGGCCTGGGATTTGCCCTCATCAGGGTCATACTGTCGCAGTTTTAACATACTTGTTGAACGGATCCTGGGTTTTTTCTGGTTTGGTTCACGTAGTAATGTGGTACCACACTGAAACATTCAATGAAACCTGGTCTGGATAAATATTTTAGAGGATAATGCATCTTAGGTCTAGGTTTAGGTCTGGGATTTTCACTCATCAGACTCATACTTTCGCATTCTTCACATACTTGTTGAACGGATCCTGGGTTTTTTCTGGTTTGGATCACGTAGTAATGTGGGACCACAGTGAAACAATCAATTAAACCTGGTCTTGATAAATATTTTAGAGGATAACGCATGTTAGGATGGGTTAGGTCTAGGATTTGCCCTCGTCAGGCTCATACTTTCGCATATTTCTCATACTTCATGGCTAGATCCTGGGCTATTTCTGGATTGGATAACGTAGTAATGTGGTACCACACTGAAACAGTCAATTAAACCTGGTTTCGATCAATATTTTAGAGAATAATTCATGTTAGGTCTAGGTTAGGTCTGGGATTTGCTCCCATCAGGCTCATTCCTTCGCATATTTCTCATACTTGATGGCTAGATCCTGGGCTTTTTCTGGATCGCATCACGTAGTAATGAAGTACAACACTGAAACAGTCAATTAAACCTGGTTGCGATCAATATTTTAGAGGATAACGCATGTTAGGTCTGGGTTAGGTCTAGTATTTGCCCTCATCCGGCTCATTCTTTCGCATATTTCTCAAACTTGATGGCTAGATCCTGGGCTTTTTCTGGATTGCATCACGTAGTAATGTGGTACCACACTGAAACATTCAATTAAACCTGGTCTTGATAAATATTTTAGAAGATAACGCATGTTAGGTCTGGGTTAGGCCTAGGATTTGCCCTCATCAGGCTCATACTTTCGCATATTTCTCATACTTCATGGCTTGATCCTGGGCTTTTTCTGGATTGCATCACGTAGTAATGTGGTACCACGCTGAAACAGTCAATTAAACCTGGTTTCGATCAATATGTTAGAGGATAACGCAAGTTAGGTATGGGATAGGTCTAGGATTTGCCCTCATCAGGCTCTTACTTTCGCATATTTCTCATACTTTATGGCTAGATCCTGGGCTTTTTCTGGATTGCATCACGTAGTAATGAAGTACAACACTGAAACAGTCAATTAAACCTGGTTTCCATCAATATTTTAGAGGACAACGCATGTTAGGTCTAGGTTAGGCCTGGGATTTGCCCTCATCAGGGTCATACTGTCGCAGTTTTAACATACTTGTTGAACGGATCCTGGGTTTTTTCTGGTTTGGTTCACGTAGTAGTGTGGTACCACACTGAAACAGTCCATTAAACCTGGTTGCGATCAATATTATAGAGGATAACGCATGTTAGGTCTGGGTTAGGTCTAGTATTTGCCCTCATCAGGCTCATTCTTTCGCATATTTCTCAAACTTGATGGCTAGATCCTGGGCTTTTTCTGGATTGCATCACGTAGTAATGTGGTACCACACTGAAACATTCAATTAAACCTGGTCTTGATAAATATTTCAGAAGATAACGCATGTTAGGTCTGGGTTAGGTCTAGGATTTGCCCTCATCAGGCTCATACTTTCGCATATTTCTCATACTTCATGGCTAGATCCTGGGCTATTTCTGGATTGGATCTCGTAGTAAAGTGGTACCACACTGAAACATTCAATGGAACCTGGTCTGGATAAATATTTTAGAGGATAACGCATGTTAGGTCTGGGTTAGGTCTAGGAATTGCCCTCATCAGGCTTATTCTTTCGCATATGTCTCATACATGATGGCTAGATCCTGGGCTTTTTCTTGATCGCATCACGTAGTAATGAAGTACAACACTGAAACAGTCACTTAAACCTGGTTTCCATCAATATCTTAGAGGACAACGCAAGTTAGGTCTGGGATAGTTCTGAAATTTGCCCTCATCAGGCTCATACTTTCGCGTTTTTCACATACTTGTTGAACAGATCCTGGGTTTTTTCTGGTTTGGATCACGTAGTAATGTGGTACCACGCTGAAACAGTTGATTAGACCCGGTTTCGATCAATATTTTAGAGGATAACGCAAGTTAAGTCTGGGATAGGTCTGGAATTTGACCTCATCAGACTCATACTTTCGCGTTTTTCACATACTTGTTGAACAGATCCTGGGTTTTTTCTGGTTTGGATCACGTAGTAGTGTGGTACCACACTGAAACAGTCCATGAAACCTGGTTGCGGTCAATATTTTAAAGGATAACGCATGTTAGGTCAGGGTTAGCTCTAGGATTTGCCCTCATCAGGCTCATTCTTTCGCATATTTCTCAAACTTCATGGCTAGATCCTGGGCTTTTTCTGGATTCCATCACGTAGTAATGTGGTACCACACTGAAACATTCAATTAAACCTGGTCTTGATAAATATTTTAGAGGATAACGCATGTTAGGTCTGGGTTAGGTCTAGGATTTGCCCTCATCAGGCTCATACTTTCGCATATTTCTCATACTTCATGGCTAGATCCTGGGCTGTTTCTGGATTGTATCACGTAGTAATGAAGTACAACACTGAAACAGTCAATTAAACCTGGTTTCCATCAATATTTTAGAGGACAACGCAAGTTAGGTCTGGGATAGATCTGGGATTCGCCCTAATCTGGCTCATACTTTCGCGTTTTTCACATACTTGTTGAACAGATCCTGGGTTTTTTCTGATTTGGATCACGTAGTAATGTGGTACCACTCTGAAACAGTCGATTAAACCTGGTTTCGATCAATATTTTAGAGGATAACGCATGTTAGGTCTGGAATAGGTCTGGGATTTGACCTCGTCAGACTCATACTTTCGCACCCTTCACATACTCGTTGATCAGATCCTGGGTTTTTTCTGGTTTGCATCACGTAGTAATGTGGGACCACACTGAAACAGTCAATTAAATCTGGTTTCGATCAATATTTTAGAGAATAATTCATGTTGGGTCTAGGTTAGGCCTGGGATTTTCACTCATCAGACTCATACTTTCGCATTCTTCACATACTTGTTGAACGGATCCTGGGTTTTTTCTGGTTTGGATCACGTAGTAATGTGGGACCACACTGAAACAATCAATTAAACCTGGTCTTGATAAATATTTTGGAGGATAACGCATGTTAGGTCTGGGTTAGGTCTAGGATTTGCCCTCATCAGGCTCATACTTTCGCATATTTCTCATACTTCATGGCTAGATCCTGGGCTGTTTCTGGATTGTATCACGTAGTAATGTGGTACCACGCTGAAACAGTCAATTAAACCTGGTTTCGATCAATATTTTGAAGGATAACGCAAGATAGGTCTGGGATAGGTCTAGGATTTGCCCTCATCAGGCTCTTACTTTCGCATATTTCTCATACTTCATGGCTAGATCCTGGGCTATTTCTGGATTGGATCACGTAGTAAAGTGGTACCACACTGAAACATTCAATGAAACCTGGTCTGGATAAATATTTTAGAGGATAATGCATCTTAGGTCTAGGTTAGGTCCGGGATTTTCACTCATCAGACTCATACTTTCGCATTCTTCATATACTTGTTGAACGGATCCTGGGTTTTTTCTGGTTTGGATCACGTAGTAATGTGGGACCACAATGAAACAATCAATTAAACCTGGTCTTGATAAATATTTTAGAGGATAACGCATGTTAGGTTTGGGTTAGGTCTAGGATTTGCCCTCGTCAGGCTCATACTTTCGCATATTTCTCATACTTCATGGCTAGATCCTGGGCTAGTTCTGGATTGGATCACGTAGTAATGTGGTACCACACTGAAACAGTCAATTAAACCTGGTTTCGATCAATATTTTAGAGAATAATTCATGATAGGTCTAGGTTAGGTCTGGGATTTGCTCTCATCAGACTCATACTTTCGCATTCTTCACATACTTGTTGAACGGATCCTGGGTTTTTTCTGGTTTTGATCACGTAGTAATGTGGTACCACACAGAAACATTCAATTAAACCTTGTCTTGATAAATATTTTAGAGAATAACGCATGTTAGGTCTGGGTTAGGTCTAGGATTTGCCCTCATCAGGCTCATACTTTCGCATATCTCTCATACTTCATGGCTAGATCCTGGGCCATTTCTGGATTGGATCATGTAGTAATGTGGCACCACACTGAAACAGTCAATTAAACCTGCTTTTAATCAATATTTTAGAGAATAATTCATGTTAGGTCTAGGTTAGGTCAGGGATTTACTCTCATCAGGCTCATTCTTTCGCATATTTCTCATACTTGATGGCTAGATCCTGGGCTTTTTCTGGATTGCATCACGTAGTAATGAAGTACAACACTGAAACAGTCAATTGAACTTGGTTTCCATCAATATTTTAGAGGACAGCGCATGTTAGGTCTAGGTTAGGCCTGGGATTTGCCCTCATCAGGGTCATACTGTCGCAGTTTTAACATACTTGTTCAACGGATCCTGGGTTTTTTCTGGTTTGGTTCACGTAGTAATGTGGTACCACACTGAAACAGTCAATTAAACCTGGTTTCGATCAATATTTTAGAGAATAATTCATGTTAGGTCTAGGTTAGGTCTGGGATTTGCTCCCATCATGCTCATTCCTTCGCATATTTCTCATACTTGATGGCTAGATCCTGGGCTTTTTCTGGATCGCATCACGTAGTAATGAAGTACAACACTGAAACAGTCAATTAAACCTGGTTGCGATCAATATTTTAGAGGATAACGCATGTTAGGTCTGGGTTAGGTCTAGTATTTGCCCTCATCAGGCTCATTCTTTCGCATATTTCTCAAACTTGATGGCTAGATCCTGGGCTTTTTCTGGATTGCATCACGTAGTAATGTGGTACCACACTGAAACATTCAATTAAACCTGGTCTTGATAAATATTTTAGAAGATAACGCATGTTAGGTCTGGGTTAGGCCTAGGATTTGCCCTCATCAGGCTCATACTTTCGCATATTTCTCATACTTCATGGCTTGATCCTGGGCTTTTTCTGGATTGCATCACGTAGTAATGTGGTACCACGCTGAAACAGTCAATTAAACCTGGTTTCGATCAATATGTTAGAGGATAACGCAAGTTAGGTATGGGATAGGTCTAGGATTTGCCCTCATCAGGCTCTTACTTTCGCATATTTCTCATACTTTATGGCTAGATCCTGGGCTTTTTCTGGATTGCATCACGTAGTAATGAAGTACAACACTGAAACAGTCAATTAAACCTGGTTTCCATCAATATTTTAGAGGACAACGCATGTTAGGTCTAGGTTAGGTCTAGTATTTGCCCTCATCAGGCTCATTCTTTCGCATATTTCTCAAACTTGATGGCTAGATCCTGGGCTTTTTCTGGATTGCATCACGTAGTAATGTGGTACCACACTGAAACATTCAATTAAACCTGGTCTTGATAAATATTTCAGAAGATAACGCATGTTAGGTCTGGGTTAGGTCTAGGATTTGCCCTCATCAGGCTCATACTTTCGCATATTTCTCATACTTCATGGCTAGATCCTGGGCTATTTCTGGATTGGATCTCGTAGTAAAGTGGTACCACACTGAAACATTCAATGGAACCTGGTCTGGATAAATATTTTAGAGGATAACGCATGTTAGGTCTGGGTTAGGTCTAGGAATTGCCCTCATCAGGCTTATTCTTTCGCATATGTCTCATACATGATGGCTAGATCCTGGGCTTTTTCTTGATCGCATCACGTAGTAATGAAGTACAACACTGAAACAGTCACTTAAACCTGGTTTCCATCAATATCTTAGAGGACAACGCAAGTTAGGTCTGGGATAGTTCTGAAATTTGCCCTCATCAGGCTCATACTTTCGCGTTTTTCACATACTTGTTGAACAGATCCTGGGTTTTTTCTGGTTTGGATCACGTAGTAATGTGGTACCACGCTGAAACAGTTGATTAGACCCGGTTTCGATCAATATTTTAGAGGATAACGCAAGTTAAGTCTGGGATAGGTCTGGAATTTGACCTCATTAGGCTCATACTTTCGCATATTTCTCATACTTCATGGCTAGATCCTGGGCTGTTTCTGGATTGTATCACGTAGTAATGAAGTACAACACTGAAACAGTCAATTAAACCTGGTTTCCATCAATATTTTAGAGGACAACGCAAGTTAGGTCTGGGATAGATCTGGGATTCGCCCTAATCTGGCTCATACTTTCGCGTTTTTCACATACTTGTTGAACAGATCCTGGGTTTTTTCTGATTTGGATCACGTAGTAAAGTGGTACCACTCTGAAACAGTCGATTAAACCTGGTTTCGATCAATATTTTAGAGGATAACGCATGTTAGGTCTGGAATAGGTCTGGGATTTGACCTCGTCAGACTCATACTTTCGCACCCTTCACATACTCGTTGATCAGATCCTGGGTTTTTTCTGGTTTGCATCACGTAGTAATGTGGGACCACACTGAAACAGTCAATTAAATCTGGTTTCGATCAATATTTTAGAGAATAATTCATGTTGGGTCTAGGTTAGGCCTGGGATTTTCACTCATCAGACTCATACTTTCGCATTCTTCACATACTTGTTGAACGGATCCTGGGTTTTTTCTGGTTTGGATCACGTAGTAATGTGGGACCACACTGAAACAATCAATTAAACCTGGTCTTGATAAATATTTTGGAGGATAACGCATGTTAGGTCTGGGTTAGGTCTAGGATTTGCCCTCATCAGGCTCATACTTTCGCATATTTCTCATACTTCATGGCTAGATCCTGGGCTGTTTCTGGATTGTATCACGTAGTAATGTGGTACCACGCTGAAACAGTCAATTAAACCTGGTTTCGATCAATATTTTGAAGGATAACGCAGGTTAGGTCTGGGATAGGTCTAGGATTTGCCCTCATCAGGCTCTTACTTTCGCATATTTCTCATACTTCATGGCTAGATCCTGGGCTATTTCTGGATTGGATCACGTAGTAAAGTGGTACCACACTGAAACATTCAATGAAACCTGGTCTGGATAAATATTTTAGAGGATAATGCATCTTAGGTCTAGGTTAGGTCCGGGATTTTCACTCATCAGACTCATACTTTCGCATTCTTCATATACTTGTTGAACGGATCCTGGGTTTTTTCTGGTTTGGATCACGTAGTAATGTGGGACCACAATGAAACAATCAATTACACCTGGTCTTGATAAATATTTTAGAGGATAACGCATGTTAGGTTTGGGTTAGGTCTAGGATTTGCCCTCGTCAGGCTCATACTTTCGCATATTTCTCATACTTCATGGCTAGATCCTGGGCTAGTTCTGGATTGGATCACGTAGTAATGTGGTACCACACTGAAACAGTCAATTAAACCTGGTTTCGATCAATATTTTAGAGAATAATTCATGATAGGTCTAGGTTAGGTCTGGGATTTGCTCTCATCAGACTCATACTTTCGCATTCTTCACATACTTGTTGAACGGATCCTGGGTTTTTTCTGGTTTTGATCACGTAGTAATGTGGTACCACACAGAAACATTCAATTAAACCTTGTCTTGATAAATATTTTAGAGAATAACGCATGTTAGGTCTGGGTTAGGTCTAGGATTTGCCCTCATCAGGCTCATACTTTCGCATATCTCTCATACTTCATGGCTAGATCCTGGGCCATTTCTGGATTGGATCATGTAGTAATGTGGCACCACACTGAAACAGTCAATTAAACCTGCTTTTAATCAATATTTTAGAGAATAATTCATGTTAGGTCTAGGTTAGGTCAGGGATTTACTCTCATCAGGCTCATTCTTTCGCATATTTCTCATACTTGATGGCTAGATCCTGGGCTTTTTCTGGATTGCATCACGTAGTAATGAAGTACAACACTGAAACAGTCAATTGAACTTGGTTTCCATCAATATTTTAGAGGACAACGCATGTTAGGTCTAGGTTAGGCCTGGGATTTGCCCTCATCAGGGTCATACTGTCGCAGTTTTAACATACTTGTTCAACGGATCCTGGGTTTTTTCTGGTTTGGTTCACGTAGTAATGTGGTACCACACTGAAACAGTCAATTAAACCTGGTTTCGATCAATATTTTAGAGAATAATTCATGTTAGGTCTAGGTTAGGTCTGGGATTTGCTCCCATCAGGCTCATTCCTTCGCATATTTCTCATACTTGATGGCTAGATCCTGGGCTTTTTCTGGATCGCATCACGTAGTAATGAAGTACAACACTGAAACAGTCAATTAAACCTGGTTGCGATCAATATTTTAGAGGATAACGCATGTTAGGTCTGGGTTAGGTCTAGTATTTGCCCTCATCAGGCTCATTCTTTCGCATATTTCTCAAACTTGATGGCTAGATCCTGGGCTTTTTCTGGATTGCATCACGTAGTAATGTGGTACCACACTGAAACATTCAATTAAACCTGGTCTTGATAAATATTTTAGAAGATAACGCATGTTAGGTCTGGGTTAGGCCTAGGATTTGCCCTCATCAGGCTCATACTTTCGCATATTTCTCATACTTCATGGCTTGATCCTGGGCTTTTTCTGGATTGCATCACGTAGTAATGTGGTACCACGCTGAAACAGTCAATTAAACCTGGTTTCGATCAATATGTTAGAGGATAACGCAAGTTAGGTATGGGATAGGTCTAGGATTTGCCCTCATCAGGCTATTACTTTCGCATATTTCTCATACTTTATGGCTAGATCCTGGGCTTTTTCTGGATTGCATCACGTAGTAATGAAGTACAACACTGAAACAGTCAATTAAACCTGGTTTCCATCGATATTTTAGAGGACAACGCATGTTAGGTCTAGGTTAGGCCTGGGATTTGCCCTCATCAGGGTCATACTGTCGCAGTTTTAACATACTTGTTGAACGGATCCTGGGTTTTTTCTGGTTTGGTTCACGTAGTAGTGTGGTACCACACTGAAACAGTCCATTAAACCTGGTTGCGATCAATATTATAGAGGATAACGCATGTTAGGTCTGGGTTAGGTCTAGTATTTGCCCTCATCAGGCTCATTCTTTCGCATATTTCTCAAACTTGATGGCTAGATCCTGGGCTTTTTCTGGATTGCATCACGTAGTAATGTGGTACCACACTGAAACATTCAATTAAACCTGGTCTTGATAAATATTTCAGAAGATAACGCATGTTAGGTCTGGGTTAGGTCTAGGATTTGCCCTCATCAGGCTCATACTTTCGCATATTTCTCATACTTCATGGCTAGATCCTGGGCTATTTCTGGATTGGATCTCGTAGTAAAGTGGTACCACACTGAAACATTCAATGGAACCTGGTCTGGATAAATATTTTAGAGGATAACGCATGTTAGGTCTGAGTTAGGTCTAGGAATTGCCCTCATCAGGCTTATTCTTTCGCATATGTCTCATACATGATGGCTAGATCCTGGGCTTTTTCTTGATCGCATCACGTAGTAATGAAGTACAACACTGAAACAGTCACTTAAACCTGGTTTCCATCAATATCTTAGAGGACAACGCAAGTTAGGTCTGGGATAGTTCTGAAATTTGCCCTCATCAGGCTCATACTTTCGCGTTTTTCACATACTTGTTGAACAGATCCTGGGTTTTTTCTGGTTTGGATCACGTAGTAATGTGGTACCACGCTGAAACAGTTGATTAGACCCGGTTTCGATCAATATTTTAGAGGATAACGCAAGTTAAGTCTGGGATAGGTCTGGAATTTGACCTCATCAGACTCATACTTTCGCGTTTTTCACATACTTGTTGAACAGATCCTGGGTTTTTTCTGGTTTGGATCACGTAGTAGTGTGGTACCACACTGAAACAGTCCATGAAACCTGGTTGCGGTCAATATTTTAAAGGATAACGCATGTTAGGTCTGGGTTAGCTCTAGGATTTGCCCTCATCAGGCTCATTCTTTCGCATATTTCTCAAACTTCATGGCTAGATCCTGGGCTTTTTCTGGATTCCATCACGTAGTAATGTGGTACCACACTGAAACATTCAATTAAACCTGGTCTTGATAAATATTTTAGAGGATAACGCATGTTAGGTCTGGGTTAGGTCTAGGATTTGCCCTCATCAGGCTCATACTTTCGCATATTTCTCATACTTCATGGCTAGATCCTGGGCTGTTTCTGGATTGTATCACGTAGTAATGAAGTACAACACTGAAACAGTCAATTAAACCTGGTTTCCATCAATATTTTAGAGGACAACGCAAGTTAGGTCTGGGATAGATCTGGGATTCGCCCTAATCTGGCTCATACTTTCGCGTTTTTCACATACTTGTTGAACAGATCCTGGGTTTTTTCTGATTTGGAACACGTAGTAATGTGGTACCACTCTGAAACAGTCGATTAAACCTGGTTTCGATCAATATTTTAGAGGATAACGCATGTTAGGTCTGGAATAGGTCTGGGATTTGACCTCGTCAGACTCATACTTTCGCACCCTTCACATACTCGTTGATCAGATCCTGGGTTTTTTCTGGTTTGCATCACGTAGTAATGTGGGACCACACTGAAACAGTCAATTAAATCTGGTTTCGATCAATATTTTAGAGAATAATTCATGGTGGGTCTAGGTTAGGCCTGGGATTTTCACTCATCAGACTCATACTTTCGCATTCTTCACATACTTGTTGAACGGATCCTGGGTTTTTTCTGGTTTGGATCACGTAGTAATGTGGGACCACACTGAAACAATCAATTAAACCTGGTCTTGATAAATATTTTGGAGGATAACGCATGTTAGGTCTGGGTTAGGTCTAGGATTTGCCCTCATCAGGCTCATACTTTCGCATATTTCTCATACTTCATGGCTAGATCCTGGGCTATTTCTGGATTGGATCACGTAGTAAAGTGGTACCACACTGAAACATTCAATGAAACCTGGTCTGGATAAATATTTTAGAGGATAATGCATCTTAGGTCTAGGTTAGGTCCGGGATTTTCACTCATCAGACTCATACTTTCGCATTCTTCACATACTTGTTGAACGGATCCTGGGTTTTTTCTGGTTTGGATCACGTAGTAGAGTGGTACCACAATAAAACAGTCAACTAAACCTGGTTTCGATCAATATTTTGGAGGATAACGCAAGTTAGGTCTGGGATAGGTCTAAGATTTGCCCTCATCAGGCTCCTACTTTCGCATATTTCTCATACTTCATGGCTAGATCCTGGGCTATTTCTGGATTGGATCACGTAGTAAAGTGGTACCACAATGAAACATTCAATGAAACCTGGTCTGGATAAATATTTTAGAGGATAACGCATCTTAGGTCTGGGTTAGGTCTAAGATTTGCCCTCATCAGGCTCACAGTTTCGTGTTTTTCACATACTTGTTGAACAGATCCTGGGTTTTTTCTGGTTTGGATCACGAAGTAGTGTGGTACCACACTGAAACGGTCCATTAAACCTGGTTTCGCTCAATATTTTAGAGGATAACGCATGTTAGGTCTAGGTTAGGTCTGGGATTTGCTCTCATCAGGCTCATTCTTTCACATATTTCTCATACTTGATGGCTAGACCCTGGGCTTTTTCTGGATTGCATCACGTAGTAATGTAGTACCACACTGAAACAGTTTATGAAACCTGGTTTTCATCAATATTTTAGAGGACAACGCAAGTTAGGTCTGGGATAGGTCTGGGATTTGATCTCATCAGACTCATACTTTCGCACCCTTCACATACTCGTTGAACAGATCCTGGGTTATTTTCTGGTTTGGATCACATAGTAATGTGGTACCACACTGAAACAGTCGATTAAACCAGGTGTCGATCAATATTTTTGAGTATAACGCGTGTTAGGTCTTGGTTAGGCCTGGGATTTTCACTCATCAGACTGATACTTTCGCATTCTTCACATACTTGTTGAACGGATCCTGGGTTTTTTCTGGTTTGGATCACGTAGTAGAGTGGTACCACAATAAAACAGTCAATTAAACCTGGTTTCGATCAATATTTTAGAGGATATCGCAAGTTAGGTCTGGGATAGGTCTGGGATTTGCCCTCATCGGACTCATACTTTCGCACACTTGACATACTCGTTGATCAGATCTGGGGTTTTTTCTGGTTTGGATCACGTAGTAATGTGGTACCACACTGAAACAGTCGATTAAACCAGGTTTCGATCAATATTTTTGAGGATAACGCATGTTAGGTCTGGGTTAGGTCTAGGATTTGCTTTCGTCAGGCTCATACTTCCGCATGTTTCTCATACTTCAAGGCTAGATCCTGGGCTATTTCTGGATTGGACCACGTAGTAATGTGGTACCACACTGAAACAGTCAATGAAACCTGGTTTCGATCAATATTTTAGAGGATAACGCAAGTTAGGTCTGGGATAGGTCTGGGATTCGCCCTAATCAGGCTCATACCTTCGCGTGTTTCACATACTTGTTGTACTGATCCTGGGTTTTTTCTGGTTTGGATCACGCAGTAATGTGGTACCACACTGAAACAGTCGATTAAACCTGGTTTCGATCAATATTATTGAGGATAACGCATGTTAGGTCTAGGTTAGGCCTGAGATTTTCACTCATCAGACTCATACTTTCGCATTCTTCACACACTTGATGAACGGATCCTGGGTTTTTTCAGGTTTGGATCACGTAGTAATGTGGGACCACACTGAAACAGTCAATTAAACCTGGTTTCGATCAATATTTTAGAGAATAATTCATGTTAGGTCTAGGTTAGGTCTGGGGTTTACTCCCATCATGCTCATTCTTTCGCATATTACTCATACTTGATGGCTAGATCCTGGGCTCTTTCTGGATTGGATCACGTAGTAATGTGGTACCACACTGAAACAGTCAATTAAACCTGGTTTCGACCAATATTTTAGAGAATAATTCATGTTAGGTCTGGGATTTGCTCTCATCAGGCTCATTCTTTCGCATATTTCTTATACTTGATGGCTAGATCCTGGTCTTTTTCTGGATTGCATCACGTAGTAATGTGGTACCACACTGAAACAGTCGATTAAACCTGGTTTCGATCAATATTATTGAGGATAACGCATGTTAGGTCTAGGTTAGGCCTGAGATTTTCACTCATCAGACTCATACTTTCGCATTCTTCACATACTTGTTGAACGGATCCTGGTTTTTTTCTGGTTTGGATCACGTAGTAATGTGGGTCCACACTGAGACAATCAATTAAACCTGGTTTCGATCAATAGTTTAGAGAATAATTCATGTTAGGTCTAGGTTTGGTCTGGGATTTGCTCTCATCAGGCTCATTCTTTCGCATATTTCTCATATTTGATGGCTAGATCCTGGGCTTTTTCTGGATTGCATCACGTAGTAATGAAGTACGACACTGAAACAGTCAATTAAACCTGGTTTCCATCAATATCTTAGAGGACAACGCAAGTTAGGTCTGGCATAGGTCTGGGATTCGCCCTTATCAGGCTCATACTTTGGCGTTTTTCACATACTTGTTGAACAGATCCTGGGTTTTTTCTGGTTTGTATCACGTAGTAGTGTGGTACCACACTGAAACAGTCAATTAAACCTGGTTTCCATCAATATTTTAGAGGATAACGCAAGTTAGGTCTGGCATTGGTCTGGGATTTGCTCTCATCAGGCTCATTCTTTCGCATATTTCTCATACTTGATGGCTAGATCCTGGGCTTTTTCTGGATTGCATCACGTAGTAATGTGGTACCACACTGAAACAGTCGATTAAACCTGGTTTCGATCAATATTTTAGAGGATAACGCAAGTTAAGTCCGGGATTGGTCTGGGATTTGACCTCATCAAACTCATACTTTCGCACACTTCACATACTTGTTGAACAGATCCTGCGTTTTTTCTGGTATGGATTCCGTAGTAGTGTGCTACCACACTGAAACAGTCCATTAAACCTGGTTTCGCTCAATATTTTTGAGGATAACGCATGTTAGGTCAAGGTTAGGTCTGGGATTTGCTCTCATCAGGCTCGTTCTTTCGCATATTTCTCATACTTGATGGCTAGATCCAGGGCTTTTTCTGGATTGCATCACGTAGTAATGAAGTACAACACTGAAACAGTCAATTAAACCTGGTTTCCATCAATATCTTAGAGGACAACGCATGTTAGGTCTGGGATAGGTCTGGGATTTGCCCTCATCAGACTCATACTTTCGCACACTTCACATACTCGTTGAACAGATCCTGGGTAATTTTCAGGATTGGATCACATAGTAATGTGATACCACACCGAAACAGTCGATTAAACCTGGTTTCGACCAATATTTTAGAGAATAATTCATGTTAGGTCTGGGATTTGCTCTCATCAGGCTCATTCTTTCGCATATTCCTTATACTTGATGGCTAGATCCTGGTCTTTTTCTGGATTGCATCACGTAGTAATGTGGTACCACACTGAAACAGTCGATTAAACCTGGTTTCGATCAATATTATTGAGGATAACGCATGTTAGGTCTGGGTTAGGCCTGAGATTTTCACTCATCAGACTCATACTTTCGCATTCTTCACACACTTGATGAACGGATCCTGGGTTTTTTCAGGTTTGGATCACGTAGTAATGTGGGACCACACTGAAACAGTCAATTAAACCTGGTTTCGATCAATATTTTAGAGAATAATTCATGTTAGGTCTAGGTTAGGTCTGGGATTTACTCCCATCAGGCTCATTCTTTCGCATATTTCTCATACTTGATGGCTAGATCCCGGGCTTTTTCTGGATTGCATCACGTAGTAATGAAGTACAACACTGAAACAGTCAATTAAACCTGGTTTCCATCAATATTTTAGAGGACAACGCAAGTTAGGTCTGGGATAGGTCTGGGATATGCCCTCATCAGGTTCATACTTTCGCGTTTTTCACATACTTGTTGAACAGATCCTGGGTTACTTTCTGGTTTGGATCATATAGTAATGTGGTACCACACTGAAACAGTCGATTAAACCAGGTTTCGGTCAATATTTTTGAGGATAACGCATGTTAGGTCTAGGTTAGGCCTGGGATTTTCACTCATCAGACTCATACTTTCGCATTCTTCACATACTTGTTGAACGGATCCTGGGTTTTTTCTGGTTTGGATCACGTTGTAATGTGGGTCCACACTGAAACAGTCAATTAAACCTTGTTTCGACCAATATTTTAGAGAATAATTCATGTTAGGTCTGGGATTTGCTCTCATCAGGCTCATTCTTTCGCATATTTCTTATACTTGATGGCTAGATCCTGGTCTTTTTCTGGATTGCATCACGTAGTAATGTGGTACCACACTGAAACAGTCGATTAAGCCTGGTTTCGAACAATATTTTAGAGGATAACGCAAGTTAAGTCTGGGATTGGTCTGGGATTTGACCTCATCAGACTCATACTTTCGCACACTTCACATACTTGTTGAACAGATCCTGGGTTTTTTCTGGTATGGATCCCGTAGTAGTGTGCTACCACACTGAAACGGTCCATTAAACCTGGTTTCGCTCAATATTTTAGAGGATAACGCATGTTAGGTCAAGGTTAGGTCTAAGATTTGCCCTCATCAGGCTCACAGTTACGCGTTTTTCACATACTTGTTGAACAGATCCTGGGTTTTTTCTGGTTTGGATCACGAAGTAGTGTGGTACCACACTGACACAGTCCATTAAACCTTGTTTCGCTCAATATTTTAGAGGATAACGCATGTTAGGTCTGGGATAGGTCTGGGATTTGCCCTCATCAGACTCATACTTTCGCACACTTCACATACTCGTTGAACAGATCCAGGGTTATTTTCAGGTTTGGATCACATAGTAATGTGGTACCACACCGAAACAGCCGATTAAACCAGGTTTCGATCAATATTCTTGAGGATAACGCATGTTAGGTCTGGGATAGGTCTGGGATTTGCCCTCATCAGGCTCATACTTTCCCAGTTTTAACATGCATGTTGACCTGATCGAGGGTTTTTTCTGCTTTGGATCACGTAGTAAAGTGGTACCACAATAAAACATTCAATTAAACCTGGTTTCGATCAATATTTTAGAGGATAACGCATGTTAGGTCCAGGTTAGGTCTGGGATTTGCTCTCATCAGGATCATTCTTTCGCATATTTCTCATACTTGATGGCTAGATCCTGGGCTTTTTGTGGATTGCATTACGTAGTAATGTAGTACCACACTGAAACAGTCAATGAAACCTGGTTTCCATCAATATTTTAGAGGACAACGCAAGTTAGGTTTAGGTAAGGCCTGAGATTTTCACTGATCAGACTCATTCTTTCGCATATTTCTCATACATGTTGAACAGATCCTGGGTTTTTTCTGGTTTGGATCACGTAGTAATGTGGTACCACACTGAAACAACCAATTAAACCTGGTCTTGATAAATATTTTAGAGGATAACGCATGTTAGGTCTGGGTTAGGTCTAGGATTTGCCCTCATCAGGCTCACAGTTTCGTGTTTTTCACATACTTGTTGAACAGATCCTGGGTTATTTTCTGGTTTGGATCACATAGTAATGTGGTACCACACTGAAACAGTCGATTAAACCAGGTGTCGATCAATATTTTTGAGTATAACGCGTGTTAGGTCTTGGTTAGGCCTGGGATTTTCACTCATCAGACTGATACTTTCGCATTCTTCACATACTTGTTGAACGGATCCTGGGTTTTTTCTGGTTTGGATCACGTAGTAGAGTGGTACCACAATAAAACAGTCAATTAAACCTGGTTTCGATCAATATTTTAGAGGATATCGCAAGTTAGGTCTGGGATAGGTCTGGGATTTGCCCTCATCGGACTCATACTTTCGCACACTTGACATACTCGTTGATCAGATCTGGGGTTTTTTCAGGTTTGGATCACGTAGTAATGTGGTACCACACTGAAACAGTCGATTAAACCAGGTTTCGATCAATATTTTTGAGGATAACGCATGTTAGGTCTGGGTTAGGTCTAGGATTTGCTCTCGTCAGGCTCATACTTCCGCATGTTTCTCATACTTCAAGGCTAGATCCTGGGCTATTTCTGGATTGGACCACGTAGTAATGTGGTACCACACTGAAACAGTCAATGAAACCTGGTTTCGATCAATATTTTAGAGGATAACGCAAGTTAGGTCTGGGATAGGTCTGGGATTCGCCCTAATCAGGCTCATACCTTCGCGTGTTTCACATACTTCTTGTTCTGATCCTGGGTTGTTTCTGGTTTGGATCACGCAGTAATGTGGTACCACACTGAAACAGTCGATTAAACCTGGTTTCGATCAATATTATTGAGGATAACGCATGTTAGGTCTAGGTTAGGCCTGAGATTTTCACTCATCAGACTCATACTTTCGCATTCTTCACACACTTGATGAACGGATCCTGGGTTTTTTCAGGTTTGGATCACGTAGTAATGTGGGACCACACTGAAACAGTCAATTAAACCTGGTTTCGATCAATATTTTAGAGAATAATTCATGTTAGGTCTAGGTTAGGTCTGGGGTTTACTCCCATCATGCTCATTCTTTCGCATATTACTCATACTTGATGGCTAGATCCTGGGCTCTTTCTGGATTGGATCACGTAGTAATGTGGTACCACACTGAAACAGTCAATTAAACCTGGTTTCGACCAATATTTTAGAGAATAATTCATGTTAGGTCTGGGATTTGCTCTCATCAGGCTCATTCTTTCGCATATTTCTTATACTTGATGGCTAGATCCTGGTCTTTTTCTGGATTGCATCACGTAGTAATGTGGTACCACACTGAAACAGTCGATTAAACCTGGTTTCGATCAATATTATTGAGGATAACGCATGTTAGGTCTAGGTTAGGCCTGAGATTTTCACTCATCAGACTCATACTTTCGCATTCTTCACATACTTGTTGAACGGATCCTGGTTTTTTTCTGGTTTGGATCACGTAGTAATGTGGGTCCACACTGAGACAATCAATTAAACCTGGTTTCGATCAATAGTTTAGAGAATAATTCATGTTAGGTCTAGGTTTGGTCTGGGATTTGCTCTCATCAGGCTCATTCTTTCGCATATTTCTCATATTTGATGGCTAGATCCTGGGCTTTTTCTGGATTGCATCACGTAGTAATGAAGTACGACACTGAAACAGTCAATTAAACCTGGTTTCCATCAATATCTTAGTGGACAACGCAAGTTAGGTCTGGCATAGGTCTGGGATTCGCCCTTATCAGGCTCATACTTTGGCGTTTTTCACATACTTGTTGAACAGATCCTGGGTTTTTTCTGGTTTGTATCACGTAGTAGTGTGGTACCACACCGAAACAGTCAATTAAACCTGGTTTCCATCAATATTTTAGAGGATAACGCAAGTTAGGTCTGGCATTGGTCTGGGATTTGCTCTCATCAGGCTCATTCTTTCGCATATTTCTCATACTTGATGGCTAGATCCTGGGCTTTTTCTGGATTGCATCACGTAGTAATGTGGTACCACACTGAAACAGTCGATTAAACCTGGTTTCGATCAATATTTTAGAGGATAACGCAAGTTATGTCCGGGATTGGTCTGGGATTTGACCTCATCAAACTCATACTTTCGCACACTTCACATACTTGTTGAACAGATCCTGCGTTTTTTCTGGTATGGATTCCGTAGTAGTGTGCTACCACACTGAAACAGTCCATTAAACCTGGTTTCGCTCAATATTTTTGAGGATAACGCATGTTAGGTCAAGGTTAGGTCTGGGATTTGCTCTCATCAGGCTCGTTCTTTCGCATATTTCTCATACTTGATGGCTAGATCCAGGGCTTTTTCTGGATTGCATCACGTAGTAATGAAGTACAACACTGAAACAGTCAATTAAACCTGGTTTCCATCAATATCTTAGAGGACAACGCATGTTAGGTCTGGGATAGGTCTGGGATTTGCCCTCATCAGACTCATACTTTCGCACACTTCACATACTCGTTGAACAGATCCTGGGTAATTTTCAGGATTGGATCACATAGTAATGTGATACCACACCGAAACAGTCGATTAAACCAGGTTTCGATCAATATTTTAGAGGATAACGGATGTTAGGTTTGGGTTAGGTCTAGGATTTGCCCTCATCAGGCTCATACTTTCGCATATTTCTCGTACTTCATGGCAAGATCCTGGGCTGTTTCTGGATTGTATCCCGTAGTAGTGTGCTACCACACTGAAACAGTCCATTAAACCTGGTTTCGCTCAATATTTTAGAGGATAACGCATGTTAGGTCAAGGTTAGGTCTAAGATTTGCCCTCATCAGGCTCACAGTTTCGCGTTTTTCACATACTTGTTGAACAGATCCTGGGTTATTTCTGGTTTGGCTCACGAAGTAGTGTGGTACCACACTGAAACAATCAATTAAACCTGGTCTTGATAAATATTTTAGAGGATAACGCATGTTAGGTTTGGGTTAGGTTTAGGATTTGCCCTCAGCAGGCTCATACTTTCGCATATCTCTCATACTTCATGGCTAGATCCTGGGCTGTTTCCGGATTGTATCACGTAGTAATGTGGTACCACGCTGAAACAGTCAATTAAACCTGGTTTCCATCAATATCTTAGAGGACAACGCATGTTAGGTCTGGGATAGGTCTGGGATAGGTCTGGGATTTGCCCTCATCAGGCTCATACTTTCGCGTTTTTCACATACTTGTTGAACAGATCCTGGGTTTTTTCTGGTTTGGATCACGTAGTACTGTGGTACCACACTGAAACAGTCCATTAAACCTGGTCTTGATAAATATTTTAGAGGATAACGCATGTTAGGTTTGGGTTAGGATTAGGATTTGCCCACAGCAGGCTCATACTTTCGCATATCTCTCATACTTCATGGCTAGATCCTGGGCTGTTTCTGGATTGTATCACGTAGTAATGTGGTACCACGCTGAAACAGTCAATTAAACCTGGTTTCGATCAATATTTTAGAGAATAATTCATGTTAGGTCTAGGTTAGGTCTGGGATTTGCTCTCATCAGGCTCGTTCTTTCGCATATTTCTCATACTTGATGGCTAGATCCAGGGCTTTTTCTGGATTGCATCACGTAGTAATGAAGTACAACACTGAAACAGTCAATTAAACCTGGTTTCCATCAATATCTTAGAGGACAACGCATGTTAGGTCTGGGATAGGTCTGGGATTTGCCCTCATCAGGCTCATACTTTCGCGTTTTTCACATACTTGTTGAACAGATCCTGGGTTTTTTCTGGTTTGGATCACGTAGTACTGTGGTACCACACTGAAACAGTCCATTAAACCTGGTTTGGATCAATATTTTAGAGGATAACGCATGTTAGGTCTAGGTTAGGTCTGGGATTTTCACTCATCAGACTCATACTTTCGCATTCTTCACATACTTGTTGAGCGGATCCTGGGTTTTTTCTGGATTGGTTCACGTAGTAATGTGGTACCACACTGAAACAGTCGATTAAACCTGGTTTCGATCAATATTTTAGAGGATAACGCAAGTTAGGTCTGGGATAGGTCTGGGATTTGACATCATCAGACTCATACTTTCGCACTCTTCACATACTTGTTGAACGGATCCTGGGTCTTTTCTGGTTTGGATCACGTAGTAATGTGGGACCACACGGAAACAGTCAATTAAACCTGGTTTCGATCAATATTTTAGAGAATAATTCATGTTAGGTCTAGGTTAGGTCGGGGATTTGCTCTCATCAGGCTCATTCTGTCGCATATTTCTCATACATGTTGAACAGATCCTGGGCTTTTTCTGGATTGCATCACGTAGTAATGTAGTACCACAGTGAAACAGTTAATGAAACCTGGTTTCCATCAACATTTTAGAGGATAACGCAAGTTAGGTCTAGGTAAGGCCTGAGATTTTCACTGATCAGACTCATAATTTCGCATTCTTCACATACTTGTTGAACGGATCCTGGGTTTTTTCTGGTTTGGAACACGTAGTAATGTGGTAACACACTGAAACATTCAATTAAACCTGGTCTTGATAAATATTTTAGAGAATAACGCATGTTAGGTCTGGGTTAGGTCTAGGATTTGCCCTCATCAGGCTCATACTTTCGCATATTTCTCATACTTCATGGCTAGATCCTGGGCTGTTCCTGGATTGTATCACGTAGTAATGTGGGACCACACTGAAACAATCAATTAAACCTGGTCTTGATAAATATTATAGAGGATAATGCATGTTAGGTCTGGGATAGGTCTGGGATTTGCCCTCATCAGACTCATACTTTCGCACACTTCACATACTCGTTGAACAGATCCTGGGTTATTTACTGGTTTGGATCACATAGTAATGTGGTACCACACTGAAACAGTCAATTAAACCTGGTTTCGATCAATATTTTAGAGGATAACGCAAGTTAGGTCTGGGTTAGGTCTGGGATTAGCCCTCACCAGACTCATACTTTCGCAAACTTCACATACTCGTTGACGAGATCCTGTGTTTTTTTCTGGTTTGGATCACGTAGTAATGTGGTACCACACCGAAACAGTCGATTAAACCTGGTTTCGATCAATATTTTTGAGGATAGCGCATGTTAGGTCTGGGATAGGTCTGGGATTTGCCCTCATCAGGCTCATACTTTCCCAGTTGTAACATGCATGTTGACCTGATCGAGGGTTTTTTCTGCTTTGGATCACGTAGTAAAGTGGTACCACAATAAAACAGTCAATTAAACCTGGTTTCGATCAATATTTTAGAGGATATCGCAAGTTAGGTCTGGGATAGGTCTGGGATTTGCCCTCATCAGACTCATACTTTCGCACACTTGACATACCCGTTGATCAGATCCTGGGTTTTTTTCTGGTTTGGATCACGTAGTAATGTAGTACCACACTGAAGCAGTCAATTAAACCTGGTTTCCATCAATATTTTAGAGGACAACGCAAGTTAGGTCTGGGATAGGTCTGGGATTAGCCCTCATCAGACTCATACTTTCGTTTTCTTCACATACTCGTTTCACAGATCCTGGGTTTTTTTCTGGTTTGGATCACGTAGTAATGTAGTACCACACTGAAGCAGTCAATTAAACCTGGTTTCCATCAATATTTTAGAGGACAACGCAAGTTAGGTCTGGGATAGGTCTGGGATTTGCCCTCATCAGACTCATACTTTCGCACACTTCACATACTCGTTGAACAGATCCTGGGTTTTTTTCTGGTTTGGATCACGTAGTAATGTGGTAACACACTGAAACAGTCGATTAAACCTGGTTTCGATCAATATTATTGAGGATAACGCATGTTAGGTCTAGGTCAGGTCTATGATTTGCCCTCATCAGGCTCATACTTTCTCATATTTCTCCTACTTCATGGCTGGATCCTGGGCTATTTCTGGATTGGATCACGTAGTAATGTGGTACCACACTGAAACAGTCAATTAAACCTGGTTTCGATTAATATTTTAGAGAATAATTCATGTTAGGTCTGGGTTACGTCTGGGATTTGCTCTCATCAGGCTCATTCTTTCGCATATTTCTCATACTTGATGGCTTGATCCTGGGCTTTTTCTGGATTGCATCACGTAGTAATGTAGTACCACACTGAAATAGTCGATTAAACCTGGTTTCGAACAACATTTTAGAGGATAACGCAAGTTAAGTCTGGGATTGGTCTGGGATTTGACCTCATCAGACTCATACTTTCGCACACTTCACATACTTGTTGAACAGATCCTGGGTTTTTTCTGGTATTGATCCCGTAGTAGTGTGCTACCACACTGAAACGGTCCATTAAACCTGGTTTCGCTCAATATTTTAGAGGATAACGCATGTTAGGTCAAGGTTAGGTCTAAGATTTGCCCTCACCAGGCACACAGTTACGCGTTTTTCACATACTTGTTGAACAGATCCTGGGTTTTTTCTGGTTTGGATCACGAAGTAGTGTGGTACCACACTGACACAGTCCATTAAACCTTGTTTCGCTCAATATTTTAGAGGATAACGCATGTTAGGTCTGGGATAGGTCTGGGATTTGCCCTCATCAGACTCATACTTTCGCACACTTCACATACTCGTTGAACAGATCCTGGGTTATTTTCAGGTTTGGATCACATAGTAATGTGGTACCACACCGAAACAGCCGATTAAACCAGGTTTCGATCAATATTTTTGAGGATAACGCATGTTAGGTCTGGGATAGGTCTGGGATTAGCCCTCATCAGACTCATACTTTCGCACACTTCACATACTCGTTGACAAGATCCTGGGTTTTTTTCTGGTTTGCATCACGTAGTAATGTGGTACCACACTGAAACAGTCGATTAAACCTGGTTTCGATCAATATTTTTGAGGATAACGCATGTTAGGTCTGGGATAGGTCTGGGATTTGCCCTCATCAGGCTCATACTTTCCCAGTTTTAACATGCATGTTGACCTGATCGAGGGTTTTTTCTGCTTTGGATCACGTAGTAAAGTGGTACCGCAATAAAACATTCAATTAAACCTGGTTTCGATCAATATTTTAGAGGATATCGCAAGTTAGGTCTGGGATAGGTCTGGGATTTGCCCTCATCAGGCTCATACTTTCGCACACTTCACATACTCGTTGAACAGATCCTGGGTTACTTTCTGGTTTGGATCATATAGTAATGTGGTACCACACTGAAACAGTCGATTAAACAAGGTTTCGATCAATATTTTTGAGGATAACGCATGTTAGGTCTAGGTTAGGCCTGGGATTTTCACTCATCAGACTCATACTTTCGCATTCTTCACATACTTGTTGAACGGATCCTGGGTTTTTTCTGGTTTGGATCACGTAGTAATGTGGGACCACACTGAAACAGTCAATTAAACCTGGTTTCGACCAACATTTTAGAGAATAATTCATGTTAGGTCTAGGTTAGGTCTGGGATTTACTCTCATCAGGCTCATTCTTTCGCATATTTCTCATACTTGATGGCTAGATCCTGGGCTTTTTCTGGAGTGCATCACGTAGTAATGAAGTACAACAGTGAAACAGTCAATTAAACCTGGTTTCCATCAATATTTTAGAGGACAACGCAAGTTAGGTCTGGGATAGGTCTGCGATATGCCCTCATCAGTTTCGTACTTTCGCGTTTTTCACATAATTGTTGAACAGATCCTGGGTTTTTTCTGGTTTGGATCCCGTAGTAGTGTGGTACCACACTGAAACAGTCCATTAAACCTGGTTTCGCTGAATATTTTTGAGGATAACGCATGTTAGGTCTGGGATAGGTCTGGGATTTGCCCTCATCAGACTCATACTTTCGCACACTTCACATACTCGTTGAACAGATCCTGGGTTATTTTCAGGTTTGGATCACATAGTAATGTGATACCACACCGAAACAGTCGATTAAACCAGGTTTCGATCAATATTTTAGAGGATAACGGATGTTAGGTTTGGGTTAGGTCTAGGATTTGCCCTCATCAGGCTCATACTTTCGCATATTTCTCGTACTTCATGGCAAGATCCTGGGCTGTTTCTGGATTGTATCACGTAGTAATGTGGTACCACGCTGAAACAGTCAATTAAACCTGGTTTCGATCAATATTTTAGAGGATAACGCAAGTTAGGTCTGGCATAGGTCTGGGATTCGCCCTCATCAGGCTCATACTTTCGCATTCCTCTCATACTTGTTGAACTGATCCTGGGCTTTTTCTGGTTTGGATCACGTTGTTATGTGGGGCCACACTGAAACAATCAATTAAATCTGGTCTTGATAAATATTTTAGAGGATAACGCATGTTAGGTTTGGGTTAGTTTTAGGATTTGCCCTCAGCAGGCTCATACTTTCGCATATCTCTCATACTTCATGGCTAGATCCTGGGCTGTTTCTGGATTGTATCTCGTAGTAATGTGGTACCACGCTGAAACAGTCAATTAAACCTGGTTTCGATCAATATTTTAGAGAATAGTTCATGTTAGGTCTGGGTTAGGTCTGGGATTTGCTCTCATCAGGCTCGTTGTTTCGCATATTTCTCATACTTGATGGCTAGATCCTGGGCTTTTTCTGGATTGCATCATGTAGTAATGTGGTACCACGCTGAAACAGTCGATTAAACCTGGTTTCGATCAATATTTTAGAGGATAACGCAAGTTAAGTCCGGGATTGGTCTGGGATTTGACCTCATCAAACTCATACTTTCGCACACTTCACATACTTTTGGAACAGATCCTGCGTTTTTTCTGGTATGGATTCCGTAGTAGTGTGCTACCACACTGAAACAGTCCATTAAACCTGGTTTCGCTCAATATTTTAGAGGATAGCGCATGTTAGGTCAAGGTTAGGTCTAAGATTTGCCCTCATCAGGCTCACAGTTTCGCGTTTTTCACATACTTGTTGAACAGATCCTGGGATTTTTCTGGTTTGGCTCACGAAGTAGTGTGGTACCACACTGAAACAATCAATTAAACCTGGTCTTGATAAATATTTTAGAGGATAACGCATGTTAGGTTTGGGTTAGGTTTAGGATTTGCCCTCAGCAGGCTCATACTTTCGCATATCTCTCATACTTCATGGCTAGATCCTGGGCTGTTTCTGGATTGTATCACGTAGTAATGTGGTACCACGCTGAAACAGTCAATTAAACCTGGTTTCGATCAATATTTTAGAGAATAATTCATGTTAGGTCTAGGTTAGGTCTGGGATTTGCTCTCATCAGGCTCGTTCTTTCGCATATTTCTCATACTTGATGGCTAGATCCAGGGCTTTTTCTGGATTGCATCACGTAGTAATGAAGTACAACACTGAAACAGTCAATTAAACCTGGTTTCCATCAATATCTTAGAGGACAACGCATGTTAGGTCTGGGATAGGTCTGGGATTTGCCCTCATCAGGCTCATACTTTCGCGTTTTTCACATACTTGTTGAACAGATCCTGGGTTTTTTCTGGTTTGGATCACGTAGTACTGTGGTAGCACACTGAAACAGTCCATTAAAGCTGGTTTGGATCAATATTTTAGAGGATAGCGCATGTTAGGTCTAGGTTAGGTCTGGGATTTTCACTCATCAGACTCATACTTTCGCATTCTTCACATACTTGTTGAGCGGATCCTGGGTTTTTTCTGGATTGGTTCACGTAGTAATGTGGTACCACACTGAAACAGTCGATTAAACCAGGTTTCGATCAATATTTTAGAGGATAACGGATGTTAGGTATGGGTTAGGTCTAGGATTTGCCCTCATCAGGCTCATACTTTCGCATATTTCTCGTACTTCATGGCAAGATCCTGGGCTGTTTCTGGATTGTATCCCGTAGTAGTGTGCTACCACACTGAAACAGTCCATTAAACCTGGTTTCGCTCAATATTTTAGAGGATAACGCATGTTAGGTCAAGGTTAGGTCTAAGATTTGCCCTCATCAGGCTCACAGTTTCGCGTTTTTCACATACTTGTTGAACGGATCCTGGGTTTTTTCTGGTTTGGATCACGTAGTAATGTGGGACCACACGGAAACAGTCAATTAAACCTGGTTTCGATCAATATTTTAGAGAATAATTCATGTTAGGTCTAGGTTAGGTCGGGGATTTGCTCTCATCAGGCTCATTCTGTCGCATATTTCTCATACATGTTGAACAGATCCTGGGCTTTTTCTGGATTGCATCACGTAGTAATGTAGTACCACACTGAAACAGTTAATGAAACCTGGTTTCCATCAATATTTTAGAGGACAACGCAAGTTAGGTCTAGGTAAGGCCTGAGATTTTCACTGATCAGACTCATACTTTCGCATTCTTCACATACTTGTTGAACGGATCCTGGGTTTTTTCTGGTTTGGAACACGTAGTAATGTGGTAACACACTGAAACATTCAATTAAACCTGGTCTTGATAAATATTTTAGAGAATAACGCATGTTAGGTCTGGGTTAGGTCTAGGATTTGCCCTCATCAGGCTCATACTTTCGCATATTTCTCATACTTCATGGCTAGATCCTGGGCTGTTTCTGGATTGTATCACGTAGTAATGTGGGACCACACTGAAACAATCAATTAAACCTGGTCTTGATAAATATTATAGAGGATAATGCATGTTAGGTCTGGGATAGGTCTGGGATTAGCCCTCATCAGACTCATACTTTCGTTTTCTTCACATACTCGTTTCACAGATCCTGGGTTATTTTCTGGTTTGGATCACATAGTAATGTGGTACCACACTGAAACATTCAATGAAACCTGGTCTGGATAAATATTTTAGAGGATAACGCAAGTTAGGTCTGGGATAGGTCTGGGATTAGCCCTCATCAGACTCATACTTTCGCACACTTCACGTACTCGTTGAACAGATCCTGGGTTTTTTTCTGGTTTGGATTACGTAGTAATGTGGTAACACACTGAAACAGTCGATTAAACCTGGTTTCGATCAATATTATTGAGGATAACGCATGTTAGGTCTAGGTCAGGTCTATGATTTGCCCTCATCAGGCTCATACTTTCTCATATTTCTCATACTTCATGGCTGGATCCTGGGCTATTTCTGGATTGGATCACGTAGTAATGTGGTACCACACTGAAACAGTCAATTAAACCTGGTTTCGATTAATATTTTAGAGAATAATTCATGTTAGGTCTGGGTTACGTCTGGGATTTGCTCTCATCAGGCTCATTCTTTCGCATATTTCTCATACTTGATGGCTAGATCCTGGGCTTTTTCTGGTTTGGTTCACGTAGTAATGTGGTACCACACTGAAACATTCAATAAAACCTGGTCTTGATAAATATTTTAGAGGATAACGCATGTTACGTCTGGGTCAGGTCTAGAATTTGCCCACATCATGCTCATACTTTCGCATCTTTCTCATACATCATGGCTAGATCCTGGGCTATTTCTGGATTGTATCACGTAGTAATGTGGTACCACGCTGAAACAGTCCATTAAACCTGGTTTCGATCAATATTTTATAGAATAATTCATGTTAGGTCTAGATTTGGTCTGGCATTTGCTCTCATCAGGCTCATTCTTTCGCATATCTCTCATACTTCATGGCTAGATCCTGGGCTGTTTCTGGATTGTATCACGTAGTAATGTGGTACCACGCTGAAACAGTCAATTAAACCTGGTTTCGATCAATATTTTAGAGAATAATTCATGTTAGGTCTAGGTTAGGTCTGGGATTTGCCCTCATCAGGCTCATACTTTCTCGTTTTTCACATACTTGTTGAACAGATCCTGGGTTTTTTCTGGATTGGTTCACGTAGTAATGTGGTACCACACTGAAACAGTCGATTAAACCAGGTTTCGATCAATATTTTAGAGGATAACGGATGTTAGGTATGGGTTAGGTCTAGGATTTGCCCTCATCAGGCTCATACTTTCGCATATTTCTCGTACTTCATGGCAAGATCCTGGGCTGTTTCTGGATTGTATCCCGTAGTAGTGTGCTACCACACTGAAACAGTCCATTAAACCTGGTTTCGCTCAATATTTTAGAGGATAACGCATGTTAGGTCAAGGTTAGGTCTAAGATTTGCCCTCATCAGGCTCACAGTTTCGCGTTTTTCACATACTTGTTGAACAGATCCTGGGTTTTTTCTGGTTTGGCTCACGAAGTAGTGTGGTACCACACTGAAACAATCAATTAAACCTGGTCTTGATAAATATTTTAGAGGATAACGCATGTTAGGTTTGGGTTAGGTTTAGGATTTGCCCTCAGCAGGCTCATACTTTCGCATATCTCTCATACTTCATGGCTAGATCCTGGGCTGTTTCTGGATTGTATCACGTAGTAATGTGGTACCACGCTGAAACAGTCAATTAAACCTGGTTTCGATCAATATTTTAGAGAATAATTCATGTTAGGTCTAGGTTAGGTCTGGGATTTGCTCTCATCAGGCTCGTTCTTTCGCATATTTCTCATACTTGATGGCTAGATCCAGGGCTTTTTCTGGATTGCATCACGTAGTAATGAAGTACAACACTGAAACAGTCTATTAAACCTGGTTTCCATCAATATTTTAGAGGACAACGCAACTTAGGTCTGGGATAGGTCTGGGATTCGCCCTCATCAGGCTCATACTTTCGCGTTTTTCACATACTTGTTGAACTGATCCTGGGTTTTTTCTGGATTGCATCACGTAGTATTGTGGTACCACACTGAAACAGTCGATTAAACCAGGTTTCGATCAATATTTTTGAGGATAACGCATGTTAGGTCTAGGTTAGGCCTGGGATCTGCCCTCATCAGGTTCATTTTTTCGCGTTCTTCACATACTTGTTGAACAGATCCCTGGCTTTTTCTGCTTTGGATCACATAGTAATGTGGTACCACACTGAAACAGTCGATTAAACCAGGTTTCGATCAATATTTTTGAGGATAACGCATGTTAGGTCTAGGTTAGGCCGAGGATTTTCACTCATCAAACTCATACTTTCGCATTCTCCACATACTTGCTGAACGGATCCTGGGTTTTTACTGGTTTGGATCACGTAGTAATGTGGTACCACACTGAAACATTCAATTAAACCTGGTCTTGATAAATATTATAGAGGATAATGCATGTTAGGTCTGGGATAGGCCTGGGATTTGCCCACATCAGGGTCATACTTTCGCAGTTTTAACATACATGTTGACCTGATCGAGGGTTTTTTCTGCTTTGGATCACGCAGTAAAGTGGTACCACACTGAAACAATCGATTAAACCTGGTTTCGATGAATATTTTTGAGGATAACGCATGTTAGGTCTAAGTTAGCCCTGGGATTTTCACTCATCAGACTCATACTTTAGCATTCTTCACAAACTTGTTGAACAGATACAGGGTTTTTTCTGGTTTGGTTCAGGTAGTAATGTGGTACCACACTGAAACATTCAATTAAACCTGGTCTTGATAAATATTTTAGAGGATAACGCATGTTAGGTTTGGGTTAGGTCTTGGATTTGCCCTCATCAGGCTCATACTTTCACATATTTCTCATACTTCATGGCTAGACCCTGGGCTGTTTCTGGATTGTATCACGTAGTAATGTGGTACCACGCTGAAACAGTCAATTAAACCTGATTTCGATCAATATTTTAGAGGATAACGCAAGTTGGGTCTGGGATAGGTCAGGGATTCGCCCTCATCAGGCTCATACTTTCGCATATTTCTCATACTTGATGGCTAGATCCTGGGTTTTTTCCGGTTTGGGTCACGTAGTAGTGTGGTACCATACTGAAACAGTCCATTAAACCTGGTTTGGATCAATATTTTTTAGGATAACGCATGTTAGGTCTAGGTTAGGCCGGGGATTTTCACTCATCAGACTCATACTTTCGCATTCTTCACATACTTGTAGAACGGATCCTGGGTTTTTACTGGTTAGGATCACGTAGTAATGTGGTACCACACTGAAACATTCAATTAAACCCGGTCTTGATAAATATTTTAGAGGATAACGCATGTTAGCTCTGGGATAGGTCTGGGATTTGCCCTCATCAGACTCATACTTTCGCACACTTCACATACTTGTTGAACAGATCCTGGGTTATTTCCTGGTTTGGATCACATAGTAATGTGGTACCACACTGAAACAATCGATTAAACCTGGTTTCGATCAATATTTTTGAGGATAACGCATGTTAGGCCTAGGTTAGGCCTGGGATTTTCACTCATCAGACTCATACTTTCGCATTCTTCACATACTTGTTGAACGGATCCTGGGTTTTCTCTGGTTTGGATCACGTAGTAATGTGGGACCACACTGAAACAATCAATTAAACCTGGTCTTGATAAATATTTTAGAGGATAACGCATGTTAGGTCTGGGTTAGGTCTAGGATTTGCCCTCGTCAGGCTCATACTTTCGCATATTTCTCATACTTCATGGCTAGATCCTGGGCTATTTCTGGATTGGATCTCGTAGTAATGAAGTACAACACTGAAACAGTCGATTAAACCAGGTTTCTATCAATATTTTTGAGGATAATGCAAGTTAGGTCTGGGATGGGTCTGGGATTTGCCGTCATCAGGCTCATACTTTCGCGATTTTCACATACTTGTTGAACAGGTCCTGGGTTTTTTTCTGGTTTGGATCACGTAGTGATGTGGTACCACACTGAAACAGTCGATTAAACCTGGTTTCGATCAATATTTTTGATGATAACGCATGTTAGGTCTAGGTTAGGTCTGTGATTTTCACTCATCAGACTCGTACTTTCGCATTCTTCACATACTTGTTGAACGGATCCTGGGTTTTTTCTGGTTTGGATCGCGTAGTAATGCGGGACCACACAGAAACAATCAATTAAACCTGGTCTTGATAAATATTTTAGAGGACAACGCAAGTTAGGTCTGGGATAAGTCGGGGATTTGCCCTCACCAGACTCATACTTTCGCACACTTCACATACTCGTTGAACAGATCCTGGGTTATTTTCTGGTTTGGATCACATAGTAATGTGGTACCACACTGAAACAGACGATTAAACCAGGTTTCGATCAATATTTTTGAGGATAACGCATGTTAGGTCTAGGTTAGGCCGGGGTTTTTCACTCATCACACTCATACTTTCGCATTCTTCACATACTTGTTAAACGGATCCTGGATTTTTACTGGTTTGGATCACGTAGTAATGAAGTGCAACACTGATACAGACAATTAAACCTCGTTTCCATCAATATTTTAGAGAATAATTCATGTTAGGTCTAGGTTAGGCCTGGGATTTGATCTCATCAGGCTCATTCTTTCGCATATTACTCATACTTGATGGCTAGATCCTGGGCTTTTTCTGGATTGCATCACCTAGTAATGAAGTACAACACTGAAACAGTCGATTAAACCTGGTTTCCATCAATATCTTAGAGGACAACGCAAGTTAGGTCTTGGATAGGTCTGGGATTTGCCCTCATCAGGCTCATACTTTCGCGTTTTTCACATACTTGTTGAACAGATCCTGGGTTTTTTCTGGTTTGGATCACGTAGTAGTGTGGTACCATACTGAAACAGTCCATTAAACCAGGTTTCGATCAATATTTTTGAGGATAACGCATGTTAGGTCTGGGATAGGCCTGGGATTTTCACTCATCAGACTCATACTTTCGCATTCTTCACATACTTGTTGAACGGATCCTGGGTTTCTTCTGGTTTGGATCACGTAGTAATGTGGGACCACACTGAAACATTCCATTAAACCTGGTTTCGATCAATATTTTAGAGGATAACGCAAGTTAAGTCTGGGATAGGTCTGGGATTCGCCCTCATCAGGCTCATACTTTCGCATATTTCTCATACTTGATGGCTAGATCCTGGGTTTTTTCCGGTTTGGGTCACGTAGTAGTGTGGTACCACACTGAAACAGTCGATTAAACCTGGTTTCGAACAATATTTTTTAGGATAACGCACGTTAGGTCTAGGTTAGGCCGGGGATTTTCACTCATCAGACTCATACTTTCGCATTCTTCACATACTTGATGAACGGATCCTAGGTTTTTACTGGATTGCATCACGTAGTAATGAAGTACGACACTGAAACAGTCAATTAAACCTGGTTTCCATCAATGTTTTAGAGGATAAGGCATGTTAGGTCTGGGTTTGGCCTGGGATTTTCACTCATCAGACTCATACTTTCGCATACTTCACATACTTGTTGAACGGATCCTGGGTTTTTTCTGGTTTGGATCACGTAGTAATATGGGACCATACTGAAACAATCAATTAAACCTGGTCTTGATAAATATTTTGGAGGATAACGCATGTTAGGTCTGGGTTAGGTCTAGGATTTGCCCTCGTCAGGCTCATACTTTCGCATATTACTCATACTTCATGGCTGGATCCTGGGCTATTACTGGATTGGATCACGTAGTAATGTGGTACCACACTGAAACAGTCAATTAAACCTGGCTTGGATGAATATTTTAGAGAATAATTCATGTTAGGTCTAGGTTAGGCCTGGGATTTGCCCTCATCAGGGTCATACTTTCGCAGTTCTAACATACATGTTGACCTGATCGAGGGTTTTTTCTGCTTTGGATCACGTAGTAAAGTGGTACCACACTGAAACAGTCCAAAAAACCTGGTTTGGATCAATATTTTAGAGGATAATGCATGTTAGGTCTAGGTTAGCCCTGAAATTTTCACTCATCAGACTCATACTTTCGCATTCTTCAGATACTTGTTGAACGGATCCTGGGTTTTTTCTGGTATGGTTCACGTAGTAATGTGGTACCACACTGAAACAAACAATTAAACCAGGTCTTGATAAATATTTTAGATGATAACGCATGTTAGGTCTGGGTTAGGTCTGGGATTTGCCCTCATCAGGCTCATTCTTTCGCATATCTCTCATACTTGATGGCTAGATCCTGGGCTTTTTCTGGATTGCATCACGTAGTAATGAAGTACAACACTGAAACAGCCCACTAAACCTGGGTTCGATCAATATTTTAGAGGATAACGAAAGTTATGTCTAGTTTAGGCCTGGGATTTTCACTCATCAGACTCATTCTTTCGCATTCGTCACATACTTGTTGAACGGATCCTGGGTTTCTTCTGGTTTGGATCACGTAGTAATGTGGGACCACACTGAAACAATCAATTAAACCTGGTCTTGTTAAATATTTTAGAGGTTAACGCATGTTAGGTCTGGGTTAGGTCTAGGATTTGCTCTCGTCAGGCTCATACTTTCGCATATTTCTCATACCTCATGGCTAGATCCTGGGCTATTTCTGGATTGGATCACGTAGTAATGTGGTACCACACTGAAACAGTCAATTAAACCTGGTTTCGATCAATATTTTAGAGGATAACGCAAGTTAGGTCTGGGATAGGTCTAGGATTTGCCCCCATCAGGCTCATTCTTTCGCATATTTCTCATACTTGATGGCTAGATCCTGGGCTTTCTCTGGATTGCATCACGTAGTATTGTGGTACCACACTGAAACAGTCGATTAAACCAGGTTTCGATCAATATTTTTGAGGATAACGCATGTTAGGTCTAGGTTAGGCCAGGGATTTTCACTCATCAGACTCAAACTTTCGCATTCTTCACATACTTGTTGAACGGATCTTGGATTTTTTCTGGTGTGGATCACGTAGTAATGTGGTACCACACTGAAACAATCAATTAAACCTGGTCTTGATAAATATTTTAGAGGATAACGCATGTTAGGTCTGGGTTAGGTCTGGGATTTGCCCACATCAGGGTCATACTTTCGAATTTTTCACATACTTGTTGAACAGATCCTGGGTTTTTTCTGGTTTGGATCGCGCAGTAATGTGGTACCACACTCAAACATTCAATTAAACCTGGTCTGGATCAATATTTTAGAGGATAACGCATGTTAGGTTTGGGTTAGGTCTAGGATTTGCCCTCATCAGGCTCATACTTTCGCATATTTCTCATACTTCATGGCTAGATCCTGGGCTATTTCTGGATTGGATCACGTAGTAATGTGGTACCACACTGAAACATTCAATGAAACCTGGTCTGGATAAATATTTTAGAGGATAACGCTTCTTAGGTCTGTGTTAGGTCTAAGATTTGCCCTCCTCAGGCTCACAGTTTCGCGTTTTTCGCATACTTGTTGAACAGATCCTGGGTTTTCTCTGGTTTGGATCACGAAGTAGTGAGGTACCACACTGAAACAGTCCATTAAACCTGGTTTCGCTCAATATTTTAGAAGATAACGCATGTTAGGTCTGGGTTAGGACTAGGACTTGCCCTCATCAGGCTCATACTTTCGCATATTTCTCATACTTCATGGCTGGATCCTGGGCTATTACTGGATTGGATCACGTAGTAATGTGGTACCACACTGAGACAGTCAATTAAACCTGGTTTCGATCAATATTTTAGAGAATAATTCATGTTAGGTCTGGGTTAGGTCTGGGATTTGCTCTCATCAAACTCATTCTTTCGCATATTTCTCATACTTGATGGCTAGATCCTGGGCTTTTTCTGAATTGCATCACGTAGTAATGAAGTACAACACTGAAACAGTCAATTAAACCTGGTTTCGATCAATATTTTAGAGAATAATTCATGTTAGGTCTAGGTTAGGCCTGGGATTTGCCCTCATCAGGGTCATACTTTCGCATTCTTCACATACTTGTTGAACGGATCCTGGGTTTTTTCTGGTTTGGATCACGTAGTAATGTGGGACCACACTGAAACAGTCAATTGAACCTGGTTTCGATCAATATATTAGAGAATAATTCATGTTAGGTCTAGGTTAGGTCGGGGATTTTCACTCATCAGACTCATACTTTCGCATTCTTCACATACTTGTTGAACGGATCCTGGGTTTTTTCTGGTTTGGATCACGTAGTAATGTGGGACCACACTGAAACAGTCAATTGAACCTGGTTTCGATCAATATATTAGAGAATAATTCATGTTAGGTCTAGGTTAGGTCTGGGAGTTGCTCTCATCAGGCTCATACTTTCGCATATTTCTCACACTTCATGGCTAGATCCTGGGCTGTTTCTGGATTGTATCACGTAGTAATGTGGTACCACGCTGAAACAGTCAATTAAACCTCGTTTCGATCAATATTTTAGAGGATAACGCAAGTTAGGTCTGTCATAGGTCTGGGATTCGCCCTCATCAGGCTCATACTTTCGCGTTTTTCACATACTTGTTGAACTGATCCTGGGCTTTTTCTGGTTTGGATCACGTAGTAATGTGGTACCACACCGAAACAGTCAATTAAACCTGGTTTCGATCAATATTTTAGAGAATAATTCATGTTAGGTCTAGGTTATGTCTGGGATTTGCTCTCATCAGGCTCATACTTTCGCACACTTCACATACTCGTTTGACAGATCCTGTGTTATTTTCTGGTTTGGATCGCATAGTAATGTGGTACCACACTGAAACAGTCGATTAAACCAGGTTTCGATCAATATTTTTGAGGATACCGCATGTTAGGTCTAGGTTAGGCCTGGGATTTTCACTCATCAGACACATACTTTCGCATTCTTCACATACTTGTTGAACGGACCTGGGTTTTTTCTGGTTTGGATCACGTAGTAATGTGGGACCACACTGAAACAGTCAATTAAACCTGGTTTCGATCAATATATTAGAGAATAATTCATGTTAGGTCTAGGTTAGGTCTGGGATTTGCTCTCATCAGGCTCATTCTTTCACATATTTCTCATACTTGATG
This sequence comes from Colletes latitarsis, assembly GCF_051014445.1. Taxonomy (NCBI): domain Eukaryota; kingdom Metazoa; phylum Arthropoda; class Insecta; order Hymenoptera; family Colletidae; genus Colletes; species Colletes latitarsis. The sequence continues at coordinate 14,257,823 of NW_027488365.1, forward strand.
GCTAGATCCTGGGCTTTTTCTGGATTGCATCACGTAGTAATGAAGTACAACACTGAAACAGTCAATTAAACCTGGTTTCCATCAATATCTTAGAGGACAACGCAAATTAGGTCTGGGATAGGTCTGGGATTTGCCCACATCAGGCTCATACTTTCGCGTTTTTCACATACTTGTTGAACAGATCCTGGGTTTTTTCTGGTTTGGATCACGTAGTAGTGTGGTACCACACTGAAACAGTCCATGAAACCTGGTTTGGATCAACATTTTAGAGGATAACGCATGTTAGGTCTAGGTTAGGTCTGGGATTTTCACTCATCAGACTCATACTTTCGCATTCTTCACATACTTGTTGAACGGATCCTGGGTTTTTTCTGGTTTGGATCACGTAGTAATGTGGGACCACACTGAAACAATCAATTAAACCTGGTCTTGATAAATATTTTAGAGGATAACGCATGTTAGGTCTGGGATAGGTCTGGGATTTGCCCTCATCAGACTCATACTTTCCCACACTTCACATACTCGTTGAACAGATCCTGGGTTATTTTCTGGTTTGGATCACGTAGTAATGTGGGACCACACTGAAACAGTCAATTAAACCTGGTTTCGATCAATATATTAGAGAATAATTCATGTTAGGTCTAGGTTAGGTCTGGGAGTTGCTCTCATCAGGCTCATACTTTCGCATATTTCTCACACTTCATGGCTAGATCCTGGGCTGTTTCTGGATTGTACCACGTAGTAATGTGGTACCACGCTGAAACAGTCAATTAAACCTCGTTTCGATCAATATCTTAGAGGACAACGCAAGTTAGGTCTGGGATAGCTCTGGGATTTTCCCTCATCAGGCTCATACTTTCGCGTTTTTCACATACTTGTTGAACAGATCCTGGGTTTTTTCTGGTTTGGATCACGTAGTAGTGTGGTACCACACTGAAACAGTCGATTAAACCTGGTTTGGATCAACATTTTAGAGGATAACGCATGTTAGGTCTAGGTTAGGTCTGGGATTTTCACACATCAGACTCATACTTTCGCGTTTCTCACATACTTGTTGAACAGATCCTGGGTTTTTTCTGGTTTGGATCACGTAGTAGTGTGGTACCACACTGAAACAGTCCATTAAACCTGGTTTGGATCAACATTTTAGAGGATAACGCATGTTAGGTCTAGGTTAGGTGGGGGATTTCCACTCATCAGACTCATACTTTCGCATTCTTCACATACTTGTTGAACGTATCCTGGGTTTTTTCTGGTTTGGATCACGTTGTAATGTGGGACCACACTGAAACAATCAATTAAACCTGGTCTTGATAGATATTTTAGAGGATAACGCATGTTAGGTCTGGGATAGGTCTGGGATTTGCCCTCATCAGACTCATACTTTCGCACACTTCACATACTCGTTGAACAGATCCTGGGTTATTTTCTGGTTTGGATCCCATAGTAATGTGGTACCACACTGAAACAGTCGATTAAACCAGGTTTCGATCAATATTTTTGAGGATAACGCATGTTAGGTCTAGGTTAGGCCTGGGATTTTCACTCATCAGACTCATTCTTTCGCATATTTCTCATACTTGATGGCTAGATCCTGGCCTTTTTCTGGATTGCATCACGTAGTAATGAAGTACAACACTGAAACAGTCAATTAAACCTGGATTCCATCAATATCTTAGAGGACAACGCAAGTTAGGTCTGGGATAGGTCTGGGATTTGCCCACATCAGGCTCATACTTTCGCGTTTTTCACATACTCGTTGAACAGCTCCTGGGTTATTTTCTGGTTTGGATTGCATAGTAATGTGGTACCACACTGAAACAGTCGATTAAACCAGGTTTCGATCAATATTTTTGAGGATAACGCATGTTAGGTCTAGGTTAGGCCTGGGATTATCACTCATCAGACTCATACTTTCGCATTCTTCTCATACTTGTTGAACGGATCCTGGGTTTTTTCTGGATTGGGTCACGTAGTAGTGTGGTACCACACTGAAACAGTCGATTAAACCTGGTTTCGATCAATATTTTTGAGGATAACGCATGTTAGGTCTGGGTTAGGTCTAGGATTAGCCCTCGTCAGGCTCATACTTTCGCATATTTATCATTCTTCATGGCTAGATCCTGGGCTATTTCTGGATTGTATCACGTAGTAATGTGGTACCACACAGAAACAGTCAATTAAACCTGTTTTCGATCAATATTTTAGAGGATAACGCAAGTTAGGTCTGGGATAGGTCTGGGATTTTCCCTCATCAGGCTCATACTTTCGCGTTTTTCACATACTTGTTGAACAGATCCTGGGTTTTTCCTGGATTGGGTCACGTAGTAGTGTGGTACCACACTGAAACAGTCGATTAAACCTGGTTTCGATCAATATTTTTGAGGATAACGCATGTTAGGTCTAGGTTTGGCCGGGGATTTTCACTCATCAGACTCATACTTTCGCATTCTTCACATACTTGTTGAACGGATCCTGGGTTTTTTCTGGTTTGGATCACGTAGTAATGTGGGACCACACTGAAACAGTCAATTAAACCTGGTTTCGATCAATATATTAGAGAATAATTCACGTTAGGTCTAGGTTAGGTCGGGGATTTTCACTCATCAGACTCATACTCTCGCATTCTTCACATACTTGTTGAACGGATCTTGGGTTTTTTCTGGTGTGAATCACGTAGTAATGTGGTACCACACTGAAACAGTCGATTAAACCTGGTTTCCATCAGTATTTTAGAGGATAACGCATGTTAGGTCTAGGTTAGGCCTGGGATTTTCACTCTTCAGACTCATACTTTCGTAGTTTTAACATACATGTTGACCTGATCGAGGGTTTTTTCTGCTTTGGATCGCGTAGTAAAGTGGTACCACACTGAAACAGTCCATTAAACCTGGTATGGATCAATATTTTAGAGGATAACGCATGTTAGGTCTAGGTTAGCCCTGGGATTTTCACTCATCAGACTCATACTTTCGCATTCTTCACATACTTGTTGAACGGATCCTGGGTTTTTTCTGGTTTGGATCACGTAGTAATGTGGGACCACACTGAAACAGTCAATTAAACCTGGTTTCGATCAATATATTAGAGAATAATTCATGTTAGGTCTAGGTTAGGTCTGGGATTTGCTCTCATCAGGCTCATTCTTTCGCATATTTCTCATACTTGATGGCTAGATCCAGGCCTTTTTCTGGATTGCATCACGTAGTAATGAAGTACAACACTGAAACAGTCAATTAAACCTGGTTTCCATCAATATCTTAGCGGACAACGCAAGTTAGGTCTGGGATAGGTCTGGGATTTGCCCACATCAGGCTCATACTTTCGCGTTTTTCACATACTCGTTGAACAGATCCTGGGTTATTTTCGGGTTTGGATCGCATAGTAATGTGGTACCACACTGAAACAGTCGATTAAACCTGGTTTCGATCAATATTTTTGAAGATAACGCATGTTAGGTCTAGGTTAGGCCTGGGATTTTCACTCATCAGACTCATACTTTCGCATTCTTCACATACTTGTTGAACGGATCCTGGGTTTTTTCTGGTTTGGATCACGTAGTAATGTGGTACCACACTGAAACATTCAATTAAACCTGGTCTTGATAAATATTTTAGAGGCCAACGTATGTTAGGTCTGGGTTAGGTCTAGGATTTGCCCTCGTCAGGCTCATACTTTCGCATATTTCTCATACTTCATGGCTAGATCCTGGGCTATTTCTGGATTGTATCACGTAGTAATGTGGTACCACACAGAAACAGTCAATTAAACCTGGTTTCGATCAATATTTTAGAGGATAACGCAAGTTAGGTCTGGGATAGGTCTGGGATTTTCCCTCATCAGGCTCATACTTTCACGTTTTTCACATACTTGTTGAACAGATCCTGGGTTTTTTCTGGATTGGGTCACGTAGTAGTGTGGTACCACACTGAAACAGTCGATTAAACCTGGTTTCGATCAATATTTTTGAGGATAACGCATGTTAGGTCTAGGTTAAGCCGGGGATTTTCACTCATCAGACTCATACTTTCGCATTCTTCACATACTTGTTGAACGGATCCTGGGTTTTTTCTGGTTTGGATCACGTAGTAATGTGGGACCACACTGAAACAGTCAATTAAACCTGGTTTCGGTCAATATATTAGAGAATAATTCATGTTAGGTCTAGGTTAGGTCTGGGAGTTGCTCTCATCAGGCTCATACTTTCGCATATTTCTCACAGTTCATGGCTAGATCCTGGGCTGTTTCTGGATTGTATCACGTAGTAATGTGGTACCACGCTGAAACAGTCAATTAAACCTCGTTTCGATCAATATTTTAGAGGATAACGCAAGTTAGGTCTGGCATAGGTCTGGGATTCGCCCTCATCAGGCTCATACTTTCGCGTTTTTCACATACTTGTTGAACTGATCCTGGGCTTTTTCTGGTTTGGATCACGTAGTAATGTGGTACCACACCGAAGCAGTCAATTAAACCTGGTTTCGATCAATATTTTAGAGAATAATTCATGTTAGGTCTAGGTTAGGTGTGGGATTTGCTCTCATCAGGCTCATACTTTCGCACACTTCACATACTCGTTTGACAGATCCTGTGTTATTTTCTGGTTTGGATCGCATAGTAATGTGGTACCACACTGAAACAGTCGATTAAACCAGGTTTAGATCAATATTTTTGAGGATAACGCATGTTAGGTCTAGGTTAGGCCTGGGATTTTCACTCTTCAGACACATACTTTCGCATTCTTCACATACTTGTTGAACGGACCTGGGTTTTTTCTGGTTTGGATTACGTAGTAATGTGGGACCACACTGAAACAGTCAATTAAACCTGGTTTCGATCAATATATTAGAGAATAATTCATGTTAGGTCTAGGTTAGGTCTGGGATTTGCTCTCATCAGGCTCATTCTTTCGCATATTTCTCATACTTGATGGCTAGATCCTGGGCTTTTTCTGGATTGCATCACGTAGTAATGAAGTACAACACTGAAACAGTCAATTAAACCTGGTTTCCATCAATATCTTAGAGGACAACGCAAGTTAGGTCTGGGATAGGTCTGGGATTTGCCCACATCAGGCTCATACTTTCGCGTTTTTCACATACTTGTTGAACAGATCCTGGATTTTTTCTGGTTTGGATCACGTAGTAGTGTGGTACCACACTGAAACAGTCCATGAAACCTGGTTTGGATCAACATTTTAGAGGATAACGCATGTTAGGTCTAGGTTAGGTCTGGGATTTTCACTCATCAGACTCATACTTTCGCATTCTTCACATACTTGTTGAACGGATCCTGGGTTTTTTCTGGTTTGGATCACGTAGTAATGTGGGACCACACTGAAACAATCAATTAAACCTGGTCTTGATAAATATTTTAGAGGATAACGCATGTTAGGTCTGGGATAGGTCTGGGATTTGCCCTCATCAGACTCATACTTTCGCACACTTCACATACTCGTTGAACAGATCCTGGGTTATTTTCTGGTTTGGATCACGTAGTAATGTGGGACCACACTGAAACAGTCAATTAAACCTGGTTTCGATCAATATATTAGAGAATAATTCATGTTAAGTCTAGGTTAGGTCCGGGAGTTGCTCTCATCAGGCTCATACTTTCGCATATTTCTCACACTTCATGGCTAGATCCTGGGCTGTTTCTGGATTGTATCACGTAGTAATGTGGTACCACGCTGAAACAGTCAATTAAACCTCGTTTCGATCAATATCTTAGAGGACAACGCAAGTTAGGTCTGGGATAGCTCTGGGATTTTCACTCATCAGGCTCATACTTTCGCGTTTTTCACATACTTGTTGAACAGATCCTGGGTTTTTTCTGGTTTGGATCACGTAGTAGTGTGGTACCACACTGAAACAGTCGATTAAACCTGGTTTGGATCAACATTTTAGAGGATAACGCATGTTAGGTCTAGGTTAGGTCTGGGATTTTCACTCATCAGACTCATACTTTCGCGTTTCTCACATACTTGTTGAACAGACCCTGGGTTTTTTCTGTTTTGGATCACGTAGTAGTGTGGTACCACACTGAAACAGTCCATTAAACCTGGTTTGGATCAACATTTTAGAGGATAACGCATGTTAGGTCTAGGTTAGGTCTAGGATTTCCACTCATCAGACTCATACTTTCGCATTCTTCACATACTTGTTGAACGTATCCTGGGTTTTTTCTGGTTTGGATCACGTAGTAATGTGGGACCACACTGAAACAATCAATTAAACCTGGTCTTGATAGATATTTTAGAGGATAACGCATGTTAGGTCTGGGATAGGTCTGGGATTTGCCCTCATCAGACTCATACTTTCGCACACTTCACATACTCGTTGAACAGATCCTGGGTTATTTTCTGGTTTGGATCCCATAGTAATGTGGTACCACACTGAAACAGTCGATTAAACCAGGTTTCGATCAATATTTTTGAGGATAACGCATGTTAGGTCTAGGTTAGGCCTGGGATTTTCACTCATCAGACTCATTCTTTCGCATATTTCTCATACTTGATGGCTAGATCCTGGCCTTTTTCTGGATTGCATCACGTAGTAATGAAGTACAACACTGAAACAGTCAATCAAACCTGGATTCCATCAATATCTTAGAGGACAACGCAAGTTAGGTCTGGGATAGGTCTGGGATTTGCCCACATCAGGCTCATACTTTCGCGTTTTTCACATACTCGTTGAACAGCTCCTGGGTTATTTTCTGGTTTGGATTGCATAGTAATGTGGTACCACACTGAAACAGTCGATTAAACCAGGTTTCGATCAATATTTTTGAGGATAACGCATGTTAGGTCTAGGTTAGGCCTGGGATTATCACTCATCAGACTCATACTTTCGCATTCTTCTCATACTTGTTGAACGGATCCTGGGTTTTTTCTGGATTGGGTCACGTAGTAGTGTGGTACCACACTGAAACAGCCGATTAAACCTGGTTTCGATCAATATTTTTGAGGATAACGCATGTTAGGTCTAGGTTTGGCCGGGGATTTTCACTCATCAGACTCATACTTTCGCATTCTTCTCATACTTGTTGAACGGATCCTGGGTTTTTTCTGGATTGGGTCACGTAGTAGTGTGGTACCACACTGAAACAGTCGATTAAACCTGGTTTCGATCAATATTTTTGAGGATAACGCATGTTAGGTCTGGGTTAGGTCTAGGATTAGCCCTCGTCAGGCTCATACTTTCGCATATTTCTCATTCTTCATGGCTAGATCCTGGGCTATTTCTGGATTGTATCACGTAGTAATGTGGTACCACACAGAAACAGTCAATTAAACCTGATTTCGATCAATATTTTAGAGGATAACGCAAGTTAGGTCTGGGATAGGTCTGGGATTTTCCCTCATCAGGCTCATACTTTCGCGTTTTTCACATACTTGTTGAACAGATCCTGGGTTTTTCCTGGATTGGGTCACGTAGTAGTGTGGTACCACACTGAAACAGACGATTAAACCTGGTTTCGATCAATATTTTTGAGGATAACGCATGTTAGGTCTAGGTTTGGCCGGGGATTTTCACTCATCAGACTCATACTTTCGCATTCTTCACATACTTGTTGAACGGATCCTGGGTTTTTTCTGGTTTGGATCACGTAGTAATGTGGGACCACACTGAAACAGTCAATTAAACCTGGTTTCGATCAATATATTAGAGAATAATTCATGTTAGGTCTAGGTTAGGTCGGGGATTTTCACTCATCAGACTCATACTCTCGCATTCTTCACATACTTGTTGAACGGATCTTGGGTTTTTTCTGGTGTGAATCACGTAGTAATGTGGTACCACACTGAAACAGTCGATTAAACCTGGTTTCCATCAGTATTTTAGAGGATAACGCATGTTAGGTCTAGGTTAGGCCTGGGATTTTCACTCTTCAGACTCATACTTTCGTAGTTTTAACATACATGTTGACCTGATCGAGGGTTTTTTCTGCTTTGGATCGCGTAGTAAAGTGGTACCACACTGAAACAGTCCATTAAACCTGGTATGGATCAATATTTTAGAGGATAACGCATGTTAGGTCTAGGTTAGCCCTGGGATTTTCACTCATCAGACTCATACTTTCGCATTCTTCACATACTTGTTGAACGGATCCTGGGTTTTTTCTGGTTTGGATCACGTAGTAATGTGGGACCACACTGAAACTGTCAATTAAACCTGGTTTCGATCAATATATTAGAGAATAATTCATGTTAGGTCTAGGTTAGGTCTGGGATTTGCTCTCATCAGGCTCATTCTTTCGCATATTTCTCATACTTGATGGCTATATCCAGGCCTTTTTCTGGATCGCATCACGTAGTAACGAAGTACAACACTGAAACACTCAATTAAACCTGGTTTCCATCAATATCTTAGCGGACAACGCAAGTTAGGTCTGGGATAGGTCTGGGATTTGCCCACATCAGGCTCATACTTTCGCGTTTTTCACATACTCGTTGAACAGATCCTGGGTTATTTTCTGGTTTGGATCGCATAGTAATGTGGTACCACACTGAAACAGTCGATTAAACCAGGTTTCGATCAGTATTTTTGAGGATAACGCATGTTAGGTCTGGGTTAGGCCCGGGATTTTCACTCATCAGACTCATACTTTCGCATTCTTCTCATATTGTTGAACGGATCCTGGGTTTTTTCTGGTTTGGATCACGTAGTAATGTGGGACCACACAGAAACAATCAATTAAACCTGGTCTTGATAAATATTTTAGAGGATAACGCATGTTAGGTCTGGGTTAGGTCTAGGATTTGCCCTCGTCAGGCTCATACTTTCGCATATTTCTCATACTTCATGGCTAGATCCTGGGCTATTTCTGGATTGTATCACGTAGTAATGTGGTACCACACAGAAACAGTCAATTAAACCTGGTTTCGATCAATATTTTAGAGGATATCGCAAGTTAGGTCTGGGATAGGTCTGGGATTTTCCCTCATCAGGCTCATACTTTCACGTTTTTCACATACTTGTTGAACAGATCCTGGGTTTTTTCTGGATTGGGTCACGTAGTAGTGTGGTACCACACTGAAACAGTCGATTAAACCTGGTTTCGATCAATATTTTTGAGGATAACGCATGTTAGGTCTAGGTTAAGCCGGGGATTTTCACTCATCAGACTCATACTTTCGCATTCTTCACATACTTGTTGAACGGATCCTGGGTTTTTTCTGGTTTGGATCACGTAGTAATGTGGTACCACACCGAAACAGTCAATTAAACCTGGTTTCGATCAATATTTTAGAGAATAATTCATGTTAGGTCTAGGTTAGGTCTGGGATTTGCTCTCATCAGGCTCATACTTTCGCACACTTCACATACTCGTTTGACAGATCCTGTGTTATTTTCTGGTTTGGATCGCATAGTAATGTGGTACCACACTGAAACAGTCGATTAAACCAGGTTTCGATCAATATTTTTGAGGATAACGCATGTTAGGTCTAGGTTAGGCCTGGGATTTTCACTCATCAGACTCATACTTTCGCATTCTTCACATACTTGTTGAACGGACCTGGGTTTTTTCTGGTTTGGATTACGTAGTAATGTGGGACCACACTGAAACAGTCCATTAAACCTGGTTTGGATCAACATTTTAGAGGATAACGCATGTTAGGTCTAGGTTAGGTCTGGGATTTGCTCTCATCAGGCTCATTCTTTCGCATATTTCTCATACTTGATGGCTAGATCTTGGGCTTTTTCTGGATTGCATCACGTAGTAATGAAGTACAACACTGAAACAGTCATTAAACCTGGTTTCCATCAATATCTTAGAGGACAACGCAAGTTAGGTCTGGGATAGGTCTGGGATTTGCCCACATCAGGCTCATACTTTCGCGTTTTTCACATACTTGTTGAACAGATCCTGGGTTTTTTCTGGTTTGGATCACGTAGTAATGAAGTACAACACTGAAACAGTCAATTAAACCTGGATTCCATCAATATCTTAGAGGACAACGCAAGTTAGGTCTGGGATAGGTCTGGGATTTGCCCACATCAGGCTCATACTTTCGCGTTTTTCACATACTCGTTGAACAGCTCCTGGATTATTTTCTGGTTTGGATTGCATAGTAATGTGGTACCACACTGAAACAGTCGATTAAACCAGGTTTCGATCAATATTTTTGAGGATAACGCATGTTAGGTCTAGGTTAGGCCTGGGATTATCACTCATCAGACTCATACTTTCGCATTCTTCTCATACTTGTTGAACGGATCCTGGGTTTTTTCTGGATTGGGTCACGTAGTAGTGTGGTACCACACTGAAACAGTCGATTAAACCTGGTTTCGATCAATATTTTTGAGGATAACGCATGTTAGGTCTGGGTTAGGTCTAGGATTAGCCCTCGTCAGGCTCATACTTTCGCATATTTCTCATTCTTCATGGCTAGATCCTGGGCTATTTCTGGATTGTATCACGTAGTAATGTGGTACCACACAGAAACAGTCAATTAAACCTGATTTCGATCAATATTTTAGAGGATAACGCAAGTTAGGTCTGGGATAGGTCTGGGATTTTCCCTCATCAGGCTCATACTTTCGCGTTTTTCACATACTTGTTGAACAGATCCTGGGTTTTTCCTGGATTGGGTCCCGTAGTAGTGTGGTACCACACTGAAACAGTCAATTAAACCTGGTTTCGATCAATATATTAGAGAATAATTCATGTTAGGTCTAGGTTAGGTCGGGGATTTTCACTCATCAGACTCATACTCTCGCATTCTTCACATACTTGTTGAACGGATCTTGGGTTTTTTCTGGTGTGAATCACGTAGTAATGTGGTACCACACTGAAACAGTCGATTAAACCTGGTTTCCATCAGTATTTTAGAGGATAACGCATGTTAGGTCCAGGTTAGGCCTGGGATTTTCACTCTTCAGACTCATACTTTCGTAGTTTTAACATACATGTTGACCTGATCGAGGGTTTTTTCTGCTTTGGATCGCGTAGTAAAGTGGTACCACACTGAAACAGTCCATTAAACCTGGTATGGATCAATATTTTAGAGGATAACGCATGTTAGGTCTAGGTTAGCCCTGGGATTTTCACTCATCAGACTCATACTTTCGCATTCTTCACATACTTGTTGAACGGATCCTGGGTTTTTTCTGGTTTGGATCACGTAGTAATGTGGGACCACACTGAAACAGTCAATTAAACCTGGTTTCGATCAATATATTAGAGAATAATTCATGTTAGGTCTAGGTTAGGTCTGGGATTTGCTCTCATCAGGCTCATTCTTTCGCATATTTCTCATACTTGATGGCTATATCCAGGCCTTTTTCTGGATTGCATCACGTAGTAATGAAGTACAACACTGAAACAGTCAATTAAACCTGGTTTCCATCAATATCTTAGCGGACAACGCAAGTTAGGTCTGGGATAGGTCTGGGATTTGCCCACATCAGGCTCATACTTTCGCGTTTTTCACATACTCGTTGAACAGATCCTGGGTTATTTTCTGGTTTGGATCGCATAGTAATGTGGTACCACACTGAAACAGTCGATTAAACCAGGTTTCGATCAGTATTTTTGAGGATAACGCATGTTAGGTCTAGGTTAGGCCCGGGATTTTCACTCATCAGACTCATACTTTCGCATTCTTCTCATATTGTTGAACGGATCCTGGGTTTTTTCTGGTTTGGATCACGTAGTAATGTGGGACCACACAGAAACAATCAATTAAACCTGGTCTTGATAAATATTTTAGAGGATAACGCATGTTAGGTCTGGGTTAGGTCTAGGATTTGCCCTCGTCAGGCTCATACTTTCGCATATTTCTCATACTTCATGGCTAGATCCTGGGCTATTTCTGGATTGTATCACGTAGTAATGTGGTACCACACAGAAACAGTCAATTAAACCTGATTTCGATCAATATTTTAGAGGATATCGCAAGTTTGGTCTGGGATAGGTCTGGGATTTTCCCTCATCAGGCTCATACTTTCGCGTTTTTCACATACTTGTTGAACAGATCCTGGGTTTTTCCTGGATTGGGTCACGTAGTAGTGTGGTACCACACTGAAACAGTCGATTAAACCTGGTTTCGATCAATATTTTTGAGGATAACGCATGTTAGGTCTAGGTTTGGCCGGGGATTTTCACTCATCAGACTCATACTTTCGCATTCTTCACATACTTGTTGAACGGATCCTGGGTTTTTTCTGGTTTGGATCACGTAGTAATGTGGGACCACACTGAAACAGTCGATTAAACCTGGTTTCCATCAGTATTTTAGAGGATAACGTATGTTAGGTCTAGGTTAGGCCTGGGATTTTCACTCTTCAGACTCATACTTTCGTAGTTTTAACATACATGTTGACCTGATCGAGGGTTTTTTCTGCTTTGGATCGCGTAGTAAAGTGGTACCACACTGAAACAGTCCATTAAACCTGGTATGGATCAATATTTTAGAGGATAACGCATGTTAGGTCTAGGTTAGCCCTGGGATTTTCACTCATCAGACTCATACTTTCGCATTCTTCACATACTTGTTGAACGGATCCTGGGTTTTTTCTGGTTTGGATCACGTAGTAATGTGGGACCACACTGAAACAGTCAATTAAACCTGGTTTCGATCAATATATTAGAGAATAATTCATGTTAGGTCTAGGTTAGGTCTGGGATTTGCTCTCATCAGGCTCATTCTTTCGCATATTTCTCATACTTGATGGCTATATCCAGGCCTTTTTCTGGATTGCATCACGTAGTAATGAAGTACAACACTGAAACAGTCAATTAAACCTGGTTTCCATCAATATCTTAGCGGACAACGCAAGTTAGGTCTGGGATAGGTCTGGGATTTGCCCACATCAGGCTCATACTTTCGCGTTTTTCACATACTCGTTGAACAGATCCTGGGTTATTTTCTGGTTTGGATCGCATAGTAATGTGGTACCACACTGAAACAGTCGATTAAACCAGGTTTCGATCAGTATTTTTGAGGATAACGCATGTTAGGTCTAGGTTAGGCCCGGGATTTTCACTCATCAGACTCATACTTTCGCATTCTTCTCATATTGTTGAACGGATCCTGGGTTTTTTCTGGTTTGGATCACGTAGTAATGTGGGACCACACAGAAACAATCAATTAAACCTGGTCTTGATAAATATTTTAGAGGATAACGCATGTTAGGTCTGGGTTAGGTCTAGGATTTGCCCTCGTCAGGCTCATACTTTCGCATATTTCTCATACTTCATGGCTAGATCCTGGGCTATTTCTGGATTGTATCACGTAGTAATGTGGTACCACACAGAAACAGTCAATTAAACCTGGTTTCGATCAATATTTTAGAGGATATCGCAAGTTAGGTCTGGGATAGGTCTGGGATTTTCCCTCATCAGGCTCATACTTTCACGTTTTTCACATACTTGTTGAACAGATCCTGGGTTTTTTCTGGATTGGGTCACGTAGTACTGTGGTACCACACTGAAACAGTCGATTAAACCTGGTTTCGATCAATATTTTTGAGGATAACGCATGTTAGGTCTAGGTTAAGCCGTGGATTTTCACTCATCAGACTCATACTTTCGCATTCTTCACATACTTGTTGAACGGATCCTGGGTTTTTTCTGGTTTGGATCACGTAGTAATGTGGGACCACACTGAAACAGTCAATTAAACCTGGTTTCGATCAATATATTAGAGAATAATTCATGTTAGGTCTAGGTTAGGTCTGGGAGTTGCTCTCATCAGGCTCATACTTTCGCATATTTCTCACACTTCATGGCTAGATCCTGGGCTGTTTCTGGATTGTATCACGTAGTAATGTGGTACCACGCTGAAACAGTCAATTAAACCTCGTTTCGATCAATATTTTAGAGGATAACGCAAGTTAGGTCTGGCATAGGTCTGGGATTCGCCCTCATCAGGCTCATACTTTCGCGTTTTTCACATACTTGTTGAACTGATCCTGGGCTTTTTCTGGTTTGGATCACGTAGTAATGTGGTACCACACCGAAACAGTCAATTAAACCTGGTTTCGATCAATATTTTAGAGAATAATTCATGTTAGGTCTAGGTTAGGTCTGGGATTTGCTCTCATCAGGCTCATACTTTCGCACACTTCACATACTCGTTTGACAGATCCTGTGTTATTTTCTGGTTTGGATCGCATAGTAATGTGGTACCACACTGAAACAGTCGATTAAACCAGGTTTCGATCAATATTTTTGAGGATAACGCATGTTAGGTCTAGGTTAGGCCTGGGATTTTCACTCGTCAGACTCATACTTTCGCATTCTTCACATACTTGTTGAACGGACCTGGGTTTTTTCTGGTTTGGATTACGTAGTAATGTGGTACCACACTGAAACAGTCCATTAAACCTGGTTTGGATCAACATTTCAGAGGATAACGCATGTTAGGTCTAGGTTAGGTCTGGGATTTGCTCTCATCAGGCTCATTCTTTCGCATATTTCTCATACTTGATGGCTAGATCCTGGGCTTTTTCTGGATTGCATCACGTAGTAATGAAGTACAACACTGAAACAGTCAATTAAACCTGGTTTCCATCAATATCTTAGAGGACAACGCAAGTTAGGTCTGGGATAGGTCTGGGATTTGCCCACATCAGGCTCATACTTTCGCGTTTTTCACATACTTGTTGAACAGATCCTGGGTTTTTTCTGGTTTGGATCACGTAGTAGTGTGGTACCACACTGAAACAGTCCATGAAACCTGGTTTGGATCAACATTTTAGAGGATAACGCATGTTAGGTCTAGGTTAGGTCTGGGATTTTCACTCATCAGACTCATACTTTCGCATTCTTCACATACTTGTTGAACGGATCCTGGGTTTTTTCTGGTTTGGATCACGTAGTAATGTGGGACCACACTGAAACAATCAATTAAACCTGGTCTTGATAAATATTTTAGAGGATAACGCATGTTAGGTCTGGGATAGGTCTGGGATTTGCCCTCATCAGACTCATACTTTCGCACACTTCACATACTCGTTGAACAGATCCTGGGTTATTTTCTGGTTTGGATCACGTAGTAATGTGGGACCACACTGAAACAGTCAATTAAACCTGGTTTCGATCAATATATTAGAGAATAATTCATGTTAAGTCTAGGTTAGGTCCGGGAGTTGCTCTCATCAGGCTCATACTTTCGCATATTTCTCACACTTCATGGCTAGATCCTGGGCTGCTTCTGGATTGTATCACGTAGTAATGTGGTACCACGCTGAAACAGTCAATTAAACCTCGTTTCGATCAATATCTTAGAGGACAACGCAAGTTAGGTCTGGGATAGCTCTGGGATTTTCCCTCATCAGGCTCATACTTTCGCGTTTTTCACATACTTGTTGAACAGATCCTGGGTTTTTTCTGGTTTGGATCACGTAGTAGTGTGGTACCACACTGAAACAGTCGATTAAACCTGGTTTGGATCAACATTTTAGAGGATAACGCATGTTAGGTCTAGGTTAGGTCTGGGATTTTCACTCATCAGACTCATACTTTCGCGTTTCTCACATACTTGTTGAACAGACCCTGGGTTTTTTCTGGTTTGGATCACGTAGTAGTGTGGTACCACACTGAAACAGTCCATTAAACCTGGTTTGGATCAACATTTTAGAGGATAACGCATGTTAGGTCTAGGTTAGGTCTGGGATTTCCACTCATCAGACTCATACTTTCGCATTCTTCACATACTTGTTGAACGTATCCTGGGTTATTTTCTGGTTTGGATCCCATAGTAATGTGGTACCACACTGAAACAGTCGATTAAACCAGGTTTCGATCAATATTTTTGAGGATAACGCATGTTAGGTCTAGGTTAGGCCTGGGATTTTCACTCATCAGACTCATTCTTTCGCATATTTCTCATACTTGATGGCTAGATCCTGGCCTTTTTCTGGATTGCATCACGTAGTAATGAAGTAAAACACTGAAACAGTCAATTAAACCTGGATTCCATCAATATCTTAGAGGACAACGCAAGTTAGGTCTGGGATAGGTCTGGGATTTGCCCACATCAGGCTCATACTTTCGCGTTTTTCACATACTCGTTGAACAGCTCCTGGGTTATTTTCTGGTTTGGATTGCATAGTAATGTGGTACCACACTGAAACAGTCGATTAAACCAGGTTTCGATCAATATTTTTGAGGATAACGCATGTTAGGTCTAGGTTAGGCCTGGGATTATCACTCATCAGACTCATACTTTCGCATTCTTCTCATACTTGTTGAACAGATCCTGGGTTTTTCCTGGATTGGGTCACGTAGTAGTGTGGTACCACACTGAAACAGTCGATTAAACCTGGTTTCGATCAATATTTTTGAGGATAACGCATGTTAGGTCTAGGTTTGGCCGGGGATTTTCACTCATCAGACTCATACTTTCGCATTCTTCACATACTTGTTGAACGGATCCTGGGTTTTTTCTGGTTTGGATCACGTAGTAATGTGGGACCACACTGAAACAGTCAATGAAACCTGGTTTCGATCAATATATTAGAGAATAATTCATGTTAGGTCTAGGTTAGGTCGGGGATTTTCACTCATCAGACTCATACTCTCGCATTCTTCACATACTTGTTGAACGGATCTTGGGTTTTTTCTGGTGTGAATCACGTAGTAATGTGGTACCACACTGAAACAGTCGATTAAACCTGGTTTCCATCAGTATTTTAGAGGATAACGCATGTTAGGTCTAGGTTAGGCCTGGGATTTTCACTCTTCAGACTCATACTTTCGTAGTTTTAACATACATGTTGACCTGATCGAGGGTTTTTTCTGCTTTGGATCGCGTAGTAAAGTGGTACCACACTGAAACAGTCCATTAAACCTGGTATGGATCAATATTTTAGAGGATAACGCATGTTAGGTCTAGGTTAGCCCTGGGATTTTCACTCATCAGACTCATACTTTCGCATTCTTCACATACTTGTTGAACGGATCCTGGGTTTTTTCTGGTTTGGATCACGTAGTAATGTGGGACCACACTGAAACAGTCAATTAAACCTGGTTTCGATCAATATATTAGAGAATAATTCATGTTAGGTCTAGGTTAGGTCTGGGAGTTGCTCTCATCAGGCTCATACTTTCGCATATTTCTCACACTTCATGGCTTGATCCTGGGCTGTTTCTGGATTGTATCACGTAGTAATGTGGTACCACGCTGAAACAGTCAATTAAACCTCGTTTCGATCAA
This sequence comes from Colletes latitarsis, assembly GCF_051014445.1. NCBI lineage: Eukaryota > Metazoa > Arthropoda > Insecta > Hymenoptera > Colletidae > Colletes > Colletes latitarsis. The sequence continues at coordinate 14,274,990 of NW_027488365.1, forward strand.
TATTTTAGAGGATAACGCAAGTTAGGTCTGGCATAGGTCTGGGATTCGCCCTCATCAGGCTCATACTTTCGCGTTTTTCACATACTTGTTCAACTGATCCTGGGCTTTTTCTGGTTTGGATCACGTAGTAATGTAGTACCACACCGAAACAGTCAATTAAACCTGGTTTCGATCAATATTTTAGAGAATAATTCATGTTAGGTCTAGGTTAGGTCTGGGATTTGCTCTCATCAGGCTCATACTTTCGCACACTTCACATACTCGTTTGACAGATGCTGTGTTATTTTCTGGTTTGGATCGCATAGTAATGTGGTACCACACTGAAACAGTCGATTAAACCAGGTTTCGATCAATATTTTTGAGGATAACGCATGTTAGGTCTAGGTTAGGCCTGGGATTTTCACTCATCAGACTCATACTTTCGCATTCTTCACATACTTGTTGAACGGACCTGGTTTTTTTCTGGTTTGGATTACGTAGTAATGTGGGACCACACTGAAACAGTCAATTAAACCTGGTTTCGATCAATATATTAGAGAATTATTCATGTTAGGTCTAGGTTAGGTCTGGGATTTGCTCTCATCAGGCTCATTCTTTCGCATATTTCTCATACTTGATGGCTAGATCCTGGGCTTTTTCTGGATTGCATCACGTAGTAATGAAGTACAACACTGAAACAGTCAATTAAACCTGGTTTCCATCAATATCTTAGAGGACAACGCAAGTTAGGTCTGGGATAGGTCTGGGATTTGCCCACATCAGGCTCATACTTTCGCGTTTTTCACATACTTGTTGAACAGATCCTGGGTTTTTTCTGGTTTGGATCACGTAGTAGTGTGGTATCACACTGAAACAGTCCATGAAACCTGGTTTGGATCAACATTTTAGAGGATAACGCATGTTAGGTCTAGGTTAGGTCTGGGATTTTCACTCATCAGACTCATACTTTCGCATTCTTCACATACATGTTGACCTGATCGAGGGTTTTTGCTGGTATGGTTCACGTAGTGATGTGGTACCACACTGAAACATTGAATTAAACCTGGTCTTGATAAATATTTTAGAGGATAACGCATGTTAGGTTTGGGTTAGGTCTAGGATTTGCCCTCATCAGGCTCATACTTTCGCATATTTCTCATACTTCATGGCTAGATCCTGGGCTGTTTCTGGATTGTATCACATAGTAATGTGGTACCACGCTGAAACAGTCGATTAAACCTAGTTTCGATCAATATTTTAGAGGATAACGCAAGTTAGGTCTGGCATAGGTCTGGGATTCGCCCTCATCAGGCTCATACTTTCGCGTTTTTCACATACTTGTTGAACTGATCCTGGGCTTTTTCTGGTTTGGATCACGTAGTAATGTGGTACCACACTGAAACAGTCAATTAAACCTGGTTTCGATCAATATTTTAGAGAATAATTCATGTTAGGTCTTGGTTTGGTCTGGGATTTGCTCTCATCAGGCTCATACTTTCGCAAACTTCACATACTCGTTTGACAGATCCTGTGTTATTTTCTGGTTTGGATCGCATAGTAATGTGGTACCACACTGAAACAGTCGATTAAACCAGATTTCGATCAATATTTTTGAGGATAACGCATATCAGGTCTAGGTTAGGCCTGGGATTTTCACTCATCAGACTCATACTTTCGCATTCTTCACATACTTGTTGAACGTATCCTGGGTTTTTTCTGGTTTGGATCACGTAGTAATGTGGGACCACACTGAAACAATCAATTAAACCTGGTTTCGATCAATATATTAGAGAATAATTCATGTTAGGTCTAGGTTAGGTCTGGGATTTGCCCACTTCAGGCTCATACTTTCGCGTTTTTCACATACTTGTTGAACAGATCCTGGGTTTTTTCTGGTTTGGATCACGTAGCAGTGTGGTACCACACTGAAACAGTCCATTAAACCAGGTTTGGATCAACATTTTAGAGGATAACGCATGTTAGGTCTAGGTTAGGTCTGGGATTTGCCCACATCAGGCTCATACTTTCGCGTTTTTCACATACTCGTTGAACAGATCCTGGGTTATTTTCTGGTTTGGATCGCATAGTAATGTGGTACCACACTGAAACAGTCGATTAAACCAGGTTTCGATCAGTATTTTTGAGGATAACGCATGTTAGGTCTAGGTTAGGCCCGGGATTTTCACTCATCAGACTCATACTTTCGCATTCTCCTCATATTGTTGAACGGATCCTGGGTTTTTTCTGGTTTGGATCACGTAGTAATGTGGGACCACACAGAAACAATCAATTAAACCTGGTCTTGACAAATATTTTAGAGGATAACGCATGTTAGGTCTGGGTTAGGTCTAGGATTTGCCCTCGTCAGGCTCATACTTTCGCATATTTCTCATACTTCATGGCTAGATCCTGGGCTATTTCTGGATTGTATCACGTAGTAATGTGGTACCACACAGAAACAGTCAATTAAACCTGGTTTCGATCAATATTTTAGAGGATAACGCAAGTTAGGTCTGGGATAGGTCTGGGATTTTCCCTCATCAGGCTCATACTTTCACGTTTTTCACATACTTGTTGAACAGATCCTGGGTTTTTTCTGGATTGGGTCACGTAGTAGTGTGGTACCACACTGAAACAGTCGATTAAACCTGGTTTCGATCAATATTTTTGAGGATAACGCATGTTAGGTCTAGGTTAAGCCGGGGATTTTCACTCATCAGACTCATACTTTCGCATTCTTCACATACTTGTTGAACGGATCCTGGGTTTTTTCTGGTTTGGATCACGTAGTAATGTGGGACCACACTGAAACAGTCAATTAAACCTGGTTTCGATCAATATATTAGAGAATAATTCATGTTAGGTCTAGGTTAGGTCTGGGAGTTGCTCTCATCAGGCTCATACTTTCGCATATTTCTCACACTTCATGGCTAGATCCTGGGCTGTTTCTGGATTGTATCACGTAGTAATGTGGTACCACGCTGAAACAGTCAATTAAACCTCGTTTCGATCAATATTTTAGAGGATAACGCATGTTAGGTTTGGGTTAGGTCTAGGATTTGCCCTCATCAGGCTCATACTTTCGCATATTTCTCATACTTCATGGCTAGATCCTGGGCTGTTTCTGGATTGTATCACATAGTAATGTGGTACCACGCTGAAACAGTCGATTAAACCTAGTTTCGATCAATATTTTAGAGGATAACGCAAGTTAGGTCTGGCATAGGTCTGGGATTCGCCCTCATCAGGCTCATACTTTCGCGTTTTTCACATACTTGTTGAACTGATCCTGGGCTTTTTCTGGTTTGGATCACGTAGTAATGTGGTACCACACTGAAACAGTCAATTAAACCTGGTTTCGATCAATATTTTAGAGAATAATTCATGTTAGGTCTTGGTTAGGTCTGGGATTTGCTCTCATCAGGCTCATACTTTCGCAAACTTCACATACTCGTTTGACAGATCCTGTGTTATTTTCTGGTTTGGATCGCATAGTAATGTGGTACCACACTGAAACAGTCGATTAAACCAGATTTCGATCAATATTTTTGAGGATAACGCATATCAGGTCTAGGTTTGGCCTGGGATTTTCACTCATCAGACTCATACTTTCGCATTCTTCACATACTTGTTGAACGGATCCTGGGTTTTTTCTGGTTTGGATCACGTAGTAATGTGGGACCACCCTGAAACAGTCAATTAAACCTGGTTTCGATCAATATATTAGAGAATAATTCATGTTAGGTCTAGGTTAGGTCTGGGATTTGCTCTCATCAGGCTCATTCTTTCGCATATTTCTCATACTTGATGGCTAGATCCTGGGCTTTTTCTGGATTGCATCACGTAGTAATGAAGTACAACACTGAAACAGTCAATTATACCTGGTTTCCATCAATATCTTAGAGGACAACGCAAGTTAGGTCTGGGATAGGTCTGGGATTTGCCCACTTCAGGCTCATACTTTCGCGTTTTTCACATACTTGTTGAACAGATCCTGGGTTTTTTCTGGTTTGGATCACGTAGCAGTGTGGTACCACACTGAAACAGTCCATTAAACCAGGTTTGGATCAACATTTTAGAGGATAACGCATGTTAGGTCTAGGTTAGGTCTGGGATTTTCACTCATCAGACTCATACTTTCGCGTTTTTCACATACTTGTTGAACAGATCCTGGGTTTTTTCTGGTTTGGATCACGTAGTAGTGTGGTACCACACTGAAACAGTCCATTAAACCTGGTTTGGATCAACATTTTAGAGGATAACGCATGTTAGGTCTAGGTTAGGTCTGGGATTTCCACTCATCAGACTCATACTTTCGCATTCTTCACATACTTGTTGAACGTATCCTGGGTTTTTTCTGGTTTGGATCACGTAGTAATGTGGGACCACACTGAAACAATCAATTAAACCTGGTTTCGATCAATATATTAGAGAATAATTCATGTTAGGTCTAGGTTAGGTCTGGGATTTGCTCTCATCAGGCTCATTCTTTCGCATATTTCTCATACTTGATGGCTAGATCCAGGCCTTTTTCTGGATTGCATCACGTAGTAATGAAGTACAACACTGAAACAGTCAATTAAACCTGGTTTCCATCAATATCTTAGCGGACAACGCAAGTTAGGTCTGGGATAGGTCTGGGATTTGCCCACATCAGGCTCATACTTTCGCGTTTTTCACATACTCGTTGAACAGATCCTGGGTTATTTTCTGGTTTGGATCGCATAGTAATGTGGCACTACACTGAAACAGTCGATTAAACCAGGTTTCGATCAGTATTTTTGAGGATAACGCATGTTAGGTCTAGGTTAGGCCCGGGATTTTCACTCATCAGACTCATACTTTCGCATTCTTCTCATATTGTTGAACGGATCCTGGGTTTTTTCTGGTTTGGATCACGTAGTAATGTGGGACCACACAGAAACAATCAATTAAACCTGGTCTTGATAAATATTTTAGAGGATAACGCATGTTAGGTCTGGGTTAGGTCTAGGATTTGCCCTCGTCAGGCTCATACTTTCGCATATTTCTCATACTTCATGGCTAGATCCTGGGCTATTTCTGGATTGTATCACGTAGTAATGTGGTACCACACAGAAACAGTCAATTAAACCTGGTTTCGATCAATATTTTAGAGGATAACGCAAGTTAGGTCTGGGATAGGTCTGGGATTTTCCCTCATCAGGCTCATACTTTCACGTTTTTCACATACTTGTTGAACAGATCCTGGGTTTTTTCTGGATTGGGTCACGTAGTAGTGTGGTACCACACTGAAACAGTCGATTAAACCTGGTTTCGATCAATATTTTTGAGGATAACGCATGTTAGGTCTAGGTTAAGCCGGGGATTTTCACTCATCAGACTCATACTTTCGCATTCTTCACATACTTGTTGAACGGATCCTGGGTTTTTTCTGGTTTGGATCACGTAGTAATGTGGGACCACACTGAAACAGTCAATTAAACCTGGTTTCGATCAATATATTAGAGAATAATTCATGTTAGGTCTAGGTTAGGTCTGGGAGTTGCTCTCATCAGGCTCATACTTTCGCATATTTCTCACACTTCATGGCTAGATCCTGGGCTGTTTCTGGATTGTATCACGTAGTAATGTGGTACCACGCTGAAACAGTCAATTAAACCTCGTTTCGATCAATATTTTAGAGGATAACGCAAGTTAGGTCTGGCATAGGTCTGGGATTCGCCCTCATCAGGCTCATACTTTCGCGTTTTTCACATACTTGTTGAACAGATCCTGGGTTTTTTTCTGCATTGGGTCACGTAGTAGTCTGGTACCACACTGAAACAGTCGATTAAACCTGGTTTCGATCAATATTTTTGAGGATATCGCATGTTAGGTCTAGGTTAGGCCTGGGATTTGCCCTCATCAGACTCATTCTTTCGCATATTTCTCATACTAGATGGCTAGTTCCTGGGCTTTTTCTGGATTGCATCACGTAGTAATGAAGTACAACACTGAAACACTCAATTAAACCTGGTTTCGATCAATATTATTGAGGATAACGCATGTTAGGTCTAGGTTAGGCCTGGGATTTTCAATCATCAGACTCATACTTTCGCATTCTTCACATACTTGTTGAACGGATCTTGGGTTTTTTCTGGTGTGAATCACGTAGTAATGTGGTACCACACTGAAACAATCAATTAAACCTGATTTTGATCAATATTTTAGAGAATAATTCATGTTAGGTCTAGGTTAGGTCTGGGATTTGCTCTCGTCAGGCTAATTCTTTCGCATATTTCTCATACTTGACGGCTAGATCCTGGGCTTTTTCTGGATTGCATCACGTAGTAATGAAGTACAACACTGAAACAGTCAATTAAACCTGGTTTCGATCAATTTTTTAGAGAATAATTCATGTTAGGTCTAGGTTAGGTCTGGGTTTTGCTCTCATCAGGCTCATTCTTTCGCATATTTCTCATACTTGAATGCTAGATCCTGGGCTTTCTCTGGATTGCATCACGTAGTAGTGAAGTACAACACTGAAGCAGTCAATTAAACCTGGTTTCCATCAATATTTTAGAGGACAACGCATGTTAGGTCTAGGTTAGGCCTGGGATTTGCTCTCATCAGGGTCATACTTTCGCAGTTTTAACATACATGTTGACCTGATCGAGGGTTTTTGCTGGTATGGTTCACGTAGTGATGTGGTACCACACTGAAACATTGAATTAAACCTGGTCTTGATAAATATTTTAGAGGATAACGCATGTTAGGTTTGGGTTAGGTCTAGGATTTGCCCTCATCAGGCTCATACTTTCGCATATTTCTCATACTTCATGGCTAGATCCTGGGCTGTTTCTGGATTGTATCACATAGTAATGTGGTACCACGCTGAAACAGTCGATTAAACCTAGTTTCGATCAATATTTTAGAGGATAACGCAAGTTAGGTCTGGCATAGGTCTGGGATTCGCCCTCATCAGGCTCATACTTTCGCGTTTTTCACATACTTGTTGAACTGATCCTGGGCTTTTTCTGGTTTGGATCACGTAGTAATGTGGTACCACACTGAAACAGTCAATTAAACCTGGTTTCGATCAATATTTTAGAGAATAATTCATGTTAGGTCTTGGTTAGGTCTGGGATTTGCTCTCATCAGGCTCATACTTTCGCAAACTTCACATACTCGTTTGACAGATCCTGTGTTATTTTCTGGTTTGGATCGCATAGTAATGTGGTACCACACTGAAACAGTCGATTAAACCAGATTTCGATCAATATTTTTGAGGATAACGCATATCAGGTCTAGGTTAGGCCTGGGATTTTCACTCATCAGACTCATACTTTCGCATTCTTCACATACTTGTTGAACGGATCCTGGGTTTTTTCTGGTTTGGATCACGTAGTAATGTGGGACCACCCTGAAACAGTCAATTAAACCTGGTTTCGATCAATATATTAGAGAATAATTCATGTTAGGTCTAGGTTAGGTCTGGGATTTGCTCTCATCAGGCTCATTCTTTCGCATATTTCTCATACTTGATGGCTAGATCCTGGGCTTTTTCTGGATTGCATCACGTAGTAATGAAGTACAACACTGAAACAGTCAATTATACCTGGTTTCCATCAATATCTTAGAGGACAACGCAAGTTAGGTCTGGGATAGGTCTGGGATTTGCCCACTTCAGGCTCATACTTTCGCGTTTTTCACATACTTGTTGAACAGATCCTGGGTTTTTTCTGGTTTGGATCACGTAGTAGTGTGGTACCACACTGAAACAGTCCATTAAACCAGGTTTGGATCAACATTTTAGAGGATAACGCATGTTAGGTCTAGGTTAGGTCTGGGATTTTCACTCATCAGACTCATACTTTCGCGTTTTTCACATACTTGTTGAACAGATCCTGGGTTTTTTCTGGATTGGGTCACGTAGTAGTGTGGTACCACACTGAAACAGTCGATTAAACCTGGTTTCCATCAATATTTTAGAGGACAACGCATGTTAGGTCTAGGTTAGGCCTGGGATTTGCTCTCATCAGGGTCATACTTTCGCAGTTTTAACATACATGTTGACCTGATCGAGGGTTTTTGCTGGTATGGTTCACGTAGTGATGTGGTACCACACTGAGACATTGAATTAAACCTGGTCTTGATAAATATTTTAGAGGATAACGCATGTTAGGTTTGGGTTAGGTCTAGGATTTGCCCTCATCAGGCTCATACTTTCGCATATTTCTCATACTTCATGGCTAGATCCTGGGCTGTTTCTGGATTGTATCACATAGTAATGTGGTACCACGCTGAAACAGTCGATTAAACCTAGTTTCGATCAATATTTTAGAGGATAACGCAAGTTAGGTCTGGGATAGGTCAGGGATTTGCCCACTTCAGGCTCATACTTTCGCGTTTTTCACATACTTGTTGAACAGATCCTGGGTTTTTTCTGGTTTGGATCACGTAGTAGTGTGGTACCACACTGAAACAGTCCATTAAACCTGGTTTGGATCAACATTTTAGAGGATAACGCATGTTAGGTCTAGGTTAGGTCTGGGATTTCCACTCATCAGACTCATACTTTCGCATTCTTCACATACTTGTTGAACTGATCCTGGGCTTTTTCTGGTTTGGATCACGTAGTAATGTGGTACCACACCGAAACAGTCAATTAAACCTGGTTTCGATCAATATTTTAGAGAATAATTCATGTTAGGTCTAGGTTAGGTCTGGGATTTGCTCTTATCAGGCTCATACTTTCGCACACTTCACATACTCGTTTGACAGATCCTGTGTTATTTTCTGGTTTGGATCGCATAGTAATGTGGTACCACACTGAAACAGTCGATTAAACCAGGTTTCGATCAATATTTTTGAGGATAACGCATGTTAGGTCTAGGTTAGGCCTGGGATTTTCACTCATCAGACTCATACTTTCGCATTCTTCACATACTTGTTGAACGGACCTGGGTTTTTTCTGGTTTGGATTACGTAGTAATGTGGGACCACACTGAAACAGTCAATTAAACCTGGTTTCGATCAATATATTAGAGAATAATTCATGTTAGGTCTAGGTTAGGTCTGGGATTTGCTCTCATCAGGCTCATTCTTTCGCATATTTCTCATACTTGATGGCTAGATCCTGGGCTTTTTCTGGATTGCATCACGTAGTAATGAAGTACAACACTGAAACAGTCAATTAAACCTGGTTTCCATCAATATCTTAGAGGACAACGCAAATTAGGTCTGGGATAGGTCTGGGATTTGCCCACATCAGGCTCATACTTTCGCGTTTTTCACATACTTGTTGAACAGATCCTGGGTTTTTTCTGGTTTGGATCACGTAGTAGTGTGGTACCACACTGAAACAGTCCATGAAACCTGGTTTGGATCAACATTTTAGAGGATAACGCATGTTAGGTCTAGGTTAGGTCTGGGATTTTCACTCATCAGACTCATACTTTCGCATTCTTCACATACTTGTTGAACGGATCCTGGGTTTTTTCTGGTTTGGATCACGTAGTAATGTGGGACCACACTGAAACAATCAATTAAACCTGGTCTTGATAAATATTTTAGAGGATAACGCATGTTAGGTCTGGGATAGGTCTGGGATTTGCCCTCATCAGACTCATACTTTCGCACACTTCACATACTCGTTGAACTGATCCTGGGTTATTTTCTGGTTTGGATCACGTAGTAATGTGGGACCACACTGAAACAGTCAATTAAACCTGGTTCCGATCAATATATTAGAGAATAATTCATGTTAGGTCTAGGTTAGGTCTGGGAGTTGCTCTCATCAGGCTCATACTTTCGCATATTTCTCACACTTCATGGCTAGATCCTGGGCTGTTTCTGGATTGTATCACGTAGTAATGTGGTACCACGCTGAAACAGTCAATTAAACCTCGTTTCGATCAATATCTTAGAGGACAACGCAAGTTAGGTCTGGGATTGGTCTGGGATTTTCCCTCATCAGGCTCATACTTTCGCGTTTTTCACATACTTGATGAACAGATCCTGGGTTTTTTTCTGGATTGGGTCACGTAGTAGTCTGGTACCACACTGAAACAGTCGATTAAACCTGGTTTCGATCAATATTTTTGAGGATATCGCATGTTAGGTCTAGGTTAGGCCTGGGATTTTCACTCATCAGACTCATACTTTCGCATTCTTCTCATATTGTTGAACGGATCCTGGGTTTTTTCTGGTTTGGATCACGTAGTAATGTGGGACCACACAGAAACAATCAATTAAACCTGGTCTTGATAAATATTTTAGAGGATAACGCATGTTAGGTCTAGGTTAGGTCTGGGAGTTGCTCTCATCAGGCTCATACTTTCGCATATTTCTCACACTTCATGGCTAGATCCTGGGCTGTTTCTGGATTGTATCACGTAGTAATGTGGTACCACGCTGAAACAGTCAATTAAACCTCGTTTCGATCAATATTTTAGAGGATAACGCAAGTTAGGTCTGGCATAGGTCTGGGATTCGCCCTCATCAGGCTCATACTTTCGCGTTTTTCACATACTTGTTGAACTGATCCTGGGCTTTTTCTGGTTTGGATCACGTAGTAATGTGGTACCACACTGAAACAGTCAATTAAACCTGGTTTCGATCAATATTTTAGAGAATAATTCATGTTAGGTCTTGGTTAGGTCTGGGATTTGCTCTCATCAGGCTCATACTTTCGCAAACTTCACATACTCGTTTGACAGATCCTGTGTTATTTTCTGGTTTGGATCGCATAGTAATGTGGTACCACACTGAAACAGTCGATTAAACCAGATTTCGATCAATATTTTTGAGGATAACGCATATCAGGTCTAGGTTAGGCCTGGGATTTTCACTCATCAGACTCATACTTTCGCATTCTTCACATACTTGTTGAACGGATCCTGGGTTTTTTCTGGTTTGGATCACGTAGTAATGTGGGACCACCCTGAAACAGTCAATTAAACCTGGTTTCGATCAATATATTAGAGAATAATTCATGTTAGGTCTAGGTTAGGTCTGGGATTTGCTCTCATCAGGCTCATTCTTTCGCATATTTCTCATACTTGATGGCTAGATCCTGGGCTTTTTCTGGATTGCATCACGTAGTAATGAAGTACAACACTGATACAGTCAATTATACCTGGTTTCCATCAATATCTTAGAGGACAACGCATGTTAGGTCTGGGATAGGTCTGGGATTTGCCCACTTCAGGCTCATACTTTCGCGTTTTTCACATACTTGTTGAACAGATCCTGGGTTTTTTCTGGTTTGGATCACGTAGTAGTGTGGTACCACACTGAAACAGTCCATTAAACCAGGTTTGGATCAACATTTTAGAGGATATCGCATGTTAGGTCTAGGTTAGGTCTGGGATTTTCACTCATCAGACTCATACTTTCGCGTTTTTCACATACTTGTTGAACAGATCCTGGGTTTTTTCTGGATTGGGTCACGTAGTAGTGTGGTACCACACTGAAACAGTCGATTAAACCTGGTTTCCATCAATATTTTAGAGGACAACGCATGTTAGGTCTAGGTTAGGCCTGGGATTTGCTCTCATCAGGGTCATACTTTCGCAGTTTTAACATACATGTTGACCTGATCGAGGGTTCTTGCTGGTATGGTTCCCGTAGTGATGTGGTACCACACTGAAACATTGAATTAAACCTGGTCTTGATAAATATTTTAGAGGATAACGCATGTTAGGTTTGGGTTAGGTCTAGGATTTGCCCTCATCAGGCTCATACTTTCGCATATTTCTCATACTTCATGGCTAGATCCTGGGCTGTTTCTGGATTGTATCACATAGTAATGTGGTACCACGCTGAAACAGTCGATTAAACCTAGTTTCGATCAATATTTTAGAGGATAACGCAAGTTAGGTCTGGGATAGGTCTGGGATTTGCCCACTTCAGGCTCATACTTTCGCGTTTTTCACATACTTGTTGAACAGATCCTGGGTTTTTTCTGGTTTGGATCACGTAGTAGTGTGGTACCACACTGAAACAGTCCATTAAACCTGGTTTGGATCAACATTTTAGAGGATAACGCATGTTAGGTCTAGGTTAGGTCTGGGATTTCCACTCATCAGACTCATACTTTCGCATTCTTCACATACTTGTTAACGTATCCTGGGTTTTTTCTGGTTTGGATCACGTAGTAATGTGGGACCACACTGAAACAATCAATTAAACCTGGTTTCGATCAATATATTAGAGAATAATTCATGTTAGGTCTAGGTTAGGTCTGGGATTTGCTCTCATCAGGCTCGTTCTTTCGCATATTTCTCATACTTGATGGCTAGATCCAGGCCTTTTTCTGGATTGCATCACGTAGTAATGAAGTACAACACTGAAACAGTCAATTAAACCTGGTTTCCATCAATATCTTAGCGGACAACGCAAGTTAGGTCTGGGATAGGTCTGGGATTTGCCCACATCAGGCTCATACTTTCGCGTTTTTCACATACTCGTTGAACAGATCCTGAGTTATTTTCTGGTTTGGATCGCATAGTAATGTGGTACCACACTGAAACAGTCGATTAAACCAGGTTTCGATCAGTATTTTTGAGGATAACGCATGTTAGGTCTAGGTTAGGCCCGGGATTTTCACTCATCAGACTCATACTTTCGCATTCTTCTCATATTGTTGAACGGATCCTGGGTTTTTTCTGGTTTGGATCACGTAGTAATGTGGGACCACACAGAAACAATCAATTAAACCTGGTCTTGATAAATATTTTAGAGGATAACGCATGTTAGGTCTAGGTTAGGTCTGGGAGTTGCTCTCATCAGGCTCATACTTTCGCATATTTCTCACACTTCATGGCTAGATCCTGGGCTGTTTCTGGATTGTATCACGTAGTAATGTGGTACCACGCTGAAACAGTCAATTAAACCTCGTTTCGATCAATATTTTAGAGGATAACGCAAGTTAGGTCTGGCATAGGTCTGGGATTCGCCCTCATCAGGCTCATACTTTCGCGTTTTTCACATACTTGTTGAACTGATCCTGGGCTTTTTCTGGTTTGGATCACGTAGTAATGTGGTACCACACTGAAACAGTCAATTAAACCTGGTTTCGATCAATATTTTAGAGAATAATTCATGTTAGGTCTTGGTTAGGTCTGGGATTTGCTCTCATCAGGCTCATACTTTCGCAAACTTCACATACTCGTTTGACAGATCCTGTGTTATTTTCTGGTTTGGATCGCATAGTAATGTGGTACCACACTGAAACAGTCGATTAAACCAGATTTCGATCAATATTTTTGAGGATAACGCATATCAGGTCTAGGTTAGGCCTGGGATTTTCACTCATCAGACTCATACTTTCGCATTCTTCACATACTTGTTGAACGGATCCTGGGTTTTTTCTGGTTTGGATCACGTAGTAATGTGGGACCACCCTGAAACAGTCAATTAAACCTGGTTTCGATCAATATATTAGAGAATAATTCATGTTAGGTCTAGGTTAGGTCTGGGATTTGCTCTCATCAGGCTCATTCTTTCGCATATTTCTCATACTTGATGGCTAGATCCTGGGCTTTTTCTGGATTGCATCACGTAGTAATGAAGTACAACACTGATACAGTCAATTATACCTGGTTTCCATCAATATCTTAGAGGACAACGCATGTTAGGTCTGGGATAGGTCTGGGATTTGCCCACTTCAGGCTCATACTTTCGCGTTTTTCACATACTTGTTGAACAGATCCTGGGTTTTTTCTGGTTTGGATCACGTAGTAGTGTGGTACCACACTGAAACAGTCCATTAAACCAGGTTTGGATCAACATTTTAGAGGATATCGCATGTTAGGTCTAGGTTAGGTCTGGGATTTTCACTCATCAGACTCATACTTTCGCGTTTTTCACATACTTGTTGAACAGATCCTGGGTTTTTTCTGGATTGGGTCACGTAGTAGTGTGGTACCACACTGAAACAGTCGATTAAACCTGGTTTCCATCAATATTTTAGAGGACAACGCATGTTAGGTCTAGGTTAGGCCTGGGATTTGCTCTCATCAGGGTCATACTTTCGCAGTTTTAACATACATGTTGACCTGATCGAGGGTTCTTGCTGGTATGGTTCCCGTAGTGATGTGGTACCACACTGAAACATTGAATTAAACCTGGTCTTGATAAATATTTTAGAGGATAACGCATGTTAGGTTTGGGTTAGGTCTAGGATTTGCCCTCATCAGGCTCATACTTTCGCATATTTCTCATACTTCATGGCTAGATCCTGGGCTGTTTCTGGATTGTATCACATAGTAATGTGGTACCACGCTGAAACAGTCGATTAAACCTAGTTTCGATCAATATTTTAGAGGATAACGCAAGTTAGGTCTGGGATAGGTCTGGGATTTGCCCACTTCAGGCTCATACTTTCGCGTTTTTCACATACTTGTTGAACAGATCCTGGGTTTTTTCTGGTTTGGATCACGTAGTAGTGTGGTACCACACTGAAACAGTCCATTAAACCTGGTTTGGATCAACATTTTAGAGGATAACGCATGTTAGGTCTAGGTTAGGTCTGGGATTTCCACTCATCAGACTCATACTTTCGCATTCTTCACATACTTGTTGAACGTATCCTGGGTTTTTTCTGGTTTGGATCACGTAGTAATGTGGGACCACACTGAAACAATCAATTAAACCTGGTTTCGATCAATATATTAGAGAATAATTCATGTTAGGTCTAGGTTAGGTCTGGGATTTGCTCTCATCAGGCTCGTTCTTTCGCATATTTCTCATACTTGATGGCTAGATCCAGGCCTTTTTCTGGATTGCATCACGTAGTAATGAAGTACAACACTGAAACAGTCAATTAAACCTGGTTTCCATCAATATCTTAGCGGACAACGCAAGTTAGGTCTGGGATAGGTCTGGGATTTGCCCACATCAGGCTCATACTTTCGCGTTTTTCACATACTCGTTGAACAGATCCTGAGTTATTTTCTGGTTTGGATCGCATAGTAATGTGGTACCACACTGAAACAGTCGATTAAACCAGGTTTCGATCAGTATTTTTGAGGATAACGCATGTTAGGTCTAGGTTAGGCCCGGGATTTTCACTCATCAGACTCATACTTTCGCATTCTTCTCATATTGTTGAACGGATCCTGGGTTTTTTCTGGTTTGGATCACGTAGTAATGTGGGACCACACAGAAACAATCAATTAAACCTGGTCTTGATAAATATTTTAGAGGATAACGCATGTTAGGTCTAGGTTAGGTCTGGGAGTTGCTCTCATCAGGCTCATACTTTCGCATATTTCTCACACTTCATGGCTAGATCCTGGGCTGTTTCTGGATTGTATCACGTAGTAATGTGGTACCACGCTGAAACAGTCAATTAAACCTCGTTTCGATCAATATTTTAGAGGATAACGCAAGTTAGGTCTGGCATAGGTCTGGGATTCGCCCTCATCAGGCTCATACTTTCGCGTTTTTCACATACTTGTTGAACAGATCCTGGGTTTTTTTCAGCATTGGGTCACGTAGTAGTCTGGTACCACACTGAAACAGTCGATTAAACCTGGTTTCGATCAATATTTTTGAGGATATCGCATGTTAGGTCTAGGTTAGGCCTGGGATTTTCACTCATCAGACTCATACTTTCGCGTTTTTCACATACTTGTTGAACTGATCCTGGGCTTTTTCTGGTTTGGATCACGTAGTAATGTGGTACCACACCGAAACAGTCAATTAAACCTGGTTTCGATCAATATTTTAGAGAATAATTCATGTTAGGTCTAGGTTAGGTCTGGGATTTGCTCTCATCAGGCTCATACTTTCGCACACTTCACATACTCGTTTGACAGATCCTGTGTTATTTTCTGGTTTGGATCGCATAGTAATGTGGTACCACACTGAAACAGTCGATTAAACCAGGTTTCGATCAATATTTTTGAGGATAACGCATGTTAGGTCTAGGTTAGGCCTGGGATTTTCACTCGTCAGACTCATACTTTCGCATTCTTCACATACTTGTTGAACGGACCTGGGTTTTTTCTGGTTTGGATTACGTAGTAATGTGGGACCACACTGAAACAGTCAATTAAACCTGGTTTCGATCAATATATTAGAGAATAATTCATGTTAGGTCTAGGTTAGGTCTGGGATTTGCTCTCATCAGGCTCATTCTTTCGCATATTTCTCATACTTGATGGCTAGATCCTGGGCTTTTTCTGGATTGCATCACGTAGTAATGAAGTACAACACTGAAACAGTCAATTAAACCTGGTTTCCATCAATATCTTAGAGGACAACGCAAATTAGGTCTGGGATAGGTCTGGGATTTGCCCACATCAGGCTCATACTTTCGCGTTTTTCACATACTTGTTGAACAGATCCTGGGTTTTTTCTGGTTTGGATCACGTAGTAGTGTGGTACCACACTGAAACAGTCCATGAAACCTGGTTTGGATCAACATTTTAGAGGATAACGCATGTTAGGTCTAGGTTAGGTCTGGGATTTTCACTCATCAGACTCATACTTTCGCATTCTTCACATACTTGTTGAACGGATCCTGGGTTTTTTCTGGTTTGGATCACGTAGTAATGTGGGACCACACTGAAACAATCAATTAAACCTGGTCTTGATAAATATTTTAGAGGATAACGCATGTTAGGTCTGGGATAGGTCTGGGATTTGCCCTCATCAGACTCATACTTTCGCACACTTCACATACTCGTTGAACTGATCCTGGGTTATTTTCTGGTTTGGATCACGTAGTAATGTGGGACCACACTGAAACAGTCAATTAAACCTGGTTCCGATCAATATATTAGAGAATAATTCATGTTAGGTCTAGGTTAGGTCTGGGAGTTGCTCTCATCAGGCTCATACTTTCGCATATTTCTCACACTTCATGGCTAGATCCTGGGCTGTTTCTGGATTGTATCACGTAGTAATGTGGTACCACGCTGAGACAGTCAATCAAACCTGGTTTCGATCAATATTTTAGAGGACAATGCAAGTTAGGTCTGGGATAGGTCTGGGATTTGCCCACATCAGGGTCATACTTTCGCATTTGTTCACATACTTGTTGAACAGATCCTGGGTTTCTTCTGGTTTGGATCGGGCAGTAATGTGTTACCACACTGAGACAGCCCACTAAACCTGGTTTCGATCAATATTTTAGAGGATAACGAAAGTTATGTCTAGGTTAGGCCTGGGATTTGCCCTCATCAGACTCATTCTTTCGCATATTTCTCATACTAGATGGCTAGTTCCTGGGCTTTTTCGGGATTGCATCACGTAGTAATGAAGTACAACACTGAAACACTCAATTAAACCTGGTTTCGATCAATATTATTGAGGATAACGCATGTTAGGTCTAGGTTAGGCCTGGGACTTTCAATCATCAGACTCATACTTTCGCATACTTCACATACTTGTTGAACGGATCTTGGGTTTTTTCTGGTGTGAATCACGTAGTAATGTGGTACCACACTGAAACAATCAATTAAACCTGATTTTGATCAATATTTTAGAGAATAATTCATGTTAGGTCTAGGTTAGGTCTGGGATTTGCTCTCGTCAGGTTAATTCTTTCGCATATTTCTCATACTTGACGGCTAGATCCTGGGCTTTTTCTGGATTGCATCACGTAGTAATGAAGTACAACACTGAAACAGTCAATTAGACCTGGTTTCGATCAATTTTTTAGAGAATAATTCATGTTAGGTCTAGGTTAGGTCTGGGTTTTGCTCTCATCAGGCTCATTCTTTCGCATATTTCTCATACTTGAATGCTAGATCCTGGGCTTTCTCTGGATTGCATCACGTAGTAGTGAAGTACAACACTGAAGCAGTCAATTAAACCTGGTTTCCATCAATATTTTAGAGGACAACGCATGTTAGGTCTAGGTTAGGCCTGGGATTTGCTCTCATCAGGGTCATACTTTCGCAGTTTTAACATACATGTTGACCTGATCGAGGGTTTTTGCTGGTATGGTTCACGTAGTGATGTGGTACCACACTGAAACATTGAATTAAACCTGGTCTTGATAAATATTTTAGAGGATAACGCATGTTAGGTTTGGGTTAGGTCTAGGATTTGCCCTCATCAGGCTCATACTTTCGCATATTTCTCATACTTCATGGCTAGATCCTGGGCTGTTTCTGGATTGTATCACATAGTAATGTGGTACCACGCTGAAACAGTCGATTAAACCTGGTTTCGATCAATATTTTAGAGGATAACGCAAGTTAGGTCTGACATAGGTCTGGGATTCGCCCTCATCAGGCTCATACTTTCGCGTTTTTCACATACTTGTTGAACTGATCCTGGGCTTTTTCTGGTTTGGATCGCGTAGTAATGTGGTACCACACTGAAACAGTCAATTAAACCTGGTTTCGATCAATATTTTAGAGAATAATTCATGTTAGGTCTTGGTTAGGTATGGGATTTGCTCTCATCAGGCTCATACTTTCGCACACTTCACATACTCGTTTGACAGATCCTGTGTTATTTTCTGGTTTGGATCGCATAGTAATGTGGTACCACACTGAAACAGTCGATTAAACCAGATTTCGATCAATATTTTTGAGGATAACGCATATCAGGTCTAGGTTAGGCCTGGGATTTTCACTCATCAGACTCATACTTTCGCATTCTTCACATACTTGTTGAACGGATCCTGGGTTTTTTCTGGTTTGGATCACGTAGTAATGTTGGACCACCCTGAAACAGTCAATTAAACCTGGTTTCGATCAATATATTAGAGAATAATTCATGTTAGGTCTAGGTTAGGTCTGGGATTTGCTCTCATCAGGCTCATTCTTTCGCATATTTCTCATACTTGATGGCTAGATCCTGGGCTTTTTCTGGATTGCATCACGTAGTAATGAAGTACAACACTGAAACAGTCAATTATACCTGGTTTCCATCAATATCTTAGAGGACAACGCAAGTTAGGTCTGGGATAGGTCTGGGATTTGCCCACTTCAGGCTCATACTTTCGCGTTTTTCACATACTTGTTGAACAGATCCTGGGTTTTTTCTGGTTTGGATCACGTAGTAGTGTGGTACCACACTGAAACAGTCCATTAAACCAGGTTTGGATCAACATTTTAGAGGATAACGCATGTTAGGTCTAGGTTAGGTCTGGGATTTTCACTCATCAGACTCATACTTTCGCGTTTTTCACATACTTGTTGAACAGATCCTGGGTTTTTTCTGGTTTGGATCACGTAGTAGTGTGGTACCACACTGAAACAGTCCATTAAACCTGGTTTGGATCAACATTTTAGAGGATAACGCATGTTAGGTCTAGGTTAGGTCTGGGATTTCCACTCATCAGACTCATACTTTCGCATTCTTCACATACTTGTTGAACGTATCCTGGGTTTTTTCTGGTTTGGATCACGTAGTAATGTGGGACCACACTGAAACAATCAATTAAACCTGGTCTTGATAAATATTTTAGAGGATAACGCATGTTAGGTCTGGGATAGGTCTGGGATTTGCCCTCATCAGACTCATACTTTCGCACACTTCACATACTCGTTGAACAGATCCTGGGTTATTTTCTGGTTTGGATCCCATAGTAATGTGGTACCACACTGAAACAGTCGATTAAACCAGGTTTCGATCAATATTTTTGAGGATAACGCATGTTAGGTCTAGGTTAGGCCTGGGATTTTCACTCATCAGACTCATACATTCGCATTCTTCTCATACTTGTTGAACGGATCCTGGGTTTTTGCTGGTTTGGATCACGTAGTAATGTGGGACCACACAGAAACAATCAATTAAACCAGGTCTTGATAAATATTTTAGAGGATAACGCATGTTAGGTCTGGGATAGGTCTGGGATTTTCACTCATCAGACTCATACTTTCGCATTCTTCTCAGACTTGTTGAACGGATCCAGGGTTTTTTCTAGTTTGGATCACGTAGTAATGTGGTACCACACTGAAACAGTCAATTAAACCTGGTTTTGATCAATATTTTAGAGAATAATTCATGTTAGGTCTAGGTTAGGTCTGGGATTTGCTCTCATCAGGCTCATTCTTTCGCATATTTCTCATACTTGATGGCTAGATCCTGGGCTTTTTCTGGATTGCATCACGTAGTAATGAAGTACAACACTGAAACAGTCAATTAAACCTGGTTTCCATCAATATCTTAGAGGACAACGCAAGTTAGGTCTGGGATAGGTCTGGGATTTGCCCACATCAGACTCATACTTTCGCGTTTTTCACATACTTGTTGAACAGATCCTGGGTTTTTTCTGGTTTGGATCACGTAGTAATGTGGGACCACACTGAAACAATCAATTAAACCTGGTCTTGATAAATATTTTAGAGGATAACGCATGTTAGGTCTGGGATAGGTCTGGGATTTGCCCTCATCAGACTCATACTTTCGCACACTTCACATACTCGTTGAACAGATCCTGGGTTATTTTCTGGTTTGGATCACATAGTAATGTGGTACCACACTGAAACAGTCGATTAAACCAGGTTTCGATCAATATTTTTGAGGACAACGCATGTTAGGTCTAGGTTAGGCCTGGGATTTTCACTCATCAGACTCATACATTCGCATTCTTCTCATACTTGTTGAACGGATCCTGGGTTTTTGCTGGTTTGGATCACGTAGTAATGTGGGACCACACAGAAACAATCAATTAAACCAGGTCTTGATAAATATTTTAGAGGATAACGCATGTTAGGTCTGGGATAGGTCTGGGATTTTCACTCATCAGACTCATACTTTCGCATTCTTCTCAGACTTGTTGAACGGATCCAGGGTTTTTTCTAGTTTGGATCACGTAGTAATGTGGTACCACACTGAAACAGTCAATTAAACCTGGTTTTGATCAATATTTTAGAGAATAATTCATGTTAGGTCTAGGTTAGGTCTGGGATTTTCACTCATCAGACTCTTACTTTCGCATTCTTCACATACTTGTTGAACGGATCCTGGGTTTATTCTGGTTTGGTTCACGTAGTAATGTGGTACCACACTGAAACATTCAATTAAACCTGATCTTCATAAATATTTCAGAGTATAACGCATGTTAGGTCTGGGTTAGGTCTAGGATTTGCCCTCATCAGGCTCATACTTTCGCATATTTCTCATACTTCATGGCTAGATCCTGGGCTGTTCCTGGATTGTATCACGTAGTAATGTGGTACCACGCTGAAACAGTCAATTAAACCTGGTTTCGATCCATATTTTAGAGGATAACGCAAGTTAGGTCTGGCATAGGTCTGGGATTCGCCCTCATCAGACTCATACTTTCGCGTTTTTCACATACTTGTTGAACTGATCCTGGGCTTTTTCTGGTTTGGATCACGTAGTAATGTGGTACCACGCTGAAACAGTCAATTAAACCTGGTTTCGATCCATATTTTAGAGGATAACGCAAGTTAGGTCTGGCATAGGTCTGGGATTCGCCCACATCAGGCTCATACATTCGCGTTTTTCACATACTCGTTGAACAGATCCTGGGTTATTTTCTGGTTTGGATCGCATAGTAATGTGGTACCACACTGAAACAGTCGATTAAACCAGGTTTCGATCAATATTTTTCAGGATAACGCATGTTAGGTCTAGGTTAGGCCTGGGATTTTCACTCATCAGTCTCTTACTTTCGCATTCTTCACATACTTGTTGAACGGATCCTGGGTTTTTTCTGGTTTGGATCACGTAGTAATGTGGGATCACGCTGAAACAGTCAATTAAACCTGGTTTCGATCAATATTTTAGAGAATAATTCATGTTAGGTCTAGGTAAGGTCTGGGATTTTCACTCATCAGACTCATACTTTCGCATTCTTCACATACTTGTTGAACGGATCCTGGGTTTTTTCTGGTTTGGATCACGTAGTAATGTGGTACCACACTGAAACAGTCGATTGAACCTGGTTTCGATCAGTATTTTAGAGGATAACGCAACATAAGTCTGGGATAGGTCTGGGATTTGACCTCATCAGACTCATACTTTCGCGTTTTTCACATACTTGTTGAAGAGATCCTGGGTTTTTTCTGGTTTGGACCACGGAGTAGTGTGGTACCACACTGAAACAGTCCATTAAACCTGCTTGCGCTCAATATTTTAGAGGATAACGCATGTTAGGACTGTGTTAGGTCTAGGATTTGCCCTCATCTGGCTCATTCTTTCGCATATTTCTCAATCTTGATGGCTAGATCCTGGACTTTTTCTGGATTGCATCACGTAGTAATGTGGTACCACACTGAAACATTCAATTAAACCTGGTCTTGCTAAATATTTTAGAGGATAACGCATGTTAGGTCTGGGTTAGGTCTAGGATTTGCCCTCATCAGGCTCATACTTTCGCATATTTCTCATACTTCATGGCTAGATCCTGGGCTTTTTCTGGATTGTATCACGTAGTAATGAAGTACAACACTGAAACAGTCAATTAAACCTGGTTTCCATCAATATCTTAGAGGATATCGCAAGTTAGGTCTGGGATAGGTCTTGGACTTGCCCTCATCAGCCTCATACTTTCGCGTTTTTCACATACTTGTTGAACAGATCCTGGGTTTTTTCTGGTTTGGATCACGTAGTAGTGTGGTACCACACTGAAACAGTCCATTAAACCTGGTTTGGATCAATATCTTAGAGGATAGCGCATGTTAGGTCTAGGTTAGGTCTGGGATTTGCTCTCATCAGGCTCATTCTTTCGCATATTTCTCATACTTGATGGCTAGATCCTGGGCTTTTTCTGGATTGCATCTCGTAGTAATGTAGTACCACACTGAAACAGTCAATGAAACCTGGTTTCCATCAATATTTTAGAGGACAACGCAAGTTAGGTCTAGGTAAGGCCTGAGATTTTCACTGATCAGACTCATACTTTCGCATCCTTCACATACTTGTTGAACGGAACCTGGGTTTTTTCTGGTTTGGATCACGTAGTAATGTGGTACCTCAGTGAAACAGTTAATTAAACCTGGTTTCGATCAATATTTTAGAGGATAACGCAAGTTAGGTCTGGGATAGGTCTGGGATTTGCCCTCATCAGGCTCATACTTTCGCCTTTTTCACATACTTGTTGAACAGATCAAGGGTTTTTTCTGGTTTGGGTCACGTAGTACTGTGATACCACACTGAAACAGTCGATTAAACCTGGTTTCGATCAATATTTTAGAGGATAACGCATGTTAGGTCTAGGATAGCCCTGGGATTTTCACTCATCAGACTCATACTTTCGCATTCTTCACATACTTGTTGAACTGATCCTGGGTTTTTTCTGGTTTGGATCACGTAGTAATGTGGTACCACACTGAAACAGTCAATTAAACCTGGTTTCGATCAATATTTTAGAAAATAATTCATGTTAGGTCTAGGTTGTGTCTGGGATTTGCTCTCATCAGGCTCATACTTTCGCACACTTCACATACTCGTTTGACAGATCCTGGGTTATTTTCTGGTTTGGATCGCATAGTAATGTGGTACCACACTGAAACAGTCGATTAAACCAGGTTTCGATCAATATTTTTGAGGATAACGCATGTTAGGTCTAGGTTAGGCCTGGGATTTTCACACATCAGACTCATACTTTCGCATTCTTCACATACTTGTTGAACGGATCCTGGGTTTTTACTGGTTTGGATCACGTAGTAATGTGGGACCACACTGAAACAGTCAATTAAGCCTGGTTTCGATCAATATTTTAGAGAATAATTCATGTTAGGTCTAGGTTAGGTCTGGGATTTGCTCTCATCAGGCTCATCCTTTCGCATATTTCTCATACCTGATGGCTAGATCCTGGGCTTTTTTTGGATTGCATCACGTAGTAATGTAGTACCACACTGAAACAGTCAATGAAACCTGGTTTCCATCAATATTTTAGAGGACAACGCAAGTTAGGTCTAGGTAAGGCCTGAGATTTTCACTGATCAGACTCATACTTTCGCATCCTTCACATACTTGTTGAACGGATCCTGGGTTTTTTCTGGTTTGGATCACGTAGTAGTGTGGGACCACACTGAAACAATCAATTAAACCTGGTCTTGATAAATATTTTAGAGGATAGCGCATGTTAGGTCTGGGATAGGTCTGGGATTTGCCCTCATCAGACTCATACTTTCGCGTTTTTCACATACTTGTTGGACAGATCCTGGGTTATTTTCTGGTTTGGATCACATAGTAATGTGGTACCACACTGAAACAGTCGATTAAACCAGGTTTCGGTCAATATTTTTGAGGATAACGCATGTTAGGTCTTGGTTAGGTCTGGGATTTTCACTCATCAGACTCATACTTTCGCATACTTCACATACTTGTTGAACGGAGCATGTGTTTTTTCTCGTTTGGATCACGTAGTAATGTGGGACTACACTGAAACAATCAATTAAACCTGGTCTTGATAAATATTTTAGAGGATAACGCATGTTAGGTCTGGGATAGGTCTGGGATTTGCCCTCATCAGACTCATACTTTCGCACACTTCACATACTCGTTGAACAGATCCTGGGTTTTTTCTGGTTTGGATCACGTAGTAATGTGGAACCACACTGAAACAATCAATTAAACCTGGTCTTGATAAATATTTTAGAGGATAACGCATGTTAGGTCTGGGTTAGGTCTGGGATTTGCTCTCATCAGGCTCATTCTTTCGCGTTTTTCACATACTTGTTGAACAGATCCTGGGTTTTTTCTGGTTTGGATCACGTAGTAGTGTGGTACCACACTGAAACAGTCCATTAAACCTGCTTGCGATCAATATTTTAGAGGATAACGCATGTTAGGTCTGGGTTAGGTCTAGGATTTGCCCTCATCAGGCTCATTCTTTCGCATATTACTCAAACTTGATGGCTAGATCCTGGGCTTTTTCTGGATTGCATCACGTAGTAATATGGTACCACACTGAAACGTTCATTTAAACCTGGTTTCCATCAATATCTTAGAGCACAACGCAAGTTAGGTCTAGGTTAGGCCTGGGATTTTCACTCATCAGGCTCATACTTTCGCATTCTTCACATACTTGTTGAACGGATCCTGGGTTTTTTCTGGTTTGGATCACGTAGTAATGTGGGTCCACACTGAAACAGTCAATTAAACCTGGTTTCCATCAATATCTTAGAGGACAGCGCAAGTTAGGTCTGGGATAGGTCTGGGACTTGCCCTCATCAGGCTCATACTTTCGCGTTTTTCACATACTTGTTGAACAGATCCTGGGTTTTTTCTGGTTTGGACCACGTAGTAATGTGGGACCACACTGAAACAGTCAATTAAACCTGGTTTCAATCAATATTTTAGAGAATAATTCATGTTAGGTCTAGGTTAGGTCTGGGATTTGCTCTCATCAGGCTCATTCTTTCGCATATTTCTCATACTTGATGGCTAGATCCTGGGGTTTTTCTGGATTGCATCACGTAGTAATGAAGTACAACACTGAAACAGTCAATTAAACCTGGTTTCCATCAATATCTTAGAGGACAACGCAAGTTAGGTCTGCGATAGGTATGGGATTTGCCCTCATCAGGCTCATACTTTCGCGTTTTTCACATACTTGTTGAACAGATCCTGGGTTTTTTCTGGTTTGTATCACGTAGTAGTGTGGTACCACACTGAAACAGTCCATTAAACCTGGTTTGGATCAATATTTTAGAGAATAACGCATGTTAGGTCTAGGTTAGCCCTGGGATTTTCACTCATCAGACTCATACTTTCGCATTCTTCACATACTTGTTGAACTGCTCCTGGGTTTTTTCTGGTTTGGATCACGTAGTAATGTGGTACGACACTGAAACAGTCGATTAAACCTGGTTTCGATCAATATTTTAGAGGATAACGCAAGTTGTGTCTGGGATTGGTCTGGGATTTGACCTCATCAAACTCATACTTTCGCACACTTCACATACTCGTTGAACAGATCCTCGGTTATTTTCTGGTTTGGATCACATAGTAATGTGGTACCACACTGAAACAGTCGATTAAACCAGGTTTCGATCAATATTTTTGAGGATAACGCATGTTAGGTCTAGGTTAGGCCTGGGATTTTCACTCTTCAGACTCATACTTTCGCATTCTTCACATACTTGTTGAACAGATCCTGGGCTTTTTCTGGTTTGGATCACGTAGTGGTGTGGTACCACACTGAAACAGTCCATTAAACCTGGTTTGGATCAATATTTTAGAGGATAACGCATGTTAGGTCTAGGTTAGGTCGGGGATTTTCACTCATCAGACTCATACTCTCGCATTCTTCACATACTTGTTGAAGGGATCCTGGGTTTTTTCTGGTTTGGATCACGTATTAATGTGGTACCACACTGAAACAGTCGATTAAACCTGGTTTCGATCAGTATTTTAGAGGATAACGCAACATAAGTCTGGGATAGGTCTGGGATTTGACCTCATCAGACTCATACTTTCGCGTTTTTCACATACTTGTTGAACAGATCCTGGGTTTTTTCTGGTTTAGATCGCGTAGTATTGTGGTACCACACTGAAACAGTCCATTAAACCTGGTTTGGATCAATATTTTAGAGGATAACGCATGTTAGGTCTAGGTTAGGTCGGGGATTTTCACTCATCAGACTCATACTTTCGCATTCTTCACATACTTGTTGAACGGATCCTGGGTTCTTTCTGGTTTGGATCACGTATTAATGTGGTACCACACTGAAACAGTCGATTAAACCTGGTTTCGATCAGTATTTTAGAGGATAACGCAACATAAGTCTGGGATAGGTCTGGGATTTGACCTCATCAGACTCATACTTTCGCATACTTCACATACTTGTTGAACGCAGCATGTGTTTTTTCTGGTTTGGATCACGTAGTAATGTGGGCCCACACTGAAACAGTCCATTAAACCTGCTTGCGATCAATATTTTAGAGGATAACGCATGTTAGGTCTGGGTTAGGTCTAGGATTTGCCCCCATCAGGCTCATTCTTTCGCATATTACTCAAACTTGATGGCTAGATCCTGGGCTTTTTCTGGATTGCATCACGTAGTAATGTGGTACCACACTGAAACAGTCAATTAAGCCTGGTTTCCATCAATATCTTAGAGGAGAACGCAAGTTAGGTCTGGGATAGGTATGGGATTTGCCCTCATCAGGCTCATACTTTCGCGTTTTTCACATACTTGTTGAACAGATCCTGGGTTTTTTCTGGTTTGTATCACGTAGTAGTGTGGTACCACACTGAAACAGTCCATTAAACCTGGTTTGGATCAATATTTTAGAGGATAACGCATGTTAGGTCTTGGTTAGCCCTGGGATTTTCACTCATCAGACTCATACTTTCGCATTCTTCACATACTTGTTGAACGGATCCTGGGTTCTTTCTGGTTTGGATCACGTATTAATGTGGTACCACACTGAAACAGTCGATTAAACCTGGTTTCGAACAGTATTTTAGAGGATGACGCATGTTAGGTCTAGGTTAGGCCTGGGATTTTCACTCATCAGACTCATACTTTCGCATTCTTCACATACTTGTTGAACAGATCCTGGGTTTTTTCTGGTTTCGATCACGTAGTAGTGTGGCACCACACTGAAACAGTCCATTAAACCTGGTTTGGATCAATATTTTAGAGGACAACGCATGTTAGGTCTAGGTTAGGTCTGGGATTTTCACTCATCAGACTCATACTTTCGCATTCTTCACATACTTGTTGAACGGATCCTGGGTTTTTTCTAGTTTGGATCACGTAGTAATGTGGGTCCACAGTGAAACAATCAATTAAACCTGGTCTTGATAAATATTTTAGAGGATAACGCATGTTAGGTCTGGGAAGGGTCTGGGATTTGCCCTCATCAGACTCATACTTTCGCACACTTCACATACTCGTTGAACAGATCCTGGGTTTTTTCTGGTTTGGATCACGTAGTAATGTGGTACCACACTGAAACAGACGATGAAACCTGATTCGATCAATATTTTAGAGGATAACGCATGTTAGGTCTAGGTTAGGTCTGGGATTTGCTCTCATCAGGCTCATTCTTTCGCATATTTCTCATACTTGATGGCTAGATCCTGGGCTTTTTCTGGATTGCATCACGTAGTAATGTAGTACCACACTGAAACAGTCAATGAAACCTGGTTTCCATCAATATTTTAGAGGACAACGCAAGTTAGGTCTAGGTAAGGCCTGAGATTTTCACTGATCAGACTCATACTTTCGCATTCTTCACATACTTGTTGGACGGACCCTGGGTTTTTACTGGTTTGGATCACGTAGTAATGTGGGACCACACTGAAACAGTCAATTAAGCCTGGTTTGGATCAATATTTTAGAGAATAATTCATGTTAGGTCTAGGTTAGGTCTGGGATTTGCTCACATCAGGCTCATCCTTTCGCATATTTCTCATACCTGATGGCTAGATCCTGGGTTTTTACTGGTTTGGATCACGTAGTAATGTGGGACCACACTGAAACAGTCAATTAAACCTGGTTTCGATCAATATTTTAGAAAACAATCCATGTTAGGTCTAGGTTGGGTCTGGGATTTGCTCTCATCAGGCTCATACATTCGCACACTTCACATACTCGTTGAACAGATCCCGGGTTTTTTCTGGTTTGGATCACGTAGTAGTGTGGGACCACACTGAAACAATCAATTAAACCTGGTCTTGATAAATATTTTAGAGGATAGCGCATGTTAGGTCTGGGATAGGTCTGGGATTTGCCCTCATCAGACTCATACTTTCGCGTTTTTCACATACTTGTTGAACAGATCCTGGGTTATTTTCTGGTTTGGATCACATAGTAATGTGGTACCACACTGAAACAGTCGATTAAACCAGGTTTCGGTCAATATTTTTGAGGTTAACGCATGTTAGGTCTTGGTTAGGTCTGGGATTTTCACTCATCAGACTCATACTTTCGCATACTTCACATACTTGTTGAACGGAGCATGTGTTTTTTCTGGTTTGGATCACGTAGTAATGTGGGACCACACTGAAACAATCAATTAAACCTGGTCTTGATAAATATTTTAGAGGATAACGCATGTTAGGTCTGGGATAGGTCTGGGATTTGCCCTCATCAGACTCATACTTTCGCACACTTCACATACTCGTTGAACAGATCCTGGGTTTTTTCTGTTTTGGATCACGTAGTAATGTGGAACCACACTGAAACAATCAATTAAACCTGGTCTTGATAAATATTTTAGAGGATAACGCATGTTAGGTCTGGGTTAGGTCTGGGATTTGCTCTCATCAGGCTCATTCTTTCGCGTTTTTCACATACTTGTTGAACAGATCCTGGGTTTTTTCTGGTTTGGATCACGTAGTAGTGTGGTACCACACTGAAACAGTCCATTAAACCTGCTTGCGATCAATATTTTAGAGGATAACGCATGTTAGGTCTGGGTTAGGTCTAGGATTTGCCCTCAACAGGCTCATTCTTTCGCATATTACTCAAACTTGATGGCTAGATCCTGGGCTTTTTTTGGATTGCATCACGTAGTAATATGGTACCACACTGAAACATTCAATTAAACCTGGTTTCCATCAATATCTTAGAGGACAACGCAAGTTAGGTCTAGGTTAGGCCTGGGATTTTCACTCATCAGGCTCATACTTTCGCATTCTTCACATACTTGTTGAACGGATCCTGGGTTTTTTCTGGTTTGGATCACGTAGTAATGTGGGACCACACTGAAACAGTCAACTAAACCTGGTTTCCATCAATATCTTAGAGGACAACGCAAGTTAGGTCTGGGATACGTCTGGGACTTGCCCTCATCAGGCTCATACTTTCGCGTTTTTCACATACTTGTTGAACAGATCCTGGGTTTTTTCTGGTTTGGACCACGTAGTAATGTGGGACCACACTGAAACAGTCAATTAAACCTGGTTTCAATCAATATTTTAGAGAATAATTCATGTTAGGTCTAGGTTAGGTCTGGGATTTGCTCTCATCAGGCTCATTCTTTCGCATATTTCTCATACTTGATGGCTAGATCCTGGGCTTTTTCTGGATTGCATCACGTAGTAATGAAGTACAACACTGAAACAGTCAATTAAACCTGGTTTCCATCAATATCTTAGAGGACAACGCAAGTTAGGTCTGGGATAGGTATGGGATTTGCCCTCATCAGGCTCATACTTTCGCGTTTTTCACATACTTGTTGAACAGATCCTGGGTTTGTTCTGGTTTGTATCACGTAGTAGTGTGGTACCACACTGAAACAGTCCATTAAACCTGGTTTGGATCAATATTTTAGAGAATAACGCATGTTAGGTCTAGGTTAGTCCTGTGATTTTCACTCATCAGACTCATACTTTCGCATTCTTCACATACTTGTTGAACTGCTCCTGGGTTTTTTCTGGTTTGGATCACGTAGTAATGTGGTACCACACTGAAACAGTCCATTAAACCTGGTTTGGATCAATATTTTAGAGGATAACGCATGTTAGGTCTAGGTTAGGTCTGGGATTTTCACTCATCAGACTCATACTTTCGCATGCTTCACATACTTGTTGAACGGATCCTGGGCTTTTTCTGGTTTGGATCACGTAGGAGTGTGGTACCACACTGAAACAGTCCATTAAACCTGGTTTGGATCAATATTTTAGAGGATAACGCATGTTAGGTCTAGGTTAGGTCGGGGATTTTCACTCATCAGACTCATACTCTCGCATTCTTCACATACTTGTTGAAGGGATCCTGGGTTTTTTCTGGTTTGGATCACGTATTAATGTGGTACCACACTGAAACAGTCGATTAAACCTGGTTTCGATCAGTATTTTAGAGGATAACGCATGTTAGGTCTAGGTTAGGTCGGGGATTCTCACTCATCAGACTCATACTTTCGCATTCTTCACATACTTGTTGAACAGATCATGGGGTTTTTCTGGTTTGGATCACGTAGGAATGTGGTACCACACTGACACAGTCGATTAAACCTGGTTTCGATCAATATTTTAGAGGATAACGCAAGTTAGGTCTGGGATAGGTCTGGGATTTGACCTCATCAGACTCATACTTTCGCACACTTCACATACCCGTTGAACAGATCCTGGGTTATTTTCTGGGTTGGATCAGATAGTAATGTGGTACCACACTGAAACAGTCGATTAAACCAGGTTTCGATCAATATTTTAGAGGATGACGCATGTTAGGTCTAGGTTAGGCCTGGGATTTTCACTCATCAGACTCATACTTTCGCATTCTTCACATACTTGTTGAACAGATCCTGGGGTTTTTCTGGTTTGGATCACATAGTAATGTGGTACCACACTGATACAGTCGATTAAACCAGGTTTCGATCAATATTTTAGAGTATAACTCATGTTAGGTCTAGGTTAGGCCTGGGATTTTCATTTATCAGACTCATACTTTCACACACTTCACATACTCCTTGAACAGATCCCGGGTTATTTTCTGGGTTGGATCAGATAGTAATGTGGTACCACACTGAAACAGTCGATTAAACCAGGTTTCGATCAATATTTTAGAGGATGACGCATGTTAGGTCTAGGTTAGGCCTGGGATTTTCACTCATCAGACTCATACTTTCGCATTCTTCACATACTTGTTGAACGGAGCCTGGGTTTTTTCTGGTTTGGATCACGTAGTAATGTGGGACCACACTGAAACGGTCAATTAAACCTGGTTTCGATCAATATTTTAGAGAATAATTCATGTTAGGTCTAGGTTAGGTCTGGGATTTGCTCTCATCTGGCTCATACTTTCGCATTCTTCACATACTTGTTGGACGGATCCTGGGTTTTTTCTGGTTTGGAACCCGTAGTAATGTGGGACCACACTGAAACAATAAATTGAACCTGGTCTTGATAAATATTTTAGAGGATAACGCATGTTAGGTCTGGGTTAGGTCTAGGATTTGCCCTCATCAGGCTCATACTCTCGCATATTTCTCATACTTGATGGCTAGCTCCTGGGCTTTTTCTGGATTGCATCACGTAGTAATATAATACCACACTGAAACAGTCAATGAAACCTGGTTTCCATCACTATTTTAGAGGACAACGCAAGATAGGTCTAGCTAAGGCCTGAGATTTTCACTGATCAGACTCATACTTTCGCATTCTTCACATACTTGTTGAACGGATCCTGGGTTTTTTCTGGTTTGGATCACGTAGTAATGTGGTACCACACTGAAACAGTCAATTAAACCTGGTTTCGATCAATATTTTAGAGAATAATTCATGTTAGGTCTAGGTTAGGTCTGGGATTTGCTCTCATCAGGCTCATTCTTTCGCATATTTCTCATACTTGATGGCTAGATCCTGGGCTTTTTCTGGATTGCATAACGTAGTAATGAAGTACACCACTGAAACAGTCAATTAAACCTGGTTTCCATCAATATCTTAGAGGACAACGCAAGTTAGGTCTGGGATATGTCTGGGATTTGCCCTCATCAGGCTCATACTTTCGCGTTTTTCACATACTTGTTGAACAGATCCTGGGTATTTTCAGGTTTGGATCACGTTGTAGTGTGGTACCACACTGAAAGAGTCCATTAAACCTGGTTTGGATCAATATTTTAGAGGATAACGCATGTTAGGTCTAGGTTAGCCCTGGGATTTTCACTCATCAGACTCATACTTTCGCATTCTTCACATACTTGTTGACCTGATCGAGGGTTTTTTCTGCTTTGGATCACGTAGTAAAGTGGTACCACACTAAAACAGTCAATTAAACCTGGTTTCGATCAATATTTTAGAGAATAATTTATGTTAGGTCTAGGTTAGGTCTGGGATTTGCCCTCATCAGGCTCATACATTCGCACACTTCACATACTCCTTGAACAGATCCTGGGTTATTTTCTGGGTTTGGATCACATAGTAATGTGGTACCACACTGAAACAGTCGATTAAAACAGGTTTCGATCAATATTTTAGAGGATAACGCATGTTAGGTCTAGGTTAGCCCTGGGATTTTCACTCATCAGACTCATACTTTCGCATTCTTCACATACTTGTAGAACGGAACCTGGGTTTTTTCTGGTTTGGATCACGTAGTAATGTGGTACCACACTGAAACAGTCAATTAAACCTGGTTTCGATCAATATTTTAGAGAATAATTCATGTTAGGTCTGGGATAGGTCTAGGATTTGCCCTCATCAGGCTCATTCTTTCGCATATTACTCAAACTTGATGGCTAGATCCTGGGCTTTTTCTGGATTGCATCGCGTAGTAATGTGGTACCACACTGAAACAGTCAATTAAGCCTGGTTTCCATCAATATCTTAGAGGACAACGCAAGTTAGGTCTGGGATAGGTATGGGATTTGCCCTCATCAGGCTCATACTTTCGCGTTTTTCACATACTTGTTGAACAGATCCTGGGTTTTTTCTGGTTTGTATCACGTAGTAGTGTGGTACCACACTGAAACAGTCCATTAAACCTGGTTTGGATCAATATTTTAGAGGATAACGCATGTTAGGTCTAGGTTAGGTCGGGGATTCTCACTCATCAGACTCATACTTTCGCATTCTTCACATACTTGTTGAACAGATCCTGGGGTTTTTCTGGTTTGGATCACGTAGGAATGTGGTACCACACTGAAACAGTCGATTAAACCTGGTTTCGATCAATATTTTAGAGGATAACGCAAGTTAGGTCTGGGATAGGTCTGGGATTTGACCTCATCAGACTCATACTTTCGCACACTTCACATACCCGTTGAACAGATCCTGGGTTATTTTCTGGGTTGGATCAGATAGTAATGTGGTACCACACTGAAACAGTCGATTAAACCAGGTTTCGATCAATATTTTAGAGGATGACGCATGTTAGGTCTAGGTTAGGCCTGGGATTTTCACTCATCAGACTCATACTTTCGCATTCTTCACATACTTGTTGAACAGATCCTGGGGTTTTTCTGGTTTGGATCACATAGTAATGTGGTACCACACTGATACAGTCGATTAAACCAGGTTTCGATCAATATTTTAGAGTATAACTCATGTTAGGTCTAGGTTAGGCCTGGGATTTTCATTTATCAGACTCATACTTTCACACACTTCACATACTCCTTGAACAGATCCCGGGTTATTTTCTGGGTTGGATCAGATAGTAATGTGGTACCACACTGAAACAGTCGATTAAACCAGGTTTCGATCAATATTTTAGAGGATGACGCATGTTAGGTCTAGGTTAGGCCTGGGATTTTCACTCATCAGACTCATACTTTCGCATTCTTCACATACTTGTTGAACGGAGCCTGGGTTTTTTCTGGTTTGGATCACGTAGTAATGTGGGACCACACTGAAACGGTCAATTAAACCTGGTTTCGATCAATATTTTAGTGAATAATTCATGTTAGGTCTAGGTTAGGTCTGGGATTTGCTCTCATCAGGCTCATACTTTCGCATTCTTCACATACTTGTTGGACGGATCCTGGGTTTTTTCTGGTTTGGAACCCGTAGTAATGTGGGACCACACTGAAACAATAAATTGAACCTGGTCTTGATAAATATTTTAGAGGATAACGCATGTTAGGTCTGGGTTAGGTCTAGGATTTGCCCTCATCAGGCTCATACTCTCGCATATTTCTCATACTTGATGGCTAGCTCCTGGGCTTTTTCTGGATTGCATCACGTAGTAATATAATACCACACTGAAACAGTCAATGAAACCTGGTTTCCATCACTATTTTAGAGGACAACGCAAGATAGGTCTAGCTAAGGCCTGAGATTTTCACTGATCAGACTCATACTTTCGCATTCTTCACATACTTGTTGAACGGATCTTGGGTTTTTTCTGGTTTGGATCACGTAGTAATGTGGTACCACACTGAAACAGTCAATTAAACCTGGTTTCGATCAATATTTTAGAGAATAACTCATGTTAGGTCTAGGTTAGGTCTGGGATTTGCTCTCATCAGGCTCATTCTTTCGCATATTTCTCATACTTGTTGAACAGATCCTGGGTATTTTCAGGTTTGGATCACGTTGTAGTGTGGTACCACACTGAAAGAGTCCATTAAACCTGGTTTGGATCAATATTTTAGAGGATAACGCATGTTAGGTCTAGGTTAGCCCTGGGATTTTCACTCATCAGACTCATACTTTCGCATTCTTCACATACTTGTTGACCTGATCGAGGGTTTTTTCTGCTTTGGATCACGTAGTAAAGTGGTACCACACTAAAACAGTCAATTAAACCTGGTTTCGGTCAATATTTTAGAGGTTAACGAAAGTTATGTCTAGGTTAGGCCTGGGATTTTCACTCATCAGACACATACTTTCGCATTCTTCACATGCTTGTTGAACGGATCCAGGGTTTTTTCTGGTTTGGATCACGTAGTAATGTGGGTCCACACTGAAACAGTCAATTAAACCTGATTTCGATCAATATTTTAGAGAATAATTCATGTTAGGTCTAGGTCAGGTCTGGGATTTGCTCTCATCAGGCTCATTCTTTCGCATATTTCTCATACTTCATGGCTAGATCCTGGGCTTTTTCTGGATTGCATCACGTAGTAATGAAGTACAACACTGAAACTGTCAATTAAACCTGGTTTCCATCAATATCTTAGAGGACAACGCAAGTTAGGTCTGGGATATGTCTGGGATTTGACCTCATCAAACTCATACCTTCGCACACATCACATACTCGTTGAACAGATCCTGGGTTATTTTCTGGTTTGGATCACATAGTAATGTGGTACCACACTGAAACAGTCGATTAAACCAGGTTTCGATCAATATTTTTAAGGATAACGCATGTTAGGTCTAGGTTAGGCCTGGGATTTTCACTCATCAGACTCATACTTTCGCATTCTTCACATACTTGTAGAACGGATCCTGGGTTTTTTCTGGTTTGGATCACGTAGTAATGTGGGACCACACTGAAACAGTCAATTAAACCTGGTTTCGATCAATATTTTAGAGAATAATTCATGTTAGGTCTAGGTTAGGTCTGGGATTTGCCCTCATCAGGCTCATACATTCGCACACTTCACATACTCCTTGAACAGATCCTGGGTTATTTTCTGGGTTTGGATCACATAGTAATGTGGTACCACACTGAAACAGTCGATAAAACCAGGTTTCGATCAATATTTTAGAGGATAACGCATGTTAGGTCTAGGTTAGCCCTGGGATTTTCACTCATCAGACTCATACTTTCGCATTCTTCACATACTTGTAGAACGGAACCTGGGTTTTTTCTGGTTTGGATCACGTAGTAATGTGGTACCACACTGAAACAGTCAATTAAACCTGGTTTCGATCAATATTTTAGAGAATAATTCATGTTAGGTCTAGGTTAGGTCTGGGATTTGCTCTCATCAGGCTCTTTCTTTCGCATATTTCTCATACATGTTGAACAGATACTGGGTTTTTTCTTGTTTGGAACCCGTAGTAATGTGGGACCACACTGAAACAATAAACTAAACCTGGTCTTGATAAATATTTTAGAGGATAACGCATGTTAGGTCAGGGTTAGGTCTAGGATTTGCCCGCATCAGGCTCATACTTTCGCATATTTCTCATACTTCATAGCTAGATCCTGGGCTGTTTCTGGATTGTATCACGTAGTAATGTGGTACCTCGCTGAAACAGTCAATTAAACCTGGTTTCGATCAATATTTTAGAGGATAACGCAAGTTAGGTCTGGGATAGGTCTAGGATTTGCCCTCATCAGGCTCATTCTTTCGCATATTACTCAAACTTGATGGCTAGATCCTGGGCTTTTTCTGGATTGCATCGCGTAGTAATGTGGTACCACACTGAAACAGTCAATTAAGCCTGGTTTCCATCAATATCTTAGAGGACAACGCAAGTTAGGTCTGGGATAGGTATGGGATTTGCCCTCATCAGGCTCATACTTTCGCGTTTTTCACATACTTGTTGAACAGATCCTGGGTTTTTTCTGGTTTGTATCACGTAGTAGTGTGGTACCACACTGAAACAGTCCATTAAACCTGGTTTGGATCAATATTTTAGAGGATAACGCATGTTAGGTCTAGGTTAGGTCGGGGATTCTCACTCATCAGACTCATACTTTCGCATTCTTCACATACTTGTTGAACAGATCCTGGGGTTTTTCTGGTTTGGATCACGTAGGAATGTGGTACCACACTGAAACAGTCGATTAAACCTGGTTTCGATCAATATTTTAGAGGATAACGCAAGTTAGGTCTGGGATAGGTCTGGGATTTGACCTCATCAGACTCATACTTTCGCACACTTCACATACCTGTTGAACAGATCCTGGGTTATTTTCTGGGTTGGATCAGATAGTAATGTGGTACCACACTGAAACAGTCGATTAAACCAGGTTTCGATCAATATTTTAGAGGATGACGCATGTTAGGTCTAGGTTAGGCCTGGGATTTTCACTCATCAGACTCATACTTTCGCATTCTTCACATACTTGTTGAACAGATCCTGGGGTTTTTCTGGTTTGGATCACATAGTAATGTGGTACCACACTGATACAGTCGATTAAACCAGGTTTCGATCAATATTTTAGAGTATAACTCATGTTAGGTCTAGGTTAGGCCTGGGATTTTCATTTATCAGACTCATACTTTCACACACTTCACATACTCCTTGAACAGATCCTGGGTTATTTTCTGGGTTGGATCAGATAGTAATGTGGTACCACACTGAAACAGTCGATTAAACCAGGTTTCGATCAATATTTTAGAGGATGACGCATGTTAGGTCTAGGTTAGGCCTGGGATTTTCACTCATCAGACTCATACTTTCGCATTCTTCACATACTTGTTGAACGGAGCCTGGGTTTTTTCTGGTTTGGATCACGTAGTAATGTGGGACCACACTGAAACGGTCAATTAAACCTGGTTTCGATCAATATTTTAGAGAATAATTCATGTTAGGTCTAGGTTAGGTCTGGGATTTGCTCTCATCAGGCTCATACTTTCGCATTCTTCACATACTTGTTGGACGGATCCTGGGTTTTTTCTGGTTTGGAACCCGTAGTAATGTGGGACCACACTGAAACAATAAATTGAACCTGGTCTTGATAAATATTTTAGAGGATAACGCATGTTAGGTCTGGGTTAGGTCTAGGATTTGCCCTCATCAGGCTCATACTCTCGCATATTTCTCATACTTGATGGCTAGCTCCTGGGCTTTTTCTGGATTGCATCACGTAGTAATATAATACCACACTGAAACAGTCAATGAAACCTGGTTTCCATCACTATTTTAGAGGACAACGCAAGTTAGGTTTAGCTAAGGCCTGAGATTTTCACTGATCAGACTCATACTTTCGCATTCTTCACATACTTGTTGAACGGATCCTGGGTTTTTTCTGGTTTGGATCACGTAGTAATGAAGTACAACACTGAAACTGTCAATTAAACCTGGTTTCCATCAATATCTTAGAGGACAACGCAAGTTAGGTCTGGGATATGTCTGGGATTTGCCCTCATCAGGCTCATACTTTCGCGTTTTTCACATACTTGTTGAACAGATCCTGGGTCTTTTCAGGTTTGGATCACGTAGTAATGTGGTACCACACTGAAACAGTCGATTAAACCAGGTTTCGATCAATATTTTAGAGGATAACGCATGTTAGGTCTAGGTTAGCCCTGGGATTTTCACTCATCAGACTCATACTTTCGCATTCTTCACATACTTGTAGGACGGAACCTGGGTTTTTTCTGGTTTGGATCACGTAGTAATGTGGTACCACACTGAAACAGTCAATTAAACCTGGTTTCGATCAATATTTTAGAGAATAATTCATGTTAGGTCTAGGTTAGGTCTGGGATTTGCTCTCATCAGGCTCTTTCTTTCGCATATTTCTCATACATGTTGAACAGATACTGGGTTTTTTCTTGTTTGGAACCCGTAGTAATGTGGGACCACACTGAAACAATAAATTAAACCTGGTCTTGATAAATATTTTAGAGGATAACGCATGTTAGGTCAGGGTTAGGTCTAGGATTTGCCCTCATTAGGCTCATACTTTCGCATATTTCTCATACTTCATAACTAGATCCTGGGCTGTCTCTGGATTGTATCACGTAGTAATGTGGTACCTCGCTGAAACAGTCAATTAAACCTGGTTTCGATCAATATTTTAGAGGATAACGCAAGTTAGGTCTGGGATAGGTCTAGGATTTGCCCTCATCAGGCTCTTACTTTCGCATATTTCTCATACTTCATGGCTAGATCCTGGGCTATTTCTGGATTGGATCACGTAGTAAAGTGGTACCACACTGAGACATTCAATGAAACCTTGTCTCGATAATTATTTTAGAGGATAACGCATCTTAGGTCTGGGTTAGGTCTAAGATTTGCCCTCATCAGGCTCACAGTTTCGCGTTTTTCACATACTTGTTGAACAGATCCTGGGTTTTGTCTATTTCGGATCACGAAGTAGTGTGGTACCACACTGAAGCAGTCCATTAAACCTGGTTTCGCTCAATATTTTAGAGGATAACGCATGTTAGGTCTAGGTTATGTCTGGGATTTGCTCTCATCAGGATCATTCTTTCGCATATTTCTCATACTTGATGGCTAGATCCTGGGCTTTTTCTGGATTGCATCACGTAGTAATGTAGTACCACACTAAACAGTCAATGAAACCTGGTTTCCATCACTATTTTAGAGGACAACGCAAGTTAGGTCTAGGTAAGGCCTGAGATTTTCACTGATCAGACTCATACTTTCGCATTCTTCACATACTTGTTGAACGGATCCTGGGTTTTTTCTGGTTTGGATCACGTAGTAATGTGGTACCACACTGAAACAGTCGATTAAACCTGGTTTCGATCAATATTTTAGAGAATAATTCATGTTAGGTCTAGGTTAGGTCTGGGATTTGCTCTCATCAGGCTCATTCTTTCGCATATTTCTCATACTTGATGGCTAGATCCTGGGCTATTTCTGGATTGCATCACGTAGTAATGAAGTACAACACTGAAACAGTCAATTAAACCTGGTTTCCATCAATATCTTAGAGGACAACGCAAGTTAGGTCTGGGATATGTCTGGGACTTGCCCTCATCAGGCTCATACTTTCGCGTTTTTCACATACTTGTTGAACAAATCCTGGGTTTTTTCAGGTTTGGATCACGTTGTAGTGTGGTACCACACTGAAACAGTCCATTAAACCTGGTTTGGATCAATATTTTAGAGGATAACGCATGTTAGGTCTAGGTTAGCCCTGGGATTTTCACTCATCAGACTCATACTTTCGCATTCTTCACATACTTGTTGAACTGATCCTGGGTTTTTTCTGGTTTGGATCACGTAGTAATGTGGTACCACACTGAAACAGTCGATTAAACCTGGTTTCGATCAATATTTTAGAGGATAACGCAAGTTAAGTCTGGGATTGGCCTGGGATTTGACCTCATCAAACTCATACTTTCGCACACTTCACATACTCGTTGAACAGATCCTGGGTTATTTTCTGGTTTGGATCACATAGTAATGTGGTACCACACTGAAACAGTCGATTAAACCAGGTTTCGATCAATATTTTAGAGGATGACGCATGTTAGGTCTAGGTTAGGCCTGGGATTTTCACTCATCAGACTCATACTTTCGCATTCTTCACATACTTGTTGAACGGATCCAGGGTTTTTTCTGGTTTGGATCACGTAGTAATGTGGGTCCACACTGAAACAGTCAATTAAACCTGATTTCGATCAATATTTTAGAGAATAATTCATGTTAGGTCTAGGTCAGGTCTGGGATTTGCTCTCATCAGGCTCATTCTTTCGCATATTTCTCATACTTCATGGCTAGATCCTGGGCTTTTTATGGATTGCATCACGTAGTAATGAAGTACAACACTGAAACAGTCAATTAAACCTGGTTTCCATCAATATCTTAGAGGACAACGCAAGTTAGGTCTGGGATATGTCTGGGATTTGCCCTCATCAGGCTCATACTTTCGCGTTTTTCACATACTTGTTGAACAGATCCTGGGCTTTTCAGGTTTGGATCACGTAGTAATGTGGTACCACACTGAAACAGTCGATTAAACCTGGTTTCGATCAATATCTTAGAGGATAACGCAAGTTAAGTCTGGGATTGGTCTGGGATTTGACCTCATCAAACTCATACCTTCGCACACATCACATACTCGTTGAACAGATCCTGGGTTATTTTCTGGTTTGGATCACATAGTAATGTGGTACCACACTGAAACAGTCGATTAAACCAGGTTTCGATCAATATTTTTGAGGATAACGCATGTTAGGTCTAGGTTAGGCCTGGGATTTTCACTCATCAGACTCATACTTTCGCATTCTTCACATACTTGTTGTACGGATCCTGGGTTTTTTCTGGTTTGGATCACGTAGTAATGTGGTACCACACTGAAACAGTCAATTAAACCTGGTTTCGATCAATATTTTAGAGAATAATTCATGTTAGGTCTAGGTTAGGTCTGGGATTTGCCCTCATCAGGCTCTTTCTTTCGCATATTTCTCATACATGTTGAACAGATACTGGGTTTTTTCTGGTTTGGAACCCGTAGTAATGTGGGACCACACTGAAACAATAAATTAAACCTGGTCTTGATAAATATTTTAGAGGATAACGCATGTTAGGTCAGGGTTAGGTCTAGGATTTGCCCTCATCAGGCTCATACTTTCGCATATTTCTCATACTTCATAGCTAGATCCTGGGCTGTTTCTGGATTGTATCACGTAGTAATGTGGTACCTCGCTGAAACAGTCAATTAAACCTGGTTTCGATCAATATTTTAGAGGATAACGCAAGTTAGGTCTGGGATAGGTCTAGGATTTGCCCTCATCAGGCTCTTACTTTCGCATATTTCTCATACTTCATGGCTAGATCCTGGGCTATTTCTGGATTGGATCACGTAGTAAAGTGGTACCACACTGAAACATTCAATGAAACCTTGTCTCGATAATTATTTTAGAGGATAACGCATCTTAGGTCTGGGTTAGGTCTAAGATTTGCCCTCATCAGGCTCACAGTTTCGCGTTTTTCACATACTTGTTGAACAGATCCTGGGTTTTGTCTGGTTCGGATCACGAAGTAGTGTGGTACCACACTGAAGCAGTCCATTAAACATGGTTTCGCTCAATATTTTAGAGGATAACGCATGTTAGGTCTAGGTTATGTCTGGGATTTGCTCCCATCAGGATCATTCTTTCGCATATTTCTCATACTTGATGGCTAGATCCTGGGCTTTTTCTGGATTGCATCACGTAGTAATGTAGTACCACACTAAACAGTCAATGAAACCTGGTTTCCATCACTATTTTAGAGGACAACGCAAGTTAGGTCTAGGTAAGGCCTGAGATTTTCACTGATCAGACTCATACTTTCGCATTCTTCACATACTTGTTGAACGGATCCTGGGTTTTTTCTGGTTTGGATCACGTAGTAATGTGGTACCACACTGAAACAGTCGATTAAACCTGGTTTCGATCAATATTTTAGAGAATAATTCATGTTAGGTCTAGGTTAGGTCTGGGATTTACTCTCATCAGGCTCATTCTTTCGCATATTTCTCATACTTGATGGCTAGATCCTGGGCTATTTCTGGATTGCATCACGTAGTAATGAAGTACAACACTGAAACAGTCAATTAAACCTGGTTTCCATCAATATCTTAGAAGACAACGCAAGTTACGTCTGGGATATGTCTGGGATTTGCCCTCATCAGGCTCATACTTTCGCGTTTTTCACATACTTGTTGAACAAATCCTGGGTTTTTTCAGGTTTGGATCACGTTGTAGTGTGGTACCACACTGAAACAGTCCATTAAACCTGGTTTGGATCAATATTTTAG
Source organism: Colletes latitarsis (assembly GCF_051014445.1). Taxonomy (NCBI): domain Eukaryota; kingdom Metazoa; phylum Arthropoda; class Insecta; order Hymenoptera; family Colletidae; genus Colletes; species Colletes latitarsis. The sequence goes on from NW_027488365.1 coordinate 14,317,616, forward strand.
AGGATAACGCATGTTAGGTCTAGGTTAGCCCTGGGATTTTCACTCATCAGACTCATACTTTCGCATTCTTCACATACTTGTTGAACTGATCCTGGGTTTTTTCTGGATTGCATCACGTAGTAATGAAGTACAACACTGAAACAGTCGATTAAACCTGGTTTCGATCAATATTTTAGAGGATAACGCAAGTTAAGTCTGGGATTGGCCTGGGATTTGACCTCATCAAACTCATACTTTCCCACACTTCACATACTCGTTGAACAGATCCTGGGTTATTTTCTGGTTTGGATCACATAGTAATGTGGTACCACACTGAAACAGTCGATTAAACCAGGTTTCGATCAATATTCTTGAGGATAACGCATGTTAGGTCTAGGTTAGGCCTGGGATTTTCTCTCTTCAGACTCATACTTTCGCATTCTTCACATACTTGTTGAACAGATCCTGGGTTTTTTCTGGTTTGGATCACTTAGTAGTGTGGTACCGCACTGAAACAGTCCATTAAACCTGCTTGCGATCAATATTTTTGAGGATAACGCATGTTAGGACTGGGTTAGGTCTAGGATTTGCCCTCATCAGGCTCATTCTTTCGCGTATGTCTCAAACTTGATGGCTAGATCCTGGGCTTTTTCTGGATTGCATCACGTAGTAATGTGGTACCACACTGAAACATTCAATTAAACCTGGTCTTGACAAATATTTTAGAGGATAACGCATTTTAGGTCTGGGTTAGGTCTAGGATTTGCCCTCATCAGGCTCATACTTTCGCATATTTCTCATACTTGATGGCTAGATCCTGGGCTGTTTCTGGATTGTATCACGTAGTAATGTGGTACCACGCTGAAACAGTCGATTAAACCTGGTTTCGATCAATATTTTTGAGGATAACGCATATTAGGTCTAGGTTAGGCCGAGGATTTTCACTCATCAGACTCACACTTTCGCATTCTTCACATACTTGTTGAACGGATCCTGGGTTTTTACTGGTTTGGATCACGTAGTAATGTGGTACCACACTGAAACATTCAATTAAACCTGGTCTTGATAAATATTTTAGAGGATAACGCATGTTAGGTCTGGGTTAGGTCTAGGATTTGCCCTCATCAGGCTCATACTTTCGCATATTTCTCATACTTCATGGCTGGATCCTGGGCTATTTCTGGATTGGATCACGTAGTAATGTGGTACCACAATGAAACAGTCAATTAAACCAGGATTTGATGAATATTTTAGAGAATACTTCATGTTAGGCCAGACCTAACATGGTTAGGTCTAGGATTTGCCCTCATCAGGCTCATACTTTCGCGTTTTTCACATACTTGTTGAACAGATCCTGGGCTTTTTCTGGATTCCATCTCGCAGTAATGAAGTACAACACTGAAACACTCAATTAAACCTGGTTTCCATCAATATCTTAGAGGACAACGCAAGTTAGGTCTGGGATAGGTCTTGGACTTGCCCTCATCAGACTCATACTTTCGCGTTTTTCACAGACTTGTTGAACAGATCCTGGGTTTTTTCAGGTTTGGATCATGTAGTAGTGTGGTACCACACTGAAACAGTCCATTAAACCTGGTTTGGATCAATATTTTAGAGGATAACGCATGTTAGGTCTAGGTTAGGTCTGGGATTTTCACTCATCAGACTCATACTTTCGCATTCTTCACATACTTGTTGAGCGGATCCTGGGTTTTTTCTGGTTTGGACCACGTAGTAATGTGGGTCCACACTGAAACAATCAATTAAACCTGGTCTTGATAAATATTTTAGAGGATAACGCATTGTAGGTCTGGGATAGGTCTGGGATTTGCCCTCATCAGACTCATACTTTCGCACACTTCACATACTCGTTGAACAGATCCTGGGTTTTTTCTGGTTTGGATCACGAAGTAGTGTGGTACCACACTGAAACAGTCCATTAAACCTGGTTTCGCTCAATATTTTAGAGGATAACGCATGTTAGGTCTAGGTTAGGTCTGGGATTTGCTCTCATCAGGCTCATTCTTTCGCATATTTCTCATACTTGATGGCTAGATCCTGGGCTTTTTCTGGATTGCATCACGTAGTAATGTAATACCACACTGAAACAGTCAATGAAACCTGGTTTCCATCAATATTTTAGAGGACAACGCAAGTTAGGTCTAGGTAAGGCCTGAGATTTTCACTGATCAGACTCATACTGTCGCATCCTTCACATACTTGTTGAACGGATCCTGGGTTTTTTCTGGTTTGGATCACGTAGTAATGTGGTACCTCACTGAAACGGTCAATTAAACCTGGTTTCGATCAATATTTTAGAGGATAACGCAAGTTAGGTCTGGGATAGGCCTGGGATTTGCCCTCATCAGGCTCATACTTTCGCAACCTTCACATACTCGTTTGACAGATCCTGGGTTATTTTCTGGTTTGGATCGCATAGTAATGTGGTACCACACTGAAACAGTCGATTAAACCAGGTTTCGATCAATATTTTAGAGGATAACGCAAGTTAGGTCTGGGATAGGCCTGGGATTTGCCCTCATCAGGCTCATACTTTCGCGTTTTTCACATACTTGTTGAACAGATCATGGGTTTTTTCTGGTTTGGATCACGTAGTAATGTGGTACCACACTGAAACAGTCAATTAAACCTGGTTTCGATCAATATTTTAGAGAATAATTCATGTTAGGTCTAGGTTAGGTCTGGGATTTGCTCTCATCAGGCTCATTCTTTCGCATATTTCTCATACTTGATGGCTAGATCCTGGGCTTTTTCTGGATTGCATCACGTAGTAATGTAATACCACACTGAAACAGTCAATGAAACCTGGTTTCCATCAATATTTTAGAGGACAACGCAAGTTAGGTCTAGGTAAGGCCTGAGATTTTCACTGATCAGACTCATACTGTCGCATCCTTCACATACTTGTTGAACGGATCCTGGGTTTTTTCTGGTTTGGATCACGTAGTAATGTGGTACCTCACTGAAACGGTCAATTAAACCTGGTTTCGATCAATATTTTAGAGGATAACGCAAGTTAGGTCTGGGATAGGCCTGGGATTTGCCCTCATCAGGCTCATACTTTCGCAACCTTCACATACTCGTTTGACAGATCCTGGGTTATTTTCTGGTTTGGATCGCATAGTAATGTGGTACCACACTGAAACAGTCGATTAAACCAGGTTTCGATCAATATTTTAGAGGATAACGCATGTTAGGTCTAGGTTAGGCCTGAGATTTTCACTGATCAGACTCATACTTTCGCATTCTTCACATACTTGTTGAACGGATCCTGGGTTTTTTCTGGTTTGGATCACGTAGTAATGTGGTACCACACTGAAACAGTCAATTAAACCTGGTTTCGATCAATATTTTAGAGAATAATTCATGTTAGGTCTAGGTTAGGTCTGGGATTTGCTCTCATTAGGCTCTTTCTTTCGCATATTTCTCATACATGTTGAACAGATACTGGGTTTTTTCTGGTTTGGAACCCGTAGTAATGTGGGACCACACTGAAACAATAAATTAAACCTGGTCTTGATAAATATTTTAGAGGATAACGCATGTTAGGTCAGGGTTAGGTCTAGGATTTGCCCTCATCAGGCTCATACTTTCGCATATTTCTCATACTTCATAGCTAGATCCTGGGCTGTTTCTGGATTGTATCACGTAGTAATGTGGTACCTCGCTGAAACAGTCAATTAAACCTGGTTTCGATCAATATTTTAGAGGATAACGCAAGTTAGGTCTGGGATAGGTCTAGGATTTGCCCTCATCAGGCTCTTACTTTCGCATATTTCTCATACTTCATGGCTAGATCCAGTGCTATTTCTGGATTGGATCACGTAGTAAAGTGGTACCACACTGAAACATTCAATGAAACCTTGTCTCGATAATTATTTTAGAGGATAACGCATCTTAGGTCTGGGTTAGGTCTAAGATTTGCCCTCATCAGGCTCACAGTTTCGCGTTTTTCACATACTTGTTGAACAGATCCTGGGTTTTGTCTGGTTCGGATCACGAAGTAGTGTGGTACCACACTGAAGCAGTCCATTAAACATGGTTTCGCTCAATATTTTAGAGGATAACGCATGTTAGGTCTAGGTTATGTCTGGGATTTGCTCTCATCAGGATCATTCTTTCGCATATTTCTCATACTTGATGGCTAGATCCTGGGCTTTTTCTGGATTGCATCACGTAGTAATGTAGTACCACACTAAACAGTCAATGAAACCTGGTTTCCATCACTATTTTAGAGGACAACGCAAGTTAGGTCTAGGTAAGGCCTGAGATTTTCACTGATCAGACTCATACTTTCGCATTCTTCACATACTTGTTGAACGGATCCTGGGTTTTTTCTGGTTTGGATCACGTAGTAATGTGGTACCACACTGAAACTGTCGATTAAACCTGGTTTCGATCAATATTTTAGAGAATAATTCATGTTAGGTCTAGGTTAGGTCTGGGATTTGCTCTCATCAGGCTCATTCTTTCGCATATTTCTCATACTTGATGGCTAGATCCTGGGCTATTTCTGGATTGCATCACGTAGTAATGAAGTACAACACTGAAACAGTCAATTAAACCTGGTTTCCATCAATATTATTGAGGATAACGCATGTTAGGTCTAGGTTAGGCCTGGGATTTTCACTCATCAGAGTCATCCTTTCGCATTCTTCACATATTTGTTGAACGGATCCTGGGCTATTTCAGGTTTGGATCACGTTGTAGTGTGGTACCACACTGAAACAGTCCATTAAACCTGGTTTGGATCAAAATTTTAGAGGATAACGCATGTTAGGTCTAGGTTAGCCCTGGGATTTTCACTCATCAGACTCATACTTTCGCGTTTTTCACATACTTGTTGACCTGATCGAGAGTTTTTTCTGCTTTGGATCACGTAGTAAAGTGGTACCACATTGAAACAGTCCATTAAACCTGGTTTGGATCTATATTTTAGAGGATAACGCATGTTAGGTCTAGGTTAGCCCTGGGATTTGCCCTCATCAGGCTCATACTTTCGCAACCTTCACATACTCGTTTGACAGATCCTGGGTTATTTTCTGGTTTGGATCGCATAGTAATGTGGTACCACACTGAAACAGTCGATTAAACCAGGTTTCGATCAATATTTTAGAGGATAACGCAAGTTAGGTCTGGGATAGGCCTGGGATTTGCCCTCATCAGGCTCATACTTTCGCGTTTTTCACATACTTGTTGAACAGATCATGGGTTTTTTCTGGTTTGGATCACGTAGTAGTGTGGGACCACACTGAAACATTCAATTAAACCTGATCTTGATAAATATTTGAGAGGATAACGCATGTTAGGTTTGGGTTAAGTCTAGGATTTGCCTTCATCAGGCTCATACTTTCGCATATTTCTCATACTTGATGGCTAGATTATGGGCTGTTTCTGGATTGTATCACGTAGTAATGTGGTACAACGCTGAAACAGTCGATTAAACCTGGTTTCGATCAATATTTTTGAGGATAACGCATATTAGGTCTAGGTTAGGCCGAGGATTTTCACTCATCAGACTCACACTTTCGCATTCTTCACATACTTGTTGAACGGATCCTGGGTTTTTACTGGTTTGGATCACGTAGTAATGTGGTACCACACTGAAACATTCAATTAAACCTGGTCTTGATAAATATTTTAGAGGATAACGCATGTTAGGTCTGGGTTAGGTCTAGGATTTGCCCTCATCAGGCTCATCCTTTCGCATATTTCTCATACTTCATGGCTGGATCCTGGGCTATTTCTGGATTGGATCACGTAGTAATGTGGTACCACACTGAAACAGTCAATTAAACCTGGATTTGATGAATATTTTAGAGAATACTTCATGTTAGGCCAGACCTAACATGGTTAGGTCTAGGATTTGCCCTCATCAGGCTCATACTTTCGCGTTTTTCACATACTTGTTGAACAGATCCTGGGCTTTTTCTGGATTGCATCACGTAGTAATGAAGTACAACACTGAAACACTCAATTAAACCTGGTTTCCATCAATATTATTGAGGATAACGCATGTTAGGTCTAGGTTAGGCCTGGGATTTTCACTCATCAGACTCATCCTTTCGCATTCTTCACATATTTGTTGAACGGATCCTGGGCTATTTCAGGTTTGGATCACGTTGTAGTGTGGTACCACACTGAAACAGTCCATTAAACCTGGTTTGGATCAATATTTTAGAGGATAACGCATGTTAGGTCTAGGTTAGCCCTGGGATTTTCACTCATCAGACTCATACTTTCGCGTTTTTCACATACTTGTTGACCTGATCGAGAGTTTTTTCTGCTTTGGATCACGTAGTAAAGTGGTACCACATTGAAACAGTCCATTAAACCTGGTTTGGATCTATATTTTAGAGGATAACGCATGTTAGGTCTAGGTTAGCCCTGGGATTATCACTCATCAGACTCATATTTTCGCATTCTTCACATACTTGTTGAACGGATCCTGGGTTTTTTCGGGTTTGGATCACGTAGTAATGTGGTACCACACTGAAACAGTCCATTAAACCTGCTTGCGATCAATATTTTAGAGGATAACGCATGTTAGGTCTGGGTTAGGTCTAGGATTTGCCCTCATCAGGCTCATACTTTCGCATATTTCTCATACTTCATGGGTAGATCCTGGGCTTTTTCTGGATTGCATCACGTAGTAATGAAGTACAACACTGAAACAGTCAATTAAACCTGGTTTCCATCAATATCTTAGAGGACAACGCAAGTTAGGTCTGGGATAGGTCTTGGACTTGCCCTCATCAGACTCATACTTTCGCGTTTTTCACATACTTGTTGAACAGATCCTGGGTTTTTTCAGGTTTGGATCATGTAGTAGTGTGGTACCACACTGAAACAGTCCATTAAACCTGGTTTGGATCAATATTTTAGAGGATAACGCATGTTAGGTCTAGGTTAGGTCTGGGATTTTCACTCATCAGACTCATACTTTCGCATTCTTCACATACTTGTTGAACGGATCCTGGGTTTTTTCTGGTTTGGACCACGTAGTAATGTGGGTCCACACTGAAACAATCAATTAAACCTGGTCTTGATAAATATTTTAGAGGATAACGCATTGTAGGTCTGGGATAGGTCTGGGATTTGCCCTCATCAGACTCATACTTTCGCACACTTCACATACTCGTTGAACAGATCCTGGGTTTTTTCTGGTTTGGATCAAGTAGTAATGTGGTACCACACTGAAACAGTCGATGAAACCTGGTTTCGATCAATATTTTAGAGGATAACGCAAGTTAAGTCTGGGATTGGTCTGGGATTTGACCTCATCAGACTCATACTTTCGCACACTTCACATACTCCTTGAACAGATCCTGGGTTATTTTCTGGTTTGGACCACACAGTAATGTGGTACCACACTGAAACAGTCGATTAAACCAGGTTTCGATCAATATATTTGAGGATAACGCATGTTAGGTCTAGGTTAGGCCTGGGATTTTCACTCATCAGGCTCATACTTTCGCACACTTCACATACTCGTTGAACAGATCCTGGGTTTTTTCTGGTTTGGATCAAGTAGTAATGTGGTACCACACTGAAACAGTCGATGAAACCTGGTTTCGATCAATATTTTAGAGAATAATTCATGTTAGGTCTAGGTTAGGTCTGGGATTTGCTCTCATCAGGCTCATTCTTTCGCATATTTCTCATACTTGATGGCTAGATCCTGGGCTTTTTCTGGATTGCATCACGTAGTAATGAAGTACAACACTGAAACAGTCAATTAACCCTGGTTTCCATCAATATCTTAGAGGACAACGCAAGTTAGGTCTGGGATAGGTCTGGGATTTGCCCTCGTCAGGCTCATACTTTCGCATTCTTCACAAACTTGTTGAACTGATCCTGGGTTATTTTCTGGTTTGGACCACATAGTAATGTGGTACCACACTGGAACAGTCGATTAAACCAGGTTTCGATCGATATTTTAGAGTATAACTCATGTTAGGTCTAGGTTAGGCCTGGGATTTTCATTTATCTGACTCATATTTACGCGTTTTTCACATACTTGTTGAACAGATCCTGGGTTTTTTCTGGTTTGGATCACGAAGTAGTGTGGTACCACACTGAAACAGTCCATTAAACCTGGTTTGGATCAATATTTTAGAGGATAACGCATGTTAGGTCTAGGTTAGGTCTGGGATTTTCACTCATCAGACTCATACTTTCGCATTCTTCACATACTTGTTGAACGGATCCTGGGTTTTTTCTGGTTTGGACCACGTAGTAATGTGGGTCCACACTGAAACAATCAATTAAACCTGGTCTTGATAAATATTTTAGAGGATAACGCATTGTAGGTCTGGGATAGGTCTGGGATTTGCCCTCATCAGACTCATACTTTCGCACACTTCACATACTCGTTGAACAGATCCTGGGTTTTTTCTGGTTTGGATCAAGTAGTAATGTGGTACCACACTGAAACATTCAATTAAACCTGGTCTTGATAAATATTTTAGAGGATAACGCATGTTATGTCTGGGTTAGGTCTAGGATTTGCCCTCATCAGGCTCATACTTTCGCATATTTCTCATACTTCATGGCTGGATCCTGGGCTATTTCTGGATTGGATCACGTAGTAATGTGGTACCACACTGAAACAGTCAATTAAACCTGGATTTGATGAATATTTTAGAGAATACTTCATGTTAGGCCAGACCTAACATGGTTAGGTCTAGGATTTGCCCTCATCAGGCTCATACTTTCGCGTTTTTCACATACTTGTTGAACAGATCCTGGGCTTTTTCTGGATTGCATCACGTAGTAATGAAGTACAACACTGAAACACTCAATTAAACCTGGTTTCCATCAATATTATTGAGGATAACGCATGTTAGGTCTAGGTTAGGCCTGGGATTTTCACTCATCAGACTCATCCTTTCGCATTCTTCACATATTTGTTGAACGGATCCTGGGCTATTTCTGGATTGGATCACGTAGTAATGTGGTACCACACTGAAACAGTCAATTAAACCTGGTTTTGATCAATATTTTAGAGAATAACGCATGTTAGGGCTAGGTTAGGTCTGGGATTTTCACTCATCAGACTCATACCTTCGCATTCTTCACATACTTGTTGAACGGAACCTGGGCTATTTCTGGATTGGTTCACGTAGTAATGTGGTACCACACTGAAACATTCAATTAAACCTGATCTTGATAAATATTTGAGAGGATAACGCATGTTAGGTTTGGGTTAAGTCTAGGATTTGCCTTCATCAGGCTCATACTTTCGCATATTTCTCATACTTGATGGCTAGATCCTGGGCTGTTTCTGGATTGTATCACGTAGTAATGTGGTACCACGCTGAAACAGTCAATTAAACCTGGTTTCGATCAATATTTTAGAGGATAACGCAAGTTAGGTCTGGCATAGGTCTGGGATTCGCCCTCATCAGACTCATACTTTCGCGTTTTTCACATACTAGTTGACCTGATCGAGAGTTTTTTCTGCTTTGGATCACGTAGTAAAGTGGTACCACATTGAAACAGTCCATTAAACCTGGTTTGGATCAATATTTTAGAGGATAACGCATGTTAGGTCTAGGTTAGCCCTGGGATTATCACTCATCAGACTCATATTTTCGCATTCTTCACATACTTGTTGAACGGATCCTGGGTTTTTTCTGGTTTGGATCACGTAGTAATGTGGTACCACACTGAAACAGTCCATTAAACCTGCTTGCGATCAATATTTTAGAGGATAACGCATGTTAGGTTTGGGTTAAGTCTAGGATTTGCCCCCATCAGGCTCATACTTTCGCATATTTCTCATACTTCATGGCTAGATCCTGGGCTTTTTCTGGATTGCATCACGTAGTAATGTGGTACCACACTGAAACATTCAATTAAACCTGGTCTTGACAAATATTTTAGAGGATAACGCATTTTAGGTCTGGGTTAGGTCTAGGATTTGCCCTCATCAGGCTCATACTTTCGCATATTTCTCATACTTCATGGGTAGATCCTGGGCTTTTTCTGGATTGCATCACGTAGTAATGAAGTACAACACTGAAACAGTCAATTAAACCTGGTTTCCATCAATATCTTAGAGGACAACGCAAGTTAGGTCTGGGATAGGTCTTGGACTTGCCCCCATCAGACTCATACTTTCGCGTTTTTCACATACTTGTTGAACAGATCCTGGGTTTTTTCAGGTTTGGATCATGTAGTAGTGTGGTACCACACTGAAACAGTCCATTAAACCTGGTTTGGATCAATATTTTAGAGGATAACGCATGTTAGGTCTAGGTTAGGTCTGGGATTTTCACTCATCAGACTCATACTTTCGCATTCTTCACATACTTGTTGAACGGATCCTGGGTTTTTTCTGGTTTGGACCACGTAGTAATGTGGGTCCACACTGAAACAATCAATTAAACCTGGTCTTGATAAATATTTTAGAGGATAACGCATTGTAGGTCTGGGATAGGTCTGGGATTTGCCCTCATTAGACTCATACTTTCGCACACTTCACATACTCGTTGAACAGATCCTGGGTTTTTTCTGGTTTGGATCAAGTAGTAATGTGGTACCACACTGAAACAGTCGATGAAACCTGGTTTCGATCAATATTTTAGAGGATAACGCAAGTTAAGTCTGGGATTGGTCTGGGATTTGACCTCATCAGACTCATACTTTCGCACACTTCACATACTCGTTGAACAGATCCTGGGTTATTTTCTGGTTTGCACCACATAGTAATGTGGTACCACACTGAAACAGTCGATTAAACCAGGTTTCGATCAATATATTTGAGATAACGCATGTTAGGTCTAGGTTAGGCCTGGGATTTTCACTCATCAGGCTCATACTTTCGCATTCTTCACATACTTGTTGAACGGATCCTGGGTTTTTTCTGGTTTGGATCACGTAGTAATGTGGGACCACACTGAAACAGTCAACTAAACCTGGTTTCGATCAATATTTTAGAGAATAATTCATGTTAGGTCTAGGTTAGGTCTGGGATTTGCTCTCATCAGGCTCATTCTTTCGCATATTTCTCATACTTGATGGCTAGATCCTGGGCTTTTTCTGGATTGCATCACGTAGTAATGAAGTACAACACTGAAACAGTCAATTAACCCTGGTTTCCATCAATATCTTAGAGGACAACGCAAGTTAGGTCTGGGATAGGTCTGGGATTTGCCCTCGTCAGGCTCATACTTTCGCATTCTTCACAAACTTGTTGAACTGATCCTGGGTTATTTTCTGGTTTGGACCACATAGTAATGTGGTACCACACTGGAACAGTCGATTAAACCAGGTTTCGATCAATATATTTGAGGATAACGCATGTTAGGTCTAGGTTAGGCCTGGGATTTTCACTCATCAGGCTCATACTTTCGCATTCTTCACATACTTGTTGAACAGATCCTGGGTTTTTTCTGGTTTGGATCACGAAGTAGTGTGGTACCACACTGAAACAGTCCATTAAACCTGATTTCGCTCAATATTTTAGAGGATAACGCATGTTAGGTCTAGGTTAGGTCTGGGATTTGCTCTCATCAGGCTCATTCTTTCGCATATTTCTCATACTTGATGGCTAGATCCTGGGCTTTTTCTGGATTGCATCACGTAGTAATGTAGTACCACACTGAAACAGTCAATGAAACCTGGTTTCCATCAATATTTTAGAGGACAACGCAAGTTAGGTCTAGGTAAGGCCTGAGATTTTCACTGATCAGACTCATACTTTCGCATCCTTCACATACTTGTTGAACGGATCCTGGGTTTTTTCTGGTTTGGATCACGTAGTAATGTGGTACCTCACTGAAACGGTCAATTAAACCTGGTTTCGATCAATATTTTAGAGGATAACGCAAGTTAGGTCTGGGATAGGCCTGGGATTTGCCCTCATCAGGCTCATACTTTCGCACACTTCACATACTCGTTTGACAGATCCCGGGTTATTTTCTGGTTTGGATCGCATAGTAATGTGGTACCACACTGAAACAGTCGATTAAACCAGGTTTCGATCAATATTTTAGAGGATAACGCAAGTTAGGTCTGGGATAGGCCTGGGATTTGCCCTCATCAGGCTCATACTTTCGCGTTTTTCACATACTTGTTGAACAGATCATGGGTTTTTCTGGTTTGGATCACGTAGTAGTGTGGGACCACACTGAAACATTCAATTAAACCTGATCTTGATAAATATTTGAGAGGATAACGCATGTTAGGTTTGGGTTAAGTCTAGGATTTGCCTTCATCAGGCTCATACTTTCGCATATTTCTCATACTTGATGGCTAGATCCTGGGCTGTTTCTGGATTGTATCACGTAGTAATGTGGTACCACGCTGAAACAGTCGATTAAACCTGGTTTCGATCAATATTTTTGAGGATAACGCATATTAGGTCTAGGTTAGGCCGAGGATTTTCACTCATCAGACTCACACTTTCGCATTCTTCACATACTTGCTGAACGGATCCTGGGTTTTTACTGGTTTGGATCACGTAGTAATGTGGTACCACACTGAAACATTCAATTAAACCTGGTCTTGATAAATATTTTAGACGATAACGCATGTTAGGTCTGGGTTAGGTCTAGGATTTGCCCTCATCAGGCTCAAACTTTCGCATATTTCTCATACTTCATGGCTGGATCCTGGGCTATTTCTGGATTGGATCACGTAGTAATGTGGTACCACACTGAAACAGTCAATTAAACCTGGATTTGATGAATATTTTAGAGAATACTTCATGTTAGGCCAGACCTAACATGGTTAGGTCTAGGATTTGCCCTCATCAGGCTCATACTTTTGAGTTTTTCACATACTTGTTGAACAGATCCTGGGCTTTTTCTGGATTGCATCACGTAGTAATGAAGTACAACACTGAAACACTCAATTAAACCTGGTTTCCATCAATATTATTGAGGATAACGCATGTTAGGTCTAGGTTAGGCCTGGGATTTTCACTCATCAGACTCATCCTTTCGCATTCTTCACATATTTGTTGAACGGATCCTGGGCTATTTCTGGATTGGATCACGTAGTAATGTGGTACCACACTGAAACAGTCAATTAAACCTGGTTTTGATCAATATTTTAGAGAATAACGCATGTTAGGGCTAGGTTAGGTCTGGGATTTTCACTCATCAGACTCATACCTTCGCATTCTTCACATACTTGTTGAACGGAACCTGGGCTATTTCTGGATTGGTTCACGTAGTAATGAGGTACCACACTGAAACATTCAATTAAACCTGATCTTGATAAATATTTCAGAGGATAACGTATGTTAGGTTTGGGTTAAGTCTAGGATTTGCCTTCATCAGGCTCATACTTTCGCATATTTCTCATACTTGATGGCTAGATCCTGGGCTGTTTCTGGATTGTATCACGTAGTAATGTGGTACCACGCTGAGACAGTCAATTAAACCTGGTTTCGATCAATATTTTAGAGGATAACGCAAGTTAGGTCTGGCATAGGTCTGGGATTCGCCCTCATCAGACTCATACTTTCGCGTTTTTCACATACTTGTTGACCTGATCGAGGGTTTTTTCTGCTTTGGATCACGTAGTAAAGTGGTACCACATTGAAACAGTCCATTAAACCTGGTTTGGATCAATATTTTAGAGGATAACGCATGTTAGGTCTAGGTTAGCCCTGGGATTATCACTCATCAGACTCATATTTTCGCATTCTTCACATACTTGTTGAACGGATCCTGGGTTTTTTCTGGTTTGGATCACGTAGTAGTGTGGTACCACACTGAAACATTCCATTAAACCTGGTTTGGATCAATATTTTAGAGGATGACGCATGTTAGGTCTAGGTTAGGTCGGGGATTTTCACTCATCAGACTGATAGTTTCGCATTCTTCACATACTTGTTGAACGGATCCTGGGTTTTTTCTGGTTTGGATCACGTAGTAATGTGGTACCTCACTGAAACGGTCAATTAAACCTGGTTTCGATCAATATTTTAGAGGATAACGCAAGTTAGGTCTGGGATAGGCCTGGGATTTGCCCTCATCAGGCTCATACTTTCGCAACCTTCACATACTCGTTTGACAGATCCTGGGTTATTTTCTGGTTTGGATCGCATAGTAATGTGGTACCACACTGAAACAGTCGATTAAACCAGGTTTCGATCAATATTTTAGAGGATAACGCAAGTTAGGTCTGGGATAGGCCTGGGATTTGCCCTCATCAGGCTCATACTTTCGCGTTTTTCACATACTTGTTGAACAGATCATGGGTTTTTTCTGGTTTGGATCACGTAGTAATGTGGTACCACACTGAAACAGTCAATTAAACCTGGTTTCGATCAATATTTTAGAGAATAATTCATGTTAGGTCTAGGTTAGGTCTGGGATTTGCTCTCATCAGGCTCATTCTTTCGCATATTTCTCATACTTGATGGCTAGATCCTGGGCTTTTTCTGGATTGCATCACGTAGTAATGTAATACCACACTGAAACAGTCAATGAAACCTGGTTTCCATCAATATTTTAGAGGACAACGCAAGTTAGGTCTAGGTAAGGCCTGAGATTTTCACTGATCAGACTCATACTGTCGCATCCTTCACATACTTGTTGAACGGATCCTGGGTTTTTTCTGGTTTGGATCACGTAGTAATGTGGTACCTCACTGAAACGGTCAATTAAACCTGGTTTCGATCAATATTTTAGAGGATAACGCAAGTTAGGTCTGGGATAGGCCTGGGATTTGCCCTCATCAGGCTCATACTTTCGCAACCTTCACATACTCGTTTGACAGATCCTGGGTTATTTTCTGGTTTGGATCGCATAGTAATGTGGTACCACACTGAAACAGTCGATTAAACCAGGTTTCGATCAATATTTTAGAGGATAACGCATGTTAGGTCTAGGTTAGGCCTGAGATTTTCACTGATCAGACTCATACTTTCGCATTCTTCACATACTTGTTGAACGGATCCTGGGTTTTTTCTGGTTTGGATCACGTAGTAATGTGGTACCACACTGAAACAGTCAATTAAACCTGGTTTCGATCAATATTTTAGAGAATAATTCATGTTAGGTCTAGGTTAGGTCTGGGATTTGCTCTCATTAGGCTCTTTCTTTCGCATATTTCTCATACATGTTGAACAGATACTGGGTTTTTTCTGGTTTGGAACCCGTAGTAATGTGGGACCACACTGAAACAATAAATTAAACCTGGTCTTGATAAATATTTTAGAGGATAACGCATGTTAGGTCAGGGTTAGGTCTAGGATTTGCCCTCATCAGGCTCATACTTTCGCATATTTCTCATACTTCATAGCTAGATCCTGGGCTGTTTCTGGATTGTATCACGTAGTAATGTGGTACCTCGCTGAAACAGTCAATTAAACCTGGTTTCGATCAATATTTTAGAGGATAACGCAAGTTAGGTCTGGGATAGGTCTAGGATTTGCCCTCATCAGGCTCTTACTTTCGCATATTTCTCATACTTCATGGCTAGATCCAGTGCTATTTCTGGATTGGATCACGTAGTAAAGTGGTACCACACTGAAACATTCAATGAAACCTTGTCTCGATAATTATTTTAGAGGATAACGCATCTTAGGTCTGGGTTAGGTCTAAGATTTGCCCTCATCAGGCTCACAGTTTCGCGTTTTTCACATACTTGTTGAACAGATCCTGGGTTTTGTCTGGTTCGGATCACGAAGTAGTGTGGTACCACACTGAAGCAGTCCATTAAACATGGTTTCGCTCAATATTTTAGAGGATAACGCATGTTAGGTCTAGGTTATGTCTGGGATTTGCTCTCATCAGGATCATTCTTTCGCATATTTCTCATACTTGATGGCTAGATCCTGGGCTTTTTCTGGATTGCATCACGTAGTAATGTAGTACCACACTAAACAGTCAATGAAACCTGGTTTCCATCACTATTTTAGAGGACAACGCAAGTTAGGTCTAGGTAAGGCCTGAGATTTTCACTGATCAGACTCATACTTTCGCATTCTTCACA
Source organism: Colletes latitarsis (assembly GCF_051014445.1). Classification (NCBI taxonomy): domain Eukaryota; kingdom Metazoa; phylum Arthropoda; class Insecta; order Hymenoptera; family Colletidae; genus Colletes; species Colletes latitarsis. Next base: position 14,333,573 of record NW_027488365.1, read on the forward strand.
TACTTGTTGAACGGATCCTGGGTTTTTTCTGGTTTGGATCACGTAGTAATGTGGTACCACACTGAAACTGTCGATTAAACCTGGTTTCGATCAATATTTTAGAGAATAATTCATGTTAGGTCTAGGTTAGGTCTGGGATTTGCTCTCATCAGGCTCATTCTTTCGCATATTTCTCATACTTGATGGCTAGATCCTGGGCTATTTCTGGATTGCATCACGTAGTAATGAAGTACAACACTGAAACAGTCAATTAAACCTGGTTTCCATCAATATTATTGAGGATAACGCATGTTAGGTCTAGGTTAGGCCTGGGATTTTCACTCATCAGACTCATCCTTTCGCATTCTTCACATATTTGTTGAACGGATCCTGGGCTATTTCAGGTTTGGATCACGTTGTAGTGTGGTACCACACTGAAACAGTCCATTAAACCTGGTTTGGATCAAAATTTTAGAGGATAACGCATGTTAGGTCTAGGTTAGCCCTGGGATTTTCACTCATCAGACTCATACTTTCGCGTTTTTCACATACTTGTTGACCTGATCGAGAGTTTTTTCTGCTTTGGATCACGTAGTAAAGTGGTACCACATTGAAACAGTCCATTAAACCTGGTTTGGATCTATATTTTAGAGGATAACGCATGTTAGGTCTAGGTTAGCCCTGGGATTTGCCCTCATCAGGCTCATACTTTCGCAACCTTCACATACTCGTTTGACAGATCCTGGGTTATTTTCTGGTTTGGATCGCATAGTAATGTGGTACCACACTGAAACAGTCGATTAAACCAGGTTTCGATCAATATTTTAGAGGATAACGCAAGTTAGGTCTGGGATAGGCCTGGGATTTGCCCTCATCAGGCTCATACTTTCGCGTTTTTCACATACTTGTTGAACAGATCATGGGTTTTTTCTGGTTTGGATCACGTAGTAGTGTGGGACCACACTGAAACATTCAATTAAACCTGATCTTGATAAATATTTGAGAGGATAACGCATGTTAGGTTTGGGTTAAGTCTAGGATTTGCCTTCATCAGGCTCATACTTTCGCATATTTCTCATACTTGATGGCTAGATTATGGGCTGTTTCTGGATTGTGTCACGTAGTAATGTGGTACAACGCTGAAACAGTCGATTAAACCTGGTTTCGATCAATATTTCTGAGGATAACGCATATTAGGTCTAGGTTAGGCCGAGGATTTTCACTCATCAGACTCACACTTTCGCATTCTTCACATACTTGTTGAACGGATCCTGGGTTTTTACTGGTTTGGATCACGTAGTAATGTGGTACCACACTGAAACATTCAATTAAACCTGGTCTTGATAAATATTTTAGAGGATAACGCATGTTAGGTCTGGGTTAGGTCTAGGATTTGCCTTCATCAGGCTCATACTTTCGCATATTTCTCATACTTGATGGCTAGATTATGGGCTGTTTCTGGATTGTGTCACGTAGTAATGTGGTACAACACTGAAACACTCAATTAAACCTGGTTTCCATCAATATTATTGAGGATAACGCATGTTAGGTCTAGGTTAGGCCTGGGATTTTCACTCATCAGACTCATCCTTTCGCATTCTTCACATATTTGTTGAACGGATCCTGGGCTATTTCAGGTTTGGATCACGTTGTAGTGTGGTACCACACTGAAACAGTCCATTAAACCTGGTTTGGATCAATATTTTAGAGGATAACGCATGTTAGGTCTAGGTTAGCCCTGGGATTTTCACTCATCAGACTCATACTTTCGCGTTTTTCACATACTTGTTGACCTGATCGAGAGTTTTTTCTGCTTTGGATCACGTAGTAAAGTGGTACCACATTGAAACAGTCCATTAAACCTGGTTTGGATCTATATTTTAGAGGATAACGCATGTTAGGTCTAGGTTAGCCCTGGGATTATCACTCATCAGACTCATATTTTCGCATTCTTCACATACTTGTTGAACGGATCCTGGGTTTTTTCTGGTTTGGATCACGTAGTAATGTGGTACCACACTGAAACAGTCCATTAAACCTGCTTGCGATCAATATTTTAGAGGATAACGCATGTTAGGTCTGGGTTAGGTCTAGGATTTGCCCTCATCAGGCTCATACTTTCGCATATTTCTCATACTTCATGGGTAGATCCTGGGCTTTTTCTGGATTGCATCACGTAGTAATGAAGTACAACACTGAAACAGTCAATTAAACCTGGTTTCCATCAATATCTTAGAGGACAACGCAAGTTAGGTCTGGGATAGGTCTTGGACTTGCCCTCATCAGACTCATACTTTCGCGTTTTTCACATACTTGTTGAACAGATCCTGGGTTTTTTCAGGTTTGGATCATGTAGTAGTGTGGTACCACACTGAAACAGTCCATTAAACCTGGTTTGGATCAATATTTTAGAGGATAACGCATGTTAGGTCTAGGTTAGGTCTGGGATTTTCACTCATCAGACTCATACTTTCGCATTCTTCACATACTTGTTGAACGGATCCTGGGTTTTTTCTGGTTTGGACCACGTAGTAATGTGGGTCCACACTGAAACAATCAATTAAACCTGGTCTTGATAAATATTTTAGAGGATAACGCATTGTAGGTCTGGGATAGGTCTGGGATTTGCCCTCATCAGACTCATACTTTCGCACACTTCACATACTCGTTGAACAGATCCTGGGTTTTTTCTGGTTTGGATCAAGTAGTAATGTGGTACCACACTGAAACAGTCGATGAAACCTGGTTTCGATCAATATTTTAGAGGATAACGCAAGTTAAGTCTGGGATTGGTCTGGGATTTGACCTCATCAGACTCATACTTTCGCACACTTCACATACTCCTTGAACAGATCCTGGGTTATTTTCTGGTTTGGACCACACAGTAATGTGGTACCACACTGAAACAGTCGATTAAACCAGGTTTCGATCAATATATTTGAGGATAACGCATGTTAGGTCTAGGTTAGGCCTGGGATTTTCACTCATCAGGCTCATACTTTCGCATTCTTCACATACTTGTTGAACGGATCCTGGGTTTTTTCTGGTTTGGATCACGTAGTAATGTGGGACCACACTGAAACAGTCAACTAAACCTGGTTTCGATCAATATTTTAGAGAATAATTCATGTTAGGTCTAGGTTAGGTCTGGGATTTGCTCTCATCAGGCTCATTCTTTCGCATATTTCTCATACTTGATGGCTAGATCCTGGGCTTTTTCTGGATTGCATCACGTAGTAATGAAGTACAACACTGAAACAGTCAATTAACCCTGGTTTCCATCAATATCTTAGAGGACAACGCAAGTTAGGTCTGGGATAGGTCTGGGATTTGCCCTCGTCAGGCTCATACTTTCGCATTCTTCACAAACTTGTTGAACTGATCCTGGGTTATTTTCTGGTTTGGACCACATAGTAATGTGGTACCACACTGGAACAGTCGATTAAACCAGGTTTCGATCGATATTTTAGAGTATAACTCATGTTAGGTCTAGGTTAGGCCTGGGATTTTCATTTATCTGACTCATATTTACGCGTTTTTCACATACTTGTTGAACAGATCCTGGGTTTTTTCTGGTTTGGATCACGAAGTAGTGTGGTACCACACTGAAACAGTCCATTAAACCTGGTTTGGATCAATATTTTAGAGGATAACGCATGTTAGGTCTAGGTTAGGTCTGGGATTTTCACTCATCAGACTCATACTTTCGCATTCTTCACATACTTGTTGAACGGATCCTGGGTTTTTTCTGGTTTGGACCACGTAGTAATGTGGGTCCACACTGAAACAATCAATTAAACCTGGTCTTGATAAATATTTTAGAGGATAACGCATTGTAGGTCTGGGATAGGTCTGGGATTTGCCCTCATCAGACTCATACTTTCGCACACTTCACATACTCGTTGAACAGATCCTGGGTTTTTTCTGGTTTGGATCAAGTAGTAATGTGGTACCACACTGAAACATTCAATTAAACCTGGTCTTGATAAATATTTTAGAGGATAACGCATGTTATGTCTGGGTTAGGTCTAGGATTTGCCCTCATCAGGCTCATACTTTCGCATATTTCTCATACTTCATGGCTGGATCCTGGGCTATTTCTGGATTGGATCACGTAGTAATGTGGTACCACACTGAAACAGTCAATTAAACCTGGATTTGATGAATATTTTAGAGAATACTTCATGTTAGGCCAGACCTAACATGGTTAGGTCTAGGATTTGCCCTCATCAGGCTCATACTTTCGCGTTTTTCACATACTTGTTGAACAGATCCTGGGCTTTTTCTGGATTGCATCACGTAGTAATGAAGTACAACACTGAAACACTCAATTAAACCTGGTTTCCATCAATATTATTGAGGATAACGCATGTTAGGTCTAGGTTAGGCCTGGGATTTTCACTCATCAGACTCATCCTTTCGCATTCTTCACATATTTGTTGAACGGATCCTGGGCTATTTCTGGATTGGATCACGTAGTAATGTGGTACCACACTGAAACAGTCAATTAAACCTGGTTTTGATCAATATTTTAGAGAATAACGCATGTTAGGTCTAGGTTAGGTCTGGGATTTTCACTCATCAGACTCATACCTTCGCATTCTTCACATACTTCTTGAACGGAACCTGGGCTATTTCTGGATTGGTTCACGTAGTAATGTGGTACCACACTGAAACATTCAATTAAACCTGATCTTGATAAATATTTGAGAGGATAACGCATGTTAGGTTTGGGTTAAGTCTAGGATTTGCCTTCATCAGGCTCATACTTTCGCATATTTCTCATACTTGATGGCTAGATCCTGGGCTGTTTCTGGATTGTATCACGTAGTAATGTGGTACCACGCTGAAACAGTCAATTAAACCTGGTTTCGATCAATATTTTAGAGGATAACGCAAGTTAGGTCTGGCATAGGTCTGGGATTCGCCCTCATCAGACTCATACTTTCGCGTTTTTCACATACTAGTTGACCTGATCGAGAGTTTTTTCTGCTTTGGATCACGTAGTAAAGTGGTACCACATTGAAACAGTCCATTAAACCTGGTTTGGATCAATATTTTAGAGGATAACGCATGTTAGGTCTAGGTTAGCCCTGGGATTATCACTCATCAGACTCATATTTTCGCATTCTTCACATACTTGTTGAACGGATCCTGGGTTTTTTCTGGTTTGGATCACGTAGTAATGAAGTACAACACTGAAACAGTCAATTAAACCTGGTTTCCATCAATATCTTAGAGGACAACGCAAGTTAGGTCTGGGATAGGTCTTGGACTTGCCCTCATCAGACTCATACTTTCGCGTTTTTCACATACTTGTTGAACAGATCCTGGGTTTTTTCAGGTTTGGATCATGTAGTAGTGTGGTACCACACTGAAACAGTCCATTAAACCTGGTTTGGATCAATATTTTAGAGGATAACGCATGTTAGGTCTAGGTTAGGTCTGGGATTTTCACTCATCAGACTCATACTTTCGCATTCTTCACATACTTGTTGAACGGATCCTGGGTTTTTTCTGGTTTGGACCACGTAGTAATGTGGGTCCACACTGAAACAATCAATTAAACCTGGTCTTGATAAATATTTTAGAGGATAACGCATTGTAGGTCTGGGATAGGTCTGGGATTTGCCCTCATTAGACTCATACTTTCGCACACTTCACATACTCGTTGAACAGATCCTGGGTTTTTTCTGGTTTGGATCAAGTAGTAATGTGGTACCACACTGAAACAGTCGATGAAACCTGGTTTCGATCAATATTTTAGAGGATAACGCAAGTTAAGTCTGGGATTGGTCTGGGATTTGACCTCATCAGACTCATACTTTCGCACACTTCACATACTCGTTGAACAGATCCTGGGTTATTTTCTGGTTTGCACCACATAGTAATGTGGTACCACACTGAAACAGTCGATTAAACCAGGTTTCGATCAATATATTTGAGATAACGCATGTTAGGTCTAGGTTAGGCCTGGGATTTTCACTCATCAGGCTCATACTTTCGCATTCTTCACATACTTGTTGAACGGATCCTGGGTTTTTTCTGGTTTGGATCACGTAGTAATGTGGGACCACACTGAAACAGTCAACTAAACCTGGTTTCGATCAATATTTTAGAGAATAATTCATGTTAGGTCTAGGTTAGGTCTGGGATTTGCTCTCATCAGGCTCATTCTTTCGCATATTTCTCATACTTGATGGCTAGATCCTGGGCTTTTTCTGGATTGCATCACGTAGTAATGAAGTACAACACTGAAACAGTCAATTAACCCTGGTTTCCATCAATATCTTAGAGGACAACGCAAGTTAGGTCTGGGATAGGTCTGGGATTTGCCCTCGTCAGGCTCATACTTTCGCATTCTTCACAAACTTGTTGAACTGATCCTGGGTTATTTTCTGGTTTGGACCACATAGTAATGTGGTACCACACTGGAACAGTCGATTAAACCAGGTTTCGATCAATATATTTGAGGATAACGCATGTTAGGTCTAGGTTAGGCCTGGGATTTTCACTCATCAGGCTCATACTTTCGCATTCTTCACATACTTGTTGAACAGATCCTGGGTTTTTTCTGGTTTGGATCACGAAGTAGTGTGGTACCACACTGAAACAGTCCATTAAACCTGATTTCGCTCAATATTTTAGAGGATAACGCATGTTAGGTCTAGGTTAGGTCTGGGATTTGCTCTCATCAGGCTCATTCTTTCGCATATTTCTCATACTTGATGGCTAGATCCTGGGCTTTTTCTGGATTGGATCACGTAGTAATGTGGTACCACACTGAAACAGTCAATTAAACCTGGATTTGATGAATATTTTAGAGAATACTTCATGTTAGGCCAGACCTAACATGGTTAGGTCTAGGATTTGCCCTCATCAGGCTCATACTTTCGCGTTTTTCACATACTTGTTGAACAGATCCTGGGCTTTTTCTGGATTGCATCACGTAGTAATGAAGTACAACACTGAAACACTCAATTAAACCTGGTTTCCATCAATATTATTGAGGATAACGCATGTTAGGTCTAGGTTAGGCCTGGGATTTTCACTCATCAGACTCATCCTTTCGCATTCTTCACATATTTGTTGAACGGATCCTGGGCTATTTCTGGATTGGATCACGTAGTAATGTGGTACCACACTGAAACAGTCAATTAAACCTGGTTTTGATCAATATTTTAGAGAATAACGCATGTTAGGTCTAGGTTAGGTCTGGGATTTTCACTCATCAGACTCATACCTTCGCATTCTTCACATACTTCTTGAACGGAACCTGGGCTATTTCTGGATTGGTTCACGTAGTAATGTGGTACCACACTGAAACATTCAATTAAACCTGATCTTGATAAATATTTGAGAGGATAACGCATGTTAGGTTTGGGTTAAGTCTAGGATTTGCCTTCATCAGGCTCATACTTTCGCATATTTCTCATACTTGATGGCTAGATCCTGGGCTGTTTCTGGATTGTATCACGTAGTAATGTGGTACCACGCTGAAACAGTCAATTAAACCTGGTTTCGATCAATATTTTAGAGGATAACGCAAGTTAGGTCTGGCATAGGTCTGGGATTCGCCCTCATCAGACTCATACTTTCGCGTTTTTCACATACTAGTTGACCTGATCGAGAGTTTTTTCTGCTTTGGATCACGTAGTAAAGTGGTACCACATTGAAACAGTCCATTAAACCTGGTTTGGATCAATATTTTAGAGGATAACGCATGTTAGGTCTAGGTTAGCCCTGGGATTATCACTCATCAGACTCATATTTTCGCATTCTTCACATACTTGTTGAACGGATCCTGGGTTTTTTCTGGTTTGGATCACGTAGTAATGAAGTACAACACTGAAACAGTCAATTAAACCTGGTTTCCATCAATATCTTAGAGGACAACGCAAGTTAGGTCTGGGATAGGTCTTGGACTTGCCCTCATCAGACTCATACTTTCGCGTTTTTCACATACTTGTTGAACAGATCCTGGGTTTTTTCAGGTTTGGATCATGTAGTAGTGTGGTACCACACTGAAACAGTCCATTAAACCTGGTTTGGATCAATATTTTAGAGGATAACGCATGTTAGGTCTAGGTTAGGTCTGGGATTTTCACTCATCAGACTCATACTTTCGCATTCTTCACATACTTGTTGAACGGATCCTGGGTTTTTTCTGGTTTGGACCACGTAGTAATGTGGGTCCACACTGAAACAATCAATTAAACCTGGTCTTGATAAATATTTTAGAGGATAACGCATTGTAGGTCTGGGATAGGTCTGGGATTTGCCCTCATTAGACTCATACTTTCGCACACTTCACATACTCGTTGAACAGATCCTGGGTTTTTTCTGGTTTGGATCAAGTAGTAATGTATTACCACACTGAAACAGTCGATGAAACCTGGTTTCGATCAATATTTTAGAGGATAACGCAAGTTAAGTCTGGGATTGGTCTGGGATTTGACCTCATCAGACTCATACTTTCGCACACTTCACATACTCGTTGAACAGATCCTGGGTTATTTTCTGGTTTGCACCACATAGTAATGTGGTACCACACTGAAACAGTCGATTAAACCAGGTTTCGATCAATATATTTGAGATAACGCATGTTAGGTCTAGGTTAGGCCTGGGATTTTCACTCATCAGGCTCATACTTTCGCATTCTTCACATACTTGTTGAACGGATCCTGGGTTTTTTCTGGTTTGGATCACGTAGTAATGTGGGACCACACTGAAACAGTCAACTAAACCTGGTTTCGATCAATATTTTAGAGAATAATTCATGTTAGGTCTAGGTTAGGTCTGGGATTTGCTCTCATCAGGCTCATTCTTTCGCATATTTCTCATACTTGATGGCTAGATCCTGGGCTTTTTCTGGATTGCATCACGTAGTAATGAAGTACAACACTGAAACAGTCAATTAACCCTGGTTTCCATCAATATCTTAGAGGACAACGCAAGTTAGGTCTGGGATAGGTCTGGGATTTGCCCTCGTCAGGCTCATACTTTCGCATTCTTCACAAACTTGTTGAACTGATCCTGGGTTATTTTCTGGTTTGGACCACATAGTAATGTGGTACCACACTGGAACAGTCGATTAAACCAGGTTTCGATCAATATATTTGAGGATAACGCATGTTAGGTCTAGGTTAGGCCTGGGATTTTCACTCATCAGGCTCATACTTTCGCATTCTTCACATACTTGTTGAACAGATCCTGGGTTTTTTCTGGTTTGGATCACGAAGTAGTGTGGTACCACACTGAAACAGTCCATTAAACCTGATTTCGCTCAATATTTTAGAGGATAACGCATGTTAGGTCTAGGTTAGGTCTGGGATTTGCTCTCATCAGGCTCATTCTTTCGCATATTTCTCATACTTGATGGCTAGATCCTGGGCTTTTTCTGGATTGCATCACGTAGTAATGTAGTACCACACTGAAACAGTCAATGAAACCTGGTTTCCATCAATATTTTAGAGGACAACGCAAGTTAGGTCTAGGTAAGGCCTGCGATTTTCACTGATCAGACTCATACTTTCGCATCCTTCACATACTTGTTGAACGGATCCTGGGTTTTTTCTGGTTTGGATCACGTAGTAATGTGGTACCTCACTGAAACGGTCAATTAAACCTGGTTTCGATCAATATTTTAGAGGATAACGCAAGTTAGGTCTGGGATAGGCCTGGGATTTGCCCTCATCAGGCTCATACTTTCGCACACTTCACATACTCGTTTGACAGATCCCGGGTTATTTTCTGGTTTGGATCGCATAGTAATGTGGTACCACACTGAAACAGTCGATTAAACCAGGTTTCGATCAATATTTTAGAGGATAACGCAAGTTAGGTCTGGGATAGGCCTGGGATTTGCCCTCATCAGGCTCATACTTTCGCGTTTTTCACATACTTGTTGAACAGATCATGGGTTTTTCTGGTTTGGATCACGTAGTAGTGTGGGACCACACTGAAACATTCAATTAAACCTGATCTTGATAAATATTTGAGAGGATAACGCATGTTAGGTTTGGGTTAAGTCTAGGATTTGCCTTCATCAGGCTCATACTTTCGCATATTTCTCATACTTGATGGCTAGATCCTGGGCTGTTTCTGGATTGTATCACGTAGTAATGTGGTACCACGCTGAAACAGTCGATTAAACCTGGTTTCGATCAATATTTTTGAGGATAACGCATATTAGGTCTAGGTTAGGCCGAGGATTTTCACTCATCAGACTCACACTTTCGCATTCTTCACATACTTGCTGAACGGATCCTGGGTTTTTACTGGTTTGGATCACGTAGTAATGTGGTACCACACTGAAACATTCAATTAAACCTGGTCTTGATAAATATTTTAGACGATAACGCATGTTAGGTCTGGGTTAGGTCTAGGATTTGCCCTCATCAGGCTCATACTTTCGCATATTTCTCATACTTCATGGCTGGATCCTGGGCTATTTCTGGATTGGATCACGTAGTAATGTGGTACCACACTGAAACAGTCAATTAAACCTGGATTTGATGAATATTTTAGAGAATACTTCATGTTAGGCCAGACCTAACATGGTTAGGTCTAGGATTTGCCCTCATCAGGCTCATACTTTTGAGTTTTTCACATACTTGTTGAACAGATCCTGGGCTTTTTCTGGATTGCATCACGTAGTAATGAAGTACAACACTGAAACACTCAATTAAACCTGGTTTCCATCAATATTATTGAGGATAACGCATGTTAGGTCTAGGTTAGGCCTGGGATTTTCACTCATCAGACTCATCCTTTCGCATTCTTCACATATTTGTTGAACGGATCCTGGGCTATTTCTGGATTGGATCACGTAGTAATGTGGTACCACACTGAAACAGTCAATTAAACCTGGTTTTGATCAATATTTTAGAGAATAACGCATGTTAGGGCTAGGTTAGGTCTGGGATTTTCACTCATCAGACTCATACCTTCGCATTCTTCACATACTTGTTGAACGGAACCTGGGCTATTTCTGGATTGGTTCACGTAGTAATGTGGTACCACACTGAAACATTCAATTAAACCTGATCTTGATAAATATTTGAGAGGATAACGCATGTTAGGTTTGGGTTAAGTCTAGGATTTGCCTTCATCAGGCTCATACTTTCGCATATTTCTCATACTTGATGGCTAGATCCTGGGCTGTTTCTGGATTGTATCACGTAGTAATGTGGTACCACGCTGAAACAGTCAATTAAACCTGGTTTCGATCAATATTTTAGAGGATAACGCAAGTTAGGTCTGGCATAGGTCTGGGATTCGCCCTCATCAGACTCATACTTTCGCGTTTTTCACATACTAGTTGACCTGATCGAGAGTTTTTTCTGCTTTGGATCACGTAGTAAAGTGGTACCACATTGAAACAGTCCATTAAACCTGGTTTGGATCAATATTTTAGAGGATAACGCATGTTAGGTCTAGGTTAGCCCTGGGATTATCACTCATCAGACTCATATTTTCGCATTCTTCACATACTTGTTGAACGGATCCTGGGTTTTTTCTGGTTTGGATCACGTAGTAATGTGGTACCACACTGAAACAGTCCATTAAACCTGCTTGCGATCAATATTTTAGAGGATAACGCATGTTAGGTTTGGGTTAAGTCTAGGATTTGCCCCCATCAGGCTCATACTTTCGCATATTTCTCATACTTCATGGCTAGATCCTGGGCTTTTTCTGGATTGCATCACGTAGTAATGTGGTACCACACTGAAACATTCAATTAAACCTGGTCTTGACAAATATTTTAGAGGATAACGCATTTTAGGTCTGGGTTAGGTCTAGGATTTGCCCTCATCAGGCTCATACTTTCGCATATTTCTCATACTTCATGGGTAGATCCTGGGCTTTTTCTGGATTGCATCACGTAGTAATGAAGTACAACACTGAAACAGTCAATTAAACCTGGTTTCCATCAATATCTTAGAGGACAACGCAAGTTAGGTCTGGGATAGGTCTTGGACTTGCCCTCATCAGACTCATACTTTCGCGTTTTTCACATACTTGTTGAACAGATCCTGGGTTTTTTCTGGTTTGGATCACGAAGTAGTGTGGTACCACACTGAAACAGTCCATTAAACCTGATTTCGCTCAATATTTTAGAGGATAACGCATGTTAGGTCTAGGTTAGGTCTGGGATTTGCTCTCATCAGGCTCATTCTTTCGCATATTTCTCATACTTGATGGCTAGATCCTGGGCTTTTTCTGGATTGCATCACGTAGTAATGTAGTACCACACTGAAACAGTCAATGAAACCTGGTTTCCATCAATATTTTAGAGGACAACGCAAGTTAGGTCTAGGTAAGGCCTGAGATTTTCACTGATCAGACTCATACTTTCGCATCCTTCACATACTTGTTGAACGGATCCTGGGTTTTTTCTGGTTTGGATCACGTAGTAATGTGGTACCTCACTGAAACGGTCAATTAAACCTGGTTTCGATCAATATTTTAGAGGATAACGCAAGTTAGGTCTGGGATAGGCCTGGGATTTGCCCTCATCAGGCTCATACTTTCGCACACTTCACATACTCGTTTGACAGATCCCGGGTTATTTTCTGGTTTGGATCGCATAGTAATGTGGTACCACACTGAAACAGTCGATTAAACCAGGTTTCGATCAATGTTTTAGAGGATAACGCAAGTTAGGTCTGGGATAGGCCTGGGATTTGCCCTCATCAGGCTCATACTTTCGCGTTTTTCACATACTTGTTGAACAGATCATGGGTTTTTCTGGTTTGGATCACGTAGTAGTGTGGGACCACACTGAAACATTCAATTAAACCTGATCTTGATAAATATTTGAGAGGATAACGCATGTTAGGTTTGGGTTAAGTCTAGGATTTGCCTTCATCAGGCTCATACTTTCGCATATTTCTCATACTTGATGGCTAGATCCTGGGCTGTTTCTGGATTGTATCACGTAGTAATGTGGTACCACGCTGAAACAGTCGATTAAACCTGGTTTCGATCAATATTTTTGAGGATAACGCATATTAGGTCTAGGTTAGGCCGAGGATTTTCACTCATCAGACTCACACTTTCGCATTCTTCACATACTTGCTGAACGGATCCTGGGTTTTTACTGGTTTGGATCACGTAGTAATGTGGTACCACACTGAAACATTCAATTAAACCTGGTCTTGATAAATATTTTAGACGATAACGCATGTTAGGTCTGGGTTAGGTCTAGGATTTGCCCTCATCAGGCTCATACTTTCGCATATTTCTCATACTTCATGGCTGGATCCTGGGCTATTTCTGGATTGGATCACGTAGTAATGTGGTACCACACTGAAACAGTCAATTAAACCTGGATTTGATGAATATTTTAGAGAATACTTCATGTTAGGCCAGACCTAACATGGTTAGGTCTAGGATTTGCCCTCATCAGGCTCATACTTTTGAGTTTTTCACATACTTGTTGAACAGATCCTGGGCTTTTTCTGGATTGCATCACGTAGTAATGAAGTACAACACTGAAACACTCAATTAAACCTGGTTTCCATCAATATTATTGAGGATAACGCATGTTAGGTCTAGGTTAGGCCTGGGATTTTCACTCATCAGACTCATCCTTTCGCATTCTTCACATATTTGTTGAACGGATCCTGGGCTATTTCTGGATTGGATCACGTAGTAATGTGGTACCACACTGAAACAGTCAATTAAACCTGGTTTTGATCAATATTTTAGAGAATAACGCATGTTAGGGCTAGGTTAGGTCTGGGATTTTCACTCATCAGACTCATACCTTCGCATTCTTCACATACTTGTTGAACGGAACCTGGGCTATTTCTGGATTGGTTCACGTAGTAATGAGGTACCACACTGAAACATTCAATTAAACCTGATCTTGATAAATATTTCAGAGGATAACGTATGTTAGGTTTGGGTTAAGTCTAGGATTTGCCTTCATCAGGCTCATACTTTCGCATATTTCTCATACTTGATGGCTAGATCCTGGGCTGTTTCTGGATTGTATCACGTAGTAATGTGGTACCACGCTGAGACAGTCAATTAAACCTGGTTTCGATCAATATTTTAGAGGATAACGCAAGTTAGGTCTGGCATAGTTCTGGGATTCGCCCTCATCAGACTCATACTTTCGCGTTTTTCACATACTTGTTGACCTGATCGAGGGTTTTTTCTGCTTTGGATCACGTAGTAAAGTGGTACCACATTGAAACAGTCCATTAAACCTGGTTTGGATCAATATTTTAGAGGATAACGCATGTTAGGTCTAGGTTAGCCCTGGGATTATCACTCATCAGACTCATATTTTCGCATTCTTCACATACTTGTTGAACGGATCCTGGGTTTTTTCTGGTTTGGATCACGTAGTAGTGTGGTACCACACTGAAACATTCCATTAAACCTGGTTTGGATCAATATTTTAGAGGATGACGCATGTTAGGTCTAGGTTAGGTCGGGGATTTTCACTCATCAGACTGATAGTTTCGCATTCTTCACATACTTGTTGAACGGATCCTGGGTTTTTTCTGGTTTGGATCACGTAGTAATGTGGTACCACACTGAAACAGTCGATTAAACCTGGTTTCGATCAGTATTTTAGAGGATAACGCAAGATAAGTCTGGGATAGGTCTGGGATTTGACCTCATCAGACTCATTCTTTCGCGTTTTTCACATACTTGTTGAACAGATCCTGGGTTTTTTCTGGTTTGGATCACGTAGTAGTGTGGTACCACACTGAAACAGTCCATTAAACCTGCTTGCGATCAATATTTTAGAGGATAACGCATGTTAGGTCTGGGTTAGGTCTAGGATTTGCCCTCATCAGGCTCATTCTTTCGCATATTTCTCAAACTTGATGGCTAGATCCTGGGCTTTTTCTGGATTGCATCACGTAGTAATGTGGTACCACACTGAAACATTCAATTAAACCTGGTCTTGATAAATATTTTAGAGGATAACGCATGTTAGGTCTGGGTTAGGTCTAGGATTTGCCCTCATCAGGCTCATTCTTTCGCATATTTCTCATACTTCATGGCTAGATCCTTTGCTTTTTCTGGATTGTATCACGTAGTAATGAAGTACAACACTGAAACAGTCAATTAAACCTGGTTTCCATCAATATCCTAGAGGACAACGCAAGTTAGGTCTGGGATAGGTCTGGGATTTGCCCACATCAGGCTCATACTTTCGCGTTTTTCACATACTCGTTGAACAGATCCTGGGTTATTTTCTGGTTTGGATCGCATAGTAATGTGGTACCACACTGAAACAGTCGATTAAACCAGGTTTCGATCAATATTTTAGAGGATAACGCATGTTAGGTCTAGGTTAGGTCTGGGATTTTCACTCATCAGACTCATACTTTCGCATTCTTCACATACTTGTTGAACGGATCCTGGGTTTTTTCTGGTTTGGATCACGTAGTAATGTGGGTCCACACTGAAACAATCAATTAAACCTGGTCTTGATAAATATTTTAGAGGATAATGCATGTTAGGTCTGGGATAGGTCTGGGATTTGCCCTCATCAGACTCATACTTTCGCACACTTCACATACTCGTTGAACAGATTCTGGGTTTTTTCTGGTTTGGATCAGGTAGTAATGTGGTACCACACTGAAACAGTCGATTAAACCTCGTTTCGATCAATATTTTAGAGGATAACGCATGTTAGGACTAGGTTAGGCCTGGGATTTTCACTCATCAGGCTCATACTTTCGCATTCTTCACATACTTGTTGAACGGATCCTGGGTTTTTTCTGGTTTGGATCACGAAGTAATGTAGGACCACACTGAAACAGTCAATTAAACCTGGTTTCGATCAATATTTTAGAGAATAATTCATGTTAGGTCTAGGTTAGGCCTGGGATTTTCACTCATCAGGCTCATACTTTCGCATTCCTCACATACTTGTTGAACTGATCCTGGGTTTTTTCTGCTTTGGATCACGTAGCAATGTGGTAACACACTGAAACAGTCGATTAAACCTGGTTTCGATCAATATTTTTGAGGATAACGCATGTTAGGTCTAGGTTAGGCCGAGGATTTTCACCCATCAGACTCATACTTTCGCATTCTTCACATACTTGTTGAACGGATCATGTGTTTTTTCTGGTTTGGATCACGTAGTAATGTGGGACCACACTGAAACAATCAATTAAACCTGGTCTTGATAAATATTTTACAGGATAACGCATGTTAGGTCTGGGTTAGGTCTAGGATTTGCCCTCATCAGGCTCATACTTTCGCATATTTCTCATACTTCATGGCTGGATCCTGGGCTATTTCTGGATTGGATCACGTAGTAATGTGGTACCACACTGAAACAGTCAATTAAACCTGGTTTTGATGAATATTTTAGAGAATAATTCATGTTAGGCCAGACCTAACATGGTCAGGTCTAGGATTTGCCCTCATCAGGCTCATACTTTCGCGTTTTTCACATACTTGTTGAACAGATCCTGGGCTTTTTCTGGATTGCATCACGTAGTAATGAAGTACAACACTGAAACAGTCAATTAAACCTGGTTTCGATCAATATTTTAGAGAATAATTCATGTTAGGTCTGGGATAGGTCTGGGATTTGACCTCATCAGACTCATACTTACGCACACTTCACATACCCGTTGAACAGATCCTGGGTTATTTTCTGGTTTGGATCACATAGTAATGTGGTATCACACTGATACAGTCGATTAAACCAGGTTTCGATCAATATTTTAGAGTATAACTCATGTTAGGTCTAGGTTAGGCCTGGGATTTTCATTTATCAGACTCATACTTTCGCATTCTTCACATTCTTGTTGAACTGATCCTGGGTTTTTTCTGGTTTGGATCACGTAGGAATGTGGTACTACACTGAAACAGTCGATTAAACCTGGTTTCGATCAATATTTTAGATGATAACGCAAGTTATGTCTGGGATAGGTCTGGGATTTGCCCTCATCAGACTGATACTTTCGCATTCTTCACATACTTGTTGAACGGATCCTGGGTTTTTTCTCGTTTGGATCACGTAGTAATGTAGGACCACACTGAAACAGTCAATTAATCCTGGTTTCGATCAATATTTTAGAGAATAATTCATGTTAGGTCTAGGTTAGGTCTGGGATTTGCTCTCATCAGACTCATTCTTTCGCATATTTCTCATACTTGATGGCTAGATCCTGGGCTTTTTCTGGATTGCATCACGTAGTAATGAAGTACAACACTGAAACAGTCAATTAAACCTGGTTTCCATCAATATCTTAGAGGACAACGCAAGGTAGGTCTGGGATAGGTCTGGGATTTTCACTCATCAGACTCATACTTTCGCATTCCTCACATACTTGTTGAACTGATCCTGGGTTTTTTCTGGTTTGGATCACGTAGCAATGTGGTACCACACTGAAACAGTCGATTAAACCTGGTTTCGATCAATATTTTTGAGGATAACGCATGTTAGGTCTAGGTTAGGCCGAGGATTTTCACCCATCAGACTCATACTTTCGCATTCTTCACATACTTGTTGCACGGATCATGTGTTTTTTCTGGTTTGGATCACGTAGTAATGTGGGACCACACTGAAACAATCAATTAAACCTGGTCTTGATAAATATTTTACAGGATAACGCATGTTAGGTCTGGGTTAGGTCTAGGATTTGCCCTCATCAGGCTCATACTTTCGCATATTTCTCATACTTCATGGCTGGATCCTGGGCTATTTCTGGATTGGATCACGTAGTAATGTGGTACCACACTGAAACAGTCAATTAAACCTGGATTTGATGAATATTTTAGAGAATACTTCATGTTAGGCCAGACCTAACATGGTTACGTCTAGGATTTGCCCTCATCAGGCTCATACTTTCGAGTTTTTCACATACTTGTTGAACAGATCCTGGGCTTTTTCTGGATTGCATCACGTAGTAATGAAGTACAACACTGAAACACTCAATTAAACCTGGTTTCCATCAATATTATTGAGGATAACGCATGTTAGGTCTAGGTTAGGCCTGGGATTTTCACTCATCAGACTCATCCTTTCGCATTCTTCACATATTTGTTGAACGGATCCTGGGCTATTTCTGGATTGGATCACGTAGTAATGTGGTACCACACTGAAACAGTCAATTAAACCTGGTTTTGATCAATATTTTAGAGAATAACGCATGTTAGGTCTAGGTTAGGTCTGGGATTTTCACTCATCAGACTCATACCTTCGCATTCTTCACATACTTGTTGAACGGAACCTGGGCTATTTCTGGATTGGTTCACGTAGTAATGAGGTACCACACTGAAACATTCAATTAAAACTGATCTTTATAAATATTTCAGAGGATAACGCATGTTAGGTTTGGGTTAAGTCTAGGATTTGCCTTCATCAGGCTCATACTTTCGCATATTTCTCATACTTGATGGCTAGATCCTGGGCTGTTTCTGGATTGTATCACGTAGTAATGTGGTACCACGCTGAAACAGTCAATTAAACCTGGTTTCGATCAATATTTTAGAGGATAACGCAAGTTAGGTCTGGCATAGGTCTGGGATTCGCCCTCATCAGACTCATACTTTCGCGTTTTTCACATACTTGTTGACCTGATCGAGGGTTTTTTCTGCTTTGGATCACGTAGTAAAGTGGTACCACATTGAAACAGTCCATTAAACCTGGTTTGGATCAATATTTTAGAGGATAACGCATGTTAGGTCTAGGTTAGCCCTGGGATTATCACTCATCAGACTCATATTTTCGCATTCTTCACATACTTGTTGAACGGATCCTGGGTTTTTTCTGGTTTGGATCACGTAGTAGTGTGGTACCACACTGAAACATTCCATTAAACCTGGTTTGGATCAATATTTTAGAGGATGACGCATGTTAGGTCTAGGTTAGGTCGGGGATTTTCACTCATCAGACTGATAGTTTCGCATTCTTCACATACTTTTTGAACGGATCCTGGGTTTTTTCTGGTTTGGATCACGTAGTAATGTGGTACCACACTGAAACAGTCGATTAAACCTGGTTTCGATCAGTATTTTAGAGGATAACGCAAGATAAGTCTGGGATAGGTCTGGGATTTGACCTCATCAGACTCATACTTTCGCGTTTTTCACATACTTGTTGAACAGATCCTGGGTTTTTTCTGGTTTGGATCACGTAGTAGTGTGGTACCACACTGAAACATTCCATTAAACCTGGTTTGGATCAATATTTTAGAGGATAACGCATGTTAGGTCTAGGTTAGGTCTGGGATTTTCACTCATCAGACTCATACTTTCGCATTCTTCACATACTTGTTGAACGGATCCTGGGTTTTTTCTGGTTTGAATCACGTAGTAATGTGGGTCCACACTGAAACAATCAATTAAACCTGGTCTTGATAAATATTTTAGAGGATAACGCATGTTAGGTCTGGGATAGGTCTGGGATTTGCCCTCATCAGACTCATACTTTCGCACACTTCACATACTCGTTGAACAGATTCTGGGTTTTTTCTGGTTTGGATCACGTAGTAATGTGGTACCACACTGAAACAGTCGATTAAACCTGGTTTCGATCAATATTTTAGAGGATAACGCATGTTAGGTCTAGGTTAGGCCTGGGATTTTCACTCATCAGGCTCATACTTTCGCATTCTTCACATACTTGTTGAACGGATCCTGGGTTTTTTCTGGTTTGGATCACGTAGTAATGTAGGACCACACTGAAACAGTCAATTAAACCTGGTTTCGATCAATATTTTAGAGAATAATTCATGTTAGGTCTGGGATAGGTCTGGGATTTGACCTCATCAGACTCATACTTTCGCACACTTCACATACCCGTTGAACAGATCCTGGGTTATTTTCTGGTTTGGATCACATAGTAATGTGGTACCACACTGATACAGTCGATTAAACCAGTTTTCGATCAATATTTTAGAGTATAACTCATGTTAGGTCTAGGTTAGGCCTGGGATTTTCATTTATCAGACTCATACTTTCGCATTCTTCACATTCTTGTTGAACTGATCCTGGGTTTTTTCTGGTTTGGATCACGTAGGAATGTGGTACTACACTGAAACAGTCGATTAAACCTGGTTTCGATCAATATTTTAGATGATAACGCAAGTTATGTCTGGGATAGGTCTGGGATTTGCCCTCATCAGACTGATACTTTCGCATTCTTCACATACTTGTTGAACGGATCCTGGGTTTTTTCTGGTTTGGATCACGTAGTAATGTGGTACCACACTGAAACAGTTGATTAAACCTGGTTTCGATCAGTATTTTAGAGGATAACGCAAGATAAGTCTGGGATAGGTCTGGGATTTGACCTCATCAGACTCATACTTTCGCGTTTTTCACATACTTGTTGAACAGATCCTGGGTTTTTTCTGGTTTGGATCACGTAGTAGTGTGGTACCACACTGAAACAGTCCATTAAACCTGCTTGCGATCAATATTTTAGAGGATAACGCATGTTAGGTCTGGGTTAGGTCTAGGATTTGCCCTCATCAGGCTCATTCTTTCGCATATTTCTCAAACTTGATGGCTAGATCCTGGGCTTTATCTGGATTGCATCACGTAGTAATGTGGTACCACACTGAAACATTCAATTAAACCTGGTCTTGATAAATATTTTAGAGGATAACGCATGTTAGGTCTTGGTTAGGTCTAGGATTTGCCCTCATCAGGCTCATACTATCGCATATTTCTCATACTTCATGGCTAGATCCTTTGCTTTTTCTGGATTGTATCACGTAGTAATGAAGTACAACACTGAAACAGTCAATTAAACCTGGTTTCCATCAATATCTTAGAGGACAACGCAAGTTAGGTCTGGGATAGGTCTGGGATTTGCCCACATCAGGCTCATACTTTCGCGTTTTTCACATACTCGTTGAACAGATCCTGGGTTATTTTCTGGTTTGGATCGCATAGTAATGTGGTACCACACTGAATCAGTCGATTAAACCAGGTTTCGATCAATATTTTAGAGGATAACGCATGTTAGG
This sequence comes from Colletes latitarsis, assembly GCF_051014445.1. Taxonomy (NCBI): domain Eukaryota; kingdom Metazoa; phylum Arthropoda; class Insecta; order Hymenoptera; family Colletidae; genus Colletes; species Colletes latitarsis. Next base: position 14,354,524 of record NW_027488365.1, read on the forward strand.
TCTAGGTTAGGTCTGGGATTTTCACTCATCAGACTCATATTTTCGCATTCTTCACATACTTGTTGAACGGATCCTGGGTTTTTTCTGGTTTGGATCACGTAGTAATGTGGGTCCACACTGAAACAATCAATTAAACCTGGTCTTGATAAATATTTTAGAGGATAATGCATGTTAGGTCTGGGATAGGTCTGGGATTTGCCCTCATCAGACTCATACTTTCGCACACTTCACATACTCGTTGAACAGATTCTGGGTTTTTTCTGGTTTGGATCACGTAGTAATGTGGTACCACACTGAAACAGTCGATTAAACCTCGTTTCGATCAATATTTTAGAGGATTACGCATGTTAGGACTAGGTTAGGCCTGGGATTTTCACTCATCAGGCTCATACTTTCGCATTCTTCACATACTTCTTGAACGGATCCTGGGTTTTTTCTGGTTTGGATCACGTAGTAATGTAGGACCACACTGAAACAGTCAATTAAACCTGGTTTCGATCAACATTTTAGAGAATAATTCATGTTAGGTCTAGGTTAGGTCTGGGATTTGCTCTCATCAGGCTCATTCTTTCGCATATTTCTCATACTTGATGGCTAGATCCTGGGCTTTTTCTGGATTGCATCACGTAGTAATGAAGTACAACACTGAAACAGTCAATTAAACCTGGTTTCCATCAATATCTTAGAGGACAACGCAAGGTAGGTCTGGGATAGGTCTGGGATTATCACTCATCAGACTCATACTTTCGCATTCTTCACATACTTGTTGAACGGATCATGTGTTTTTTCTGGTTTGGATCACGTAGTAATGTGGGACCACACTGAAACAATCAATTAAACCTGGTCTTGATAAATATTTTAGAGGATAACGCATGTTAGGTCTGGGTTAGGTCTAGGATTTGCCCTCATCAGGCTCATACTTTCGCATATTTCTCATACTTCATGGCTAGATCCTGGGCTGTTTCTGGATTGTATCACGTAGTAATGTGGTACCACACTGAAACAGTCACTTAAACCTGGTTTCGATCAATATTTTAGAGGACAACGCAAGTTAGGTCTGGGATAGGTCTTGGACTTGACCTCATCAGACTCATACTTTCGCGTTTTTCCCATACTTGTTGAACAGATCCTGGGTTTTTTCTGGTTTGGATCACGTAGTAGTGTGGTACCACACTGAAACGGTCCATTAAACCTGCTTGCGATCAATATTTTACAGGATAACGCATGTTAGGTCTGGGTTAGGTCTAGGGTTTGCCCTCATCAGGCTCATACTTTCGCACACTTCCCATACTCGTTGAACAGATTCTGGGTTTTTTCTGGTTTGGATCACGTAGTAATGTGGTACCACACTGAAACAGTCGATTAAACCTGGTTTCGATCAATATTTTAGAGGATAACGCATGTTAGGTCCAGGTTAGGCCTGGGATTATCACTCATCAGGCTCATACTTTCGCATTCTTCACATACTTGTTGAACGGATCCAGGGGTTTTTTCTGGTTTGGATCACGTAGTAATGTGGGACCACACTGAAACAGTCAATTAAACCTGGTTTCGATCAATATTTTAGAGGATAACGCAAGTTAGGTCTGGGATTTGACCTCATCAGACTCATACTTTCGCACACTTCACATACTCGTTGAACAGATCCTGGGTTATTCTCTGGTTTGGATCACATAGTAATGTGGTACCACACTGAAACAGTCGATTAAACCAGTTTTGGATCAATATTTTAGTGGATAACGCATGTTAGGTCTAGGTTAGCCCTGGGATTATCACACATCAGACTCATACTTTCGCATTCCTCACATACTTGTTGAACTGATCCTGGGTTTTTTCTGGTTTGGATCACGTAGTAATGTGGTACCACACTGAAACAGTCGATTAAACCAGGTTTCGATCAATATTTTAGAGGATAACGCATGTTAGGTCTACGTTAGCCCTGGGATTATCACTCATCAGACTCATACTTTCGCATTCTTCACATACTTGTTGAACGGATCCTGGGTTTTTTCTGGTTTGGATCACGAAGTAATGTGGGACCACACTGAAACAGTCAATTAAACCTGGTTTCGACCAACATTTTAGAGAATAATTCATGTTAGGTCTAGGTTAGGTCTGGGATTTGCTCTCATCAGGCTCATTCTTTCGCATATTTCTCATACTTGATGGCTAGATCCTGGGCTTTTTCTGGATTGCATCACGTAGTAATGAAGTACAGCACTGAAACAGTCAATTAAACCTGGTTTGGATCAATATTTTAGAGGATAACGCATGTTAGGTCTAGGTTAGGTCTGGGATTTTCACTCATCAGACTCATACTTTCGCATTCTTCACATACTTGTTCAACGGATCCTGGGTTTTTTCTGGTTTGGATCACGTAGTAATGTGGTACCGCACTGAAACAGTCGATTAAACCTGCTTGCGATCAATATTTTAGAGGATAACGCATGTTAGGTCTGGGTTAGGTCTAGGATTTGCCCTCATCAGGCTCATTCTTTCGCATATTTCTCAAACTTGATGGCTAGATCCTGGGCTTTTTCTGGATTGCATCACGTAGTAATGTGGTACCACACTGAAACATTCAATTAAACCTGGTCTTGATAAATATTTTAGAGGATAACGCATGTTAGGTCTGGGTTAGGTCTAGAATTTGCCCTCATCAGGCTCATACTTTCGCATATTTCTCATACTTCATGGCTAGATCCTTTGCTTTTTCTGGATTGTATCACGTAGTAATGAAGTGCAACACTGAAACAGTCAATTAAACCTGGTTTTCATCAATATCTTAGAGGACAACGCAAGTTAGGTCTGGGATAGGTCTTGGACTTGCCCTCACCAGGCTCATACTTTCGCGTTTTTCACATACTTGTTGAACAGATCCTGGGTTTTTTCTGGTTTGTATCACGTAGTAGTGTGGTACCACACTGAAACAGTCCATTAAACCTGGTTTGGATCAATATTTTAGAGGATAACGCATGTTAGGTCTAGGTTAGGTCTGGGATTTTCACTCATCAGACTCATACTTTCGCATTCCTCACATACTTGTTGAACTGATCCTGGGTTTTTTCTGGTTTGGATCACGTAATAATGTGGTACCACACTGAAACAGTCGATTAAACCTGGTTTCGATCAATATTTTAGAGGATAACGGAAGTTAGGTCTGGGTTAGGTCTGAGATTTGACCTCATCAGACTCATACTTTCGCACACTTCACATACTCGTTGAACAGATCCTGGGTTATTTTCTGGTTTGGCTCACATAGTAATGTGGTACCACACTGAAACAGTCGATTAAACCAGGTTTCGATCAATATTTTAGAGTATAACTCATGTTTGGTCTAGGTTAGGCCTGGGATTTTCATTTATCAGACTCATACTTTCGCATTCTTCACATACTTGTTGAACGGATTCTGGGTTTTTTCTGGTTTGGATCACGTAGTAATGTGGGACCACACTGACACAGTCAATTAAACCTGGTTTCGATCAATATTTTAGAGAATAATTCATGTTAGGTCTAGGTTAGGTCTGGGATTTGCTCTCAGCAGGCTCTTTCTTTCGCATATTTCTCATACATGTTGAACAGATCCTGGGTTTTTTCTGGTTTGGATCACGTAGTAATGTGGGACCACACTGAAACAATCAATTAAACCTGGTCTTGATAAATATTTTAGAGGATAACGCATGTTAGGTCTGGGTTAGGTCTAGGATTTGCCCTCATCAGGCTCATACTTTCGCATATTTCTCATACTTCATGGCTAGATCCTGGGCTGTTTCTGGATTGTATCACGTAGTAATGTGGTACCACGCTGAAACAGTCACTTAAACCTGGTTTCGATCAATATTTTAGAGGATAACGCAAGTTAGGTATGGGATAGGTCTAGGATTTGCCCTCGTCAGGCTCTTACTTTCGCATATTTCTCATACTTCATGGCTAGATCCTGGGCTAGTTCTGGAGTGGATCACGTAGTAAAGTGGTACCACACTGAAACATTCAATGAAACCTGGTCTGGATAAATATTTTAGAGGATAACGCATCTTAGGTCTGGGTTAGGTCTAAGATTTGCCCTCATCAGGCTCACAGTTTCGCGTTTTTCACATACTTGTTGAACAGATCCTGGGTTTTTTCTGGTTTGTATCACGAAGTAGTGTGGTACCACACTGAAACGGTAAATTAAACCTGGTTTCGATCAATATTTTAGAGGATAACGCAAGTTAGGTCTGGGATAGGTCTGGGATTTGCCCTCACCAGGCTCATACTTTCGCATTCTTCACATACTTGTTGAACTGATCCTGGGTTTTTTCTGGTTTGGATCACGTAGTAATGTGGTACCACACTGAAACAGTCGACTAAACCAGGTTTCGATCAATATTTTTGAGGATAACGCATGTTAGGTCTAGGTTAGGCCTGGGATTTTCACTGATCAGACTCATACTTTCGCATTCTTCACATACTTGTAAACGGATCCTGGGTTTTGTCTGGTTTGGATCACGTAGTAATGTGGTACCACAATGAAACAGTCGATTAAACCAAGTTTCGATCAATATTTTAGAGGATAACGCAAGTTAAGTCTGGGATTGGTCTGGGATTTGACCTCATCAGACTCATACTTTCGCACACTTCACATACTCCTTGAACAGATCTTGGGTTATTTTCTGGTTTGGATCACATAGTAATGTGGTACCACACGGAAACAGTCGATTAAACCAGGTTTCGATCAATATTTTTGAAGATAACGCATGTTAGGTCTAGGTTAGGCCTGGGATTTTCACTCATCAGACTCATACTTTCGCATTCTTCACATACTTGTTGAACGGATCCTGGGTTTTTTCTGGTTTGGATCACGAAGTAATGTGGGACCACACTGAAACAGTCAATTTTAGCTGGTTTCGACCAACATTTTAGAGAATAATTCATGTTAGGTCTAGGTTAGGTCTGGGATTTGCTCTCATCAGGCTCATTCTTTCGCATATTTCTCATACTTGATGGCTAGATCCTGGGCTTTTTCTGGATTGCATCACGTAGTAATGAAGTACAGCACTGAAACAGTCAATTACACCTGGTTTGGATCAATATTTTAGAGGATAACGCATGTTAGGTCTAGGTTAGCCCTGGGATTATCACTCATCAGACTCATACTTTCGCATTCCTCACATACTTGTTGAACTGATCCTGGGTTTTTTCTGGTTTGGATCACGTAGTAATGTGGTACCACACTGAAACAGTCGATTAAACCTGGTTTCGCTCAATATTTTAGAGGATAACGCATGTTAGGTCTAGGTTAGCCCTGGGATTATCACTCATCAGACTCATACTTTCGCATTCTTCACATACTTGTTGAACGGATCCTGGGTTTTTTCTGGTTTGGATCACGAAGTAATGTGGGACCACACTGAAACAGTCAATTTTAGCTGGTTTCGACCAACATTTTAGAGAATAATTCATGTTAGGTCTAGGTTAGGTCTGGGATTTGCTCTCATCAGGCTCATTCTTTCGCATATTTCTCATACTTGATGGCTAGATCCTGGGCTTTTTCTGGATTGTTTCACGTAGTAATGAAGTACAGCATTGAAACAGTCAATTAAACCTGGTTTGGATCAATATTTTAGACGATAACGCATGTTAGGTCTAGGTTGGGTCTGGGATTTTCACTCATCAGACTCATACTTTCGCATTCTTCACATACTTGTTCAACGGATCCTGGGTTTTTTTCTGGTTTGGATCACGTAGTAATGTGGTACCGCACTGAAACAGTCGATTAAACCTGGTTTCCATCAATATCTTAGAGGACAACGCAAGTTAGGTCTGGGATAGGTCTGGGACTTGCCCTCATCAGGCTCATACTTTCGCGTTTTTCACATACTTGTTGAACAGATCCTGGGTTTTTTCTGGTTTGGATCACGTAGTAGTGTGGTACCACACTGAAACATTCCATTAAACCTGGTTTGGATCAATATTTTAGCGGATAACGCATGTTAGGTCTAGGTTAGGTCGGGGATTTTCACTCATCAGACTGATACTTTCGCGTTTTTCACATACTTGTTGAACAGATCCTGGGTTTTTTCTGGTTTGGATCACGTAGTAGTGTGGTACCACACTGAAACAGTCCATTAAACCTGCTTGCGATCAATATTTTAGAGGATAACGCATGTTAGGTCTGGGTTAGGTCTAGGATTTGCCCTCATCAGGCTCATTCTTTCGCATAATTCTCAAACTTGATGGCTAGATCCTGCGCTTTTTCTGGATTGCATCACGTAGTAATGTGGTACCACACTGAAACATTCAATTAAACCTGGTCTTGATAAATATTTTAGAGGATAACGCATGTTAGGTCTGGGTTAGGTCTAGGATTTGCCCTCATCAGGCTCATACTTTCGCATATTTCTCATACTTCATGGCTAGATCCTGGGCTGTTTCTGGATTGTATCACGTAGTAATGTGGTACCACGCTGAAACAGTCACATAAACCTGGTTTCGATCAATATTTTAGAGGATAACGCAAGTTAGGTCTGGGGTAGGTCTAGGATTTGCCCTCATCAGGCTCTTACTTTCGCATATTTCTCATACTTCATGGCTAGATCCTGGGCTAGTTCTGGAGTGGATCACGTAGTAAAGTGGTACCACACTGAAACATTCAATGAAACCTGGTCTGGATAAATATTTTAGAGGATAACGCATCTTAGGTTTGGGTTAGGTCTAAGATTTGCCCTCATCAGGCTCACAGTTTCGCGTTTTTCACATACTTGTTGAACAGATCCTGGGTTTTTTCTGGTTAGGATCACGAAGTAGTGTGGTACCACACTGAAACAGTCCATTAAACCTGGTTTCGCTCAATATTTTAGAGGATAACGCATGTTAGGTCTAGGTTAGGTCTGGGATTTGCTCTCATCAGGCTCATTCTTTCGCATATTTCTCATACTTGATGGCTAGATCCTGGGATTTTACTGGTTTGGATCACGTAGTAATGTGGTACCACACCGAAACGGTAAATTAAACCTGGTTTCGATCAATATTTTAGAGGATAACGCAAGTTAGGTCTGGGATAGGTCTGGGATTTGCCCTCATCAGGCTCATACTTTCGCATTCTTCACATACTTGTTGAACTGATCCTGGGTTTTTTCTGGTTTGGATCACGTAGTAATGTGGTACCACACTGAAACAGTCGACTAAACCAGGTTTCGATCAATATTTTTGAGGATAACGCATGTTAGGTCTAGGTTAGGCCTGGGATTTTCACACATCAGACTCTTACTTTCGCATTCTTCACATAGTTGTTGAACGGATCCTGGGTTTTTCCTGGTTTGGATCACGTAGTAATGTGGGACCACACTGAAACAGTCAATTAAACCTAGTTTCATCAATATTTTAGAGAATAATTCCTGTTAGGTCTAGGTTAGGTCTGGGATTTGCTCTCGTCAGGCTCATTCTTTCGCATATTTCTCATACTTGATGGCTAGATCCTGGGTTATTTTCTGGTTTGGATCACATAGTAATGTGGAACCACACTGAAACAGTCGATTAAACCAGGTTTCGATCAATATTTTAGAGGATAACGCATGTTAGGTCTGGGATAGGTCTGGGATTTGACCTCATCAGACTCATACTTTCGCACACTTCACATACTCCTTGAACAGATCCTGGGTTATTTTCTGGTTTGGATCACATAGTAATGTGGAACCACACTGAAACAGTCGATTAAACCAGGTTTCGATCAATATTTTAGAGGATAACGCATGTTTGGTCTAGGTTAGGCCTGGGATTTTCACTCATCAGACTCATACTTTCGCACACTTCACATACTCCTTGAACGGATCCTGGGTTTTTTCTGGTTTGGATCACGTAGTAATATGGGACCACACTGAAACAGTCAATTATACCTGGTTTCGATCAATATTTTAGAGAATAATTCATGTTAGGTCTAGGTTAGGTCTGGGATTTGCTCTCATCAGGCGCTTTCTTTCGCATATTTCTCATACATGTTGAACAGATCCTGGGATTTTTCTGGTATGGAACCCGTAGTAATGTGGGACCACACTGAAACAATCAATTAAACCTGGTCTTGATAAATATTTTAGAGGATAACGCATGTTAGGTCTGGGTTAGGTCTAGGATTTGCCCTCATCAGGCTCATACTTTCGCATATTTCTCATACTTCATGGCTAGATCCTGGGCTGTTTCTGGATTGTATCACGTAGTAATGTGGTACCACGCTGAAACAGTCAATTAAACCTGGTTTCGATCAATATTTTAGAGGACAACGCAAGTTAGGTCTGGGATAGGTCTTGGACTTGACCTCATCAGACTCATACTTTCGCGTTTTTCCCATACTTGTTGAACAGATCCTGGGTTTTTTCTGGTTTGGATCACGTAGTAGTGTGGTACCACACTGAAACAGTCCATTAAACCTGCTTGCGATCAATATTTTACAGGATAACGCATGTTAGGTCTGGGTTAGGTCTAGGGTTTGCCCTCATCAGGCTCATACTTTCGCACACTTCCCATACTCGTTGAACAGATTCTGGGTTTTTTCTGGTTTGGATCACGTAGTAATGTGGTACCACACTGAAACAGTCGATTAAACCTGGTTTCGATCAATATTTTAGAGGATAACGCATGTTAGGTCCAGGTTAGGCCTGGGATTTTCACTCATCAGGCTCATACTTTCGCATTCTTCACATACTTGTTGAACGGATCCAGGGGTTTTTTCTGGTTTGGATCACATAGTAATGTCGTACCACACTGAAACAGTCGATTAAACCAGTTTTGGATCAATATTTTAGTGGATAACGCATGTTAGGTCTAGGTTAGCCCTGGGATTATCACACATCAGACTCATACTTTCGCATTCCTCACATACTTGTTGAACTGATCCTGGGTTTTTTCTGGTTTGGATCACGTAGTAATGTGGTACCACACTGAAACAGTCGATTAAACCAGGTTTCGATCAATATTTTAGAGGATAACGCATGTTAGGTCTACGTTAGCCCTGGGATTATCACTCATCAGACTCATACTTTCGCATTCTTCACATACTTGTTGAACGGATCCTGGGTTTTTTCTGGTTTGGATCACGAAGTAATGTGGGACCACACTGAAACAGTCAATTAAACCTGGTTTCGACCAACATTTTAGAGAATAATTCATGTTAGGTCTAGGTTAGGTCTGGGATTTGCTCTCATCAGGCTCATTCTTTCGCATATATCTCATACTTGATGGCTAGATCCTGGGCTTTTTCTGGATTGCATCACGTAGTAATGAAGTACAGCACTGAAACAGTCAATTAAACCTGGTTTGGATCAATATTTTAGAGGATAACGCATGTTAGGTCTAGGTTAGGTCTGGGATTTTCACTCATCAGACTCATACTTTCGCATTCTTCACATACTTGTTCAACGGATCCTGGGTTTTTTCTGGTTTGGATCACGTAGTAATGTGGTACCGCACTGAAACAGTCGATTAAACCTGGCTTCCATCAATATCTTAGAGGACAACGCAAGTTAGGTCTGGGATAGGTCTGGGACTTGCCCTCATCAGGCTCATACTTTCGCTTTTTTCACATACTTGTTGAACAGATCCTGGGTTTTTTCTGGTTTGGATCACGTAGTAGTGTGGTACCACACTGAAACAGTCCATTAAACCTGGTTGCGATCAATATTTTAGAGGATAACGCATGTTAGGTCTGGGTTAGGTCTAGGATTTGCCCTCATCGGGCTCATTCTTTCGCATATTTCTCAAACTTGATGGCTAGATCCTGGGCTTTTTCTGGATTGCATCACGTAGTAATGTGGTACCACACTGAAACATTCAATTAAACCTGGTCTTGATAAATATTTTAGAGGATAACGCATGTTAGGTCTGGGTTAGGTCTAGAATTTGCCCTCATCAGGCTCATACTTTCGCATATTTCTCATACTTCATGGCTAGATCCTTTGCTTTTTCTGGATTGTATCACGTAGTAATGAAGTGCAACACTGAAACAGTCAATTAAACCTGGTTTTCATCAATATCTTAGAGGACAACGCAAGTTAGGTCTGGGATAGGTCTTGGACTTGCCCTCACCAGGCTCATACTTTCGCGTTTTTCACATACTTGTTGAACAGATCCTGGGTTTTTTCTGGTTTGTATCACGTAGTAGTGTGGTACCACACTGAAACAGTCCATTAAACCTGGTTTGGATCAATATTTTAGAGGATAACGCATGTTAGGTCTAGGTTAGGTCTGGGATTTTCACTCATCAGACTCATACTTTCGCATTCCTCACATACTTGTTGAACTGATCCTGGGTTTTTTCTGGTTTGGATCACGTAATAATGTGGTACCACACTGAAACAGTCGATTAAACCTGGTTTCGATCAATATTTTAGAGGATAACGCAAGTTAGGTCTGGGTTAGGTCTGAGATTTGACCTCATCAGACTCATACTTTCGCACACTTCACATACTCGTTGAACAGATCCTGGGTTATTTTCTGGTTTGGCTCACATAGTAATGTGGTACCACACTGAAACAGTCGATTAAACCAGGTTTCGATCAATATTTTAGAGTATAACTCATGTTTGGTCTAGGTTAGGCCTGGGATTTTCATTTATCAGACTCATACTTTCGCATTCTTCACATACTTGTTGAACGGATTCTGGGTTTTTTCTGGTTTGGATCACGTAGTAATGTGGGACCACACTGACACAGTCAATTAAACCTGGTTTCGATCAATATTTTAGAGAATAATTCATGTTAGGTCTAGGTTAGGTCTGGGATTTGCTCTCAGCAGGCTCTTTCTTTCGCATATTTCTCATACATGTTGAACAGATCCTGGGTTTTTTCTGGTTTGGATCACGTAGTAATGTGGGACCACACTGAAACAATCAATTAAACCTGGTCTTGATAAATATTTTAGAGGATAACGCATGTTAGGTCTGGGTTAGGTCTAGGATTTGCCCTCATCAGGCTCATACTTTCGCATATTTCTCATACTTCATGGCTAGATCCTGGGCTGTTTCTGGATTGTATCACGTAGTAATGTGGTACCACGCTGAAACAGTCACTTAAACCTGGTTTCGATCAATATTTTAGAGGATAACGCAAGTTAGGTATGGGATAGGTCTAGGATTTGCCCTCGTCAGGCTCTTACTTTCGCATATTTCGCATACTTCATGGCTAGATCCTGGGCTAGTTCTGGAGTGGATCACGTAGTAAAGTGGTACCACACTGAAACATTCAATGAAACCTGGTCTGGATAAATATTTTAGAGGATAACGCATCTTAGGTCTGGGTTAGGTCTAAGATTTGCCCTCATCAGGCTCACAGTTTCGCGTTTTTCACATACTTGTTGAACAGATCCTGGGTTTTTTCTGGTTTGTATCACGAAGTAGTGTGGTACCACACTGAAACGGTAAATTAAACCTGGTTTCGATCAATATTTTAGAGGATAACGCAAGTTAGGTCTGGGATAGGTCTGGGATTTGCCCTCACCAGGCTCATACTTTCGCATTCTTCACATACTTGTTGAACTGATCCTGGGTTTTTTCTGGTTTGGATCACGTAGTAATGTGGTACCACACTGAAACAGTCGACTAAACCAGGTTTCGATCAATATTTTTGAGGATAACGCATGTTAGGTCTAGGTTAGGCCTGGGATTTTCACTGATCAGACTCATACTTTCGCATTCTTCACATACTTGTAAACGGATCCTGGGTTTTGTCTGGTTTGGATCACGTAGTAATGTGGTACCACAATGAAACAGTCGATTAAACCAAGTTTCGATCAATATTTTAGAGGATAACGCAAGTTAAGTCTGGGATTGGTCTGGGATTTGACCTCATCAGACTCATACTTTCGCACACTTCACATACTCGTTGAACAGATCTTGGGTTATTTTCTGGTTTGGATCACATAGTAATGTGGTACCACACGGAAACAGTCGATTAAACCAGGTTTCGATCAATATTTTTGAAGATAACGCATGTTAGGTCTAGGTTAGGCCTGGGATTTTCACTCATCAGACTCATACTTTCGCATTCTTCACATACTTGTTGAACGGATCCTGGGTTTTTTCTGGTTTGGATCACGAAGTAATGTGGGACCACACTGAAACAGTCAATTTTAGCTGGTTTCGACCAACATTTTAGAGAATAATTCATGTTAGGTCTAGGTTAGGTCTGGGATTTGCTCTCATCAGGCTCATTCTTTCGCATATTTCTCATACTTGATGGCTAGATCCTGGGCTTTTTCTGGATTGCATCACGTAGTAATGAAGTACAGCACTGAAACAGTCAATTAAACCTGGTTTGGATCAATATTTTAGAGGATAACGCATGTTAGGTCTAGGTTAGCCCTGGGATTATCACTCATCAGACTCATACTTTCGCATTCCTCACATACTTGTTGAACTGATCCTGGGTTTTTTCTGGTTTGGATCACGTAGTAATGTGGTACCACACTGAAACAGTCGATTAAACCTGGTTTCGCTCAATATTTTAGAGGATAACGCATGTTAGGTCTAGGTTAGCCCTGGGATTATCACTCATCAGACTCATACTTTCGCATTCTTCACATACTTGTTGAACGGATCCTGGGTTTTTTCTGGTTTGGATCACGAAGTAATGTGGGACAACACTGAAACAGTCAATTTTAGCTGGTTTCGACCAACATTTTAGAGAATAATTCATGTTAGGTCTAGGTTAGGTCTGGGATTTGCTCTCATCAGGCTCATTCTTTCGCATATTTCTCATACTTGATGGCTAGATCCTGGGCTTTTTCTGGATTGCATCACGTAGTAATGAAGTACAGCACTGAAACAGTCAATTAAACCTGGTTTGGATCAATATTTTAGAGGATAACGCATGTTAGGTCTAGGTTAGCCCTGGGATTATCACTCATCAGACTCATACTTTCGCATTCCTCACATACTTGTTGAACTGATCCTGGGTTTTTTCTGGTTTGGATCACGTAGTAATGTGGTACCACACTGAAACAGTCGATTAAACCTGGTTTCGCTCAATATTTTAGAGGATAACGCATGTTAGGTCTAGGTTAGCCCTGGGATTATCACTCATCAGACTCTTCTTTCGCATTCTTCACATACTTGTTGAACGGATCCTGGGTTTTTTCTGGTTTGGATCACGAAGTAATGTGGGACAACACTGAAACAGTCAATTTTAGCTGGTTTCGACCAACATTTTAGAGAATAATTCATGTTAGGTCTAGGTTAGGTCTGGGATTTGCTCTCATCAGGCTCATTCTTTCGCATATTTCTCATACTTGATGGCTAGATCCTGGGCTTTTTCTGGATTGTTTCACGTAGTAATGAAGTACAGCATTGAAACAGTCAATTAAACCTGGTTTGGATCAATATTTTAGACGATAACGCATGTTAGGTCTAGGTTGGGTCTGGGATTTTCACTCATCAGACTCATACTTTCGCATTCTTCACATACTTGTTCAACGGATCCTGGGTTTTTTTCTGGTTTGGATCACGTAGTAATGTGGTACCGCACTGAAACAGTCGATTAAACCTGGTTTCCATCAATATCTTAGAGGACAACGCAAGTTAGGTCTGGGATAGGTCTGGGACTTGCCCTCATCAGGCTCATACTTTCGCGTTTTTCACATACTTGTTGAACAGATCCTGGGTTTTTTCTGGTTTGGATCACGTAGTAGTGTGGTACCACACTGAAACATTCCATTAAACCTGGTTTGGATCAATATTTTAGCGGATAACGCATGTTAGGTCTAGGTTAGGTCGGGGATTTTCACTCATCAGACTGATACTTTCGCGTTTTTCACATACTTGTTGAACAGATCCTGGGTTTTTTCTGGTTTGGATCACGTAGTAGTGTGGTACCACACTGAAACAGTCCATTAAACCTGCTTGCGATCAATATTTTAGAGGATAACGCATGTTAGGTCTGGGTTAGGTCTAGGATTTGCCCTCATCAGGCTCATTCTTTCGCATAATTCTCAAACTTGATGGCTAGATCCTGGGCTTTTTCTGGATTGCATCACGTAGTAATGTGGTACCACACTGAAACATTCAATTAAACCTGGTCTTGATAAATATTTTAGAGGATAACGCATGTTAGGTCTGGGTTAGGTCTAGGATTTGCCCTCATCAGGCTCATACTTTCGCATATTTCTCATACTTCATGGCTAGATCCTGGGCTGTTTCTGGATTGTATCACGTAGTAATGTGGTACCACGCTGAAACAGTCACTTAAACCTGGTTTCGATCAATATTTTAGAGGATAACGCAAGTTAGGTCTGGGGTAGGTCTAGGATTTGCCCTCATCAGGCTCTTACTTTCGCATATTTCTCATACTTCATGGCTAGATCCTGGGCTAGTTCTGGAGTGGATCACGTAGTAAAGTGGTACCACACTGAAACATTCAATGAAACCTGGTCTGGATAAATATTTTAGAGGATAACGCATCTTAGGTCTGGGTTAGGTCTAAGATTTGCCCTCATCAGGCTCACAGTTTCGCGTTTTTCACATACTTGTTGAACAGATCCTGGGTTTTTTCTGGTTAGGATCACGAAGTAGTGTGGTACCACACTGAAACAGTCCATTAAACCTGGTTTCGCTCAATATTTTAGAGGATAACGCATGTTAGGTCTAGGTTAGGTCTGGGATTTGCTCTCATCAGGCTCATTCTTTCGCATATTTCTCATACTTGATGGCTAGATCCTGGGATTTTACTGGTTTGGATCACGTAGTAATGTGGTACCACACCGAAACGGTAAATTAAACCTGGTTTCGATCAATATTTTAGAGGATAACGCAAGTTAGGTCTGGGGTAGGTCTGGGATTTGCCCTCATCAGGCTCATACTTTCGCATTCTTCACATACTTGTTGAACTGATCCTGGGTTTTTTCTGGTTTGGATCACGTAGTAATGTGGTACCACACTGAAACAGTCGACTAAACCAGGTTTCGATCAATATTTTTGAGGATAACGCATGTTAGGTCTAGGTTAGGCCTGGGATTTTCACACATCAGGCTCTTACTTTCGCATTCTTCACATAGTTGTTGAACGGATCCTGGGTTTTTCCTGGTTTGGATCACGTAGTAATGTGGGACCACACTGAAACAGTCAATTAAACCTAGTTTCGATCAATATTTTAGAGAATAATTCCTGTTAGGTCTAGGTTAGGTCTGGGATTTGCTCTCGTCAGGCTCATTCTTTCGCATATTTCTCATACTTGATGGCTAGATCCTGGGTTATTTTCTGGTTTGGATCACATAGTAATGTGGAACCACACTGAAACAGTCGATTAAACCAGGTTTCGATCAATATTTTAGAGGATAACGCATGTTAGGTCTGGGATAGGTCTGGGATTTGACCTCATCAGACTCATACTTTCGCACACTTCACATACTCCTTGAACAGATCCTGGGTTATTTTCTGGTTTGGATCACATAGTAATGTGGAACCACACTGAAACAGTCGATTAAACCAGGGTTCGATCAATATTTTAGAGGATAACGCATGTTTGGTCTAGGTTAGGCCTGGGATTTTCACTCATCAGACTCATACTTTCGCACACTTCACATACTCCTTGAACGGATCCTGGGTTTTTTCTGGTTTGGATCACGTAGTAATATGGGACCACACTGAAACAGTCAATTATACCTGGTTTCGATCAATATTTTAGAGAATAATTCATGTTAGGTCTAGGTTAGGTCTGGGATTTGCTCTCATCAGGCGCTTTCTTTCGCATATTTCTCATACATGTTGAACAGATCCTGGGATTTTTCTGGTATGGAACCCGTAGTAATGTGGGACCACACTGAAACAATCAATTAAACCTGGTCTTGATAAATATTTTAGAGGATAACGCATGTTAGGTCTGGGTTAGGTCTAGGATTTGCCCTCATCAGGCTCATACTTTCGCATATTTCTCATACTTCATGGCTAGATCCTGGGCTGTTTCTGGATTGTATCACGTAGTAATGTGGTACCACGCTGAAACAGTCAATTAAACCTGGTTTCGATCAATATTTTAGAGGATAACGCAAGTTAGGTCTGGGATAGGTCTAGGATTTGCCCTCATCAGGCTCTTACTTTCGCATATTTCTCATACTTCATGGCTAGATCCTGGGCAATTTCTGGATTGGATCACGTAGTAAAGTGGTACCACACCGAAACATTCAATGAAACCTGGTCTGGATAAATATTTTAGAGGATAACGCATCTTATGTCTGGGTTAGGTGTAAGATTTTCCCTCATCAGGCTCACAGTTTCGCGTTTTTCACATTCTTGATGAACAGATCCTGGGTTTTGTCTGGTTTGGATCACGTAGTAATGTGGTACCACACTGACACAGTCAATTAAACCTGGTTTCGATCAATATTTTAGAGGATAACGCAAGTTAAGTCTGGGATTGGTCTGGGATTTGACCTCATCAGACTCATACTTTCGCACACTTCACATACTCGTTGAACAGATCCTGGGTTAGTTTCTGGTTTGGATCACATAGTAATGTGGTACCACACTGAAACAGTCGATTAAACCAGGTTTCGATCAATATTTTTGAAGATAACGCATGTTAGGTCTAGGTTAGGCCTGGGATTTTCACTCATCAGACTCATACTTTCGCATTCTTCACATACTTGTTGAACGGATCCTGGGTTTTTTCTGGTTTGGATCACGAAGTAATGTGGGACCACACTGAAACAGTCAATTAAACCTGGTTTGGATCAATATTTTAGAGGATAACGCATGTTAGGTCTAGGTTAGGTCTGGGATTTTCACTCATCAGACTCATACTTTCGCATTCTTCACATACTTGTTCAACGGATCCTGGGTTTTTTCTGGTTTGGATCACGTAGTAATGTGGTACCGCACTGAAACAGTCGATTAAACCTGGTTTCCATCAATAGCTTAGAGGACAACGCAAGTTAGGTCTGGGATAGGTCTGGGACTTGCCCTCATCAGGCTCATACTTTCGCGTTTTTCACATACTTGTTGAACAGATCCTGGGTTTTCTCTGGTTTGGATCACGTAGTAGTGTGGTACCACACTGAAACATTCCATTAAACCTGGTTTGGATCAATATTTTAGCGGATAACGCATGTTAGGTCTAGGTTAGGTCGGGGATTTTCACTCATCAGACTGATACTTTCGCATTCTTCACATACTTGTTGAACGGATCCTGGGTTTTTTCTGGTTTGGATCACGTAGTAATGTGGTACCACACTGAAACAGTCGAATAAACCTGGTTTCGATCAGTATTTTAGAGGATAACGCAAGATAAGTCTGGGATAGGTCTGGGATTTGACCTCATCAGACTCATACTTTCGCGTTTTTCACATACTTGTTGAACAGATCCTGGGTTTTTTCTGGTTTGGATCACGTAGTAGAGTGGTACCACACTGAAACAGTCCATTAAACCTGCTTGTGATCAATATTTTAGAGGATAACGCATGTTAGGTCTGGGTTAGGTCTAGGATTTGCCCTCATCAGGCTCATTCTTTCGCATATTTCTCAAACTTGATGGCTAGATCCTGGGATTTTACTGGTTTGGATCACGTAGTAATGTGGTACCACACTGAAACATTCAATTAAACCTGGTCTTGATAAATATTTTAGAGGATAACGCATGTTAGGTCTGGGTTAGGTCTAGGATTTGCCCTCATCAGGCTCATACTTTCGCATATTTCTCATACTTCATGGCTAGATCCTTTGCTTTTTCTGGATTGTATCACGTAGTAATGAAGAGCAACACTGAAACAGTCGATTAAACCTGGTTTCGATCAATATTTTAGAGGATAACGCAAGTTAGGTCTGGGATAGGTCTGGGATTTGACCTCATCAGACTCATACTTTCGCACACTTCACATACTCGTTGAACAGATCCTGGGTTATTTTCTGGTTTGGATCACATAGTAATGTGGTACCACACTGAAACAGTCGATTAAACCAGGTTTCGATCAATATTTTAGAGTATAACTCATGTTAGGTCTAGGTTAGGCCTGGGATTTTCATTTATCAGACTCATACTTTCGCATTCTTCACATACTTGTGGAACGGATCCTGGGTTTTTTCTGGTTTGGATCACGTAGTAATGTGGTACCGCACTGAAACAGTCGATTAAACCTGGTTTCGATCAATATTTTAGATAATAATTCATGTTAGGTCTAGGTTAGGTCCGGGATTTACTCTCATCAGGCTCATTCTTTCGCATATTACTCATACTTGATGGCTAGATCCTGGGCTTTTTCTGGATTGGATCACGTAGTAATGTGGGACCACACTGAAACAATCAATTAAACCTGGTCTTGATAAATATTTTAGAGGATAGCGCATGTTAGGTCTGGGATAGGTCTGGGATTTGACCTCATCAGGCTCACAGCTTCGCGTTTTTCACATACTTGTTGAACAGATCCTGGGCTTTTTCTGGATTGGATCACGTAGTAATGTGGGACCACACTGAAACAATCAATTAAACCTGGTCTTGATAAATATTTTAGAGGATAACGCAAGTTAGGTCTGGGATAGGTCTGGGATTCGCCCTAATCAGGCTCATACTTTCGCGTTTTTCACGTACTTGTTGAACTGATCCTGGGTTTTTTCTGGTTTCGATCACGTAGTAATGTGGTACCACACTGAAACAGTCGATAAAACCTGGTTTCGATCAATATTTTAGAGGATAACGCAAGTTAGGTCTGGGATAGGTCTGGGATTTGACCTGATCAGACTCATACTTTCGCACACTTCACATACTCGTTGAACAGATCCTGGGTTTTTTCTGGTTTGGATCACGTAGTAATGTGGTACCACACTGAAACGGTCAATTAAACCTGGTTTCGATCAATATTTTAGAGGATAACGCAAGTTAGGTCTGGGATATTTCTGGGATTTGCCCTCATCAGGCTCATACATTCGCATTCTTCACATACTTGTTGTACTGATCCTGGGTTTTTTCAGGTTTGAATCACGTAGAAATGTGGTACCACACTGAAACGGTCAATTAAACCTGGTTTCGATCAATATTTTAGAGGATAACGCATGTTAGGACTAGGTTAGCCCTGGGAATTTCACTCATCAGACTCATACTTTCGCATTCTTCACATACTTGTTGAACTGATCCTGGGTTTTTTCTGGTATGGATCACGTAGCAATGTGGTACCACACTGAAACAGTCAATTAAACCTGGTTTCGATCAATATTTTACAGGATAACGCAAGTTAGGTCTGGGATAGGTCTGGGATTTGCCCTCATCAGGCTCATACATTCGCATTCTTCACATACTTGTTGTACTGATCCTCGGTTTTTTCAGGTTTGAATCACGTAGTAATGTGGTACCACACTGAAACGGTCAATTCAACCTGGTTTCGATCAATATTTTAGAGGATAACGCATGTTAGGACTAGGTTAGCCCTGGGAATTTCACTCATCAGACTCATACTTTCGCATTCTTCACATACTTGTTGAACTGATCCTGGGTTTTTTCTGGTATGGATCACGTAGCAATGTGGTACCACACTGAAACAGTCGATTAAACCTGGTTTCGATCAATATTTTAGAGGATAACGCATGTTAGGTCTAGGTTAGGACTGGGATTTTCACTCATCAGACTCATACTTTGCACACTTCACATACTCCTTGAACAGATCCTGGGTTATTTTCTGGTTTGGATCACATAGTAATGTGGTACCACACTGAAACAGTCGATTAAACCTGGTTTCTTTCAATATTTTTGAGGATAACGCAAGTTAGGTCTGGGATAGGTCCGGGATTTGACCTCATTAGACTCATACTTTCGCACACTTCACATACTCCTTGAACAGATCCTGGGTTATTTTCTGGTTTGGATCACATAGTAATGTGGTACCACACTGAAACAGTCGATTAAACCAGGTTTCGACCAATATTTTGGAGGATAACGCATGTTAGGTCTGGGTTAGGTCTAAGATTTGCCCTCATCAGGCTCACAGTTTCGCGTTTTTCACATACTTGTTGAATAGATCCTGGGTTTTTTCTGGTTTGGATCACGTAGTAATGTGGTACCACACTGAAACAGTCAATGAAACCTGGTTTCCATCAATATTTTAGAGGATAACGCATATAAGGTCTAGGTTAGGTCTGGGATTTGCTCTCATCAGGCTCATTCTTTCGCATATTTCTCATACTTGATGGCTAGATCCTGGGTTTCTTCTGGTTTGGATCACGTAGTAATGTGGTACCACACTGAAACGGTCAATTAAACCTGGTTTCGATCAATATTTTAGAGAATAATTCATGTTAGGTCAAGGTTAGGTCTGGGATTTGCTCTCATCAGGCTCATTCTTTCGCATATTTCTCATACTTCATATCTAGATCCAGGGCTGTTTCTGGATTGTATCACGTACTAATGTGATGCCACGCTGAAACAGTCAATTAAACCTGGTTTCGCTCAATATTTTAGAGGATAACGCAAGTTAGGTCTGGGATAGGTCAGGGATTCACCCTAATCAGGCTCATACTTTCGCGTTTTTCACGTACT